>NC_140485.1:33888042-34540542 GCF_964271855.1 Acomys minous
AGTCACGTATCAAACCCTTGCTATAAAGCCATGTGTGTTTGGTTTTGATTTTATGTTTGTTTTTTAAAAATAAGGACTTTCATGCCTAAAATGGGGTGCAGCTAAACACATGTACATAACAATGAGGGCAAAATAGACAAAGAGGGAGAAAACTGAATCTTGTGGTTTATTTTTAATAAATATAAAAATCCTATGGCAGGGATTTTTTTAGAAAACAGTTGGCTCATATGATGGCTTTTATCTGAGTATTTATAGACTGCTGACTGTTAAGAACAAAGCCCATATGAACTGTATCCCTCAGTGTATGAGGAGAAGACAAGATTGTGCATGCTAAGAATTTTCTTAGACACTGCAACAACCTCCCAATTGTGGTGCTCTATTGCACTTTTATACTCTGCCTGTGAATAAGTAGTTACTAAGGTCGGAAGTTTCTTGTACCAGCAGCTTTTTGTTGAAGACCTCACAAGATTTAATAAAGACAACTGAAAAGGAATTGATTTTCCCCCCTGGTTTGAGTATGTATTCAAAAGATTGGTAAACAATATCTCCCATGCTCTCCCTCAAGAATGTGTGCTTTGATTTTTTACTTTGAAGAAAAAATACACATAAGTCAATATTTTTTTTTATTTTTATAATAACCACATACAGGGCTTTCTGCAGCAGGGTTACAATATAGCTACCTACAGATCTTTATGTAAGACACTTGCTTAAGCACATAGAAATTTCAAACATCTTGACAGAGTCTGTGCTGGTTTCTCTGGTCCATGGGTCCTTGGTGGAGAAAAGGTCCCTAAACACAGGACATTTGGTGTGGTTTGCATTCTGCTGTCTGGAGCAGAAAAAAATTACCTTCTGCTCATATCTCCATTGTATGTGACTCACTTGAAATTACTTTGCTACCTCTGCTTTGACCATATTATGTCCACAACACACACACACACACACACACACACACACACACACACACACACACACACAGCATGGCACATGGCATGGCCAAAGCTCCTACATCATAGTTCCCCGACATGATAGTGAACATATGAACTGATTTTCTTTGTAACTGTGTCTCTTTAGCCATGATTGAGTAGATTGAGAATGTGCCAGCACTTTAATCTCAGCCTGAGATAGCCTGCCTTCCTTCATTCCTTCCTTCCTTCCTTCCTTCCTTCCTTCCTTCAAGATGTAGGATTTGAACTGACAGCCTTGAGATGAAGCCCTGGAAAGGGAAAAGGGGAGATTTCTTCTGGTCATGCAGGAATGGAGGGGGTGGGAGACAAAGACAGGGAAAGAGATGACATGAAGAGGGAGGGGAGAGGGACAGAACATGGCAGAGACACAGAGAGAGAGAGAAACTTTATAGTTCCATGCTTTAACTCCTGTATAAATTCCCTGGGTCCCATTAGATGTCTTTTTGTTCTTATAATAATTTTGTCTTGCTTGCTTGCACTCACTGGGTTGGTTTGCTCTTATTTCCTCACTATTATTCCTAATGAAAACAAATAATCTGCTAAGGCATGAGTCAGGAGATTTCATCTCTGGAAAAAAATAATAGTAACATAATCATTATAAATGCCAACAGCACATCAGCAGAGCAAGAGATGACCTTTCAAAATTGGTGTCAACTAGCCCAAGGGGCATGTCCCATGAAAATCTTCACTTATCAGGAAAGTGTGACAGAGGGGAGGACATCCTATTGGGACTCTAGGTGAGAGAAGCATGGGAGAATGGGGAAATAGAAGGATCCAGAGGGTCCTAGAAACCTACAAGAAGAACATTATGATGGGCGGATCTGGGCTCAGGGGTCCTGCTCAAACTATGGCACCAGCCAAGGACAATACGTGCAGTAAACTTTGAACCCCTACCCAGATCTAGCCAATGGACAGGGCATTCTTCACAGTTGAGTGGAGAGTGGGGTCTGACTTTCACATGAACTCTGGTGCCCCACATTTGACACGTCCCCTGGAGGGGGAGGCCTGGTGGCACTCAGAGGAAGGATAGCAGGTTACCAAGAGACTTGTACCCTATGAGCATATACAGGGGTAGAGGTCCCCCCTCAGTCACAGACATAGGAGAGGGGAGTAAGGGGAAAATGGGAGGGAGGGAGGAATGGGAGAATACAAGGGATAGGATAACAATTGAGATGTAATATGAATAAATTAATAAAATATATTTTTTAAAAATGATATGAAGGGCCAGTGAATTTACTCAGCAGGTAAGGGCACTTCTTTCCAACCTGAAGACTAGAGATAGATCTCAGGAAGCTGCAAGGCAAGAGGAGAGAACCCACTCTTGCAAATTGTCCTCTGACCTACACACACACACACACACACACACACACACTTGCACACACACGCACACACACTCATATAAATGTGTACAAAAAATCCCCTACACACACACTCTCATATGTGTGTGTACAAACAAACCCCTGCAGAGAGAGGGAGAGAGAGAGAGAGAGAGAGAGAGAGAGAGAGAGAGAGAGAGAGAGAGAGAGAGAAATGTGTGTTTCTAAAAGCCCCTGAAATTGACATTGATTGTTAACTATTTTCACATATGGAAATTTGTAAGTTCTTCCTATGAAGGCTTTGTCCATGTCTCCTCCAGTAGATGGGTATGCGTCTTTGTCAGCCTACACAGTTAATTTGCTGCATGCAAATTGATCTTTGAGTCTGCAAAAGCATAGCAGCCTTCCACACAACAATCATATCTTTCAGACTTGACAGAAACTCTCCACCTGAGCGGGGTATGTGGTCTCAAATAACTTAGTAGATCTTTTACATGAGACAATTTCAAACATCTTAACAGAGTCTGGGTTGGTTTCCTGGTGCCACAGGCCCTTACAGAAGGAGATGTCTCTAACCCAACCACTGACCATAATGGCACCTGCTGGCTTCCTGTCTCCTATTATTTACCTGTAGAAACATCTAGCTATCGACATGTCTAAAACATTTTCCAAAATGTAACTGCTAGTCTCTCACAGGGCATTTTTTTATTTTCTTCATTCAATTTCTTGTGGGTTTTTAACCTCCCCTTCATTAAGCCTTATATGGGAATAGAACATGTAAAGTAACTATAAAATTTGGGAAGCTGAAAAAAGTGGAGCCTAATTAGCGGGCTAGGAGAGAGGCAGTTTTCTAAATTATGGAGTAAGTACAGCCCATTCTTTTGTGACCGTCCCAAGTGCACTCTTGACTTATGAAAAATAACACGATGACAATCAAAAGATCAAAAACAAACCCCAATAATTTCTTCTTTATTGGAAAAATGAACGATGGGATTTATTTATAAACAAATTCAACATTTGTACTTACCTCTGACAAAGTTCTCTCATGTCATCATGTTTTTTAAAAGCATTTAATCTCTAAATTTTTACATGTCCCCACAACATAATTTAATCAAACACCATAAGCAATCAATCAGCTGCTGACTGTCTGAAGAACAGTGAGCGGCGTGATTCACTCTTCTTCTGTCAAGTTAATAATCCTGTGCTTTCAATTATAATCTGTTTTATTTTCAAGTCTTCTTCCCCCTCCTTTAAATAAAAATGCATTTGATTTTTACTAATATCCTCAGGTGAAATAGTGCATTTCACACTAGGGATATGGGCTCAGTTAGTTTTTTGCAAATCTGATTTACTTTCAAGAAACAATATCATTTTAACCAAAAAAACATTTTTTTAAAGTACAAAAAGAGCCCAAATAATTGATTGTCGAGATACGTTTCTACTAATAGCTACCCATAAATAAATAAAGTATATATTATACTTAGTATACATAGTATAATATGTACTAAGTCAATAACTATTCTGCATATTAGTTGTCGGTGTAATTATACTAAACATAATCATCATTTATATAAATCTGTTTGGTATGGAGAAGTTAAACTTAGAAGAAAGTTGAAATGGAATAGACTGCCTTGTTTTTGTCCTTGGTCCCCAATGTAAATCAACGTAGCAACATTATCACAGTAACCCAAAAGTGCAAATGTGCATTATCTGATAGAAAAAAAAAATTGTCTTAAATGTGGTGTACCTATACAATGGCATACTGTTCGGCCATACAGAATGAAATGCTGATACCGACTACTACTTGCTTGAGCTGCCAACAGTTAGAGGACTGCACAAGTAGAAATAGGAACTTAGAAAGGCTCTGAGCTGAAGAACTGAAGCAGCCCTCTCAGTGCTGCTGTTAATCCAGTGCTAACCCCTGAACTTTGCCAATGGAGTCATGACCTTTATGAGACTACTGTATACCCAGTCCTAGAACTCCTGCCAGGTGTCCCCAGATCTTTTTCTTTACCACAAAACATAAAACATTCAAGGAGGAAAAGACATGAACTTTGTGCCCTTAAAGCTAGTGAGCCCAGTTCGGGCTTTTCATTGTGGTCGAGTGCATGTGTCACCTTTACAACCCAGGTACTTGATAACACCGGCCTTTATTTTGTGCCATGCTGAGACAGAGACTTCTCTCTCCACCAGGGCTTCAGAGAATCGATTCCCCAGTCCTTGGAGCCGAGGTGTGATTTGCTGAAATTTATCTCTCAGCCCCAGGCAATGCCAGTATACCAAAATGGATGCATTCAGGGTTAAGTACCTAAGCAGCCATTTCCCTTTGAGCACTGTGATGTGATAAAGCAGTAGGACTTCCCTCTTCCAGTGAGATGCACCACATGGGCTGTAGGAAAATAGAATGGGAAGGACTTCTTGTGGCCATTTGTCCTAGTAATTGACTAACAGGGAACAATGGGCAGTAGCCCTCAGTAGCAGTGCTGTCCTATTGGAAGCACCTGGCTCCGAGGCCCCTTGCTTGCTCTTACAATGTGTTTAAATGGCAATGCTGGTAGGAGGAGACGCACACATCTCCATTAAATGGACAGATTTGACCCCTTGAACATGAGCAGCAGCAACAAAGCCCCTACAAACAATAGACAGACCCAGATCCATGCTCACTGCTTTGGAGAGCTTGTGAGGACTCTTTGAAGGGGGAAATAACTTTTCCCACACGTTCCATCTTCAGGCAGTGACCAGACTGACAGGCTAATTGAAAGCACTCCCTCCCCCCCCAGATAACTTCCCAGGTGTTTCTCAGGCTATATAAAAATAAGTACGGCAGTGGAAAAATCTAAATCTCTAAGGTCTAGGACCACCACCCAAGTGAAGCTTTTCACCAGCCAGGGACAACTCCTTAAATGTTAAGCATGCATTTTGCACACAAGTTCAAAGTCCGTAATTTTATATAAAAGCTGGTTCAGAAAGCCCAAATCTGCAGCTTAGTTAGAATAGCGATGCAGAGGAGGAAAACATCCCTTCCCTGGGTAGCAGTCTAGCAGATCTCCCGCCTCCATTCCTCTTTCTGTTGCTATCTCTGGCCTCAGCATGCAATGTTTTTTAAGTATTGCAAAATGTCAATACACAAACAAAGGAAACCCGAAGCAACCCCCTGCTATCACAGAATCTTGCTTTATAAAGCAAGAAACACTGACATGGAAGGCAAGAAACCTTATTCCCTCCTTCCCCTCCTCTCTGAACATGATTTGCTCCCCCCCTCCCTCTTCATATATAAATAAACAGAACGTGTCTGTGTAGCTGGTGCTTTTTCTCCTTTGGTCTTCATAATCAAGGGCTATTACAGCAATAGATCTTATCTGTGGAATGGCAGTCCCTCTGCACCTTCAGTTCAGGTTTTTGTTTATGCTTGGCTGCCATTGCGGCTGTTCCTGATAGTTTTAGGTCAGCCATGACAGACTATAGGTGACACTAAATAAACAAGCTGGGAGTCTGGGACCAGCCAGGAAGGAGTGGTACTGGGGCTCACAGTTTGATTTTCCTTGATTAATCGCCCCTTATATTTAGAAGAACTTATTGTGTACAGTACCTGCTTGCCTGGCTTTAGCAAATTACACCATCAACAGACAAGGACTTAGCAAACCTCATAAACAAAGGGAAACCCGGAAGACAAGCACAGCTTACTCGGGAGCACTGTGAAGCTGCTGCCTTCCGAAGCATGGTCAGGCTGTTTATTTATTCTTTGAAATAGCTCATAGCTCTTTCTTCTGCTGCTTGTTATCCTGCTCTGACCTGAGTCACCTTGTCGAGCCACCTCCCAGGTCGCCCAGATCTCAGCAACCATCAGCCTAATCATTGTGAATGATATGAAGGGCGCCATTTTGGCTCAAGAAACTGGAGTGTGTGTGTGTGTGTGTGTGTGTGTGTGTGTGTGTGTGTGTGTGTGTGTGTTACAGTTATCATGCTTAACAAGGAAGCTACTGGACAGGCCCATGCTTTAATATATGTTCCCCTCTCCCATTTAATTTAGCACCATCCACCAAGTCACCATTGTGTGTCAGGTGCTACTATTTTCCTCAGATGAGTCTCCAAACTTAAGCAAAGACTTGTAAGTTGTGTAGCCAGTTATAAACATTTGGGAAGAAAGCAATTTGTTCTTTGAATCCTATATAATGTCAAACCGTCAAATCGGGAATCCTGAGAAAAATCCTGAGTACAAATTCAGTATACATAAGATTCTAGGGGCTGTGCTCATCTTGCAACAAAATACACTCAAGTAATTAGGGAAAAAATGTGAAAGCTGTAGTAGACACTTCATGAACAGATGCTGCTAGGGCTCTTCACCAGCTTGTACAGAGACAAGCACCATTAAAGCATGGTCAACTTTATCAGGAAATCACCTTTTCAAAATTGAGAATAATGCTCTATCTTGGTAAGTCTATGGAAAAAGAATTGGGCTTACTTTCACTTTCCTAATTCCAAAGGGAAATAAAATGATATAATCTTTGTGTAGAGTAAGAAAAAATTCCCCTGGCTATAAAGACCACCGTATTCTAAGGCATCTCTTCTCACATTTTAATTTGTGAAAGAATCACCTGGAGATCTTTCTAAAATGAGATTTTGATTAAACAAGTCCAAGTGGGGATGGTGTCTCCATTTGTTACTAATTTGGAGACAATGAAGGGACCACACATCACACGCCATGCACCAGCTACACTACATTGCAATGTTAGAACACACCTATATGCTAGAAGTTGGTAGTACAAGCAAGGAAGTCCAGACGAGCAGTGATTATAACATGGTGTGGTGTGTGTGTCTGTTTGCGTGTGTGGTGTGTGTGTCTGTTTGCGTGTGGTGTGTGTGTGTGTGTGTATGTGTGTGTGTGTGTGTGTATAGTTAGAGAGATAGACAGACATACAAATAGACAGAGACAGAAAGGAGACAGAAAAGTGGGGCTCAAAAAGGTAGTAATGATTTAAGGTTTCCTTAGACAGACATAAACACTATCTTTTTTTGAAGACGTTCCTCTGGTATAGTCTTGTGAATATATGTTAAGGTGTGTGTGTGTGTGTGTGTGTGTGTGTGTGTGTGTGTGTGTGTGTGTGTGTGTGTGTGTACCGAGATGTAGCATTGGAGTTCCAGAGAGAATTTACAGTACACCCATGTGAACATAAGCCTTATGAAATTTCTAATAGTAATTGTTTTTCACTTTCACCCTAACATATAATCATGTCACATGGTTGAGGAACATTTTCAAAAAGATGCAAATGACGTGGAGGTTGACGAAATTAGCAGGGCCAAGCTCGAAGACTTGGATAGTGGCTGAACTTTGGGTTAGCAGGAGAAAACAAAATGAGACCATTTGTTCAGATGTCAAAAGAAAGTACCACAAACTACATATACAACAAATAGAGATTTACATCCTCATAGCTTGGAGATTAGGGATGTGAGATCACACATTAGCAGGGGGCTTTATTCTGAGGCATGGTCCCTTCATTCATAAATGCTGCTTCATCTTTTCTCTGGTTGTCACATGGTCATCTGCCTTCGATATAAGTCTGTGCCTTAGTTTCATCCTCTTATGAGAGAATAACTAACAGTGCATCAGGGGGCACCGGATAAGCTCATTTCAACTTTGACACTTTTTCAAAGATCATGTCTCCAAAAATAGTCACGTTCTGAGTACAGAACACAAGAGCAGTGAACCACACATTTTCAATAAAGGTAATTCAGCTCTCAGTGTAGTGGTTGGAGCAGGAATGGCCCCCATAGACTCTTGTGTTTGAATGCTTGCCTCAGAGAGAGTAGCAGTATTAGGAGGTGTTGCTTTGTTGGAGTAGGTGTGGCCATGTTGGAGGAAGTGTGTCACCATGAAGGCATGCACTGAGGTCTCTTGTGCTTGCCTGAGCTACACTCACTGTGGAACAAAGACTTCTTCTGATGGCTGAGGATCAAGATGTAGAACTCTTGGCTCCTCCAGCACCATGTCTGCATGCATGCCTCCATCCTTTCCATCATGATGACAATGGGCTAAACCTCTGAACTGTAAGCCAGCCCCAATGAAATGTTTTCCTTCATAAGAGTTGTCATGGTCATGGTGTCTCCTCACAGCAATAAAACCCTAACTAAGACATATAGAATTTTGCTGGACATGTGAAAGACTATCACAGTCTGTGGATTTTGAGAAGTAGAGCCTCACCCAAGAGATCCAGAGCCAGAAAGAAATGTGAAAACAACTCACAGGTTGTTTTCAAAGGCCACAAATGAGTTGAGGTTTGGAGATCTTTGGAAAGGCAATTCAAGTGATAAGATCAGGTAGACATCTGAGGAGATAGAAAAAGAAATAAAGACACTACTGAAGAATCGGAGAGACATGCAAGACCCATCAAATGAACCAGACTGAAGGAAAATCCTTGGACGAGCCCAACTATGAAGCCAGTAACTTGATTTTTTTTTTTTTGTCATTAAATCACCTCATTTGATAGCTCTTTTCCAGAAGAAAAATAAAATCTCAGTATCATAAACAATGCACAGTCCTTCCTACGGCAACTTTTATCATCTTTCCATTGCCATTAGTGGGATTCAGGACCAAGTCACCCTCCTCTTAAAGACACAAGTACCTACAGGACCCTGCTTCAAACAGAAGGAAATGGCTCTCCTCTGTCACAAATTTGATTTGAGAATGAAGATCTGTAGTGAGTCAGGAAACTCTACAAACTCCGTGACTGTTTTATCTGCTTAAGGCTGTTGCACAGTCCCCACAGATGGGTGTTCTAAACACCCAATGCTTCTTTCTCATAATTCTGAAGGGTGACACCTGAGATCTGGGTGTTGGCAGTGTTCAGTCATTAGTGAAGACCTCTCGGGATTGAAGATGGCTGTCCCCTCCATTCACCCTCACACAACAGAGCAGTCAGCGGAAGCAAGCTGCCTGACATCACCTTTTATAATTGTACCAATGTCATTTATGAATGTTCTACCTCCATAACCACCTCCTCAAGGCTCCAGCACTGACTACTGGAGACCAGGACTGTAACATATGAATTTGAAGGAAGTGGAGGACACAAACGTTTAGCCACCATAAGTGAGCTCAGCAGTGCAGAGGTTAACCTCTCTGCTGCTGCCAGAGGAATTCATTCCAGAGCCTTCTGCTCAAGATTCTCAGATGCCAAAGAAAACCTCAAGGTGAACCAGTATGAAGCAGAGTTTAAAAGACTGGTTCAAAATGATTGGTATACTTGAACTAGTTTGGTATACTTGCAACACTAATTGGATTCAGTGGGCTGCAAAAATAAAAAGGTGAAATTATTAAGGGGAAGGATGTGTTGGGGTACCTGAGAGGAATAATAGAAAAAAAATGGTTTACATGGGATGAAAGTACATTACTTACACATATGAAATTGCCAAAGAACTTAAAAGGTATTTTAAACGAAGATATTTGTTATACTTACCGTTGTCTAAAAAACTTTTCTTTATTAATGAAATCCTAAGGGGGTTTTGAGATGCATTGGATGCTAATAAGGGATACAATACAAACTTAGGTCAAACAGTAAAAGGAATATTTACTATTCATAGACTACAAGAAGTGAAAGCATGTATTTTGACCACAAACATGATTCATGTCTTGTTTGTAAGAGTCTTTTGATCCTCAGGCAGTAAGAGGGGCTAAGCTCCCTTTTCACATTCCTTTCATCTTCCATCTTTATAACTTATATTTAAAATGTCTTTAATATTATACATCATGGTGATAACATGTCACAGCCAACACTCTGGCAGAGAATACTATTATAAAAATGGAAGTAAATTTAATGCAAATATAAATGGATTTCTCTCCCATAGAAAACTTCCATTCAGTTCAGAGATGGCTCCTATTTGTGGGGGTGGGGGATGGGGGTGGCTTAAATACTATCATTTGGAAATTCAGTTTCATATGGATTTTGGCAAGATCTCCCTTTTCCTCACCAACTGGGATGGGTAGGCTTAGCGGGAAATTGTGGCCAATAATCTAGCCTCTCGGGTCTTTGCTTTTAAGTATTTGGTTTTTGCCTCAGTGCCATTCCTTCTTCCTGTACTCAGGTCGGAAGTCAGAAGCTAGAGTGCTTGATTCCTGGGTCATCTCAAGGTTGACTGTGGTCTGTTCATGACCATTCATTCTCCTTGACATCCACCACTTGGCAAAGGTATCAAACATTCTGAATCGTTTTCACTGGAGAAGGGAGCATGACAACCCTATGGTTCTCTACTCTACCCCATCTGCTACACTGCTGTAGTCCTGGTGCCCAGGAGGCGCTCTGATACATGTGGTTGCCATTTAGTCAATATTTTTGCATAGATGAATACTCTAGACTTGGCTCTTCCATGGAAGAAGAAAGCACTGTGGCTCCTTCCCAATAACAGTGTACACTCAACCAAGGTCAGTCCCTAGCACTCATTTAGGCAGCTCAGAGCTAGCTCTGTGAATCTGAAACCCTTTTCTGGTTTCTCTAGCACTTGAATGTACACACACACACACACACACACACACACACACACACACATACACACACACACACACACACACACAAACACACACACACAAGCGTGCACATATCATAATTAAAAAATAAAAGCAACATAATATTCCAAACTATGTGAAAGGTCATAAAATTACTGGATAACAGGAAACTTTCTCATAAAACACAAAGACCTATCATTGTAAGAGTCAAACTAAATGGGCCTGTCAATCACCTGGAAAGGAAAATATCCACGAGGGAAAGTTCTCTGTTAGAAATAGTACAAAGCCTACCGTAAATAGAGCTTGGCACAATGGTCTCTTTGGCCATGGTCTAGCTCATCCCTTGAGAATGCTGCACTTTACTCTGCAGTAAGTTCTCTCTTCTACACTATGCCCTCGTGTCCCTCATGTGAATTATTCTCATGGAGATCACGAGCACTGAGGAGCTGGGACAGTGCAGACAGAGATCTCTGCGCCACCTGCAGGCACTTGTCTCTTTGACCTCAGAAAGTGGGAGAAAACAGTCTCAACTCATATACAAACCTCGTTATCAGAGTTCATTCTTTAGTAAATTTTCATAAAGCTACCACTAAATTAAGGCATCACTTAGGTCCTTTTATTCCCTCTAATCTGAATAAAATTGCCTTAGTAATTTTTCATCTTTTGCTAAACGGCTTGAGTGGTAAACTTTTTGCTTCCAGACTACGTTTTAAATAGTGGTGCTTTTCTGTAAGGGGGTGTTGGCCAGAGTAGTTAATGCTAGGATAGTTTAATTAGTTCCACATTTGCCTCCTATCCAGATCCAATAAATATGCATTCGTCGGCACAGCTGCATCTCAGCATGCACATTTAAATTAAAGAGGCTTCCTCAGAGGCAGGGGCAATCCTGGCATCTCTTCCCTTTGCCAGAAGCCACATCAAATCTTGAATCAGTTGTCTCTTTAGAATTTCTTCATAGGTGTCTATATGTGACAATCACAAACACATTGCCACACATTATGTTTTCATAGTACTATCTAGTGACCTCGGAATATTCTTCAAACTATACTAAGAGCTATTTTGTTTATTAGTAAAATATAGGATTTTTTTCCTTTCTCTTTTTTAAATGGATGATGACATTTGACAAAGAGTTTATAAAACAACTATCCATGATTTTTTTTTTCATTTTTACTGTTGGTTTTTCTGGAATAAAGCATTTTTAATTTACAGTAAAATTTAACTATATATATATATATATGTGTGTGTTCTAAATGAGGGTTATCTCAGATCAAAGAGACTGCCTCACCAGGTGTTTAAAGTAAGATACTATGCCTTGCACATCAATATTTTCAAATGATGTGGATATTTTTTTCCACAGAGAAATCCATACCTTTCAGGAAATGGGGCATTGCTCATAGGTTCTGACCTGTGCTGTGCCATTCATCCACAGCTTGCACCTGACATAAGCCATGACGGATGAGCCAGCTCACTGTTTGCTCTCCTGTGCAGTAGGAGCGGGTGTTCATCTTTTCCAGAGGAAGAAGTACAGCAATGAGATGAATGCACACTCACAAGGCACCTGCAGGGGTGTTGTATGTGTGACAGGCAATGGTGGCACCTGCCATGACATGGAATCAGGCCAGAAGGTGTCAGGACCAACACCAAGTCATCTCAGACCAGACCCTTCAGGGAGGACCCAGAACAGTAAGGCCTGGCTTAACCATCTGTATGGCCTTCCTATGGCTGTCTACACTGTGACTTTACAAACTGGTACTAAGTTACAACTGCCACCGTCCCCACATGGTGTCTGTAGTATGAATAGGGTCCTCGATGCATCTCAAAGACAGATATAGGACAAACGAGACAAAGGGGAATGACATGGGGGAGGGATAAGAAATGGGAAGAGAAAGATGCAAGGGGAAAAATCTGTTTTTCTCTTACTGTTCACGACTGTAAATTATGAGAAGGTTAATGGCTTTTATTGTCCTAAAATATACCTATGCCTGCCAGGTTCCTGAAGGTTAATTGCTGCTGCTGGGGGAGCTGCCCTAATTTGTACTGCCTTTTAATGACCTTCCTGTAGGCAAATGCTAGAAGAGGCCTGCCTGCAGGTAGGTGTGCTGCTCATGACCAGACATGGCCCTCCCTGGGAAAATGCTACACACCAGCCTGAGTTATTGGGAAGGTTTATTAGTGATCAGCAGTGATTTATGTATGTTCCAGGGTAAATGGTGTTAGGTAATTTCACACTTTCGACTGTCTTAGAGAATCTCTTAGCTGGATTTTCAATTGTACCGCAGCTATTTTCCTTCTCGTACCTTGAAGTTTCTGTGCTGTCCACGATGCGCTCCTGTAACACAACCCATGCCTTTGAGAGTTGACAAGAGAAGTGGATGTCAGGGAGCAGCCAAGACCTAGTTCATAGTCACAACTGCTTCCTCCTCTGTGGGCGATGTAACTGCATTTTCACATCCAAAGCAATTGAGATGTACTGACAGCTGTCTGAAAAAAGAAATTCAAGGCGTAGAATTAGCATAATTCTTGCAACAAAGTAGTTCCTAGTGACTGAGCAATTAAAGTGACCTACCTTAGGGCAATTTCTTACCCTGAAAAATAAACGCTAGAAATGTGTGTGTCTTGGCTGGGGAGGTGGCTCAGCGGTCATGAACATCGTTCGTTCTAGCAGAGAACCAGAGAACCCAAGTTCGATTCCCAGGGTCCACATGACTCCACGCAAGTATCTGTAACTGTTGTTTCAGTGGGTGTAATCTCTTAGAAATCCAGGCCAAACAAAAAACAAAAAACAATGTACAGAAAAGGAATAACAACAAGAAAGAAAGAAAGAAAGAAAGAAAGAAAGAAAGAAAGAAAGAAAGAAAGAAAGAAAGGAAGGAAGGAGGAAAGAAAGAAAGAAAGAAAGAAAGAGCGAGAAAAAAAAAAAAGAAATGTGTGTCTTAGCCAGGCATACAACTTTTATTCCCAGCACTCAGGGAAGCAGACAAAGGCAGATCAAGGTGTGTTTGAGGCCAACCTGGTCTACAAAAAGTCCAAGATAGCCAAGGCTACACAGAGAAACTCTGTCGCGAAAAACAAAACAATAAAGAAAAAGAAAGAAAGAAAGAAAGAAAGAAAGAAAGAAGAGTTAGAGAGAGAAAGGAAGAAAGGAAGGGAGGGAGGGAAGGAGGAAGAAAAGAAATGTGTGTCCTAATCAGAACTATGATGCACTAATTCTAGACTCAGGATGGATGACAACATCTTCAAGATCAATGTTGCCTATATAACAAGATCCTCTCTCGGGAAAACAAACAACGCCTTAATAGTCTTTGATAATAAATGTAAAAAAAAAATGCTACTAAATATATGCTTTATTTTCTTCCCTATGTTTCTTAGTTTGCTTTAAAGCAGTTCTTTCTTATGCAATCCTCTCCTAGCATCACATTTTGACTTCTATATTTATTCATTTTACATCCTGATCATAGCCTCCTCTTTCCCCTGTTTCCCATTCACTAATCTTCAGATAAGAGGAGCCCCACCAACAACAACAACCCATACCAACACATCAAGTTGGATCAGAACTGAGAGCATCTTCTTCCCCTGTGGCCTGGCAAGGCAGTCTGCCAGGAGAAAGTAATTGAAAGGCAGTCGATAGAGTCCATGTTAGAGACAGCCCCCACTCCCCTTTCTAGGGGACCCACATGAAGACCAAGCTTCCCATTGGCTATATATGTGTATTTGTCCTCCTGCACAAAACTCACATCCAAGTGGATCAAAGACCTCAATATAAAACCAGATACACTAAATCAAATAGAAGAGAAAGTGGGGAGGAGTTTTAAACTCATTGTCATAAGAGACACCAACAACTCAGGCACTAAGATCAACAATTAATAAATGGGGCCTCATGAAACTGAAAAGCTTCTGTAAGGCAAAGGACACTGTCAATAGAACAAAACAGCAACCTACAAATTGGGAAAGGATCTTCAACAACTCTACATGCAACAGAAGGCTAATATGCAAAATATATAAAGAACTCAAGACATTAAACACCAACAAACCAAACAACCAAATTTTAAAATGAGGTACAGAGCTAAACTGAGACTTCTCAACAGAGGAACCTCTAATGGCTGAGAAGCACTTAGAGAAAATTTCAAAATCCTTAGTCATCAGGGAAATGCAAATCAAAATGACTCTGAGATTTCATCTTATACCCATCAGAATGGCTAAGATTAAAAACACAAGTGACAACACATGCTGGCAAGGATGTGGAGAAAGGTGAACACTCCTCCATTGCTGGTCGGAGTGCACACTTGTACAACTACTTTGGAAACCAATCTGGTGCTTTGTCAGAAAATTGACAATAGCTCTACATCAAGACCGAGCTATACCACTCCTGTGCATACCCAAAAGACATTTGCTCAACTATGCACATAGCAGCTTTATTCTTAATAGCCAGAAACTGGAAAAAAAGATGTCCCTCAACAGAAGAATGGATAAAGGATCTATGGTACATCTAAGTAATGAAATATGACTCAGCTATTAAAAACAGGAAATCATGAAATTTACAGGTAAATGGATAGAACTAGAAAAGATCATCCTGAGTGTGGTAACCCAGACCCAGAAAGACACACACTTATAAGTGGATATTGGCCGTAAAGTATAGGATAGTCATATTCTTATCTTATTAATCAGTCAACAGTGAGACACACCAAAATACCCCTGCCCCTCACCTCCAACCTCAAATTGTTCAGGAAAAATGTCTAAAAAAATCGTGCAGTCATTCCTATACATAAAAGGTAGGCATAATGCGTTAAAGGACCACCATTGTTTTCTTCATTGCTTAATCTCTTTGGTTCTGTAAAAACTGTCTATACCTGGGGACCCTTTTTATAAGGCAATGCATTCTGTAGGGGTCATACACATTATCCAGTAACTCCATGGTATAAAAAGACACTGTGTTTTTAACCCAGCACTGTGATTGTGATTTTGGGTCCTGCTCATTTACTACATTATAATCCTATGTGTCCACCTATGTAAACTGGAATTGACATTATCTGTCTTGCTGGTGTTCCAAAATGGTTGAAGGGTCAAACACATATTATTCCTATATAATTCATATAGGAACACCATGCAAAATATTTTTTTTAAAAAAACATGGTTTAAGCATTTATTAATATCCTGGTCATGATTAAGTACAAGTTTAATTGCATCAAATATTATGGGATGAAGTGAGAAGTTTGAAGCTAAAACTGTTTGGGGATGGTACGAAAAGGATGCAGATAGGGCACAAGCCAGGTACAATCATTTGTAGTGTATTTACTAACTCTGCCTTTTCCAGACACAGTAAATAGTTTCATTCTTCCTGATAATTTAAAGATGGTGTGATCATGTCCTTTGCTTTGCGCAAGAAGAGAGCAGACATACTGCTCATTGCCAGGATATTGCCACTGTTGATTCTAATCTTAATGTTGGCCTTAACCTGTGTGAACGCATAGCATGAGTAAGAAATCAATTTTGGTGTGTGACAACACTGAAAAATTTAAGATAACTTACTACTTCTATTCTGATGGTATGAATCAAAAATACATTGTGTCCACCCCACAGCTGCCTAGACTACATTTGTCCCTACTCCCACTGCACGGTAAGTCTAGCTCTGCTCTGAGGGACTCACAATGGCTTTTGTACAGATGATTAGTACCTGAGATTAGTGTATGAGACTGGTCTAACCATGATTTGTCTTCAGCATTTGTTTGAAAAAGTGCAGAAGTTAGATGAACTCTGGTGTGGTTTTCCCCCTCTTTTTGCTACCCATCTCCATGCAGAAGAGAGATGGTTGCAGGGAAATTACATGTCAGATCTGGAAAGTAGAATACGAGGGCTTTTCTTGTTCTGGAGAGATGGCAGTGTAGAAAGCTGAATGCAGCTCTCTCTCTCTCTCTCAGGGGGAGGTCTGAAAGAGACGCTTAAAAAGGATGAGAAGTACAGCAGGTGTCTCAGGAAGGAAGGGATTTTAGTGAGACCGAGGGGCCAACTTACAGCTTCCAAAGACACTCTTCTGTTCTTGACTGGATATAGGAAAATCAACTAGCCTAGAGGACATTTGAGAACACTTTCATGACGTGTCGATAGAAGGTGGGGGTTATATTCTTTTTATATCCTCCAGCTTATGAAAAAGTAGATTTATTGGAAATCTATTGAGAAGCTCAGGTCATATAGAAAGCTAAAAGAGTATAAGCAGGGGTGAGTCTAAATATACTTCACAGTCCCAAGAAGAGGGAGAGATAAATTCTCCTCACAGAAAAGAACAAGTGTCTGCTACCTCCAGAGAATTGTTTATTTTGTATTTGCATTATAATTACTAACATTATTTATTTTGTCACTCTGTTCATATTAAAAGCTAGAGGAAATGTTTGGCTCCTTTGCAGAGGCCAGAGGCAAGTAGGACACCTTGACTGACAATGCAGCTGGATTCTATGTAATAGAACAAGAAATGATTTTCCTATCCACATTGAGATGATATTACCAGAAGCAATAAGTGTCAAAAATCCTCCAAACCAGAACAAAACAAACCATCAGCCCACCAAAGTATGCAACAGAAATGTGGTAGCATTGGAGGGTTTCGGCCAAATTGAGAGTGAACTTAAACCACAGTCTGAAGATTCAGGAAGCAGGTTACACATAGAAGAGGGCTAAATAATGTTTAGCAAAGAGGATGCTTTTGTGCATATGGTACAAAAAGTAGAAGAAAATAATAAAAGTAGTCATCAGATGTCCGGATTACAGCATATACAGTCATCTGCAATCATTACTGTCTGCAAAATGCTAACTTAAAAAAAAAAATGGTCCCAGGACCTCTAGGAGCTTGTTTGAGGACAGAATGGAAAGGGAATTTAAGTTGACTTGTGCCACACCAGGACAATTCAATAATGTGGAAAAGTTCAGCCCTGAGCAGAGAATGGTAATTAACAGTGACTCTCATTTAGCAGCTTTGAAGGCAGCACACTGACTCCAAGATTGCTGGAAGTGATTAATCTTTTTCTTCCATGATAAATCAAATTGAATTTCTATGTTTGGAATCAGTGAGTACTGATGGGACCCAAATCTCCCTTGAAATCCATTTTTTAAAAATTCTGTGCTTCTTTTCCTTCTATTCATCACTGTAAGAAATGTTCTTCAGATTGGGGTGAGTTCTGACTGGATTGATTGCTTGTTTTAAATAGCTCATTCATTTCCTTTGGGGGGAAATTGTTTTTTTAAGACGGCCTGCTCGGAGGCATAATGCAAGATCACAATTCAGGGATCCTCTTATATTCTCAAGCAGGAATATAAAATGAGACACCTACAATATCTGAGGAGAGTTCAGCTTTTTCTCAGAAGACAGATTTTGTTCTTTTATCTGTGTTGGGTATGAGAATGGGGGTTATTCATGTATGCATTTGCAAGCCTTTAAAGCCAGGAGCAGACAAGGCAACAGTGCTGAGATGCACGAACCAGAAAGCACTAAAGAACAGAAACGTATCCTTATAGGGAAAGAAGCTTTGACAAAGAGAAGGGAAGACTTAGGCTGGCAGACAATGAAGTGGGACTTTGCATGCTTTCAAAGGCTAGTAACTGCATTCTGAATTTCTAAAAATAGGAAAAAGGGATGATATAGTTGTTTAAGAATACTACACTCAGTTAAGAATGTTATTTTACTTAAGTAATGCAATCCCAATGGAGAAAAGAATTTGAATCTCTGCATCAGTTTTGAAATATACCTTCCCCCAGGAACAAGTTCTAAATCCATCTGGCTTTGTGTGTCTCCCTCAGACCTACCGAGGGAAGAACCAAAGAGCAGTCTGTGAAGATATGTCTTTATTGGAGTCTTTCAGAAGCTCGTCAGAACCAAATTATTCTGAAGTTTGAATGGATGTAAATGAGTCCCTGAAGCTCAAGACTGCAAAAACAAATCCCAGTTCTTGGAGAAGAATTTGAAAGAGTTTATTCATAGTGTTCAAACATCAAAATAGTAACCAGCTGCTTTCTTTGGTATGGTCCTTGCTATAAAGCCAGAACAAAGAAAAGGATCTAAATCACACACACACAAAAAAGAATTATTTAAATATTAAGAAAAACTTCCTGCTTCAACTTGGTAGAAACGTATATTTTACAGTGATGTAAGAAGCAAGATTCTAGGCAGATCTTCGTCATGATCAAGTAGAAGATAAGTTATAAACACCTTATGAGTTTCCATATACTTTTTGGGAAAATTGGGTCTCAACAGATTCTCACTCATGCCACAACATCACTACCAGGGGAGGTCTACCTAGAACCCGTTCTCCTACTCTCCATTCACTCATCTAACCCACTATTCATTTCTAGCCTGGGTAATAAATATTTAGTTTCAGAATGAGAAAAGCAAGGGTTTGCTGGGGAGGAGTTGGTTAGAGCTCTGTTATTAAGGACCCAACCTCGCTGTCGAGCTGTGTTGAATGAATTCTGAGAAAGCGAAAATAGATACTCAATTTCGATCTGAGAAAGTTGAATGAGTGAAGAGAAGGGAACGGAGGGACAGTAAGACCTTGATAAGAGGTGAAGTCCACACTTTGAATTACTTCTTGTGGGTTGCTATTAGAAGACAGTCTTGGGTGTACTTGAAAGGTTGCCTACAAGGAAAACTTCTATAAGGGATACAATAAGCAATCAGGAAAGGGAGTCATGGGTAATCATTTGGGAGTTACATCATGGGTAACAAGAAATACTCCAGAAGGCAATCCCTGAGATAGATCTACAAATGTGTCATGAAGCATTCCTTCTTGTGAGTCACAGAGAGGACCATAACTACATTAGATCCTTCTGCTCTCCAAGTCATATTTCTTTCTTACATCTCACTTCGGAGAAGACCAAATGGAAGTAGCACCCAGAAGTAAGTAAATAAGTAGAGGCAGAAAGATTGCTTATGAGGTAAGGATGCTTAACCCCAAGCCTGATGAACAGAGTTGATCCCAAAGACCTACCGGGTAGAGGGGGTAAACAAACTCCATACGCTGCCCTCTGACTTCAGCATATTTGATGTAGCATGAGCATATGGGCACACAAACATGCATGTGTGCACACGTACACACATTCAAAAATAAATAAATAATAGCCAATTTAAAATGAAATAAGGTTTATTTTGAGTGGGACCATGGAGCCCAAATCTGCATATCATAATGTTCTACTTGTAGGATTCTAGGACCCTCTGGATCCTTCTACTTTGCCATTCTCCCATGCTTCTCTCATCTAGAGTCCCACTAGAATGTCCTCCCCTCTGTCTCAGTTTCCTGGTAAGTGAAGGCTTTCGTGGGACATGCCCCTTGCACTCAAAATAAAGCACCAGCCAAGGACAATACAGGCAGTAAACCTTAAGCCCCTACCCAGATCTAGACAATGGACAGAACACTCTCCACAGTAGAGTGGAGAGTGGGATATTACTTTCTCACATACTCTGGTGCCTCACCTTTGACCATGTCCCCTGGAAGGGGAGACCTGGTGGCACTCAGAGGAAGGACAGCAGGTTACCAAGAAGAGACTTGATACCCTATGAACATATACAGGGGGAGGTAATCCCCCTCAGGAACAGTCATTGGGGGGGGAATAAGGGGAAAATGGGAGGGAGGGAAGAATGGGAGGATACAAGGGATGGGATAACCATTGAGATGTAACAAGAATAAATTAATAAAGGAGGAAAAAATAAAAAATAAATAAAAAATAAAAAAATAAACGTAGAAGCTCCCCCCCCCCAAAAAAAATGAAGTAAGGTTGGTAAGAAAACAAGGGCGAAAGAAGCAGGGAGGAAGGATGGAGGGAGGGAGAAAACTGGTCCCACCTCTGCCCCTACTATAGACTTTTAACCATGGATTAATTGGGGGGAGGGGGGAAGGAAAGTTTGAGATTGTGTGGGAAATTGTATTCTTATTCAACTGGATTTACATTGTTTAGAGATATTGGAGTCGAGTCTTGTTCAGCAATGACTTATACCACTCCGTCTCAGGGAGCTGTATGCCTCCCTGTTCATCTATACAGGCTGATGGAAAGTGCACGGGTTCAAAGCTCCAGACATTGGCTAGAAGCATGAGTGAAGTTTTGTCTCCTTCTAAATGATCCTGCTCGCACTGTGAGAAGAACACATCCTAGGATGTCTCTGCTGCTCTAGCTGGAGCTCAGGAGTGAGGCAAAGGAAATGCAGCCACGCCTTCTTCCTTTTGGTTTTATTTTTGTTTCTTGTTTTTTGTTTTTCGAGACGGGGTTTCTCTGTGTAGCCTTGGCTGTTCTGGACTTGCTCTGTAAACCAGGCTTGACTCGAACTCACAAAGATCCTCCTGCCTCTGCCTCCCCGAGTGCTGGAAATACAGGTGTGCGTCACCATGCCTGGCCAACTATGTCTTCTTAATGTGGCTACTATGGTGATACTAAGTACTCTAGCACTTGGGCACACTATAATACACTCTCATAGCTCAAATCCAGTTCTCACACATGTGGACACCGGATGTCTGAGATCAGTGTGCCAGCATCTCTGGGCTGTGGTGTGGTTCTCCTCTGGGTTACAATCTACTATTCTCCAATTTTATTCAGTCATTATAGGAAGAGGGCAGGAACGTTCTCTGAGATCCCCTTTGATGATCATTAATCTTATTTATTAGGGTGCTACTTCCACAGACCTGACTTCCAACACCATTGTCCTTGTGGGATAACATATCCGGTCACTCTGAGCTTTCATGGGCAGTTTGCAATCCAAAGCAGCCACCCAGCAGAACTGTGTGCCTATGAGCATGAGACTCAGTGCAGTCATCTTCAACTTGGAAATTATTATATACATCACTGTTGTGACAACAGCTGGCTAAGATCAATACCAACATAAATTAAAAGTCTAAGAAAATAAAAATTATTCAATGGAAACTTCCTTTCCCTCTATAGTGAGCCAAACCAATTGCTTTCCCTGCCTAGGTTCAAATACTTTTATTAGTTACTTGATATTTCCAAGCAATATTTAATGCATTAACCACCAGATAGAAGCATGCTTTTCCTCTATTACATATGTGTAGATAATTATATTTCCCCCTTTTTTTTCCCTCCATGTAACATTTTTTTCTGTATATCTGAAAAGCAATTGAAGAAAGCTATATGCCCACAAGGATGTCCAGAGGTGGGTTATAGGAAACTGCAGGGCTATACTGAAAGGCTGTTTTAAGAGAGACTGGTTTCTTGTCTTGAACCCTGCTGAGCTGGTTGTCAAGATGAGTGAAGTTAAAATGTGTTGTGAGACTTATATGCATATCTGGCAGTAGTAAGTACCCAGTTTACATTCACTATTACAATGACCATGTCATCATCCATGTCCTCTTATGCTCAGGTCCTCCCCACCCCACAGACTGGGGCAGCTTCTCCGATTGTCACATTCCCTTCTCTTATTGACAGCTCTTCCCCCACGTATTTTCCTGAAATACACACAGTGTGGCCTTCCCTTTCTCTCTCCCTAGCTTTTGGCTGCAGTAGCATCACATCACATGGTAAAATATCCATGGGTCCCCTTCCAATGCTTCCAATGACTCTTTGTCTGTATGCTCATCTTTCCCTTCATTGTGCAAGTGTCTCATGGCTCTGTCTTCCTGGTACCTATGTGGCATCAGGCAGATATGTTCAGTTCTGATCTATATGTTACCTACTCTGCAGTCTTTGATGTGAGCATCATTCTTCCCCCTCCCCCAGTATAGTCAGTGGAAAGAATGATGTACAGCTCAGTGAGGTATTCTAAGGTTTAAATAAGATACATATTAGCATCATATTAGCGTATGAGTGACTTTTAGTTGTGTAGCTTTCTGTATTCTTTCATTGGCACTCTTCTCCATTTAGAGTCTCCACACATCATCACTGTGTAAGCTATCCTGAGGTCTCTGTGTAAACCTCATTTCCATTTTACAGGTGAGCTATTAGAGTTTCAGTTGTCCTCAGGGGTCAAGCAACATAGGGATGGCAGAACGAGGTTGGGTACATTGACATCTCCATCCCAACAAGTTCAAACCAGTTTTCCGTGTCCACTGATCCTTTGTTCCCTCCTCATCTTGACTTTCTTATCTCCAGAAATGACACTACCAACTTAATTCTTCACTCTTCCTTCAGTCTTTGACCCTTTCTTTTCCCATTATCATATTGCCATTCACTTGCCAAAGGCACACATTCAAAGTAACTATTTTTTTTAAATTTTTCAGGGGTGATGGTAAAGAGATAATTCACTGGTTAAAAGTGCTTACTGCTCACGTATAGGGCCCACGTTCAGCTCCTAGCACCCATGTCAGGTGGCTCATACCTGCCTACAACTACAGTTCTAGGGTGTCTGATGCCTCTGGGCTTTATAGGTACCTGCACTCACATGCACATACCCCCATCCCCAGACATACAGATATACATGTAACATAAATGCTTTTTAATTTTTTGATGAAAAGTTTTCAAAAGTTGGGAGAAAGTTTGGTGATCACGTGAAACCATCCGCAGGCTCCTGAATAACAAATGTGAGGCATGGTTAAAAAGAGCTCTAATGGGAGAAGGCTGAGGCTAAGGCCTGAGTGCTCTAAACAGCACAACCCTCATTCCACGAAACGCCCTGATACACTTCCCGCTCAACCATGCAGTTGCCTCTATTGTGGTCCAGTCTATGGCATCTGCCCATCTTTTTGGCAAATATGACATCTCTTCCTGCCTCACCTAGTCTACAGTCACCTTTCTAAAAAACTGATGACAGCATAGTCCATGGTCATGCACACATAAATCGTACAGCTACAACGTCATCTTCTCAGTTCAGCCTCACATGTACTCATATTTCCCTCATGGCGTCCACAATAGCAATAATCTGTGAAGTTATATGTTTGTCTCACTCATTTATTTTTAAATGCATGATGACATAATATTATCATTAAAGATCAATTTTATTTTCTTATATTTTTATTAATCATGTTAAGATGACATTTAGAAGACACTGAATGAGATAATGAATGAAATTTTATAATGAAGATATTATTGGGACAAAACTAATGATTAGGATATTCTTAAAATTAATTAGCAAAAATGTTCTGGCAATGGAGACTTACAAATCATTACTGTTTTGTTTTGTTTTGGTTTTGAGATACAGTTGACTATGCAGCTTAATTTTACTTCATACTTAATCCTGCTGCCTCTGCCATATAACTTCAAAAATTATAACCATAGACCATCATACCAAGCTATGAAGAATTATGTTATAAACAGAAAATATATGTCAGAATCTTATAGTATAGCTTAGAATATCTTTATTGTTTGACCAATTGTCTGATCTTGTATTTGTAGGCCAACGTCAATACATTTAATTAGTTGCTATTTACTTATTTACTTAATTTTATCTAGAATAATTTTTGTTGGTAATACAGGCTAGCCTGGAACTTACCATGTGTCCCCAACTAGCTATAAAATTATAATTTTAATATCCCAGTCTTGAGTGCTGGGATGACAGGCATATGTCACCACACCTGGCAGAATATGTTTTACCTCATTTTCTTTACCATGTAAGGCTGTCTAGTGTCTTCTATGAAATTAATGAACAACCCTTCCTCATTAGGTGAGTAAAGTCTGTCTCTAAGAACAAAAGTGTCTCGTTTATTAGGTTTCTTCTTATTCTATTCCTCTGGGCATTTGCCTTAATTCCCTTGCAGGAAGAGGACGCCATCAACACCAATCACAGTACCTCCTGGCTATTCTAAAAGTGAAGATTCTACTCGCCCAACAGAAGACATGAGCATTGTGGTTCTTCAAGTTAAAAGCATTCTGTATCCTAGTAGGTCACAGAATTAAACTTGGTCTACATTTATTTTAGAATTTACATTTTGCTTTGCAGTCTATGTCTTTGGAGAAAGAAGGAAAGAAAGAAAGAAAGAAAGAAAGAAAGAAAGAAAGAAAGAAAGAAAGGTTGGCAATTGCAGTATTTTGCAAAAGCAAGAAAGATCTGGACTACTGATACCCCTCCCCTAAGTGCCTTTCCCCCTCTCTCCCTCTCTCTCTCTCTCTCTCTCAAGAAAAGAAGGAAAATTTATAGCTTTTAGTGGTTGTGAAAACCAGGAAATAATAGAAAAATCATGCATTCTGCAGGAATTCTCTGGAGTGTATTAAATTAAACTGACAGCGTTGATATCGCTATTCATGTTGAAATAATTAGCAATTCTAAGGCTATTAATGGTGTATTGTATCACTGTTTTAGAATTGGTAGGATGAATGCAAAAACCTTTTGGTGACTTTTGCTCCCACTAAAATTTAATTAGCCTCAGTTACTGACCTCATGTTTTATGTAACAGTACACTCCGCAATGATCTCATAAAGAATTGAAGTTTGGGAAGAAAGTCATTCTTACTTTAAAAACTAGCATCACATAAAAGTTCTCTGAGTGTTTTTTAACTACTTTTGCAAAGTATTCTTATAATTGCTAACATTACCTATGGGACTGACTGACTTTGAATTTAATTGAAGTAAAAATGCGTCTATTTGACAAGGTCACTCTTTAAATTGGAGCAGCACTACCTTGCATTACAGTTCTGATTTTTTTTCCTTTCTAAATTAACTATGATCTATAAAATTATCGATAAAGAATAATACCTAGGTCATCAAATATTAACAGTGGTTACAAGAGAGAAAAACTACCTTTAATGCATATAAAATTTATGGAGAGTAGTGATGCCTACTGGACTGGGATGCCTAGGTCTGTGCAGCTGAGAGGGAAGATGCAGTGAGTTTCAGAGACAATGCTGAGCCTCTTCGGCGTTTTATCAGAGCAGTGCTTAAAGACAGTGTAGAGCAGGAACAAATACACTTTGGATGGTAGTATGTGGAAAGGGAGACGGTGGGTGGCCACTGGGGTGTGTTTGGGGTGGACAATAAGAATTTACTCTACCAAGAATTCTGCTTGCCTGGAGACATCTTTGTGATGTCTACGATTGTAATGTTGCTTTCAAAGCGCATTGTGGCTATGGTGATGCTATGTTGCTGGGTTCTCTTCCTCTGACAATTTCTTAGTTATTGAAAGTGTATGCTCTCAGTTGGAAGGAAAAGGAAAACCAAGGCTATATACATCTTCCCTCTGGCCAGTCATGGGACTAGAAATTTACACCACATGTCCTCCTGAGCTAAGTTAGACCACGGTCAAGGAGGAGCGAGAGCTCACCTCACTTTGGGTACCATGCTGCAGCTCCCTGTGGATCTTTTTCATTAAACGTCAGTTCCGTGATACTCCCAGTATTGCAGGATACAAACTCATTCTGCTGGGACACATGGGGCATGGAGAAGCAGAGAGGCCTTCCCCAGCAATAATATTTACAAATGTGACTTGGAGCAGGGTCGGGACTCCAGAGTGAGCCACAGTGTAGGCATTTCTGTGCCAGCTATGTGGAATGAGGGAAGCAGCACACGGTGTGGAAAGGCATGAGATCCACAGGGAAAACACAGACAAACACAACCGGTGCTTTGAGGCTCCACTACTGTGAGATGTGATTGAGGCCAATTAGCCGGATGGGTGTGAACTTCAGTTTCCTTTGCCATAAAACAGAGCTCATATAGCACTTCACTGTTGTGAGGTGATAGATATTAAACTATCTAGAAGCCAAGCAGGTAATGTCTGCATACGTTGCCGTTATTAATAAAGGTAACTCAAGTTAAATGTCAGCTGACCCTCTTCATCTGGGATGCTGCGCTGTGCAATGTGAAATGGGCAAAGGTGTCCCTTTCCCGGTTTCCTTCATTTTCTACAGAGTTGAGAGGATTGTGTGGCTCCTACATAGAGTCATACCATATTCATCTGGTAAATTACCACAGGTGTTTACTGAGTCTGGACCAGTATGGTGAGCCCTACAAAACTTATTTTTTAAATGTCGTGGGAGCCGGGGGGGGGGGAGGGGGAGTACATAATTTCATTTAAAGGACATAAGCAGATATACAAAAGAGTTGAAGAATGCCCAGGGAAGTGAAAGTTGTCAAACCAAAGCAAGCTATCCCAATAGTCATAGATGACTGAATTGTGTCAGTCAAGGAGGATTGAGAGAGAGAGAGAGAGAGAGAGAGAGAGAGAGAGAGAGAGAGAGAAGAAAATATTCTAAGACTAGACTAGCAAAATGCAACAGGGAAGGTATTTAGTGGGAAAGAGTGGTGTGGAAAAGTAAGTACTTATTTCACGGCTCCTCCCAGGGGCAGAGTAATCTCATAGTCATGTCTCCCGAGCGAGCATGCGTCCCTTGAAGACTCGTGTGCAATAAGAAGCTGCCATGTATTAACTGTGGGGAGTAGACGCACACCTGTCTTCTAGAAGTATAGATCCTAAAATGAAAGCAAAACTCATCTCCCCGAGGAAGGCTTTAGAACATCACACAGATGCCAGCCCACTGGGCAGTGCTTCCTGGGAAAGGTAGAGTTTTAGGTATGGAGACTGGGAACGCACACACGTGCACTCAGGGCTGTTTGTTTCTTCCTTCTGAGGTAGAACAGAGGGGGTTTTGTTTGTTTGTTTGTTTTTTTAGCTTCATTTTTATGATCACTACAATAGCGTACAAGAGGCTGGAACTCAAGGTTTATGACACAGGGACATCGCAGAGTGACCTTGGCTTACTCACCTACCTTCCCAAATTTCATGCTTTTCTAAACCAAAGGTAATATTCCTGGGCTGTGTGGGATGTGGACTCTCTCCCTTACATTACTCATGAGGGAAAAATCCTACCCACATTCTGTTACTATTCACTTAGAAACAAAGTTCACCATACTTAAGCGTGGCATTTCCATGCCACTTACGTTTTTCCTGTACAGTGGAACTGAGCCACAAGAAAGCCCATTACAGATGAGTAAGGCTTACCAGGAGTCACAGCCCTTGCCAAACAGAGGTCTCTGACCTAGAGAAACACAAGCAAAAGACTGTCCGAGCAAAACCACACAGATTTTTCTACTTTAGATAGCTTCTTTCCTACTTTTAACAAAAATTTACTAAAACCCCTAATGACTGCTTCTAAATGTATACATAAATTACCCACTCAAGTAAGGTATTTAAAATGTTCTTTTTGTTATATATCTGGATTCTATTCACACACACACACACACACACACACACACACACACACACACACACACAAACTGCTCAAGAAGCTCAAAGAATTCCTGCAAAGAAGGTTAATCTCAGTGAGGGAATTCCAGTGGTGGGATGGTTAGGAACAGAGTCTATAACACAGTTTAGAAGTGATAGTCTAACTTGAGAAAACATGGGAGAAGAAGATATTCTAACCCAAGGCCTGTATTTAAAAAAGCATATATAGAGAGCCATACAGATGCTTTAATCACAAACTGTCCAAGTGACTTTTCAATAATTAGAGTTTAATCTGAAGAACAGCACAGTAGGTAAGGTGCTTGCTGCATAAGCCCAAGGACCTGAGTTTGGATCCGCAGCACGCCAGCAAAGGCTGGCAACAGCAACTATACATCCGTGATGTGATGTCGGCACTAAGGGGATGGAGACAGCTGGACCTCAAGGGATCAGAGGCCAAGGGCTAAGCTAAAATGGTAGGTGATCTACAAGTTAAGTGAGAGGCCCTTTCTCAAGAAAATAAGGTAGAGAAATGGCTGAAGAAGATCCTAGCTTCTGCCTCTGATCTCCATATATACCTTCACACACATAGGCAGATGCACACACGCACACATGCACACACACACTCACACACACACACACAGAGAGAGAGAGAGAGAGAGAGAGAGAGAGAGAGAGAGAGAGAATGCTTGCTTGCATCAAAATTTTCCTGCTCAATATCAAAAGTTTAAAAAAAAAATGCTTTCTAGCCTCTCACATGAGTTTTAGGTGACAATTTGAAAATGAACTTTTGGAGTTGCCAGCAGTAGTCAAATCACATTTCCTAACCCTGTCCCCAAACAAGGCCAGGGAAAGCTCTTGAAAGTAGCTTATTTTACATGATAGCCCTAGGTTAAACCAAAATAATCCAGGATGAGGAAAACAACAATCATAGCAAGGAAAAAAAAAATTCCCACAGTGAGCTACACACCCCAGATGCCCAGACCTTCCATGGATCTTAATGAGGGTCAGAGGTCAGAGCTAAAGAGCCTGGTGAAACAGTGAGAACCAAGATCCTGTTTCCATTTTAATGCCCTGGTGTTTATGTTTGGCTTCGGCAAGGGAAAGGCCCAGACAATTCCACTTCCAAGGAGGCCAGCAAAAACTGGACGGCGGGAGTAGTCTGACTGAGAAGTGGGGGGTGTGCGTGGGGCTAAGGATAGCCTCGGTCCAAAAAAGTCCAAGACTGCCAGAAAGAACACTGGTGGCTTAGCATCCTCGTATATGCCTGGCCTAAAATTAAACCACATTATGAAAATACAGGCCATTGTTTTCAATCTGCCACTTCACCTCTCCACCCACACATCTCCAGAGAAGGAGGCTGGAGTTTAAATTTAGTAGCAATGTTGGTTACATAACAGTCACCAGGCAACTCATCCTCCCAAGTCTCTCGATTTGTCAGCCTGACCTTCCTATCACTCTGATAAAGCTCACCTAATAGAGCTGCTCGTTTTGCTTATCTTACAGCGGAGAGTGTAGTTTATCACTCATTTTGCATTACCTGATTTTTGGAGCATTTAACTTTAGTACAAGTGTATCACTCCAGAGCATACTGCTCCTTTGTGGGTAACATGTTACATTTTCGCCCACCAACTGTCACCCTTTTCTCAACTTCTGACCCCTTGATGACCTTGGAAACTAGATTCCAATCAACAGTTCCATGTACTTCCCAATCTTATCGTGGCCAGATAACTTCAACTTCTGTTTTCCCGGTTGAGCCTGGCTGGAAATCCTGAAACAACAGTGTTCATCCTACAAGGAAGTCCAAGGAAGATCGGAAATGCCATACTCTTGCCCTGTCTCAGCCTTGCCAAATCGCTACGTGGTTCTGGACAGAGTTCAGGATGAAGCTTCAGTAGCTGTTCATTTGTTTTAGATCTAATATTCACATGAGCCGAAGTTCAAGTGACAAGCGCTGACGAGAAGCATTTATTGGGTCCTGATTCTGTGAAAGCGCTAGGGTACAAGCGTTCCAACCACTAACTCCTTTGATCTGTTCAATGGTCCCATCGGTCCCATCGGTCCCATCGGGGAAGTGACTTTTCGTCTTTACATTTTATGATGAGAAAACTGTGCCTTAGGGCAGTGAATTTTACATTTATAGAGCTAGAAATGACTAATACCAGGTTTCCAATCTCGTGTGATTACAGAGTTTAGCAATCTGTTAGTGACTCTGTGGCACACTCTGTTAGGCCAGAATTGCACACAAAACCAACCACTTTCTCAAGACTCTATTCCTTAAGAAACAGGTTGAACACACACACACACACACACACACACACACACACACACACACACACACACACTCATACCCAGTTCTCTTTCCAGGTACTTCTTAACACAAAACAGCACAAAAACAAAATAAAACAAAACAACAAAGGTTTGAAACTACTGATGCTAAGAACATAGGTTAGTGGATTTCATAAACTGTAAACAATCTGTGAAGACGTTAATAAGATGTAGGCCTTTTGGGGAGACACTCCATGCAGAGATCCTCGTGTTATTTTCCACACTCTTTCACAAGCACTACTACATTTCTGAGCAGATTTTATAAACATCAGGCAAGCTCTCTGGAGTCATGAAGCTTATGGATCAGTCCTGTGATCGGTCCAGTGTCCTGCCCTCAACACAATCACAGCCTCTTGCCATTAAATGACAGTAGAATATTGGGGATGGAATAATTTAAAGATTTTATAGGGATTGTTGACTTTAACCTTTGAACTCCTGTTTGGTTCAAACATGATTAAATATAACTCTTTGAATGATTTCCTGTACACAAAGATGTATGCTTTATGTTTATTCCTACAAATGTATCACTACAGGCACCTACCTTTAATGATGACTCCCTTTTCCCACATGGCCCGAAGCAAGAACAGGGAAACAGAGGATGGATCCGTGGTTGAAAGCACTTACCGCTCTATCATGAAGACCAGAGTTCATATTCTAGAATGCATATTAGACATCTCAAGCTCCAAGGGATCCAACACACTCTCCTAGACACTGCGTAGACCCAAACAAATAGGCACAGACGCACTCAGACATTTACATAAATAATGTTTTAAATAAGGTGTGAAATAACAAAGGCAGGGGGTGGTAGTGGTGGTACATACCTTTAGTCCCAGTACCTGAAAAGTCAGAGACAGATGGGTCTCTCAAAGTTCCAAGCCAGCCAGCTAAGGCGACATAGTGACACTGGTGGGGGAGGGGAGAAACAGAGCCTATCAATTAAAAAAAAAGTAGTTTTACTTTTCTTTGCTAATACTAGTGATAAGTCTCTACTCAATCTGTGCTTTGAGAAAATATTGTAACCCACTATAAAGAGACTGGGTTGGCTACGTACCTGATGATGCCCTGAGTAAGTTCCCAATTGTGGCTGGGTTGACTTTCAGCTACTTGGTGAACACAAAGCAATCGTTCAGTTACACTCCCACACCATCCCCCTAACCCCACCCCCCAAAAAACTGACCCAGAAAGCCTGCTACTTAAAATCCTAAAGGTGTGGTTGGCAGGCAGAACGTTTTACAGATTGTCATGGACTTTATACTGGTCCTTCTATAATTTGCCTTCCTTTCTGTGCTAGTCAACAGGAAGTGACCTAGTCAACAAGAAGTGACCTAGCAAACAGCAGCCATGAATTAATTCAGAACTTCGGACATGGAAACTGTGGATCAAAATAAAATAACATATCCAAGAGAACACAGCTGATAAGATTTTTAAAAGACACACTTCTGAGGCTTTTCGCCTTTTACTGGCCAGTTGTCTCCCAGCTAATTTTCATATCATCTTACATTTACTTGCTTTTAAAAATAAAATAATGATACATTTTTATTTATTTGTTAACTTCTTTAAGGTACTGGTGATTCATGTTTACTAGGTAAGCACTCTATGACTGAGCTACATCATCAGCACCAAAAACACTTTATAAATACCTATTTCCTTAAAATGAAACATACATATTTCCTGTCTTCCTTCATCTTCCCTTTAAGTCAGGATGGCTATATAAAATATATACCTATGTCGTCAATTTGTTAGAACTTTATTAGAAGAAAAATAAGTTCAATGTTTTAAAGGAATGATCCAAAGGCAATAAGTATATTAAAAACCTCTCTCCCCAAAGCTACATATTCCTTTGAGTGGCTAAAATAAGTGTTCCCTACCCAAAACCCAAATCCAATCCAGGGTCTTTTGTGCAATTGGAAATGTGGCCGTGAACTTGGAAAAAAAAAAGCCACACTTTGTCATCTTATTTTTAGTTAGACTTCAAGAAAATATATTAATATATTTTCATCACCTTCTGAATGATTTCCTTTTCCAAATACCATTTCTCAGTCAAGCCTGGCCACAGGGAGCATGTTTAACAGGTCTGTGCAAGACAATATGAGCCGTATCAAATCTAGGGTCCATTTCCTAGCATCTTCTGATTGTTCTTCACTGGGAATTCTAGAGAAAGTAAGACAGGGACCTCAGATGAAGCCAGGAAGTGCAGCATTTGCTCAACAAACTACTCTGCAATTACATTGAGAATTTTATTTATAGCTCTACTACATCTCAAAGTTAAATGCTAACAAATAGGAACAGAGGGGAGATCTGTAAGTTGCCCTATTTCAATTTGAGTGTGCATTTATTTCATTTCTCTCTTGTTGTCATTCTAAGTGAGGGTCAGAAGGCTTACTTGGCATTTTCTAAGAAGCAGACTTGAAAATAAAATTGTATTACACTCACTTATGCACAACTGCTCTACAACCAGATATCAGATATCTTACAAACTGTATAGTTATTTTATAACCCAAGATAGGCATATTATTGCTATATATTTGTTAAAAAGAGGGGCTATTTGGGTTTGAGATAAACTCTTTTAAATAAGCATGTTTTAACTTGAGTAAATATACATATGTGAATAAGTTAAACACCTTCTGCTCTCTAAAGCTATGAAAAAGCTTTTATACCTTGAATATGTCAGATAATATCTTAGTGCAGGGGGACACTGTCTCCTTCACTCTCACAGTGGTCCAAGCCTTTTCTCTATTAAAGCCATTTTGCCTTAAATTTGATCTAAAAATTATTTGTATTTCTTTTGTGTGTATGTGAAGACATCTTAATGAAAAAGGACTAAGTTTCACCTTTTAAAAAGAAACACATTTCATTTACTCCTTAGCTTATTAAAAAGTGATCATGCCTTTTAAAAAGTGATATCGGATTTAAGTGTCCCATGTACGCTGCACAGATATACACAGAGAAAATAGAATTTGACTCCTTTGGGCTACTTTTAGTATCAAAGCTCCTATTTGTGTTTAATTAATTGCTTTCTGCAGTGGTCTTAACTCTGGAAAGACGCAGGCTTTATACACTTCATCCACAAGAGAGCAAAGTTACTTATTTCCTGCGTATACACAAAGATTCCTATTATATCGATTGGGTCAAACTGTAGGACTTTAGAAAGTATGTGTTTTCAGAGGGTATGGAGAGTGGGCTCCTGACAGTCTCTCTGAGAGATAGCACAGTGGGAGGGAAACAGAATGCTCGCCTGTTTTCCATTAAAGTTATGTTCTGCACCAAGTTTGATTGCTAAACATCTGGCAGTCTTTTCTCTGATAACGTACTTAGCTCAGTAGGATGGGCAGTGCTCAGCCTTTGAAGCTGCCTATAGCTCTTAAGTGAGCAAAACAGAGATGAGGATAAGAACACTAGGCTTTTCCCTTCTATCAAATGTACCAAAAGATGTTTATGTCCTTTTCTTATTTTTTTTTTTAATTCTGATTTTTCTACTATTCCCTGTTCAGTGAATATGAGAGAGGAGAAACTGTTAAGAATAGTCACCAAAACACTTTGTCTACTTCTGATGTCTAAAGGCAAGCCTTTCCCTTCACTGTTGGAAAGGAACCAAAAAATGAAGGAAACTTGTGATCGTGTCTTTAAATGCCTGTACTGGTTGAGAACACGTGGGGTAATTTGGAATAGGAGAAAAAGCAGAAATATCAGAAGAGAGGAGGTTTGAAGCCTGTCCTCTTTGTTCTGATAGTGAGATTATGACTCATTTATTTTCTACAGAGTATTTCCACCCTTTAACCGAGTTACCATTTCAAACAGGACCAAAAAGGCTTACTTAAATTAAGATTAGCATTTTAAAACTGGAAGGAAGTATACAGGTCACAGCCTCAACTTCATATTTTGCGTAAAGATGAAGAAGCTGTCCTAAAGAGACTGGAGTCACTAAGTAGCCCACAGTTAAATAATATTTAAGGAGATTTTCAAAAACTATAGAGTAACCTACTTTTTTAATCAGTAAATGGGTACTTATGAAAGCGACAGAGGGACTACTACTAAATGTATTGGTTATAAATTTGCTTTTGAGAGTCATAGAAATCAATGTAAAGAAAACCTTTGTTGCACATTCACTGCCCGTTGATAAAATAAAACTTTACGAAGGCCCTGGCTTGCAGTATGAATCGCACCTATGGTCGAGGAATGGCTGAGACGGAAATTACATCATCCAAGAAGTTTATGGCCCACTGGGCTGGAGAAGTGGCTCAGTGGAAAAAGCTCTTGCTGAGTAAATGGGAGGATTTCACACATTAAAATTAGGCAGACATGGCAACTGCCTATAATCCCAGTACTCAGAAGGTAGGGACAGGAGGTCCTTAGGGCAAGAGGGCAAGGCCTAGTGTGAAAGGCCTGTGTTCAACTGATTGCCTCTGCTTCAATAAATACAGGGAGAACCATGAAGGAAAACACACAATATATGAACTTGAGGCTTCTGTATGCAAATGCATATGTGCGCCTGCTCACACAAAGGCACACATACACACACACACACACACACACACACACACACACACACACACACACACTCACACACACACACACACACACACACGCCAGACACACCACATATACACATAGAGAAACTAATAATCTTTAAAATGTTGTCTACAGAATGTGCTAAACTGCAGGAAACTATGAGGGAATAAAAGAATTCTGTTCAAGTGCATTGCACTGAATTTCAGCTTCATCCGGAGAGAAAAATTTCACAGAGGAATGGAAAGACTGGAGATCTTTCGCTGTCCATTTTTTGGGTACTTATTCTTTGTCAGGTTATATTCTAGCTGTTTGATATGCATGAGCCAATCTCTTTCTTCCAGCAAAGCTCTGAGACTTCACTATGTCTTCAAAATATACCAGGGAGAGATCTGGTGCTTGACTTGCCCAAGTGCATGAAGCTAGTGAGGGCAAGAGACCTCCACCCTGGCTTCAGAATCATAAGCCTCTATGTGCTCCTAACTAGTAACAATACCACTGGACACCCTAGCACGTTACTCTTCTCTTCTGTGTGTGCTATGTCCTCTCAACAGGTCTCAAGCTCTATAGCTGTGAATGAACAAAATATTGATGCTAAACCAGGATGGATGTGTGTGTGTGTGTGTGTGTGTGTGTGTGTGTGTGTGTGTGTGTGTGTGTATGTATCATGTTATCTCCCAAGCTATAGAACAAAAGTAGCAGGAAGTTACTTTTTTAGTCCCTCGATCCATGCTGAAGAGAAACCTGTTTTCTAGACCGATTTTTGCTAAAACTAATCAACCTTTACAAATGCCAAAAAAGGAGGATTTCTCCCATCTCTGTAGGAAAATAGAACAAGAAATGCAAGTCAAGTTCCGTAGCTTGCAGTGAAATAATTCACCATAGAAAAGGCTCCTGACACCACAGGGAAAAGCACTTCTGCTAACACTTCTAAATGTCCCTTAACCATGCTCTCCCTACCTACTTTGTAATGATTGCATGTTTTCCCTTTGGGCCTACTAAAGTATTTAATTGCAATTACACTCATTTACATAGCAGATGAGGCTAATTGCTGGTATTAGTTACCAAATGTATGCTTGCATTGTGAGGGTGAAAAAAAATGCCCTACAGAAAAGAAAACGACTGTGCCTTTAATTAAGGAGTTATGAAGTCAGAATGAGCTGGTTCCAAGATGTAAATATGAAATTGAGGGCTTTCAGAACTCTATAATGGGTTTTTATTACTCCATCTCACTTCCGTGATTACACACAATGTTTAGAGACTAAAGATAAATACAGTGCAATGTTCATAGGGCTGACCTGATTGCTAGGCACGTTCTCTCACACATAGATGGAAATAAATGCAGTTGTCTTGCAAGCCCATGATAAATGGTGGGTTATGAGTACCTGGTCTTCATTTACTTGGCTATTGAGTTGCTAATCCTGGCTTCACTGGTACAAGCAACGCTGCCATCCTCAAGTCCACACAATTCAATTTCTAGGCATGATTTTTTGCACATGCAATGTCAGATAAACAAAGACAGCATGAAATTGGGTGCAAATTCATTGGGAAAGCCAAAAACTCAGAAAACAAGTTGTTGTTGGTTTTTTTCCCTCAATCTTCCTTGACCAATTTCCGTGTTAGAATCATGAAAATGAAAATTTTGTGGGAACCTATTTTCTTTACCTTAAGGAACTTGATAATCTCATTAGGAGACAGAATTATATCTCTCCAAGGTTCTCTCTGTGTGCATATATATATATAGAGATAGAGAGATAGATAGATAGAGAGAGAGAGAGAACTCTTTCTCTCTCTCTGTGCATAACACACACACATACACACACACACACACACACACACACACACACACACACACACACATTCCCTACCAATTTTATGTTAGAAAGCATGGACTGCGGAGTGGAAGCTAACTGTGAATCATGACAGCATTTAGCACTAACTGTAGGCAGTTTGGCGAGTTAGAGAGGTGAGTTTTTAGAAACAGAAAAGCTCTCCGAGGAGAAGCCTTATAGAGGCGTCTTTGCTTAACAAAGACTTACAGGTAATAAGCAGGGAAACTTTCACCCATTGCAAAGCTGCCACAGCACTCAGGCGTCTGGGGAAGTTTTTGACTTGCTTCTCATTTACTGCTTTTTAGTTCTGGCTCTCCACCACCTCTTGCACCTTGTTTTAAAGATAAAATATTACCTTAACAGGAGAACGAACTTCTCTGACCTTAAGATATACTTGCTGTGTTAATTTCCCCTTTACTGACTGCTTAGCTATAATAATATTAGACTGTGCAGTGTTCAGCTACCTACACAGGTCATTTCATGAAATGAATCTGGCTGTGAGCCAAGCTCCCACCTCCCCTCCCCCGACCCTTAAAAAAAAAATAAGGAAGAACAGAAAAAGTATGTGCTGGGAGGAGAAGAAAAGGTGAGAGGAAAGGATGCTGAAAATCCTGCAGGCTACCACAGAGTGCATTCCATAGATACCATGGCCTCGCCCTTCTTAGTAAGCATTCTCTCCAGTAAACCAGTCCCAGGTGGTGTGATGGCAGGGTCAGCCAGTGTTATTTTTTAAACTTGTGTGAAAATACATTTTGCCTTCCATCCTATTCTCTGGGCACTCAGGCAGTGCAATCATTAGTCTCTGGTGCCAAGTGTAAACAGGACATCCTTTCAGATAGAAAGGTCCAGCTGGCGAGAACACGCACCCTCTGCTTTTTCCCTGTTTGGAAAATCGACCCCAGTCCTTTCACAGAGAAACGCTGGAGCAGGGGAAACGCGTCCTCCTATGTGTGCTGTAAACAAAATCTTTGAAAACATCTTTTTATCCCCCATTGTTTGATGTGTTCCTTGCTACCTCTTAATTCTTCCTACACCCCAGAAACACCTGCAGGCTAAAATTATCACTGATCCCAAGAAGTTGCAATCTGTCACAAGGTTTTCATTCACAGGGCAAAGGTTACATCTTGCAGTTTACCAGGCACTCGGAGATTGTGAAGGGCAAGAGGACATCCCAGAGCTCATCCCAGTACAGTTTCCTGATTTTGAAGAGTGGAGGAAAGGTCTGTCTTTTGATCTTCAGATAGATTGCTATCCTTGGCCCTCTTAGCATCAGGTGGGTCATAAACAAAAATGATGAAGCCACCTCTCAAAGATGCCATCTCTCCCTACAATATACATATTCTTGTCATTTCTCTATGTATCGCTTAAAAAGTGGAAAAACAAACAAACAAACCCGGAGCTCAGCGTGGCAGGTACAAGCGACAGGCAACGTAGACCTTTCGAGGTGAAAGGCGCCAGCGAGAAAGGAAGTCAGGAAGTGAATTCTGGAGTGCACTGCTCTAATGCAGCCTCCTCTTCATGTTGAAAAGGCAGAGGAAATACTCTCCGATGTCTAAGAATATGACTGATCCCAGGCCCAGTCAATAAAAATTACTTTTATCTCTATTGTCATTTATTTCCTTCTCTCTCACTTTGTTCTCTCACATCCCCTACTCGTTTTAGCCTCACTTCAGGCTCCAGGAGACTACTTTCGGGCATCTGGCCCTACTCAGTTGAATGCCTCTGTGGAAACTGCTCACGAAAGGAAGTCGCTTCCCAGCAGGTTGAGTCTCCTTACTTGACCTTTTCATTCATAGGACCTATCTGCACAAGGCAAGGAGGTGATGAAATCAAGGATGAACAGCCTATCTGAGTGGGATCCAACCTCTGGTCCCAGGCATTTGGGATTAGGTGACAAAGGAGTTGAGGTAGTCTCCACATTCAACACGAGTAAGAGTGCTCTACACTAGCCACAAGCAGTAGACAGAGTAAGCCCTGGCTGTCCTGTATCCTAGGATGTTTGACCCTTCTTGAAGGCCAGGATGTATTCCACTATAAGATAGCTAATTATATCCCTGAGTTGTCATAACAAATCCCTCAGATCTATCTATGTAGCTGAAATAGTTTTCTGTCGATGGAAATCAGAATCATAAATTTAAATATGATTAAGAGAGAATGTACTCTCTGTGAGTTCTCAAAATGTGCATTTTCCCTAATCGCACCCCATGCACTTCTGCCTGACCAACCCCATGCTCAGCTTTGCCACGTTCTGTCACCATCATCTGCCTTTACAAGGCTGCTTAACCCCGACTTTTGCTGATTAAATAAGTACTTACTTAGTGCTAATGCATTAATGTAATACTCATCAAGATAATTATGTTTGTATTTTAAGAAAGTTTCTATAGCTAGGCATAGTGGCAGAAATCATTAATTCTAGTAGCTTTCAAGGTTAGCCTGGGCTACAAAGCAAGGCGCTATTTCAAAAAACACAAAACTAAAAATACTCCTGGAATAATGTTTATGATACAAAAGGCTTAAAATCTGTTTTGACCTTTTTCTTTTACATATACTAAAAAGGGCAAAAATAGTGCAGATTTGTTGGTGCTAAATATAAACATAATTCCAGAAGAGAATTGACCTAGATATATTGTTTTAGTTGTTTTTCCAACATCTTTCTTTTCTTCTACCTATCTGTGTGTGCATCCCAGAAGAGGTCACATTAGCCAAGTTATATTTGACTCCAGATAAAACAAACATAGATATCTAGAATTTATTATCTTGTTTATGCATTGAGTTTTATTGAAGGTATATATATATATATATATATATATATATATATATATATATATATATATATAAACCATGTGGGTTTTGCTTGTTTCTTTTCAGTGTGTTTTTGTTGATGGTATTGTTTTATTTAAAGATAAAGTCTCATAAAATCCTGGTTGTCTTTGACTCTCCAAATCCTGTTCCTTCACCTCACAAAATCTGGGATTACCAGTATAGTGACTACATCTGGCAAGGTTGGGAACCTTCCTGGAAAATTGTCAGAGATGAACAAAATATGTATTATTCACATTTTTAAAAGAATTGTGTGTCTATTGAAAATAAAACGTTGTATTATTTGTTATAGAAGGTACAGACATAACTAATATTTTCTGATTTAAAAAATACCCATGGAGTCTACTGAAAATTTTTTATAATCTAGGTTACTTTGTTAACGGTAAGCTCACAGTATAAACAATAACATTTCTTTAACTAGCATGAGAAAGAAGGAATTATGATTTTTTACTTATCTTTTAGAATTTCTTACATAAAAAGGAATATTGTAAAAAATAAAATAAAATAAAATAAAATAAAACCTCTCACAATCCCTGAAAAGGTGTGGCCCAAATAATGTTGGCAAGCTTGGAAATAATCTCCTGTGTCTAACTAGGTTGCTGAGCAGAAGCTGATCTTGTATTGCCAGAACTGTCCATTGCCTGCCATTTGTCTCCGCGGACATCAGGAATTTGCTCTGGACTGCCTCGTTGCCAGTATCCACCTTTTTAACATTAAGCATGAACTTTGGATGCTGATGGATATACTCAAGGGGCAATATAAAACAGAACTTCAAAGCCCAGGAGACAGCTAAAGAGAAATGAAGATAGCAGTTAAGCTAGGAAAGCTCCACATCTACCCTCAAACCAGCAGAGGGTTCATGAGGTCAAAGGGCTTTCTACGCAGCGATACTGTTTGATTGTTGAAGCAAATTTATCTTATTTCAAGAATTACTCTCTATGGAGTACATTTAACTGGAAGTGGCAATGTACTCTATAGAAATGCTGACATGTTAAAGCTCCATTCACTTTCTCAGTACCATTTTATGGAAAATATCACAAATTTTAAAGGGGTGTTCTCAGCATTCATTAATATTGCCACTGTTGCGCCTCAGATAATATGTTACTTTTCCTTCTCATACCTATTGCATGGAATTAATATATTTCTGGAAAGAATGCCTTGTAAGTGTTCACTCCAAAAAGCAAGGGAATTTAGGGTGAATCATAGCCCCTCATCTCGGACTTGGAAGCTAACCTTTGAGATTCTTGCTCAATGCTCCAAGGAGAAAGGATCTTCTTTTCTATGAAAGCAAATAAAAATATCTGTTGGCTGGAACTTTTCCTCTCTGTAAGTTGTACTCTTTCAGTCAGGATGTGAGTCTTACATTCAGTGCAGCTGGCGAAGAGGAAGGTGTGTCCAGGAAACATGAGCACAGCAGGGAAGGATCTGGTCTCTGGGAAGACTAGTGGAAATTTTTTTCCAAGAATGTTATGAAATGATCAGAAGAGTCAAATTTCTGGAATTTGAGTCAAAATTTAAACCTTGAAAATGAACAGCAAAATTCCTGAGGCATAAAATGTCCAGCCTTGTGTTTAATGGAGGTTACTGGAGGTGTGTGTGTGTGTGTGTGTGTGTGTGTGTGTGTGTGTGTGTGTGTGTGTGTGCATGCATCCCTGTGTGTATGTGTGACAACTGGGAGCTCTGAAAACATTTCAAGCCTTGAAAAGTCACATTAACTTGTTTCATAAGCTCGCATAAGTTACAAGGTTAGGTAATATGTCTTAAGTGGACCTTGCTATAGATGTTAAGGAGAATGAATGAATGAATGAATGAATGAATGAATGAATGAATGAATAGTATTTTTTTCTCTACATTCCATCATCTACATGTTTTCTATGATCATTCTTCCTTACTAGGACTCCTACATTTTTCAACTGAGCCTCCTTTACGAGTTCAGCACACTGTGTTGCACTACTGGATTCTAAAGCTTAGCTAAGTTGTGTTGCAGCCTTGTAAAGAAAGTGAAATCTGGTTTATTTAAAGATAAACTCACAGAAGCTGGACTATAGCTTATTGGTATAATACTCAATCTGTGTGCACTGACATTCTAAGTTCAACCCCTAATGCTACCAAGGTAAATAAATACTTATATTCATGTATATATGCAGAAATAATTTTATCTCAAGACACAACAATGAGAATTTTCAATGGAGAATGATCTTTGCCATCACTTTGTCTTAGGAAGCTCTCTGTTTTTTATAATGACCTAGTCTGCTGATAAATCTACAGTGTCACAATAGCCTGGAGTTTTGCAGAAATGTTGGCTAGTCTCCTTATGTATTGGCTCCTTGTCCCGTTCTATCATTTTATGTTAAAATAGCCAGCTTGTCAAGTGCTTTGGCCTTTCTGAGATGAGCACTAGAAACATAAGAATACATAGATGTCTTTTTATATAGACTTTTTCATGCCAAATTTAGCTACAAGGGGCTCTGAAAGGCAAATGTGTTGACAAATGACAAGATGTTATGTACTGTAAAAATACTATTTCATGTACACCATTTCCTGTTAGGGTGCATATATCGATTTCAAGTGTGTTCAAAATGAACTGCTTATTAAGAAAAACATCTTGCCTTTTAAGCTATTCAAGTTTGACTTTTGAGTTCTCTATAAGTAGCTGTTAAAAAAAGCAACCAAATCCTTGCCTGAAACTTTATAATCCAAATAGATGTGAATTTCTCCTTGAGAGAACACAACATATATATATAAAATACACATATAATCAGAAGTAGCTGGACAGAAATAGGTAAAACTTTTTCTGGTCTAACCAAGTGAAGGATGACTCTCTAGAGACATGCTAAAGAGTGCAACTGTCAACCTCTGCTAAAATGAGTGTTCTTCAATAACAATGCACAGATGGGCAGATGGCCATTTGAATTTATTGTCTGTAATCACTGAAGTCAAAATCTTTAGAGATAAATTTGACACTAGAAATATTATCCATATTGGTGAGGCCCTTGGAAATGAGATCCTCCTAAGTGTTAATGTATAATTGATTCTAATCTATTGATTACCCAAAGTATATTATTGTAGTTCCTGTATCTATGAGTGATAGTAAAAAGGACCGTGCAGTCTAACTTCTTCTTTAACTAAATTGATTATCTTTTGATATACAGTATTGGATATTAAAAATGATGTAATTGGGAATTCATATGTAATTGTTATTCTTCATCAAGCCTTAACACACTTAAATCTAGGTTAATATGACATCACATGACCATAAGGGATGAATCAAATTATAGATAGTTACTGGAATAGGTAACAGATAAGGAGAACAAATATGAACGTAGTCTTCATAAGTAACCAGGGTCATCTATTTTAAAGGGGGTGGTATTTGTTTTGTTTTATTTTTGCTTTTCATACATTTGTGTCAAAGAAGGCATCAAACCTCAGCTAAGTTTATGACCCAAGTCTCTCACTCTACTGAAACAACACTTAAGCTTCAATAGTGCTGGCCAATTAATTTTCCTGGTGGTTTTGTAACTTCTGGGAAGAACCTACAAGAACCAGCAAGATTCTAGATTGGACAAGGCACATGGTGGACACAACACCGAGCTCAAGGTCTGCCTTTGGGCACCAGCCTGGACCAGTCCTATCTGTGTTTGGCAGAAGGGCGTATCTAATGATCCTTCTCCACTAAATCCAAACAAGAGGAAATGACTGGAGTTCACAGAGTCCTCCGTATTTAACATGCTTCCAAGAGAGAGCTCCGCTGTTCTGTCCAGTCTGTGACGTGCACATTTTAGCCCTACAGTATCCCTATTGGCCTATCTATACCAAATCCTTTTCTGTTTGGTCTTCAGGGTGGGGATTGTGCTGAGGTCAGTATTTCAAAGCTCAAAGGGATACAGGATATCCCTTCAGCGTTCAGATTCCCGGTCCAGGGAAACTACTGATAAGCCAGGCCTTTGCTCTTGATTTCCCACAGAGATGAAGAAGAAGAAGAAAAAAAAAATGTAGCTGCAGTGACTCAGGAGAAATGGGTAGAATGTCTTTTCCCAGCCGAACAAGCTCCTCCAGCCCTCCCCGCCAGCTTCACCCACAATGCACTCCCACACGCCATCTCTGTCTCCCCACCTCCCCCGCCCCTCTTTGGCTTATGCTGCTCTTTTTTTGGTCTCTAGCCCTAGTTATGACAGTTGATTGACATAGCTGGCAGTTCCCCTAGTGTCTGGTTAGGCAGAATTCCCCATGTAAGGCGAGCATACAAAACAAAGAACAGACAACAGCGCAGAAAGGAAGGACTGAATAAAACAGAACCAGGAGAGGAGCAATATTGTTTGCTGAAAATATTTTTAAATTTTCCAAAAAGAAGGGAGCAAACCTTTAAAAGATTGTTTGAATCATCTGTGGTGCACCCTGCACGCCCCCCCCCCCTTCTCTTTGTAACCATCCCTTTACCCTTCCACAGGCACAGCATTCTTTGGCTTCTATTTCTCCATATGTCCCCCCCGCCCCGGTAATTTTTTTTTTCCTGCAGTAATACACTTCTAACAGTAAGTTCTCTCTAATCCTAACCTTTTCTAGGGCCAACTATTCTTTTAGCTTAACTTAATTTCAACACAGACAGTAGAACTATAGCGGGATCAAATAAAATCATGAGGCATTATTGTGGGTCTCTTTTCCTTGAAAAACCTTTCTTCCAGTCTTACAGAAGATCACCTGTTATGCTGATCCCAATACCAGCAGTATGCATGGCAGAGTACCTTCTCCAGAAGATGCTGTAAACTTCTCTCATGGGATACTTGCCCCTATTCCCCCACTATGTAAACATTTGTGGAGGGAGTCATTTCCTCAAACATTCCTCTAAGTTTTTCATCTTCAAAACATCAAATTATTGATCACTGAAGTGATCTTGATAAACTAAAATGTTATCTTTGTTGGCACCATTATGCCCGTGAATGTTATCAAAGCCAAGAAACAAACATCTAATGGTAGGTATTTGGGCCTCAGATGCTGTTCTCTGTTTCCATAACACAGGATATCATCTAAACTGCTTAGAGGCCTTTTTCTTCATGAGCTGGAGAAATGATCCCTGAAACTATAGTCTCAAGGCCTTCATCTTCACAACAGCATGGTTTTGCTTCTATTTCCTCATCTGTTTTCTCCCTCTGAGTTCATGGCATTTCTGAATCTCCTGTTTCTTACCTTGATGCATCCACCTGTAATTCAATACTTTTCTGCTGCCTGTTTTATATACTCGGCTCTCTGAGATTTTAGAAAATACCCCTGCTGTGATAGCTTTCTGAGCTTCACGGATCATTCTCATTTTATCTTAATTGTATTATGGCCTGAATCCGAATCACAGTCTCTCTACTCCAGACCTTTTGTTAGGGAAGTGCTATTTACAGAAACTATACTATAGTTACAGAAAAGTATCCCAGGCTAAGGACTGAGCCTGCATGGTGGCACTAGGTCACTTGGGGGAAGAATTTGAAGATTATATTGGGCCTGGATTCTGTCACTCTGCTAGCTGGTGATACAATGATCCCCACTTCATGTGTGTGCCACCATGAACTGAGTTATCCTACCATGCCTTCCACCTGAATACATACATACATGCATACATGCATACATACATACATGCATACATACATACATACATACATACATACAAACATACAGAGAAAGGGAGGTTGTCTTATGCTTCAAAACTAAGGAGACTAGAAACCTAATGTTAAACCAGAGAAAAATGAACGGACACTTTACCACAGAAGATACATGTGAAACATGAGCACACAGAGATGATGCATTATTATTAGCCATTGTGTAAATGCAAATCAGAACCCTGAGATAGCATGGCATACCTTTTGAAGTAGGAAATTGATAGTACTTACCTTGGCAAGCCTGCCACAGACGCAGAGGGATCAGAAGTCATTTGCACAACTGGTGGGAATGCAAAACAGCACAGCTTCATAAAGCAGCTAGGCATTTTCTTAAATAAACACTTAGTTTATGGTCTGTCCATTTCAGTTCCTGGATTTACTCAAGTGACATTAAAAAAAATGATGTAGGCCACACAATGATGTAGTTGTGAATGCTCATGACACCTCTACTTATAATCATGAATTAGGAACATGCAAATGTCCTTCCACAGGATGAGTGGATAAACAAATATAGATAACTGAACAGCAGAATATTATATAGCCTTTAAGAGTCACAAGGACATGGGACCCTTCAACTTTTCTGTCCTTCAAGTAAACAAAACCTCAGCTGTATCTCTGAAACTGCCCTCCTGTCTTCTGGATTTTGTGCAAAGTCTTCTGGGCTTTGAGTTTTATCTCAAAGGTTCTTTATAGACTTTAATTTTTTCTACATATTTGTTCTTTTTTTTTTCCGGCCTTTGTACAGACGCGGGAAAGTCCTGAGTTTTATATTTATGATGGAAAGCAGACTGACAAAAATCAATAAATTACATGCAGTAAAAAGCTTATTTTAATTGTGAAAATTATCAACGTTTGAGTAGTAACTCAAGCTCTGGCAATAGGTGGTGCAGCTTGAGCAGAAACAGAATGAAATGAGTTAAAAACAAAAACAATTTTAAGATTTGGTATAGAACTAATAGAGGAGCCATGAGATGGACTAAGTATGAGAAACCACTGAGTGTAGAATAGGAGGAGAGAGCTCAGTGTTAAAAATGAAGTTGAAGGAGAGTTTGGCAGCTGAGAGAGATGCTACATGATTACTTCAAAGACTTCGTGGGAGGAGAAAGGGGCAATAAAAGAAAAAGGACACGGATTTCCAGCAGTGTGCTTGGAACAATGTGCCTTTAGCTATGACTGAAAAGCAACAGAAAGGAAGCATGCTAAAATGATGACTCTGAATCACTACAATTCTTGTGTGGAATACTTCCTAAATTTCCAGCATGCTGTGCTAGAAGCTTGTCTATGCACTAGGTACACAGGGATATAAAACTCCATCCCGTCTTTCTTGTGGAGTACTAACAATTTAATATAGAGGCTAGGTGAATAAGTCTTACTGTAGTACTAATTACATTAGCCACCTTGAGTTGGTTGCGTCAGGATTGAGCACCCAATTATAAACTAGTTGATAAAAATTCAATCCTGTAAGGGGTCTTATTCAAATGTCTGTTCTCTTTTATATGTGTTTAAATTGAGTCATAAAATCTGTAAGCAGGAGGCTAGTGAAATGGCACAGTGCATAAAGGGATTGCTGTGCAAGTAATGAGTATATGAGTTCAGATCCTGGCACCCACATAAAAGCCAACCCATGCATCTATAATGGTTGTTTTGAGGGAGTAAGGGCAGAGATAGGTGGATCCAGGGAGCTTGTTTGCCAGGCAACCTATTCCAAATGGTGAGCACTCCGTCACAAAACATAAGCTGGGGAGGAGTAGAAGACATCCAACATCTCCCTCTGCCTCCACATGTGCAGTATCTAGGGAGCACATCTTTCCATACACACACTAGGTATGCCTCAGCTTGTCTGTGGCAGAGCTAGCTCATCAATAAAAGAGTCCCCCATTAAGGTGTTAAAGTGTCTAGACTTCCAAGTATTGCTGGGGTTGATCTGAAGCTATTACATATTCAAAGTTCATTGCTCGCCGCCCGAGGTCTTTATTGTCCGGTGAGCAAATTTTCACCTATCCAAATGACATTGTGTGAACCTTGCCTCCCAAATTATCCCTGATTGGCTAATAAAATTGTCTACAGCCTGGACTGTGGAAGAGAGAGGTAGAGCTAAGGTTCCCAGGCTTTGGGGGTGGCAGAAGGGAGAGAGAGAAAGAAGGAGGGGGGAGCAGGTCACCATGGGAAAACCAGGGGTACATGGCCAGAGCAGCTTGTTCCAGGGACTGGCCTGATAAAGCAGAAGCAGCCCAAATGGAACTTGTGGCAGACATTTCTGAGGATTGTGGCTGGGAAGTAAACAAGATAGCTTAGAGGTTAATATCTGCTCAGCTTTAGTTCCTTAAGGTTTATCATAAATCTAACAGGTCTCTGAGTCTTTTATACGGAAAATGGCTGGTAAATGAATAACTACAATTGTATTAATAACCAGCATTAATTAATATTAATAGTTTTAAATTCCATTTACAAAGTATCTTTTTACTTGAACAACAAAACACCATACTAAAACCAAACATTCACATTTTAAAATAATAACCCTTAGGTTACAAAAAAAAAAAAAAAAAGATAAATCCGTATGATCAGTTCCATCAAGAATAGAAGGTGTGAAGCTGAAACCAGTCTGCAACCAACATCTACAAACAATGGGGAAACACAAAGATCTCACCCTGTATCTGAATTTGAAAAGTTTCAAGTCCAAGTCCCAGGTGACAGAAACAGGGAAACGGAATGCTCTAATTGTAAGTACAGCAGCCTTGGGGTAGGGTCTTCAAACCTGGCAGCAGCCAGGGGCTTAGGGTTGCAAAGCATACTTAGAAACAGGTGACAAGACCTTGGGTCTATGTGGTACTGGGACTTAGAACTGAAATTGAACATAAAGCCAGGGCTGTCAAAGCCATGGGCTCAGGGAAAAGGAGAAGGGAGATAAAAGTCCAACACTCAGGGGACATGATGAGGAAGCCTGCCTTTGATCTCCAGGGAGAAGAAAATGATTAATAAAAACTGTGAGCCAGTAACATACACAAACCCAATCCTGGGCTGAAATCGTGCTACCTTCACTTCACAGGTCAGGATTTCCTCTAAATGAGAAATAAATTTTTAAGTTGTGCTTGAATCACAAGGTTTAAGAAAAAGTAAAAGCATGATAGATTAATATTTTGTTAAGACCAGTAGTGTTGAATATGAATACACACACACACACACACACACACACACACACACACACACCACCACCACCACCACCACCACCACCACCACCACCACCACCACCACCACAACCACCACCCAAGATGAAATCACAGTTAAACCTTTCGAAACACAAGAGCAAGCGACAAAACTTGCTAGGATATTGATTGCTCTCTCATAGTATGCCTTAGGCTTTAGACTTTGCCCTTTCATTTTTGCTGTCACCTCTCAAAGGCAGGTATCTGTACCTTTGCCTGAGGCCTTCCCCTAAAGCAACGGCAGCAGTAGCTTTGCCTATGGCAGACTCCACAGTTTCAGGGAACTATTTCCTCCAGAGCTGCCCTCAGCCAAAGTGGCCCTCACTCCTAAGCAAGGGAGGGGTGGGTGGTGATGAGTCTGAAGCATGCCTCCTACACTGTTTGCTCTCTTTCCCTTGCCTCCCAAATAACACACATACGTGAGTCTTCTTAAGGGTGATCTGAGGACACTGACATTAATCAGGAAGCTATGGGCTCTCATTTCAGGACAAGTCGAAACTGTCAAGAGAAAGGAAAAGAAACCCTAGGAAAGAAGTACACAGTTGCAGAAGCAAGTTGAGAAAATAAATGAAGAAACATTGTAGAATAAAACCTGCCATCATGGAACCCTCAAGAAATGGTGTGAATGAAAGATGAGACATAGCAAAGAGGCAATGAATAGAAGCATAAATCTTGGGAAATTATCAAGAATAGCAACAGGACTAAAAAAGGGAGAGGGATACAATCGAGTGCTCTATGTGAAATGTAGGAAAATATCTTAGTGAAGACGGTACATATGTACAATGGAAAAAGTTAATATTATAAATTCATTTTTAATAAAATTCATGAAAAATATGAAAGGGAAGATAAAAGGTAGGGGAAGGAGCCAAGAAAGAAAATGCACCTCTAAAGATGATCTAAAGGAAATGAAATCATAAAAAATATTTAAAGATGGAAGCTGCTTAAAGTCATCCGTATTTAAAGAAAAAATACTCAATTCAAGAATCCTAAGTCCTTGGGCTAGATAGATGGCTCAGCCGTTAGAAGTCTAGGCTCACAACCAAAAAATATAGGAATCCAAAGTCCTAAGCAAGATGGATACAAGTAAATGTACACTAATGTATATTCTTTGTAAGGTTCTGAAAACCGAAACTCTGAAAGGCAACTAAATGGAGCAGGATGCCCACATGCGATTGCCCAGTACAGCTGCAAACAGTGCTTAGCATGATCAGGAGATGGAGAGCGGCATGCCTGAAATGCTGAAACGTTAGTGGAGAATGCTTGCGAACCATGAATGCTATGCCCACCTACTCAATGCTCACGAATAAAGTCAAAACTCACAATCGTCAGAGGAAGAAAACCCGAGAGCCTGCCATTCCATACCTTTGCAGAAGAACACCAAAGGTAGCTTCCAGAGAGAAAAGCATTATGGAGGAAGAATAAAAGACAAGAAACTACAACAACTGAGGTGATAAATATGTCATAAAGTCTCAAGTGAACATTTGACTATAACTACTAAGAAAGTTGGAAAGTATTCCTTTGAAACTAATAAAAAAAAAGAAAAACCTTCTCCAATTTGATATGTGAACCAAGAAAGAAAAATAATAATACCAATGAAAATGCAAGGCAAATATCATAAACACTGCTGCATACACATCCCCACAAGTCAGTGATCCCAAGGAAAGCACATGCACCAGAAAAATTTGCAGGCTGGGCTTTCAAAAATCTAATTATTATATTTGAAGCACACTAAAAATGATAGTGTATGCAAGTAACTGCAACTCCAGCAGTAAAGTGGCACATTGTAAATACATTATCAGTGATTTTTAAAAGGAGACGAATGGAAGGTTCGAGAATCTCATCTCTGTTAATAATGAAGTACTCCAACATTTAATGTCATAAAATATAAGTAGCATGACTTTCAGGTCGAGTTGGAACTTCTATTGATTTGGCTCATGATCAACCCATTGGGCTCCCTCATGCACCTGCTGTCAAAGACGGTATTATTGGTCTAGGATGCCTTGATTGGCATGCTAGCCTTTGACTGGCAGGGAAGAGTTTGCAACTTAGTCACATGTTTCTCATCTTCCAGCCTGCTACCCTAAGCTGCTACAGAATGTTAAGTAAGAAAAGAACCAGAGAAGGCCTCTGCAGGCCTAAGCTTAAAGAGGTTCACTGCCATTTCTACTCACTAAACTGGCAAAAAAAGAAAAATTACAAGAATAACCTATATTCAGAATGTTCACATGGACTTCACCTTTCAAGAAGGGCCACAAAGTCACACTTGAGAGCAGGAATACCCCCATAGATAAGTATTGGAGCACTAAATGTAATCAAATTCCCACAGCACAGTAAGTGCTAACAAATACAAATCTGATTCTGCTATAGTGTCTAATGAGTGGATCCTTAAGCTTAAGAACACTGTGGGATAGTCAGGGTCATATTTAATATGAAAAACGATCAGACTGACTCAAGCTTGTATCTAACAACAGTGCTAAAAACTCTCTGACTTACTTTAAAAGTATTGTAAATTCACAGTTATAATGGCATATGTTAAGTACTATACAAGCTAAAGAAAAATATGAACTAATAAGGATGCTTAAGATATAAACAACAAAACAACATTGTTATCAATTATTTAGTTAACATATATGGAGCTCTAAAATTTAAAGTATACATATTTCCTTTTAGCTAACACTGAAACACTCATAAAACTGACCATGTATTTGATTCAAATAATTCTTGATGAATACCATGAAATTTGTATTATGCTATCTGTAATGTGTCTATAATCATATTTCATGGGTGGGGAAAAATATAAATATGTATACAAACATTTCCTCAATATGAAAATATAGCACCGGGCCCCTGCAAAGATTCCTGGGTTTAGCAACATGAAAACACATGGGTACACTAAATCAAATCTGACTCAGTACAGAAAATTAGGAAATTATTTAGACCCAAGGAGCAAAGGACATGCTACATTTAAGGATATAGCTAAAGCCATACTTAGAGGAAATGTATGCCTGGAATACCAACTAGTAATAAAGGAATGAGAAAAATAATAGTAGTTAATGTTAACTCAGTATTAATGCTCTGTATAATTTCATTTAATCTCAGAACAATCAATTGAGCTAACTACTACTATCATTATATTTGTTTAATAGATAAGGAAACTAAACCTTCAAACATAATTTTCTCAGGCTTCTACAGTGACAAGATTCAATGGCAGCCACTTGTAGACCAGAGAATCTGTGTCTGGGATCCCAACTCTTCTCTTTTCACTTTCCAGAGGCATAGAAGCTTCCTATGCTCATGTGATGGACTGTCTCACCACGGCCCAGAACAGTGCTAGCCATGACTGAAACCTTTCCTGCTTCAGTTGATTTTCTCGGACATTTTGTCACAGCAGCAGAAATCCTGTCCAGCCTTGTAAAAGTCATAGCAGCATTATAAAGTATAAACATAAAATATATATGGTGGATAGGTTAGGGAGACACACTCCTTTCTTAAATGATTTCATGTGACCCTTTTTAGAGACTTTCTTGATCTGTTACCATCACACAATCTCAATTACCTGTAAAATATCCACTTTGAAAAGCATCTCTGGTCCTTTCTTGTTTTATATCCCATGGGAAAAAGTGTTGTATATGCATCACCTCGGGTCTCTCATAGTGCCCCCCCCCCCCCACATGAAAACACTTTTCAAATTCCAATGCTTCAACGTGCTCCAAATTTGTTATCTTTCTTTCTTGTTGCTTTTGAATTCCATATTTCCAACTAGGCTGACAATGCGGAGAAAAGCAAGCACATTCTCCAGATAACTATGCCTAGGAGGTTCCGTCTAAAATTAACATTCTTACAGGCAATCAGAGCATTGGATGGATTAAATGGTTTCTGAGAAACAGGTCAAAATAGCAGAACTTATTAGATTGAATTTTCCAGGTATTTAACTCACTGAGGTATAAAAGAATAATATGTAGACTGCCAAGAGAAAGTCATCTTTATTAATCTGCAAAATCCTGCAGCCGATTCAGCGGCTGAAGAATGACTCAGCAGTTACGGGCATGCCTTTGAAGAGGACCCAAGTTCAGTCCCTAGCATACCTGCCAGGATGCTCTCTACCACACGTAACTCCATCTCCAGAGAAATCTGCTGCCTCTAGGCTCTCCTGGAGCATCTTTACCCACATCCAAGTACCTACATACAGACCCACACATATACACGTAATATAAGACAAATAAATCTAAAATTTGGACGATCCACTTGAACAAATACTAGTGATGGGAAGATAATGGAGAATATTAAAGAAAGCAATTACCCAAAGCATTGCAGAAACCCAAGCCTAATAAAAGTGCCTTTGATATAAGCTACTTCCCAGAAAGATTCCCACTTACATTTTCTTTCTGCTTTGTTTGTTTGTTTGTTTTTCGAGACAGGGTTTCTCTGTGTAGGCTTGGCTGTCCTGGGCTTGCTTTGTAGACCAGGCTGGCCTGCAACTCATAATGATTTGCCTGCCTCTGCCTCCCCAAGTGCTGGGGTTACAGACATGTACCACTGCACACAGCTTCCACTTGCATTTTCTAATAGAATTTTGGAATGGGAAATAAAATACAAGAACTAGACTAAGAGTGACTCAACCAATGTCCACTCACTCTTAGTGAATTAGTGCCTCTGTTATCACATGAAATTAAACCAGCACATCTTTTCTTCTACCTCTTAGGCTAATGTATGCATGTACAAGTTCAAATCCATCACTCTTGGTTTTCTCCAAGTTCTAAGTTTGGTTGCTGAATTATCAAAGTATGAGAGGTACCTGAAGGCCAGAATCTTCTTGGATGGCTTCTAAGCTTGAGTAAGAGAAAGAAAACTAGTTATCTAAGTATTGGATTTATAATATATTCTCTTAAAATTAACGACTTTTAATCCCCCAACACAAGCATCACATATGGCCAAGACAAAATAATGCATTTTAAAAGATAATATTTAGTAGAGAATGCTTTCTTAAGGTCCTATTATAAATATATACTGAAGAGATAAAAGGGAGTGTTCATAAGTTTATTTAAATTTTTGGCCATAAATAATATCTGTGGCTAGTTTATTGTGACTATATAATCACTTCAGTGGCCCCTCTTAATACAAAAATAAAATAAGACACTGCTAGTTATAATGGAAAACATCTATATCAATCCTGCTGTTTTCCAGTGAGAAGACACAGAAGAGAATTTACAAATAAGGTGTGGGTTGGAGGAAAGCATGGCACTTGTTTGTTTTTCCCAGAGAGAGGCTCTCCTAGGACCTTACCACTTTTCCATTTGCTGTTTCTCTATTAAGCTAGCCTTGAGTTGAATATCGTGAGATAATGAATATCTAAAGGTGCTCAGAATGGTTAAAGTCCAGGACCATCGGTTAAGAAGGTATGTACTGCAAAGAAAGAAGAGAGAAATCACAGAGAGTATGGTCTAGTTGGGGATAGACACCACACACACACACACACACACACACACACACACACACCATTAGTAGTGTATTAGGTGTGACAGAGTGTCAGCGGCTACAGATAACTCTGCATGAATCTTAGATTAACCATCACCATGAAGCACAGTTCACATTAATTTTAGTTTTTAATTCATACAAGTCCTTCGTGATGGAGGAGCAAGTAGGAATCCTTCCCTAAATATACTTTTGGGCTTTTGTTACTCTACTAAGTATGTTTGATTTCCTGGGATAGCTCCCAATTCAAACATGCATACATTTGTACTTAGCACACCGTGTTTCCAGGGCTGAAGCACACGCTCTCATTAAATCCCTCATTTAGAATTTTCTAATGACTAAGACTACTAGGCTGAGTATCAGAATTTCATAGACAATCTGTGAAGAAGAGATCATAGTGAGTGGCCACAATTACACTTAACACATATAGTTACTAGATTTTGTTCAAGAAGAATATCTATAAATTCATTTAACTGACATTTTTCTTTATAATTAAAGTATATAAAAATTGTACTTTGTTCAAAATTCTGATTAATTTACTTGATATAATGTCACGGTTTGAATAAGTATGGCTTCCATAGACTCATGTGCTTGAACACTTGGCCCATAAGAAGTGGCACTATTAGAGGCATGGCTTTGTTGCAGTAGGTGTGTCCTTGTTGGAGGACATGTATCACTGTGGAGGCAAGCTTTGAGGTTATAGATGCTCAAGCTATACTCAATGAGACACACAGTCCCCTTCTGGTGCCTGCAGATCAAGATGTAGAACTCTCAGCTTCTTCAACACCATGTTTACCTGGATGCTGCCGTCCTTCCCACCATGATGAGAATGAACTAAACTTCTGAAATTATAAGCCAGGCCCAATTAAATGTATGCTTCTATAAGAGTTACCTTGGTCATGGTGTCTCCTCACAGGAATAAAACCCTAAGACACATAGGTCACAAAAATACATTAAAACAACTAGAAAATGCTTTGGATTTGCAGAGACCTCATGTTATTACGGACACTAAACCTAAGTAAGTTATGAAAACAAAGTAGGATTTTGATACATGGCCATTTTAATTATAGTGTTGTGTCAGAAGAATGCAGGTTAATCTGCTCAAAATGTATGCCATAAAAGTTTCTTTCCTGCACTTCTTGATTGAATATTGTAAGTAAAACATGCAGCTTCCTGGTGCCTCTCATAGCTGAAGTAACTGGATGACGAGCTTCTCTACAATAAGAAGCACAATGAATTCTGTTTTTGAAAAAAAAAAAACAATTTCTTTCTGGAACAAAAGGTGAATTATCACAAGGGAGTACCTTCTTTGCTTTCCTGCTGGGAAGAACACACAGAATGCCAAGAGAACCAATGGTTGCTGCTTACTAGTGCACCATCAGTGCAAGATATTGTCTCTCTAGACCAGAGATGCAGCCCACAGACTGTAAAGCGCCAAACCATTGCCCCAATATCCCTGGCCTGGCCTTTTGTGTTGTTTCCAATACAAATCAACTAGTCAATATTGGTTTTCCAGTTTTTTCTTTTCAAATTTATAATATAACTACATCATATTTCCCTTCCTTTTCCACCCTCTAAACTCTCCCATACACCCTGTCCTTGCTGTCTTTCAAATTCGTGGCCTTTTTTTTTCATTAATTGTTGTTACATGCATATATGTATGAGTATATACATATACATTTGTAGATGTGACCTGCTCAGTATGTAAAATGTCACTCTGTGTGTCTTCAAGGGCTAGCCCTTTGATATTGGAAAGTGAATTAGTGTGTTGCTCCCTGGAGAAGACCGTTTCTCCCACTCCCAGTGTTCCTTAGTTGTCTGTGGGCTTGAAGCCTCTTGGGGATCCCTCTGTCTATTCTGGCATGTCTATTGGTGTCATCTTCTTATTTGTTCAGCTCACGCTGGTGAGACTTTATGGGTGTAGCTTCTGACATTACTAGGAGACACAGTCTCCCAGAAAACTCCTTAATCATCATACAACCTTTTAGTATCTTGGAGCTAAATACATCACTAATTAATAAAAGTATCTCCTGTTTACATATAGCTTGATAGGAGTTTTTTTTAATTTACTAATATCTCAAGGTTCCTAAACACAAACCTGTGCAGTGAGCCAAGTACCAGAGTCATAGAACAGTGTCAATGATCAGAAAAACAGGATGAAAGTAAAAGTAACAACAGCAATGGAGATAAACCGCATTCACCATTCCCTGCCCACGTGCTAAAGGTTTTGGAGGGATTATTTCATAAGTGTTTATTCTTACATGCTTTTTGTTGCTATGATAAAGCACTGTAAGAGCCAACATGGGAGAGGAAAAGGTCTACTTGGTTTATTTGTTACAGTCTGTCACTAAAGTGAGACAAGGCGGGATTTTGAAGCCGAATCCGGGAGGCAGAAACTGAAGCAAAAACCCCCAGAAGAAGGCTGCTTACTGGCTTTCTCAGCTCCTCTGCCTAAGCATGGTGCTGCCCACAGTGGGCTGGGCCCTCCAGGACCAATTATCAAGCATGAAAATGCCCCACAGATGTGCCCACGGGGCAATCGGATAGAGGCAGTTTGTTATCTGGGATCGCCTCTTCCCAGGTGTATCAAGTTGATGACAGAACTAGGCAGGACGGTTCTGTTGCTATGATAAAACACTGTGCCCAAAACCAATGTGGGAGGAGGGGTTTATTTATATCAGCTTACAGGTTGTAACTGAGGAAAGTCAGAGAGCTAACTGAGGCAGGAACCGGAAACAGAAACGGAAACAGAAGGATGCTGTTCGCTATCTATCTGATCCTCTCACAGGCACACATTTCCTTTTCTGTTTTCGTTGTTGGTTTGTTTTACATTTCTTTTTCCTTTTTATGGTTCCTCTTTTTTACGTATACATTTATATTATTACACATATATACAATAAACTACCTACATCAAAAAGAGCCATGAAACAATCAGGAATTATATCAATGTTACATTCATAGTATTTTGGCTATCTGTATTTGGTAACCCTGAAGAAAACATCTTTCCTGTCTCAGTGTGTCTAAAATTCTATAGAGCCAGTCATTCTACTCAGGTAATAGCTGAGGGCTGTGCTCTCCTCTACCTATCAATAATCAAGACAATCTCCCACAGACATACTAAGGACCAATCTGATCCCTTGCCTACCTCCACTGAGACTCTCTTACTAGGTGACTCTAGGCCATGTCACATGCACAATAAAAGTCCCTAGGACAAGTACCTGGTCTAAAGCATCTTCTGGTGTTTGTCAACTGTAAGTGTCCAAAATGGCAGGACAAATCATTCTTACATATTTATCAAATACAAATACAAATAATTTCTAAACACTTTCAAAGTCTTTTTGTCTCAAGCATATGAACAAGAGGCGTGTATTTAGGCGTGCCTTTGTTCTACATAGTTGAAAGAGAAGACAGTCTTGCTTCTACTCAGCTCACAGAGTGGGCTAGGGGGCTTCTTTGTGCTCTGGCATTCCACCACACGGTGCTGAGTCATGTCGTTTGTGTATGAGACCAGCAAGACCTCCTCATGTGTCTTTGTCATGAGTGAATCTAGCTAATTTCAAATGACCAGTGAAATGTTTTCAGCAGAAAAACCATTAAAAATCACTTTAATTAAAAAAAACATTTTATTCTTTTACAGTTTTAATGCGTGGCTGTGACGCATTTTGATCATATTTGCTCCCGTTACTCTCTTCACTCCCCATGGACCACTCCTTTTTAGGTTCTTTCAAATTCATGTCTTGGGTATGTGTGACCTTCCTTCAAATACTCCTCCAGATTCTCGACCCCTCTGTGCTTCTGCCCCCAAAGGAACTGTGGAAAACACACGGAAGGCCACCCTGCACTTGGACCCTGTGATCACAAGGGCAGTTGCACTAGCAGAAGCCTTTGTTAGTATGTAAAGATGCCAGGCCTGCAGTGTTCCTCCCCCTCACCGACCAAAAAGAACCCAAAGACGATATTTGATGTTGAGTGAGATGACTTGTTCTACATAGGAAATTGGCAGCTCAAACACAATTGTAAATTTTACCTGTTTTTGTTGTTGGTTTGTTTTACATTTCTTTTTTTTTTTTTTCATTTTTATTGTTCTTTTTTACATATACATTTTTGTATGTATATGTATATGTCAAGCTTTAAGTCTAGGTCACGTTACATCTAAAACATGGAAAATATTTCCTCATGGACTAGGACCTCTGTATGTCAGTTGTCTCCTCTATCATCAAAATATTGGTAGGTTAAAAGTATTTACAAGTCCACGCATAGTCACCAACACATATATGTTTTTTTGTGCTAGCATTCAGATTACTCTATGTATTCAGGGATTAATGAAACTGTTAAAAACTGAAACCCAGAATCTCTTAAAAGTAGCAACAAATCCCCAAAATAGATTTAAAAAAATAAAACCCTGTTCCTGAAGTGAAGATCTACATTCATAAGATCCACCTAACTGAGTCTTGATGCTTGCTAATCTGTTTTTTGTTTTCTTCTGTTTTTTTCTATTGGGACAGCAACAAAATTACTCAGTGTCACAAATGACCATTTGCATCTTTAATTACTGTGTTCTTGGGGACGATCTCTATTCTAGCGATCAATAGACCCAGTTTCACCCAAAATGCTTATGCCAATGGTATTGGTCTTTGTTTCATTTTGACCATTATCAGTTTGCAATTCTATCCTTTTAAAGATGTCTTGAGCCATTAGGTCACTACGCAAAAAGAAGCAGGGAAAGAAAATTGCAATTGTTGTGATTGTCTCATGGATCTAAAACGCTACCTATAAGCACTTTTTTTTTTTTGGATGAAAAATTCAGTTACAAAATTAGGGTTGGATGTGGTTAAATTGCACATGTTTGGAGTTATTTTATATAAGGCAACAAAACTGTGAGCATCATCGTTCCTTTCTTCCTTCTGAGCAAGCAAGATCCCCAAAGTAGCTTTGAGGATACTTTATTTATGGGCCTGCTAGTTCAGGAGCCACACACCAATTCATCATCCTCCTGCTTTGTGCCATCTGTTATAAATAAATACCCTTGCCTGCAACTTTCTGTCGGGGCATGTGTTTACTGTTATGCAGATGAATGCAATATGGGAAGACATTAAAGTTAAAAAAAGAGAAAAATTGCTTATGAAAATGTCTATTGAACGTATATATTCCTGCTACTTGTGTACAAAGGTTCACATCACAAGGAGGCCTCTAGCTGGAACAAGCATTAACTCACAGCTCCTCGTTTACCTTGTTAAACCACTTGGGGGATGGAAAGCAAGCTGGCCCAACACCTCTGGGTTAACAAAGAAGTACGCAGCAAGCGCCTTCTTCCTCTGTCCTTTTAGCCTGTCACACAGCATGCTGCCGTGACTTTGCGGGAGGAAGGACAGAGGGGTCACGAGGGAACCATGTTCCAGTTTTGAAGGCAGCAGTCAGCTTCGGAGCTGAACAGCGAGGCAGAAGCCTCTTGGGGCCTGAGCAGCAATGGCACGCATGGTCAGAGCTCTCAGGAAGCAAAATAATTTTGAAAAGAGTGTAGAAAATGCTCAAAGCAGAGAAAGCTTGAGAGGTTGGGAATCAGGCCAAGAGGGAGCTGGGGGTGGGGTGGGGGCAAATGACGGCACTCACTCGGGGTGGAAAGTGCCATAAAGAGCTTCTGGAGTCTGTTACTGGGTGTCACTCAGGACAGCGGAAGCCTTCCTCATAGCATCTCAAGCCTCCTCTCCACTGAGTTTGTGTCAATCAAATCAGGAGCAACAATATGCTCCTTTGACTTTTCTCAGAATTTTCACTTGACTAAATTAAGCCAAGGCATTTGACTTGATTATTTAATAGATCAATTTTATAAAATATTAATTATATATGTTGATTATTGTTTGTCTTTATAGCTAACTAAGGTTATCTACAAGAATGCTGCTATTTATTTTCCGTGTCGGTGGTATATGATTACAAACCAGTGTTTTTCACTGGAGAAAGAGAATTTTGGTAACTACCCTTAAAAATCTCCTTACAACCATGATTTGTTCTTCATGCCATAAATTTTTTTTTAAAGCTGTATAACTTGGCTGTAAATTTATTAGAACTACTTATAGCCCTGGAAGAATATTTTACTTGATAAATCTATGTGAAGAAAGGAAACCTCCAAATTAGCATAAGAGAATAAATAAAAGATTTTCCGACTTCAAGATAAAATATGCCCCTCCTCCCTAGGGTGCGCCAGAGACTTGATGCATTTTCCAAAGAATAGTTGTGAAACTCTCTTCTATTGGTATTTAGTGCTCTGCGATGTTTTCTGTTAGTCATTTTATTGTTGGCTTTAAAGGTTTAATTCGGTTCTCTTTGATGTGCTCCTTAGAAGATTAAATGTTCCCATTACTTATCTGTAGAAGAAAACTTCTTGAGAAGAGACATGGATCTTGTCCTTTATGGAACATACATATTGTTAGTAGAGAATGGGAGGGGAGTGGTTCACCAGACTTTAAACAGGAAAACAAAATGTCTTATATTAAATGTGGGCTCCATCACCTCAACCAATTTGTTTTGCTCACGGTGTTGTCCGACATTGATGTTTCCTGGGAGCTAATCTTAAAGTGTTTATTATCCAAAGCACGTGGCTGATATGAATGTGTTCTCATTGGGCCACTACTTTACCCAAGTTGCTTGATTCAGGGTTACAACCACTGCTGGAAGTGGTAAACACCGATTAATTGTACACCAAACAGATGAGTGCCCAGTTACACTTAATAATATTATTGATATCCAAATAAATTGCCAGGTGTAGACACTGCCTGTGAATTCCTCCAGCCACAAGTTAAAAGCTACAAAACAGTTCTTTACACTTGCAAGGTTAAAGTAGTCGATGGAACTGCACTTTTCACTCCATTTGTAACGAGAAATGGGCTTTGCAATGGGCAGAATCCATGCTTGGATGACTAAGGTTGAGTGGAAAGCATAAGTGCACAAGGCTGAGCCTTAGAGGGCGGTGTGGAAGGCCTTGACATGCTCTGCTTACCTATCAGGCTGTTTCTGATGATTTTCCATGTGAACTGCTTGCCAGATAAGAGATGGCAAATGCTGGAACTGAGTAATTTTCCAGTGAGTAAGAGGCAGTTCCCTTCTATCTCAGGAGAAGAATTTCAGGTCTATGAGGGCCAAAGCACCCAAAGGAAAAACACTGCGAGTGACTCAGCAGCTTGGTCTCCTCCCCAGCCAGCCTTGTGAGCTCTCAGCTTTGATAAGACCTTCCCTTGCCCATGAGTTTATAACATGATAACGTCATTCAATAACGCTTACGCCCTTTCCTGCTATTTGTCCAGCACAGGAAACCAAGGATTTTCTTGTCGTGTGGACACAGCGGAAATATCTAGCTAGCAAATACCAACCCTTGCATGCAAACAGAGCCATATCCTTTTTCCGTCTGACAACTTACTTCCTGCATGCTAAGAACAATCTACCGTTCACTTTTTTTTTTTCCGGACTTTATACTGACTACTCTGAAAACCCTCAGAGAGGAGACCAATGTAAACTTCCACTCAACATCTGGATTTTTCAGCCAAAATGGAACATGGGTAAAGGTCCTGAAGATGCCTTATGCTCATGGCATGCTGCACTCAAAGCTGCTTACTCACCACATGACAAACATGGTACATAGGGCTGAATGCACTCAATGTTTTACAATCTACCATTAGCTGCAAAGGCCTCTCTAACTATATGGCAGAACTGGATGTTACTCTGAAATGGTCCACAAATCTTGGGATGTCAAAATACAAACATTTCAGTCTAGATGACAAGTTGCAGAAGATCTTAGCATCCCATATACAAAATGGAAGCTGATCACACTTTGATAAACTAAGAAAATCAAAGTGGCCAGAAACATTGACGATTACTCTGTCTGTGCTAGATTGTAAACCCTGCCTGGCTATTTAAGTTCTTGAGATTATTAGACCTAGCACAAATCTAGAGGAAAAGAAGAAGAAATGTTCCTAAGAAGCATCCTCTGCAAAAGGAGGTCCTTAGAATTTGGTGGTTTATAAAGGGGAAGGCTTAAAAGCTCATTAAATATTGTTGTCAATTTTTCTATTTGGTTAAGAATATCTTAATTCCTGGTCATCCCTAGTCCCAAGGCACACCTCTACAACTGAGGCTCTGTGGTGCCTGACAGGGATGAGGAGGATACCCATTAGCAACAGTGCTGTGCAACAGTGGGGTCTATCACCCCCCCCCAGCTTCTGCTGTGCTGTAACCCTTGAGTGCTCTCCAATGCCTCTGCAAAAAATAAAATAACAAAGCAAAATGAAATCCCAGCACTCAGGGAGTGGGTGCATGAGAATTAATTGCCAAGCATCTAAGACCATCTTGGGTTACAGAGTGAGACCTTATCTTGAAAACCCACATGAAACAGAATTAAGTAACTAACAATGGCAAAATAAAAATAAGTACTACTACTTATTTAGCATAATTGTTTACAGAGGAAATTATTATTTTCACTAATTTGTCCAGTTGGTGAGCTTCTATGTCTATAAAGTATTCATCACATTTATTTAAAGATATGACACTAAGGGCAATTGAATATTACTTTAGGTGTTGCCACAAGCATTCTAATAAGGGAGGGAGGAAAACTTACTCTTCAAGTGTTCAAGGCCCCAACCAATGGCTCCTTTGATCTTACATTTTACTAGCATGACTGGCTGGAGTTTTAAAAATCTAACAGTCTAGTTAGATTTTCACCTAGTCACAGGATTTCAGGGTTTTCATTTTGAACACTAGGCTGAGACTCAGTGCCCTTTCCTCCTCACAGGGACATCATCCTGAGTAACTGGGAGAAGCTATGTGAGTAAATAGCACACACCTTCATAGGACCAAACAAGGAGCTTCATGTCAGTTCATCATAAAAGGCACTTTTGTTGGTTTTATGGAGTTTTCTTCTTACTTCTTATAATAATTTCTGAGGTTTTTTACAAGCATGTACAAATAAAAGGGAACTATGCCATTCCAAAAGCAAAGAGCAGATCAATTCATAGTTGAATGGATAGATTGGCAAGAGAAAGAAGAAATGTGTTGGTGTTGACTGTAGCTACAAAATGACCCAACATTGCTTGAATGGAAGCTATTTGCTTAAAGGTGCTGTTATACCAGTCTAATATTATCTTTGGAAGCAGAGAGATGCTGGCTGGTCAAATTTACTTCAAGGATTCCTGAGGGAGGCCTGAAGGAAACGGGAAGGTGTTTGGAGAAGTAGAGGTGCTAGGCGTCCCCTGATCCAGGTCCTAGAAAGGCTCTTGCGCACATTCAAACATAAGGCTCCAGATCCGCAAAGACAGCTCATAGGAACGCTTGGGACCCTCACAAGAGTGAAGGAAACAGCTGCACGTATTCCTCTGAGGGCTCAAAAGTTGATAAGATGAAGTCATCTTTAAAGCCAGGGAAAGGAGAGTGTGTAATTACACACATCAACTGCCTCTGTTCCCCCTTCCATAAGATGACTGGATGGTGACAATAACTAATTCTTATTAAGTAACATTTTAATGCGACACTTTCTATGAGATTCATTGTCCCTCCCAAATCTCACCATACATCAACATGGCTATGATTATAATCCTAATATCAAATATTAGGAATTTGAGGAATTCCCCAGTAATTTAGGTAGTTAAGTGCAACTTACAAATGACAGAGCTGTGATAGGAACACTAATAATTTGACTCCTTGCTTCAAACATTGGACACAAGTTCTGACACACATTCCTCCCACCTCCACACAAAGATAAAAAAAAAGAAATAGTAAACTTATTCCATATGTGAACCAAAGGATATATGGGCCACGCATGTAATACATGGTACTAATATAGGTTATGTAATGCAGGTATGTAATAGAGAGCAAGGTGGCTGTATCTTATCTCTCAATCCTGAAGCTTTCTGTCTAGCAGAGAAAATAGATCTTGAAGTTGAAATCTTTAAGTATGTTGAATGTTCTTTGGAGTTAAGTATATTCATTAATATCTGATATGTTTTATGTATGAAATGCCCCAGACTGTGTCATGAATTATGTGCTTGCTTAGCAGCTGATTGGCTCATGAGAGTTCTGATCATCTAATGAATGGATTAAATGCTTCGTGAATTTATAAAATATAGGGCCATTATTGATAAGACCCAGTTGAGGAAAGCAAATCTCCAGAGATATGTTTTGGAAAGACGTGGTTCGGTCCCCCACCTCTTCTCTTTGCTTCCTGTTTGCAAAGAAGTAAGAAATCTCACATTCCACATACTCCTTCCACCAGGAATTGAAATCACAAGCAGAAACAAGTGCCTCCTCCTTTAAGTTGAGTTTTCCAAGACATTTGTTACAACAATGGAAAAATACGAATAGCAAAAACCCACCCACCCACCAACCAACCAACCAAACAAACAAACAAAAACATCATGAAGGCCTTTAACTTAGAGAATGTCTACTCCTGAATATGAGTCAGACCGCAGCTTAGCAGAATCAGAAGAAGTTACTAACACATAAGGTGTAGAGAAGGCAGCAGACAGTCGAGGGTTATGCTCAGTGAATTTCTGCCATTGTTCACAAATCCTTTCTACCTCTTAAAGCATGAAGTTTTGGGAGGGCCAAGACTATTGACAGAGACACAAGTGGCATATCTACATACCATGCTGTAACATGAAAAGAATCAAGAAAGCAAAAACGAGTGAGAAAAGACACCATAACACCTTAGAGACGAATAGCAAAACATGTTGCTTGGAGGCCATTTGCATTTGAGAAGACAACAGACTTGAAATACAACTAGTCACTGAGTAAGTATATATGCATGTGTGTGTGTGTGTGTGTGTGTGTGTGTGTGTGTGTGTGTTTCTAAATATATATGTGTGTGATGTTTATATGTACACATGCATATATGTACATATGCATACATATATGTATTTCACAGAGGCAGAAACAAGTTAGATGGGGGAAATTGACACAGTAAGAAGAAGGTGGTAGCTGTGGCAGTATCCTGTGACTAATAAATAATTATCAACTGCTAGTATAACACACTGTAATAAATAATAAGAGACAGAAATACACCTGAACAATATGCCTACAATAAATAATAATAAATAAAAATATTTGTAGAATTATTTATAGTTCCTGAAGCATGCACTTTGACAAATATTTCAACTAATCTTTTAAACCGCCTTGTAAAATAACTATAACTCATGTCAAAATGGAATACCAGTAAGATACTTATCTGTGGAGAGACAAATGACCAAGATATAAGATTCTAAATGCTTAAATCCTGTCCTAGATCATTCATCCCTAGACAAATCCCCTAGACTTAAAACAAAATGTCGAAAAGAGCAAAAATCAATTAATTAGGATCTGGGCCTTGACCCACACATGGCACAAGACTGGGAATTCCGTGAAGGGCATTGCTTGACCTAGCAAAGTAGACTTAGGTCAGAAAAGCTACAGACGTAGCTCATATCACCTCTTGCTACTCTGACCTGGCCCTGAATATTTGTTCTTTCCATTTCAGTGAAAGAAAATGATCATCTAAAATGTATGGGTCATAGAGAGCTGTAGAAATTTTCAAAGCAAAGAGTGGCATACATCTTAGTCTGAACTCTAGGAACCTCTTCAAGTCACCCTAACTTTGACAACCTTATGACATTAAGAAAACATAGTCCCTAAGGAGAACTTATCAGGCATAGGTGAAGGGCATTAAAAAAAAAATCTCATTAATGCACACACCAACCTTTTACTCCACACAGCCATTAGCAACACAAATCATACATTAATTTAGGAAGAAGCTGAGGATTTTCCCTCTTAAAAAAAAAAAAAAAAAAAAGTTTCCCTGCCTTGTTACCTCCAATGACTTACCTAAGAACATATAAAACCGAAAAGTAAAAGAAAGACGTAATCAACCTCTTCAACTTCAGGCTATATCAGAACTTTGATACTTTATTAAACTAAATCGCTGTCATCTCATTTGTGTGTTATCAAATAATACCTTTGTTTCCACAGTCTCTTCTTGGAAAAGCATTATTATCATGGAAATGTCTGCAGACAGGTGAAATTGATCCCGCACTACTCTCTTCTTCGAGACACTACTGTGCAACGAAAGACTTAAGACTGAGGACCACAACTCCTGCTCTTTCTTCTGACTTCTGGGAGGGCACACAGAAAACGAGCCAAGGCCACATGTGTTTGGGGAACCTCAAAGCAGGGGCTCTAGTAACTGTGCTCAGCGCCTTTTCAAATGCAAGGGAAAGCGTTGGTGTTTGGACTTGTTCTGAGACACAAAGTTCTGTATCAAGGGACTACGCATGGCCTGCTAACAAGTTGATGGATATGTTTTGGATGTCACTTTAATCTAATGTTTCACCTCACAAGAGCTTGTTTGGTTTTAATAAAACTCTTCAGTATAGATGGATTACCCTGTACATCATCTCACTTGTTTCTAATTTAATAATTTGATACATAAAAGGATAGAGAGTGTGAAGGAAATGGATCATGACCTTCTGACATTTGGCACAGTTTCTGAGGCTGGTGTCAGGGAGGTTCATAGCTACTATCTTGCCAAATCTTATCAAAACCTAAAAGACAAAAAGTTTTCTTAAGTACACATGTTATAATTGACATCAAAAGGGAAGTCACTTTATTTTTAGTGCATTCGCTTTGGAGAAGGAGCCAACAAATTGGAAAGAGTCCACAATTTAACCAACATCAGATCTTATTGCGTTCCTTATTGAAAGTTAATAAATGTTAGTTTCCAGACTTTCTGACTTTACAGTTTTCTCCAGCTAATGATCAGCGAGCACCTTTCATTATTTTAAATGAAAACAAAATGAAGACCTGAAAACCTGTGATCATGAATTGATTTCTGCCAGAGAAGCAAAACTGTTTGGTCTATTTTTATGGTTAAAATAATTGTATTCAAAACCTATAAACAACGTACATCTACTTCAATACTTTTTCAGCCCATCTTTGGTCATAAACTTTAATTAAAACAAAACATCCTTTAGGTAAATCAAAGGAAGTGCCATTGGAATAATATAAACACCCGAGAAAACCTTGGGCTATTTCCATACTCAAGTCTGATTAGATGGCAAGGCACAAAGCGCCTGTGTCAGTAGATCAACCAAGAACAACCAAGTCTGTGACTAAGAGACCTGCTTCTCTGGCAGCATTCATGAGAAAAGTTGTGCCAAATTATGCTATTCCAAGAGACGGCTTTCCACTTGGAAGCTGCAGTATCTGTAAAGGCTATCTGTCCTGAGAAGGATGTCCTCTATTTTGCTGTCAGAAGGGCTGTCTATCACAGAGCTCAGACTGTCTGTCCCATTTGGCTGATGACAGAAGCCTACACTAGAGTTATGGCAGAAAGAACATGTTTCCCATTACACTCACAACAAAGTGTTGATTAATGCAGCACGTGTCAGAGGCAGGAGTAGCCAGTGCCGAAGAGGACTGGTATAGACCTTTTACACATGCTGAAATTGTTTCCAGAAAGTTAGGTATCCCACTTATTTCTGTTTTTGTTTTTGTTCTTCTACTTTTTTTTTTAAGATAGAAAAGAATCCACTGCCTTTTGGGCTGATTTTGAAACTAGTGCTTTAATCATGTCTGATGTTAAATTTCCTCTGCCTTATTCAGTTGCTTCTGTTGTTTGTGGTCAAAGAATCCTTTGAATATTTACCAGCAGATTCAATAAAAGGAAAAGGTTTTAATTTTTGTTTGAGATCTGGTGTTCTTTGTAAAGATATTTTAAAGAAAAATGTTCTTAACATTATCTATAGGATGCTGACCTACTCGAAAAATCCATCAAAACCATGACTTCCTAGAAAAAAAAATAACTCTATGAAAAAAAAACTATCTGGAGCAATTAGAGATCAAAAGGCTTTGAGTTAAGGAATCCTGTCTTAAGTAAAACATAAGACTGCAGAAGAAGAAGAAGAAGAAGAAGAAGAAGAAGAAGAAGAAGAAGAAGAAGAAGAAGAAGAAGAAGAAGGATAGCTAATAGGCTGAATTTTTATTAGCAGGTAGAGATAGGAGTTTTTTCACAGTACATAAATGATGATCATATGTAATTTGGACAACTCTCAGAAACTGGTTGATTCTTCACAGTCTAAAAATATGCAAAAAATCAGAAAATATCTGACAGGCCAGCCAGCCAAATCTTATGCCAGAGTCCAAAACAGAAGAATGTATTCATTGTAGGGTATATTGGTTACATAGGACCACCAGTCAAAACTGAATTGCTTCACCTTGTCAACATGACAATGCCTAGAGTTGCCAGTGTTAGCTAATAAGATAGTTAACAGACTCAGCAACTAGTAGATAATATGTCTCAAATATTTAATAGAGCAGGCTTAAGCTTAAGCTTACTCACTTAACTGGGACAACTCTGTAACGATCCAATGATTGGCCAGTCAGAACACCAGCTGCTCCTGACTATGGACCCCACTCTTCATCAACAATAAGTAAGGAGAATCATTACTACATTGCCCAACACTGTTTCTATGAGCTCTTGGGTTGTCAACAGAAAAGGCAAGCCAAAGTGTGATAAAGAGCTAGCAATGCTCATTTTGGATTTTATCCTAATGATCTTATTCTAATTCATTTTTAACCCATCTATTTTTCTTTCTCAGCCCAAGAAACTTATGCATTTTCCTATCTCATTTCTATCCATTTTGAAATGCTCAAACTTTTTTTTGTATTTTCCATCAATTATGCTAATACTACATTTATGCTAATAACCTTTAAATCTATGTTGCTAGGTTTTTTTTTTTCTGAGTCTGGATTGCTTCTTTCCTTTTCTTCCTATGCCTTATGTCAGAAATCAGCTTTCTAATTTCCACTGTAAACCCACCATCAAACACTGGTGCTACTTTCCTTCTTATTTCACCACTCAAAATTAATTAGTTAGCTAAAATCTCTGTAACAACATATATACATCGTCTCTGTTTTTCAAGACACTGCATATCTTTATTTTCCTTTCTTTTTTTTTTTTTTTCCTGAAATTGAGATCCTCTTGTTCTATGCCCTGGACGAGTTGTGTTGGTCTCAAATTCATTTCCCTGCCGTCTCTAAATCCTGGCAATGATTATCTTCTTTTCTATTGGTTGAGTTTCTACAATGCATATACAAAAAAAAATAGTTCAATCACTCTCTGTCCTCAGGAAAAAATACACCCACTAGAGAATGCAAAAATTATAGAGAACAACTTAATCGGCTCAGGACAGAACGGCATGATATACAATGTGTTACCATGTAGGTGACTATGGAAGAAAATAGTTCCTAGTACGTAGAGGAAGTAACTCCTAAGCTGAGTTTTGTATGAAGTAACCATTATCACCAAGCAGGAAAACTGATGTTTCAGATAGAAAGAAATACTATATGAAAACATAAGCTACTATAAAAGATTGCATTTCCAAGTTCTGTACATCTGAAATATAAGATTATAAGGCAGCGTTTTGAGGTTGTGCAGGTTGGGGAGAGCCACATTAAGTACATCACTCCATATGAAATCAATGGACCATCATCACAGCATTTTATGTAAAATGGTGAAACTGTCACTTTGTTTCACAGTTTTAGGTAGGTAGTACAGACAAGGGCATAGCAATGAGATCCTGGAGAATGGCAATCACTCTTGAACCTGTAGTGATGGTCCAAGAGAGATATTAAAGAGATATTTAGAAGAATGTAGATTACTTATTAATGGATTCTATTTGGAAGATAAGAAAAAGTATGTCTGTGATTTATCAAACATCCCCAATTTTCACTGCCTATAGTGTTGATTGTTTTAATCTCTGAGGACAGGGGAGTTTTTGTAGAAATATTTTGGTTGCCATCAAAAGAGGCAAAGAGTCCTAACTACTAAGTCAGGGATGGCCACAAAACAGCCTCTTTCAACAGAGTCACCTGCTTCAGAACACTCCAATGTTGAAGCTTAGGAGAACAATTCGTTCTTTAAAATGTTTTACCAGGTACCTTTGCAAACCAGCTTTCTATCTCTTTATAGATGTTTTACATAGCAAATAGAAGTGGCCTATTTCTGACATTCCAAATGTGCCTCTGACTTCCCACCACACCAGTTCCCCTTTGATTACTGCCAACCTTTCATTGAGAAACATTCTCTGCTTACTCCCATTTACCTGTCAAAATGCTTCCTTCCTCTGACATGAGGGTTTGCATAATTTTACTTCTAGGAAAACTCTCTCCCTTCTTTGAGTCTCGTTTTGAGCATTCACTACACTTATCGTGTAAATATACCTCTAGAAGATCAGTTTTATAATATCCTGCTTCTTGAAGTGCATGACAGGAGAGACAAGGTGTCTCTCACAAAGAAAGCATTCAACAATATTTGTTAAAATTAAGTGTGATTTTTCTAAATATAAGTTGACTTCCCTTTTGTGCTATGGGTAGTTCCTAGTAGAGAGGGGTATGTATACACACACACACACACACACACACACACACACACACACACACTCACACACACACACACACACACACACACACACACACACACACGCTAAATCATAAGAGCTCCAGTGGTTTGCAAACAATGTCTAGTTCTATAGACATCATTGCTTCAGAATTTAAGTATGCTTATCACCACATCCCATGAAATGTATCAGAATTATATCCTTGGGTTCATAATCTCATCTACTTGGTTGGAAGAGAAAGTGGTTAATATTCCTTATACATCATTACATATTGATTTATCTGTCCACCAAGTATTCTACATTGCCCTCCAATTGCTCATTTAAAGCTGTTTAATTCTGTAATTCATGTTTCAGCACTGAAATACTTAGAAAAAAATTTTTTGTAAAATAAAATCTGTTCCTTGCCAGCTTAGTAGATGCACTAAACAACTTCACAGAAATATTGGAGAGTATGAATGGCGTTGGTATCAAGACATTGCTTCTGGGTTTTTACTTTATTGTGCTTTGACTTGCACAAGGCTTCCTTACTGACAAGAACTGAATATCGCTTGGTCTTCTGAGGGTGATGATGCATTCAGGACCAGCCTTCTGTCTGTCCATGAACAAACTCATTTCTCAGCACCTCTGAAACCATTTGATTTTTCAAATTCTGCATAATCTAAGAAACAGAAAAGAGGTTATGAATCACTGTGCTTTGGATATGGTAAGCATGGGCCTGGCAGTTTAGTTGCTGTTGCCAAGTCTAACTGGAAAATAGTCTCAGTAACAAGGTGTAGTCAAAAGCCATAGCAAGAAAGATAGCTTAAAAACCAAACTACTTTCTGAATTATAAAGAAACATATTTTTATCCAGAATGTATGGCTTCAAATAATCTGCATCAAGATATCATGTGTACCCTGGATAGAATACAATGACCGTGTCTGTGTCCCCAGAAACTGGCTTTGGGAATGGGAATATAGGCCATTTTTTAAGGCACAGGGTGAAAGGCAAATTCTGATTTTATTCTTTCATAACAGTCTATAATTAATGCCAATTAATATTTTAAGAGAACAATTAATTAGTATTGATTGTTATAAATTAAAGCCCAAAGAAGCTACTTTTTCATGAGAAAATTGGAAGTTAGAAAAGTCAGATGATTTGATATTTCCTGGAACTACGTAATCTAGTCAGATTTATAAGTGTTTTACATTTATTCTCTCCCCTCTGTGTTGACATGGCAAATTGCATTTTTTCTTTTTTATACCTAACCAAGGGCAAAATACGCCTTTGCACTACCAATCTCTGAAGACCTGTCACCACTATAATCCCAGTACTGAGGCTGCCCAGTACTGAGACAGGAAGATTCCTTGAGGTTGAGGCCCATCCAGTGTAGCCAATAAGTGAGTTCTGGGTTCAGTAGGAGGCGCTGTCTCAAATAAAGAAAACAATAAGGCAAGGAGCAATGGAAAGATATTCTGGTATCCACAGACATGTACACACCCACATGCACTTATTTACATAGAACACACACACACACACACACACACACACACACACACACACACACACACACACACATATATATATATATATATATATATATATATATATATATATGTATGATAATTAGAAAAGCCTCAAGGTCCAACTATCTCTTGATCATTTGAGCTTCCTTGGAACAATGATTGAGGGAAGACATAAGCATGCTAACAGACAATAGAACTTAGTAATCAGGAGAAAAAGGCATAACGTAGAAGGATGAATGCATTTAACATCTAGGTAATACACTGTTTTTTCTAGTGACCAATTAGTTCAGTGATAATGTCAAGCACTTAAGTCAGAGTCTTACAAAAGCATGGAGCTCCAAGGTTCATAATTGAATCTGATTACCATTTGGGGTAACTCAAATAGCCCAACAGAGTTGCTAACTCATGGTAAGAGGGAACCTACATGCATAGCTGGTACATGGTAGTCATGGCTTTGAGTCCTTCTCTCGTGACTTCTACAATTGTTCTTGCAATCTTTCTCTTTAAAGTGGCCTCAGCAGGAAGCCAACCAAATAAGTTGAGGTGACTGTAGGAACAAATGGATTTGAGTGGCAGTATGCATTTTCCTATATGCTGTGCTGTCACCTGATCTCCTGTAGAACCAACACATTTATTTCCTCTACTTTAACCCTCTTCAAGGACTATTCTTGATTAATAGGACTTGTCCAACTAATGCTATGTCCTTTCAGGAGGGCATCACAATGTATCACTCACCTAGATGTCAAATGTATTCATCCCTTTCCTTTCTGCATAAAAAGATATGTCTTCCTCCTGATTACTATGATCCACTGTCTGCTAGCATGCCTACTCCTTTGATTACTTGTTGTTCTAAAGAACATCAAATGATCAAGAGATACGTAAAACATAAAGCTTTTATCCTTATCTGAGTGTGGTGTGTGTGTGTGTGTGTGTGTGTGTGTGTGTGTGTGTGTGTGTGTGTATCAGTATCCTAGTATCCTCTCCGTAACTATGTGCCCATATGATGATCCCAATGATTTGACAACATAAAGCCACACAGGCTCAATCCTGTTTCACCAATTTGGAACATCTGTAGAAGAATATCATTATCATAAGAACCACTGTTGTGGCCATATCACACATTTACCCTTGCTTTTGCACAGCTCTGCTTCCTTCTGTTAGTCAAGAAACTGCCTGCACAAAACAGCCAAATCAGAATCTGCCTTCCATACTCTGATACTTTTACCTTCAACAGCCAGGAAACCTACTAGATAGCCCCTCTTCCTTCATCTTACACATCCATAAAAGAAGCAGAATTTGTTTTGACTTCTTCTGGGTTAAAATGTTCCATTCCTACCAGAGAAGCGAAAGCATGAAGGGAAATGACTAGCTCTTTTCACTCTAATGATTTCAGCTCCTGGATTATGATCATCTTACTTATTAGAAAACTGACTTTACCATTATTCAGCTTCAGTTCCATCTTATGCAGCAGCTTTTTTATTTTCACAACAAATATTTTATAAGGCTTGTCTGCCTGCTGACTCAGAACCTGTGTGGCAGCAGACTGACAAAATAGATTGTCATGATCTATTAAATCAATAATCCATGCACTAAAGAAAATTTACACAATGAGCTCCACTCTGTTCTCAACTATGCATGAATACAGTGCTAGGGGGGAAAGCCAGCTGCTGCAATTGGTGCATAAAGTGGCAATTTCTGGGTTTTTTTTTCCTTAGAAGATACCAGAATCAATGAGTGGAATTTAGTCCCAAGGCAGTCTAGTCAATCATACCAAAATTTAGCATCATAGAACTAGAGAGACTTTAAATTGAATGGGACCTCAAGAGACCAGTTCACGCTCTCTGACTCAAAGTGAGGTCTGCCTGAGTTATTTCGAATGCATTCATTTCGAAAGCAGTCTTAGAGCTCTCCAAAGTTACTCATCTGGAATTCCAAAATCCTCACTGACGGTAAATTCTTCCACATGTAACAATGGTGCTTTTTTTGTTGTTGTTCATTTTTATTGTATTGAAAAAGCAGCTGGACAACATCTTCCTAATCACATTTCCTGTGTCTGGAAAAGGTAAAAGATTCTTGCAGCTGGTCTTTAATTTTGTAATTACATTTATTTATTTGGGTTGATACTGGGGGAAAGGACCGGGCACGTCACGCTGTGAGTCTGGAAGTTAGGAAACAACTTCCGGGAGTTGGTTTCTCTCCTTCTACCATGTTGGGTCTGGGGGTCAAGCTCATGTCATAAGGCTTGGCAGCAAGCACTTTTATCTATCCAGCGCTCTCGCACCAGCCTGAGCACGTCCCCAATGAGTGTCTCTTAATCTAACTTTAGATCTTGTTTCCTAAGTGTTCATCTAAAGTGATAAATGTATTTAAGACAGTTATTTTCCATGCATACTTGTGGCAACGCTTTTGGGATGAAAGACAATGGAAACCACTGGAAAGCGTGACAGAGACTGCTAAGGTGCAGGGAGGAGGATGGAGTTTGCTTCGGGCATTACCACAGGTTACTCCTAGAGATCTGAATGAAAAGATGATGGCTTTGGGTAGATGTGAGGAGAAGACTATGTCTAGGGAAAGGATTTTCAGTCACATCAACATCAAACTGCATTTTTATTGTTCGGTGCTTTGTTTCTATTCCTTGTCATATGAAGAGGAATGAGACAAATAAATTAAAACTTCGGGCAAGTTATTTTTCCTTAGAAACCAGTTTCTAACAGCATCAGTTTCTTGCCCACTGAAGGATTAGTGTTCAGGACTCTGGGTCTTTCTATCATGGTTAGTCACCCATGACTTCTCCAACGTGGCTTCAGTCCCAGGGATGACATGGCCAGAGTCTGAGTTTTACTTTGTATCTACAAGAGACAGGTATTGGCTCAATCTCATGATGCCAGTGGTATTTCTGTGTTTGGAATGGTACCCCTCTTAGCATCACCGTAAGAATCGCTGATGGCTCCTTCACCTTCCTTGGATGGAGGTTCCTCATTGCTTAGCTATCTACAAACAAATTTACTTTATAATGTAAAAATATGTAGCTTTTAGAAAAACAAGATTTTTCCGTGCGGATTTCTTTCATATATTTTCACAATTCAAAAAAAAAAAAGTTACAGAGAGAAAAGGGGACAAGGAATGTAGGATGGGAAGTGGCAGAGAATAATTACGCATAATTATTGCATGTGTAAAATGTGTAAAGTGCTGGATCTGGTTCTTCTTAAGCTTTATTGGAACAATTTTACATTTCTGGGCTTGTAAGTGTAGGAGTCATGTCCTCGAAAGCTTAAATAGTTGCTTTTAGGGGTTGACAGTGTAAGCGATTAGCACTAGTTTGTTGAGAACATTTAGCCTGACATAGTGTGGCTTTGCTAAGTTAGGTAAAGGAATCCTCCCTTCTTTGGCAGGAGTCAAACTGGCTTTATTATAAGGGTTCACAGCACACAAGTCATTTGCCTAAAAATGCCATTCCATAAAATGTTATGTTTAAAGAATATTATAGTAAAACCATGTTATAAACCATCATTAAAATATCAGTAACATTTCAAAGCTTATCTCACTTTTTAGCATGATTCAATAGGAATATGTATGTGCCTTATGCCATCATCCACCTGCCTTCTTTGTCCTTTATAAGGTCATTACAATTCTCCCCTTTATTTATGAATTCACTAACTTTATTGAATCTTGTAGAAGAACCTACCTTTTCTAAGAATTCCTTGTAAAAATATCATAATTAGAGAACAAAAGATACCAAACTCTATCATGATTGGTTGGCAATTTACTAGAATCAGACCAACTTAAGTACAAGTTCGTACCCTGCCCAATTCCATCTAAAGACTACATAATGAAAAACCTTTTGACAAGTTGATTAATAATACTGAGCTGTTAAAGTTCAGCTGAGTGAGCAATTAAACATTCCAAACAGCAATGAACCTTCAGAAGGTAATTTATGGTAATTTTATGCACAAGAGCTCAGTGGCTTTTTAATTTGATAGAATGTTAGTAGCGCGAATTTCTAACAAGGGAGTGTCAGGGTTCCATACATCACTGAGATTACTTAAACATTTCAAACGTGGCTGATGAATGAAGTTTCCTGAGATGTGGGGAGATACAGAAGGTATTGGAAGGTTGAGATTATTCATCATATCAATTATTGAGAGTGGATGCGCTGACATCATACTCCCAGATCATATTTTATGTTCACAGTAAAGATAAGTCAGGCTTGAAATAACAGACTTGCCTAACTGCAGTAGCTGCAGGTAATCCAACTCCCTCTGCTTGATCTCTGGTCCTCCTTACACCTTTATTCAAACCCATTACCAAGTCTTTAATTCCTACCTAGACTTTAAAATATCCAGATTCATTACTTTGAAAAAAAATCACAGTGAGATGACTAAGAATAACTGCAAGAATAGAAGAACAAAAGAGCATGGAAGAAAAAAAAAAAGGTGAGGATGACTAAAAAGCCAGAATCAACGCAGAGTCAGAAAAAAGGCAGTGGGGTCATATTTACTGCCATACTTCTTCCTCATATGCAGGCTCACAAAGTACACTTTCATGCACAAGTGCACATGCATGTGTGCATGCACACACACACATACAAATGTGTGCATGCACATGCACATACAATCACACACACAGACATGCACATACACACACACATATACACCACACACACAAATGTACAGGCACGCGCACACACAGACATGCACATGCATGGGAGCACATACACACAGACTTGCACAGATATGGGCACACACACACACACACACACACACACACACACACACACACACACACACATACACACACACACCAAACAAAGAAATCTGCATGCACACACAGCAGTGGCTACCAGGGGGGCGTAAGACCTCTGCTCTTCCTTTAATACCTCACAGATCTCTGTCAGCTTTTCTCATCTGAAAAAACAAAACAAAACAAACAAACAAACAAACAGACAGACAAAGAACATGATTTGTTTGAAGAAAAAGTGATTTTTTTTCCTCACTGCAGGTCCTACTCTAGTGTCTTTAAATTTTAAAATTAAAGAAGGTCCAGGAGATTATTTACCTTAGGACCTTCACTTTTAACTCATGAAGTCTGTTGACATGATTATTTGACTCTGCACTTTGTCTTGACTTTAACTTTTTTTGGTCTAAATATACTACTCACACTTTGAAAACAAAGAGAGATACTTTACACAAAATCTATGCTTTTTTTTTTTCTCTTGAAAAACTAAAGCATTGGATGTTCCTGAAAATATTCCCTTGAAATATTTGATGAGGCCTAACCAGATCTGCCTATATAAAGGAGACATGCTTTCTCCAGCAGACTGGAAACCCAGTCACCTACTAGGGTCTTATACTAGGGCAGGGTTACTCAGCCCACCTGGGATATACTGAGATCTCAGGCTGTAATCCATGGTCGAGATTAATCTCTTTGCTATCTAGTCAAGAGAAGGATACTAACAGTATCATTAATAATACAACATTAACCAATGCTGCCCGGTTACATAGTAGTAGAACCATGTCTTTTAACTCTTAACTCAGGATTCATTTTGTTACACTGTGAGTTTATTTCCCTTGTGTTTGCCATGTATCTTCTTTTAGCTTAGAAGCAACATCAACAAAATGTAAAAGTCAGTCTTATTCTGCTTGCACAACTGTTATCTGGAAGGCTTCCTGCCTCCTCTGCTAAGATAGGCCTAGCCTTGGAAGCTTCTAGCCTCCATGCAATCTAATCTAGGCCTAGAATGTTTTCAGCCCCTGATAATTACTGCTTAATAAACTCACCCGTACTTTCTGAGCTCTGGGCTGGCAGGTTCAACTCATCTGTTCTGGCTCAAACTCCTCTCCCAGCTGACTTATTTAATCTGGCTTCTCTCTCGGGCATGGAATTGCTCCGCTTGGTGTCAAACTAACTCAGCAATCTGCTCTAATCTCCTGGCTTCTTCTCATTTTCTGGTTTGTTCCATCACACCTGAGTTCTTACTCTACAGCCCATCTCTCTATTACTGTTCTGATAAAAACTGCCTCCTCACTCCTGCATTGCTCTATTAAGTAGCCTCCCTTTCCTCTCTTCTCGTGAGAGTTGTGTGTATCCTGGTCTATGAAATCTCTGATTTGTCACTTTTTCTACCACTTAAATCAACATCATTTTCAAACATGGGTGCTTCCTTCTACAAACTAACTTTACCTTCATTTGGAATTAAACGCATGTATCACCGTGCCTGGATCTAGGCTTTTCTTTACCTGACACTTGCTCTATACCAGGCTGGCCTTGAACTTAGATCTGTTTGCCTCTGTCTTCTGGATTAAAGGCGTGTTTGTATTCTAGCCAAATCACACAGAGCTAGAAGCTCTTTGGATGAGCTCTCTTCCCAGAGCAGAAATGTTCTGAATTAACATTCCTTTACAACAAAACACCACCAACCTTATCAGAATATGCTGTGCTTCTACACCAATCTCCATCCACTGAAATAATAAGAGGGTTAAGGCAAGTTGAATGAACAGGAAGTGCATGGTTTTGACATGGGGTGTTTTGTATCCCTTCATTTCATTCCAGCTTTTATAGAGAATCATAATTTTTGTCCTACCATCAAAGTGGTTCATTAATTAGAAGTCACACCATTTGAGTAGTAACAAGTTGGAACCACCTTTATACCTATTTTTGATATCTGTATATGTTATATATAGCACAGCAAACGTTTCAGCTAAAGACAATGGCAAAGGGAAAAAAACTGCTCTGTTTCTCTGCTACAAATACAGAAACTCCGTGCAAAATCACCATGATGGTTTCCTAATGCTTTTATTTTCTCAAATGGATTGAAAAACAAAAGCAAACAAGTAAACACAAGCTCATCTAGCTATCATTTCTGCAGATGTCATTTCTTGGTACTGTGCTCTTATAATTCATGTCAGGTAAGCAGGCTATGAGATGAAGTCAGAACTATTTGGGGGATTTTCTTCATACAACTCTGGAAAGCTGTTTCCCTCACATGGGAAACTTCTCGAAAGAACGCTGTTTACAGTCGGCATGTGCCTCCTAATCCTCCTCCGCCTTTTTCCCTCTCGTTCTCTCTCTCCCTCCTCTCCTTCGTTCCTCCCTCCCTCCCTCCACAAGCATATGTTTTAATGTTAACACTCCCCCTTTTACGGAGACCATCTGCTTATTAAAACAAGTGTTCTTCTCCCTTCTAAGACAGCTTTTCACATGGAGACTCTATCCTCTCTGTCAGCTCCACAGTCCATGCACTCAGGCGAGAGAGAAGGCTGCGATCTTCAGGTACAAACGAGAGCATTTGGAGACAGGTGGGAGAGATCATAGGACAAGTGAAAGGTGGTCATGTGACTTGAGAAAGAGGCATCGCTTATGCTGACTGTCTGAAGTTAAATTTTACCTGTTCCTCCTGTAGCTGGGAAACGGATCTTGATGACCTAATCTGTCTGTAGCATCCCACCTAATCCTACAGGACCAAGTGTTTAACTTTCAACAAATGTAGGCTTTGTGGTGATGAGATGAAGATCATATTCCAAACAATGGCCTCAGACTTTGAAAAATGACCAGGAATTGATGAGGCCTTTGACAACCACCGCCAGAAAGGACTCTACGAAAGAGTGTGTGGCCTTCAGAAGTACAAGCTGAACAAACCTTTCTGTTTCACCTATGTATAGAATGTGTTTTGGACGTGTTTACCTCATTACCTTCCCTTGTCTATTTTCTCCTCCGAGTGAGACTCATCTCATCTAGTCTCTTTACTTCTGTATGTGTGGACATGGGGAATAAACAGAAAGAGAGAAAAGCACCTGTATGACTCTGAGTTTTAATCTTGGATGCTCATGAGCAGTGTGTAATTTTTCTTTGATATCTTCAAAACTTAGGATTTAAAGAAGCAAGAAACAAGGGAGAGAGAAACAGTGAAGGCAGATGGAAAACGTGCAAATTGTTGACACCGTGGGTACATATGAACATCCGTGGGTTGGGGGAACAATTTTCAGTTCAGATACAAAGACAGGACAAGGTAGTTACTGTAGCTCCCTTGATTGGAGATGAACCCAAGAGAACAATCCTGGCACAAAGTCCTTTTCAGGCTTGTGTGTCGAAGAGCACAGGAATCCTGTCCAACTGCAACTGTTATGAGCCAGGGTGTCTTCTTCCAGCTCTATAGCAGCTAATGTCCACACCCTTGCTCTCTCTATCTGAAAGCATGGGCTGAGATAGAGAGTTTCATAGCATGCTCTAATGAGCTTTCTCTATAGAAAGGCAGTGCTCAGTGGCAGCTGACAGGAACTTCATTACTTCATAAGAAATTAGAAATGGAGACTGTTGAGACTGTGCAGCCAGTGTGCTGCAGAGGATGTTAAGAAAGGGAGCCAGGCCTTCTGTGGAGCAAACCTTGCATATGCCAATCTAGAAGGAGAAAAATGGCTAGAACATGGCATAAAAGCAAACCTCTGAGGTGCAGGAGCTCAAAGACCAGATTCAAGGATACAGGAGCTGGAGAGCTGGAGGTAGCGAACATGTGCAGAGCCTCTATTACCCAAAGTGATGTGTGAGATGGTGAACAGAACCCCAAGATAAAACTGGAGGATAAAAGGTATAAATAAGACTCTGCCAGGTTCACAACAGCAAATGATGACCTATCTAAAAGACATTTGAATTGAAAAGAGCTAGTCTCATAGTGATATGTTTTCACTCTCTCCTCTCTCCTCCATTTTTTTGCCTTCTCTAATGAAGTGGTCAATAGCACTATCTTCTAGGGGTTTAGTCTAGAAACACATTTTTTTTTTTTTGGTTTTTCAAGACAGGGTTTTTCTGTGTAGCCTTGGCTATTCTGGACTCACTTTGTAGACCAGGCTGTCCTTGAACTCACAATGATCTGTCTGCCTCTAAATTTTTCTTATTTATTTTAAAATTATATTTATTTTTATTTTATTATATTTATATTTCATTAAATATATTTATATTTTTTATTTCAATATTTAAAATTATATTATTATATTTCATATGAATACTTCCACGCATGTCTGCATGTGTACCACGTGTGCAACTGGTAACCTTGGAGGCCAGAAGAAGGCACTGAATGCATTGAAACTTTGGCATTACAACCTTCTGTAAGCTACTATGTGGCTACCAGGAACTCACCTCCAGTTCTCTGCAAAAGAATCCAGTTGTCTTTAACTCTAAGTTCTACCTTCTATGAGCATAATTTCTCTCTTTAGCTCAACTCCCAGTGTTACTCTCTCAATGAATTCCCTCAAAATTTGAAAACTCAAACCCCTAATTAGAAATGTCTGTTTAGGAATATGGGACGGGACTACCAATATGAAGGCCTTTTGAAACATCATTTGGAAATCTACTACTGTAGAAACTTCCTAAAATATTATATGAAAGGAATTTAAATGAAGTCATTATTCAGTGAGGGAGACAATGACCCAATTAAACATCTTATGTCACCAAGCAAAAGCTATAGTGCCAGGAATGGTTAACATATTATTGAGATTCTGGCCAAAGGGGTCTCCAATCATGCCCAAAAATAACACAAGGGATTGCTAATCCTATTGGTTACTCTCCAAAATCTGAAGATACCACTTATTCAATGTCATTGAACATGGATAAATGTGATGAAATCTCATGGTGCTAGGAGTTACTATGCATGCTGACGGAGGAGAAAATGCAATCATTAATACTACATACTACAAACCCTGTGATTTACAGCAACAACCTCCTTGAAAGATATATAGGTACAAGACTATATGTACCTATGGCACGAATGTTATAGGAATAACCAATAACTTTTTTTTTTTATTAGATTCTAGGTCCACTCCATGTGGTGGAATTCAAGAATCTGAGCCTAGGAAGGCCATAGGAACATTATTACTACTATTAGGCAAAATATTATTCTCATGCTAAGGAAACATAGCAATAAAGTGACTTCCAGTGACAAACTGCTACACCCATAGACCACTGCATTGTTCAGCCTTCCTCAGAAAAGCTTCCTCTTTCAGTACTTGAGAAGTAGCACCGAGATCCACAACTAGACAATACACAGAGAACGGGAGACATTGGCACACTCAGTCCTGCGTGGAATGCCTTCTTCAAAACTTCCCCCTCAAGGGATAGACCAAGAAAGAGGGGGTGGAAAGAGCCAAAGGTGGTAGCTGCCTCCAAGGAAACATTGTCTTCCAAGACTGATACACATACGAACTTCCTGAGACTGTGACAGCACTCATACAACCTGCACACCAGACAAAATCCCATCACTGAAAAGAGGAAGTGGACACAAACTTCCACTCCTAATCAAGAACCTATCTGCAATGGAAACCTGCTGGGAAAGGGAAAATTCGTTTTCTCCAGTGATGTTTCACTGATCCTATTGACCACACTCAGGGGACGACTTGTGCCTAACAAGAGTCGGTCAACACAAAACATGCTCCATGTTTTTTTCTTTCCCTCCCCACCTTTTTTTTGGGGGTATTTTTTTGGTCAATTTTTGTTTGTTCTAATTTTCATTGTTGTTTTGGTTTTTGAGTGAAAGAAAAGTAACACCCAGTTAGACGGGGTATGGAAGTTGTGGGAGTAATTGGGAGAGGGAAAAAATGATCCAAATATATTGTATGAAACAAATTAAAAGTTTTTAAATGTTTATTTATTTTTAACAATTCTCTCATTGTCTTCCATTCTCTTTAAGAGATGGATACATTGTTATACATGTGCTAAGTTTTCAGTGATCAAGCCCAGCACTTACTTCTTATTTGGTATAGACATGTACTTTGAATAAATGTTGACTCTCAGACAATATATTAAATATTAGGCACTTTCCCACTACTGGCCCCTAACACCTATGATGAGGGACAGAGGGGAGATGAGTTTCCAGATCCAAAGAGTAGAAACCAAAACATAACCAAATAAACTTCTAAGGACACACTTTAGGTTCTTAGTCTTTTATTATCTTTCAGGATTTTTGAGCCTCAGACAAGAAGCCACATCTTAAAGGGTTGTGGAGACACACATGAGGTCCAGTAAAGGCTGTCCCTCCTAATTCCCAGACAGAACTCTTTCCTCCTGTCTCTAGTGTTTCAGAGACATCAGCTTAATACACTTCGAACATGGCTAAGAACCAAAAACTGGGCCTGCTGGTGGATTTCTCATAGCTCCAGGCTAACCATCTTTAGTTATCTGACAACCAATATGCACGAATGTAATTATTTGTTTTCTAGGAGTTAGATGAACAAGATCATTCTAAATTCCTGTTATTAATACATGGTAATGAAAGTGAAATATTAATGACTTAGTCAAGTGTATTAAGAATTTGAAGTGCTGTGCAAACTGAAAACTTGCATCTTAGAAGGGGGAAAAAGCTCAAATGTACCAGATGGCTTGGTGACAGCCATTTTATGTAGTGCAGTCTCAGCAGATATGTTGATAGCCTTCAGGAAAGGCCAGCAACTGTGCAAGGGAGGGTGTTGTACCTGATTGTCTGAGAGGGCTGTACCAAAAAAAAAAAAAAAAAAAAAGTCAAGTGGTTGAAGCTGAGCTTGCTTCTTTGTGTCCCAAGTGTGTTTGGTCCTGAATATCAAGGTGTCTCAAGCCATCAGGGAAAGGCATGACACCACCTGATGTTTCACCTCTCCTAAGAACTGAGCTGTCCTATGGCTGGCCCTAGAGTAATGCTTGTTATTCATTCTACAGTGTGATGGAGTGGGAAGTGCCCTGGGCTAGCAGTCAGCAGAACACAGCCTCAGGCAAGCAGCCCAACCACGCAGTAGCATAAACACAAGATCATACCTTTGGGTAAAGTTTCTTCATCTGTGACCTAAAGACAATCCCAACCATTTCTCTGCCTTTCTGAAACTACTGGGAAGGTTATGAAAGATAATAATCTACGAGTAATAACAAGCAGACTTACAAAAAGCAGAAGAGCCTATCATTCATGGCTGGATCTACTGTCTGGATTAAATTACATTGTTGTATCTGCTTTTGTCACACAAGAAGCAAAAAAAAAATGTCATTAATAGTTTCTTCTTTTAGTCAATATTTAGTCAAAGGCTATAATCTTTAAATGAACGATACCAGGCTCACAGGTGTGTGTGTGTGTGTGTGTGTGTGTGTGTGTATGTGTTTGAATTTTATCATTTTGATGCTTTATCCTATATTATGTCTTATACTATCAAGATTAAGAGTACAGAAGCACAATTATAAAAAAGAGAAAGAAGATGACATTTTACTCCCATTAAAGGAAACTAGTTAATTAATATGTTTCACCACCCACATCTGAGGCCACTGCTATTTGCTGGGTACAAATGGCAGCCTCCACCCACCATCTGCAGTGTTGGTTTTTCCCTACTGTAAATGGAAAGAATTGGCCCAGGACATGACTGAAAATAGAAGGCAAGAATGACTGGAAAACTAACTTCTAATTTTTCAACAGGGAATGGTGCCCCTTTCTTGTACTCTTTATGATTATGTTACCAGCTTCATGTAGGGGTTCCATCCCATCAGAGCCGAGAAGTTTCAGCCAGCTATGAGACCCCAAAAGCTGTCTCGTTTGAGGGTTCTCCAGTGGACGAGGCCTCATCCGTTCATGAGAAGAGAATGAGGAACTCATATTCATATACATGCTTTTCCTGATTTACAGAAACCAACTTAGCACGTGCCACCCATAAGAGCATTTAAAATGTCGAACTTATGCTTGTTCCTCGACCTTCATTTGTTAACTTTTAACTTCCTTCTCTTTAATAAAATCTGCTTCTCACCCTGGGTATATTTTACATATTTCTGTATTTCATTACCAGTTATTTCCACTGGGGCTGTCTTAATTGTTTCTTCCTGTAACTACCTTTGCATCCCTTATTTACTAAATGTTTACTAAAAGCCCATGAGATATCAGTACCCTGGTCTGGACACCGAGATAGATAGACATGAATTCAAAATCCTTACTCTTAAAGATTAACCATTAAGTCTGGGTTAATGTGGTTCCAGCAGCTTTAATGATCTATCTTCCCATCAAAATATACAAATAAAATCAGTGTCCTATAATAATCATGGCAGAAGAAGTGTATTTTGGGAGCCAGCATAGCTAGGAATTTCAGTGACTTCAACACAGTGGAGTGTGGCCACTCATGTCACAACATGACCAGGTTTCGTGGTTCCTGGTGCTAATCCCCTAAAGTGCACAGCAGACACAGGCTTCTTGTGATTTAACAGCTCAGCCTCACAGTATTTCATTCAAGCTACAGAGCTATAATCTCTTTCTCTTGCTTCAAAGCAGAATGTGGCATGGTTCTTTTACTTACTCTGTTAGAGTGAATTAGTCACACATCACATCACCCCACTCAGATAGATGTACAGGGCCTGGGAAATACTGAGGAATATTTATACTTCCTAGTACAATCTAATGGGATAAATATGAACAAATACTAGCATATCATCTTACTTTTTATTTTTAATATATTTAAATATCAATTTATATGTTCAAACTAACTTATAACATAATATATGACACATATGTGGAACTGAACAAATTTTTGTGGAATACAATAAGGAATAAATGATGTCTATAGACTATTTTATATAAATATAATGTCACAAAATACAATAAGAACAAATATTATATCATGTTATAAGCCTTTATTATATACAAGCAAGTTGTATAGCAAAAATATATTTAAAGGATAGGAATAACCACCTGGGATGGCCATAGCAAAAATTTTATGATCTGTTTTAAAATGATCAGAGCTGGTTGAAGAAGGAGTAAAGATTTAAGAAAAAAAAAAAAGATGCTGTCTGCTGGAGAACTTTGTGAACAAAAGACCAAAAGCAACAAAAAGTCTTATGAGAAAACATAGGCCAAGGTCTATATGAGAATGAGTTGGCCAAGCATCAGGGTTAAGGGACTGTGACATCACTATAAACAAAGCTTATTGAAAGATATTTTGACATTTATGGGTAAATTATTTTCAGCTACCTAAGGGCTTGGAGTAGAAGAATTGCAGGCTGAAGATAGCAAGGTATTCTAGCTCCTCCAGTGGATTACATGTAGTCTTTATACCTAAGTCTTTTCTCAAACAAACCTTGAGTTGAAGTACAAGGAAAGCAGAAAAAGCCCTGCATTAAACACAGCGGGGCAGCTGCACATAGAAAACTGATGGGAGCTTGATGAAGAAGGAGTAAAGACTTAGACAAAGAAAAGGAATGTGATGGCAAGCATGAGACCTGAGCAAAGTCAAGGCAGACACAGCCCATCATACATGAAGAAAATGGTCACAAAGCTCCACTCCTACCTGAGAAGCTATTTGCAATGAATGACCACTGGCAGAGGAAGATTCCATTCTCTTCATGGATGAACCCCCAAGATTCTACCCATGATCCAGTCAAGGTTCTATACCCGCACCCAGACTGGCAACGGTAAGTAGACTTGCCTAGTAACACCAATTAAAATTCAAAACAACACAACAAAAATTAAGCCATGAAGTTAAGAAGGGATAGTTGTAGAGTGCTGGTTCTCTTCTTTCACCATGTGGGTGCCGGAGACTGAAATCAGATCCTAAGTGGCATCTGCCTTCACCCCCTGAGAGAGTTTGAAGGCTACATTTCTTCTTAAATGTGATGGGTAGAATTTGGACACTTGCATTCCATAGACATGTGTTGGAACTGGAGGCATGGTTTAGTGGCTGAGAGTGCTTACTGTTCTTCAGAGGCCCCTTGTTCGGTTCTCAGTACCCACATGGTGGCGAACAACTTCACGTAATTTTTTTATTAATTTATTCATATTACATCTTGATTGTTAGCCCTTCCCCTGTTTCTTCCCATTCCTCCCTCCCTCCCACTTCCCTGCTTCTCCCCTCCCCTATGTCTGTGATTGGGGGAGACCTCCTCCCCCTATATATGCTCTTAGAATATCGAGTCTCTTCTTGGTAACTTGCTATCCTTCCTCTGAGTGCTGCCAGGCCTCCCCATCCAGGGGACATGGTCAGAAAAGGGTCACCAGAGTTCTTGTGAGAGTCAGATCTCGCTCTCCACTCAACGGTGGAGAATATCATGTTCGTCGGCTAGGTCTTGGTAGGGGTTCGAAGTTTACTGCCTATGTTCTCCTTGGCTAGTGCCTTAGTTTGAGGAGGACCCCAGGACCCAGATCCGCCTGTCATAAAGTTCTTCTTGTAGGTTTCCAGGACCCTGTGGATCCTACTATTTCCCCATTCTTCCATGCTATTCTTGCCTGAAGTCTCAATAGGATGTCCTCTCTTCTGACCCACTTTCTTGGTAAGTAAGGTTTTTCATGGACGTATTTTGATTCTGTAAGATCTGCCACCTTCTCCTGGCCTTTATTGAGTATATGCACTGAATCCGTACATATGAAATTAAATTTTAGAAAAAGAAAGAAATTTCTCTCTGAACCTGATAGATCTATCGATTCCTTCTTGACAGGACAAGCAATAGAGATATCCTTACTCCATTTCTTCCTAGCAGAAGAAAGACATTGTATTTGTTATTTTTCTTCTATGAAGCACAATCGAAACTAGGTTCTTTGGGGACATTGCCATCCTCACCTGGCTATACTGTCTTGACCTTAACTGTCCTGGTCCCATTCTGAATAATGTTTTGTGCTCTGCTTTATTCCTGAGTCCTAGGACATCAATTTTAGCTAATTATTGTGAAAGAGATGTGTTCACTTAAGGTATTTTCAGAGGCAATGATTTAGTTAACCAACTTCACCTTGCCTCTCTGTCATTCATAACTTCAGACCAGGAGACAGCTTCACTTCCAGGATCTAGCTTCCCCAACCTTTCCCCTCCTCTGGTTTATATCCCTGGCTAGCCTGCTGGAACAATTCTCTTCCTCCACTGTCCTGAGTCAGTCTTCACTGACCTCTGGGCTAATACATTCTTTCTAAATGTCCATCCCCTCTTAGTTCTCAGCGACACTCTTGGCCTGTTGGTAAATCCTTCATGTTCTCTTGCCTCACTTGACCTTTCTCATTGGCATCTATGGACGATTCTTGATTTTTCAGTTTGAGCATGAACGCCCTGTGCTATCTATGCCCCTTCATAAGTCCCTTCAGATTTCAGCAGCGCATACACATTTTCTCTGGACATTATTCTCCATCGACCTCTTTGCTGCCAAAAAATAGTGACCCAATTCAAGCAGGCTTTTTATTAAGACAGCTTTATTTTTCATTTCTTGAAATATTAGATGCCTTCCTTGCAATTATTTTGCTTTTCACGGAGTACAGAGCAAGAGAGTATCATGCAATAAATATGGATTCTCACGCTATGATACTGAATTATATGATGATTTAATACAGTGAATTTTGGCATTCATAAAATACTCTGATTTGTAAAAGGTAAACAATACTAGTAACTTGGTTTCTTTTCTAGGCACTCACTGAGTAGGCTTTGGCTGTTCCTCCATTTCTTTCTGGGACATGCCATAGAGAAAGATAGAGCCCTGCCTGCAAAGGGGGCCATGACACCCAGAAAAGAATCACAGTGCGAGCAAAGGCAAGACACAGAACATCCAAACTGTTAAATCATTGGCTGTGCTTTCCTGCTCCCTACACGAGCTTTACTTCTACCTTATCTGTGTGCTGATTCCTTAAAAGTAACCTTCTCATATAACTGAGATCACTATTGACCTGGCAAAGACAAACCTGGTAGCTGATTGATTACAGATGTATTAATGACTTCAAGGTGTTATATGTCAAGAGCATCTGATGGGAAACTGAGGGCAATATCTAATTCAACTGTGTTACTTTTCCTGAGAACACCAAGAAATATTTCAGCGAAGGTAATAGAAGCAGAGGAGGCTTGCAGTGTATGAATCCTGCAGCTGATGTGCGTATAAGCAAGAGCCCAATCTGCAAAAGGCTTTGTTCACTTGCCTCTAGGTAGAGAGTCATATTCTAAAGAATTTGCATTTCCTACTGGGCACGGGCATCCTCTCCCACAACTCACCTCTCTACAGAAATCAAAGTGTAACACTCATACCTTGGTCTTAGTGGAAAGTGGATGATTACCATCTATGGCAGTTGACTATCACATAGTCTAATTATTAATTTCTAATGACTTTTAATGAATATACAGAGAAAGCAACAAACAAAAGTGTGTAGAGTTTTACAAAATCTGTTTACCTTTAACAATCATGATATAATTTGAATGATGTATGAAATTCTTAAGGAATAAGTCAAAGTCAACTATTTTTTTTTTCAAAACCAAGAACCGAATTTACATGCTGCGATGGTTGGTTTGATTGTCAATTTACCACAAATGGGGATCATCTGAATAGGGAACCTCAGTTGAGGAATTGTCCTAATTGCCTTATTTGATTGGGGCAATCTCCCTAAAGGCAGATAGTACCTTCCACTAGCCAGGATTGAAAGGGGAATGGCAGAAGGAACATTAGTCACTTCTTGCTCACTTGGCCTTCCCTCTCACCACCAAGTGAGTTTATCCTGCTGCTGCCTCCTTCACTCATCTCACAGCCAGTGTTTCTAGGCTTCCACCTTAGACTGAGGACCAGCAGCTCTCCAGATCCTCCAGGCTTTTTGGTCCAAGACAGGGACTGCTGAAGACAACTAACTCGCCCTGTGGACTCAGATACTAACGGGATCTCATCTCAGTATTTTAATGCATTCAGTTATTTAGTTATTTTAGCGTATTTTATTTATTGTCACTATTTCAAAGCTGATTTAATAAATTATTTCTGTGTGTGTGTGTGTGTGTGTGTGTGTGTGTGTGTGTGTGTACTGATCCTCCAGAGAACACTGTCTAATGCCCATGCCCTTCAGCTTATGCCAGAATGGCATCTAAAAGGGTGCCTGGGATTAACAGTTTTCAATTCTGGTTGTATCACAGGTGCTAGCTGTACCATATTGCCATTGCTCTTTAATAGAAAGTTTTAAGTATCCAGAATTCACAGGAGTCTAGTTGGCTTCTATCCAGGACAAGAATGTAGAGGAGAGGTAATCAATATGCCCTAGCCTGTCCTGCAAGGTTTATTTTAAAGATTACTTTGAATTATGGTAGAGTCTTTGTGAAATACATCATCCTTACAGGGTAAGGCATATCCATGGAGGTGTCCTGCATGGGTCTTCAGGGAGCAAGAGCAAAATTTCAAGAAGCTCTCCAAGTCTCTGTTTTTATTTTATGAGGAGTAGAGGGTCGATAGTAGTGATTGGTAGAGCCCAGATGATGAAAAGGTCTATAACATGGAGGATGCTTCCAGCCATGATTGGCAGAGGGACCAGGCTGCAGCTTAGAGGCAAGAATTAAAGTTGCATAAGCAACAGGAGCTAAGCACAAACAATGGATAATCTAGGAATAGCTATGAGATCAATTTTGGTTGCAAGCAAAACCTGATTTAAAATTCCAGCTTGCTATATACTAAACTATGAGAGATTCTTCGATTTTAGAAAATCGGAGGCAAATTGTTAGGGATAGTATTGTGTGACTGACTTGGTTGACTTCCAGGAAAGTAATGTTGTGTCTTTGTAAGGAGGTAAAGAAAATTTCCCTATGCTGCTTCATTTACAGATTTTTTTTCTCAAGGTTACTATTGTTAGGTAAAGTAGAAATTATTGTAAAAGTTTATAAAGAACTTTGAAGCAATTACTCTTTCAAGTAGTACAGTATCTTCTATATTATCAGCTAATTCTCTCAGAATTTGGAGTTTTAGTCTTTTTTTTTTTTTTTTAGTGAATCAGAGCTTGTGACATGGTAATATTTTCTGTGGCAACTGAAACAAGGAAACAATTGTAACAGGTCTGTTTGAGGCGGTAAGATAAATAGGCAGAGGCTATTGGAACTCTATTTGATGCACGCAAACTTAATCTGAAACACTCAAAGCAACTGCTTCATAGGGGAAGTGTTTTGGCTCCATTGTATCTCTTGCAGCATTTGAACTTAAATTTCAATGCTCCTTCTTCTTTGTCATTTAAAATAAAATTTATATATGTTTACTATATTTAAACCTCTCCCTCTCCTCTCTCCAACGCCTTCTGCATCTCCTTCATTCTTACCTCTCAAATTTATGGCCTCTTATTATGTAAGAATAATCTATATTAAGCTATATATACATAATATATATGCATGTGTGTAGGCATAACCTAATTATTGCATATAGTGTTACTGATATGTGTATTTTAAAGGCTGATCACCTGGTACTGGATAGTCAATTAACCAGTAGGGGGCACATCCCTGAGGAAACACATTCTTCTTCTTTTCATACTCATTAACTGTCTATAACTCCTCATCTAGGGTAGGGGCCCTGATAGATTTACCTTATCCATGTTGACATATCAAGTGGTGGTATTATTGCTCAGGTCTTGTTTAGGCAGCTATATTGTTGAGATTTCATGGATTCATCTTTCCAGCATATATAGAAGACAATCTCACAGAAGATGTCCTGGTCCTCTGTCTCTTAGAAGTTTTTTTTTATTAATTTATTCAGATTACATCTAAATTGTTATCCAATCACTTGTATCCTCCCTCCCTCCTACTTTCACCCTATTCCCCTCCCCTAGGTCTATGACCAAGGGGGACCTCTTCCCCCACTATATGATCATAGGCTATCACGTCTCATCTTGGTAGCCTGCTTATTCTTCCTCTGAGTGCCACCAGACCTCCCCACCAAGGAGAAGTGGTCAAATATGGGGCACCAAAGTTCATGTCAAAGTCAGTCCCCACTCTCCACATAACTGTGGAGAATGTCCTGTCCATTAGCTAGATCAGAGTAGGGGTTCGATGTTTACTACTTGTATTGTCCTTGGTTGGTACAGTAGTTTGAGCAGATCTCTTTGTGATGTTCCCTGAGCCTTAGGTATGAGGGTTATATTGTGGATATATCCATTGGGGTTGGGAATCCTGTGGTCAATTGTTCTTTGTAGTTTTATCAGTTGTAGCTTTTTGTAATGAAGAGTAGAGTATATCTGCTACAAAAGAAATTTCTTCAATGATGAATGAGAGCTGCACTTTTCTGTGAATATGAGGATAAGTATTAAGAATACAGTTAGAGTTTATACTGGTTTTGAAAAGTGGAAGTAGCAGGTTTTCTTGTAAGTTCCATGGCACGTATTATCTCTTACAGAGTTGACTTTAAGTCTAATCAGATAGCTGTTGGTTACAGGCAGTATAGAAGTACCACTATTGCATCATTGGGGCTCTTTTGATGTGCTGAGTCATAGCTGAGTCATAATATTAATTGCTTTTCTGCATTGGAAGCTTACACATCACCTTCCTGTCCTGTGGAATCTAGACTCTGGGAAGAAGAGATCTTGTTCTTATCTCTTATTTTACAAACTCTGGTCCAATCTTCCATTTCTTCTCTGCAGAAACTTGCTTTGATTTCATCTTTGTCTGTACTACAAATACAACTCCCTTTCGGAACTTCCCTTCACCTTCTATTATTCCACCTCAACCAAAGTTCTCTAAGCTTGCTAATCATTTCCTTTATTCCACAATCTTTGAAATCTGTATGACATGTGATGCCATATTCCTCTGACTCACTACTCAGAGCTGGCTCTTATCTAATCTCTACAATGCCTTTTCTGTTCCTTGTGTAAAACTTCAAGCTGCCTTTCTATTCCCAAATCGCAGATGTCAAGCATGGGCTAGTCTTTCCACTCTACGTGAAATGCCTTCTGGTTTTTATTTTTCAGAGTTCATCTGCTCTCCAGTTATAACCTCCAAATTCATCCCCAAAATACTACATGCAAGACAACACATTGCACATGCCCCTAAAATTAATCTGTAGAAATCATTGATCATGTTCTTTGCTTATGAGCAACCAAAGATAATTGAATAGTCCCCTTCTAATCACTGTGTTCTAATTTCCTTAGTTACTTGCTGCATTATTCTGTATTATTTTATATGAAAAGAAGAGGTTATACTTATTATATGTGTGACCTGTTCCATGAAATACAGTCTTCTCAACCCCTGAACAGCAAGGACTTCCGCCATCTTGTGTGTGTGTGTGTGTGTGTGTGTGTGTGTTACAATCTAGAATGCACATTTAGGATCTAATACTTCCATGGGTCATAAGTCTCCAGATTATACTCATTATACAACATTTTTACATAGACAAAACTGTCAGTTTGGTATCTGCCAAGCGTGAGGCAAAAACATGCTATAAAATTACAACACAGGGGGCATTTAAGACTATTAGTACTGTTCTTCGTCCCTACTGGACAAGTCATTACACAAATTAATCCATGTGTTAAAATACACAAGTTTTCATGATTATAATGATCTTAGGCTATGATTGCAGGAAAATAAAACTTAAGGGCAATGGTTTAATTCTATTATCATGTTTTTTTTTAAATCTTTGAAACCAAAGCTATTATCTTAGCAGAGTTAGTTTGTATTATCTTTTTTAAAAATAGCATTTACCTAATGGGTTATCCATGGTCCCATGAAGGCATGAGTACATAAGAAGCATGAAACATATCAGAATGCTACATTTATTTACCAAATTTAGCAGTCAAACCTTCTCATGACTGCAGCTATACATTAACAGGCCAGTCAGAGGCTAAGGACTAAGAGAAAGCACACATGATCAACTCTGAGTGTGATTAAACTTAGGAGATATCAAAACTCTGAGGTCAGATTCTGTAGCATTCCTGTTCTTTCATTTCCTAGCATATTAGAAACAATTGTAATATTTCTACACTGCCACAGAGCCAATTCTACAGTGACTTGCTTCACAGTGTAAGTGGCTGGTTGACACTATTTGACACCTTGGCCTGTTTCTGAATTCTAATTGTTTCTTTCTGCAATTTAGGTTCTGACGGGGTGGAGACTATGTGGAATGTACTTTCTGTGACTTCCTTATGATGCTACATTCATAGCTAATTACCTGACTCTGGCTGAATTCTACCAAAAACTTTCTATCTTCAGTAGCCTTGTCCTAGTCTCTTCTAATTTCCATCAACCAGGACTTAGTAATGCAGGGACCATGCCTTTTTATCAGGCACCTAGAATGTGTTCTCTTTGTTACGTGGAATACTTCTAACCCTGGGCTTGGTGGAAATATCTTAAAGGCACAGGCACCCCCTTTGCTAAAGTCTTCTGCAATAGATTCTTTTATTGCTGAGCACAGCTGGATATTTTCTTTTTGAAATGTAATCAGCTTTGGCACACTCAGTGCCCCAGTGATCTCTGTAGAGGCTTGAAGCACTTCTTGGGGAAGGCTGGATCAAGAATAGAGTTTATATAACATCTACTACAATGTCCCTAGGCTTTCTTTAGGACACCTTAGGTATTATGTGATAGGTGTTTATTCTTTCCCAGGCATGCCATCCAAGCATGTTATTCAAGCTTCAAATGCTTCCTTCCCAGGAATAAATACAGGCCTCAAACATAATGCATTTGTATAGAAATGGCATTAAATCAGAGGAGAGCTAAGGCTTGCAGAATGCCTTGTTCAGGGCTTTGGGCCTGGAAATCATGGTGTTAAGAAGTACTAAAGAGGTTCCCTCTACCTCAAGTAGTGTTGCTGCATTTCCAAATGGACACTGTCCCCAAACCATCTTTTTCATCAGGTCTGTGTCAGGTGAGGAAGGATGACATAGCTACCTCCAGGCCCATCTATTACAGAGTTGAGAAGATGACTATCAATGGTTGGTGGGCTCTATAAACCTGCTAGAGACTTGTTTTTGGAACGATCAGACAGAAGGCACCAATCTGTGCTGAGTTTGGTGGTTATGCTCAGTGCCCCGTTACCATTCGTATTGTCGCCCAGTAGCTGTCTGGCTCTGCAGTTGGAAAGTGAGCCCAGCAGACAGGGAAGAGGAAGGCTACGATTGAATAGACTGGATCAGAGAAAGAAAGGCTGCTCAATATCGCCAAGGAATCTCTCAGGATGAAGGATGATGGATATCCGCCCACACGTTTTGTAGGGTTGGTTCTGAAGCAGTGAGTCTCTCACCGGTTTCCTAGCTGCGTGTGGTGCAAACCGGATTGTTTACTCACATCTTCGGTCTCTTGCTTTTGCGCTCCTTTGTACGACTTCCCGGGGTAGCACAAATAGGCTGCTTGGACTCAGTTGTTGCCGTGGACTGTTTGAAGAGAACCTGAAAATAATAGTGTTTGTGCAGCGTTCACAATGTAATGATTTCAGCTTCCCAGTTTTCTGCTGGGTACATGTATTTTACTTATAGTCAAAGATTATAATATATTGAATGTCTAGTATGTATCAGGATTTTTTTTAATTATTAAAATTGCATTTGTGGAATTCTTAGACTAGAAAGAGAAATAAAAGCTATAGAATTATTTTTGTATATTTGATTAAATATTTATATGAGGTATGCAAGTATTGGTGTATGTGTGTGTGTGCATGTGCATGTGAGTATGTGTTTGTGTATGTGTGTATGTGTGTGTGTGTGTTTTATATGCAGAAACAGGAAGTCAGAGAGTCAGGATAGTCAGAGAACCAGCAACTAGGAAGCTTTGCCTTGAAGTATTACAGTCCAAGTGTGTTAAAACCTGAGGAGGTCCATGCTAAGTGAAGAGAATGATAAATGATGGTAAATTGAGAAAACAGAGCATATAAAAAAGCAGTAGTAATTCCATCTGTCCCAAGTAAATATCAGGGCTGGAGAGATGGCTCAGTGCTTGAGGGCCCTAGATATTTTTCCAGAGGACAAGGTTCTAATTCCCAGGGCTCACATAGTGGCCCACACTGTAACTCCATTATAATGATACTCTCTTCTGACCTTCTTGGGCATATGCCGTACATCCACGCAAGTGGGTAAAACACACACACACACACACACACACACACACACACACACACACCTCATTGTGGGTGGTGCGATCCCTGGTTTTATGGTCATAGGTTCTATAAGAAAGCAGGATATATATATATATATATATATATATATATATATATATATATATATATATATATATGTATGTATATATCCATATATATATCCTTTACAAGTGCAATGCATGTTGTAGTGAAATATAAAGGTGAAAAGTAGGCTATTGTTAGACTTTTTTTTTCAGTCTATGTAACTTACTGTGAAATTTAAGCCATATGTTTGAAAACTTCGGGGAGAAAATAAAAAAGATGCTGTGTTTCATGACTCAGTGTGCATTATCAGTCATTTCCACATTCCTTTACCCGCTTCTCTTGCTGCCCTACCTCTCACTCTATTAAAACTACTAGCCTTGTTTACTTTTAGGCATTATTTTGTCTCCTGTCTAGTTTTGTGTAAATTTGACACAAGCTAGAGTCATCTGAAATTAGTAAACCTCAGTTGAGAAAATACCTCCGTAAGATCCACCTGTAGGACATTTTCTTAATTAGGAATTGATGGAGGAAGCCATGGCTCATTGTGGGTGGTGCTATCCCTGGAGTTATCGTCACAGGGTCTATAATAAAGCAGGATGAGCAAGCCACGATGAGCACGCCAGTAAGCGCCTCCCCATGGTCCATACCCTGTTTCAGTTCCTATCTTGGCTTCTATCTTGGCCTACCATGTAGAAGTGTAAGCCAGATAAACCGTTTCCTCCTCACCTTGCTTTTTGATTATGGTGTTTCATCACAGCAAAAGAAAAGCTAACTAAGACGTGTTGAAATGATGTTTTTATTAATTTCTGTACTTAGTATTTTTCTCTCCCCCAGTGTCACACACTTCGAGATTACGTATTCAATATTATACATGCAGAGCTTCATAAATCGTGTCAACTGAAGACTATATGCTGAATTTAGGTCTGCTGAATAAAATGAAGGCAAGATCCTGTTTTCTTATGGCTCCAGTTCTTCACTTGTTATTCCTCTGACACAATGAAGCACACTCAGTTTTCTCCTCTTTTAATACAATGTAGTCAAGTGCAAACAGAAACCCATAAGAGCTATAATGCTGCACAGTTTCCAGAGCCATACAAACCAATATGACTTTAATTGTGATTACATATGACTTAGGGGGTTCGTGAGACCTGAACAATTGGCTCTAATACTCTAATTAAACCAGGCAGAGAGCTTGGCTATTGACATTCTTTGCTTATCTAGAGCCCCAGGCCTGAAAGCTTTAGTCTAGACCATGGCTGTTGAATACAGAGTTGCCCCCTTCCTATCTCAAGTGAAGGAAGAAGAGGAGCAGGAGTCTTCAAATACTTGCATGCTCTCGATTGCTATAGCCAGGCCCTTGCATCTGAAATTCTATACACTCCTTGAGTAAAATGCAAATGTTTGCGGTTTCCATGCTAATTTTGAATGTTTGAGTGTTCCTGAGGGGCTGCATATCCCATCTCTGAAGTAAAGGGTTCGAGTCAGCTCAAAGAACAGCTTCCCAAAAGAAAGAAAGTCTTGAGGGAACAGATGGCCTCTGTGCCACCTGGGCTGATCACAGGTCATCTCCCCCATCGTAATGAACAGCCTGTGACACATTACTTTAACATTTTTAGTCACCAGAACATGTCAAAGTGGCAGCCCACACAGCATTATCTAGAAATGTGACCCATAGAAGGTAACACTCCTCTCTACTCAGACCCAGGGTGACACAAGTAGGAACTCAGAAGACAACCAGGATAAACGTCAGCAGGGCTTAACAATGGCCAGGAAGGAGAAGAGAAGAAAGGGCCTCACAAGGCATGCGCTACCAACAGGAAAACGACTAGAGAAAGGAGAAGAGAGAAGACAAATCTTGACTTTACACTGAAAATGCTCAACTTTGAGTCTCTCCGAAGCATCCCACCCTTCCTGGTTGCCAATAGTTCTGGCCCAGTTTTTCGACTGGTTCCAACACTGTTTCTGCTCTTCATTATTTTGAGTTCAGAGTCCCGGGTGCTTCTCCATTTATCAACTCTCTTTCTCTCCTCCCTTCTATACCCCGCATCCTCTTTCCCTTCGCTTCTTTTTTTTTTTCCTCCCTGTCACACCACACTTGTTAAAATTTTCATTTGCATATAGCATTCATAATAACTTCATATTCTAGCAAAGTGACTTGCCTGGGGAGGCTTTTGATAAATATTCATTGGAGTTGACTTTTTCCTGTCTCCTTTTGCTCCCAGCTCTTCACCCCACTGAGCCACGGAGCCATCGGTCTTTTCATAGGTAGCAAAATAAATGAAGTGCAAGGGTTTCACTTCAAGAAGAAATAGGAATGGGGACTTTTGTCACTGACTTTCATGAACTGGGCTTCCAACTTTTAAATGTGGTGCATAATTGACACTTTGATACTTTTAGGCTATGGTGTATTCTCACACTCTCATAGGGAAAAAATACTTGCTGACACAATCAGGAAACAGATGGTGACAAAGATCTTATACTTTGGTGCCAATCAATATGTTTTACTTGCCACTACTAAAAATCTCATTTGTGGGACCCAGGAATTTAAAGGAATTTTTCTGTTCTTTTTTTTTTCCTATCCTTTGCAGACTATTTTTAAGAATCTTCAAAGCTTGAAAGTTTTACTTCATTTTTCATCTTCAGTCCTATTAATGCAATCTTAGGAAGGTTTTAGCTAGTATCTGTCAAAAATAGTGAATTAAAGTATTTTGTTCTTAACTTACAGTGATAGAAGATGTTGTTCTACCCTTGTCCCTCAACATGCAAGCACCATTATCTAGCTCAGCTATGCTGGCCTTGGGAAAGTCATCTGAAGAATGAGATTTGCAAGTGTGTAATTAAAGCAGTGGCAGGAAACATTGTCCCCGCTCCTTCAAACCTGATCCATTTACTTAGCAGTATTATCAACTATGCAAACAATGAAATGCATTTCCAGAAGAATAGCTGGTAGGATTTTTAAACAGGATACAAAAACAAATGATGGGTTCAAAGTCTAAATGAGGAAAGAATCAGACAATCGTATCTGACTGAGAACACCTCTGCCAGTCAGGAAGGTTCTGAGTGTCACTCTACTTCAATGCTCAGACTGTTTGCCTACAAACACTGCTTAAGTCTCTTCAAATCGGAAGGTTAATCTACACCCCAACATGATCTCTGTCTTTATGCATCCCAAGTATGTTTGGACTAAGCTGCTTCTTTTCTACTTTGTATGGCCCAGAGTAGGTAAGCGAATCATCTCACCCTGTCCCTCCAGATATCTTTTCTTTCCTTGTATTTTCTTCCTCATGTTGAAATCTGTTTTAGCTATTTCTCAAATAACTCAAAAAAATGGTTGCTGAGTGTGAACTCAGTGGTGGATGGAGAGAGAGAGAAAAAATATGTGTCCTTTATGCCAAGAAGAGATAGAAGGTGTTATTATTAGCCCCATTTCACAAAAAGGAAGCAAAGATTCAGGTATATTATCTGCCTACAATCATGCAGGGTAAAGGAGCTGGCTTGTATACTGCCAGGTCTAGTGACAGGTAAGGTAGCTTGCACAGGAATACTGTTTTAACCCTGATTTCCTTGAATTTGTACCAAACCTGTATTCTTGCTTCTATAGTCATAAATAAATCATTTCTGCAAAATTCTGTTACTTCTTCAGCAAGTTTCACAACAAAGTTTTTGCCTCTGACATCGTGAGACAGATCTTCTGATGCAAGTACATTCCCTCCACCACCAGCCCCCGCCATCACTATCAATCCTTTATAGAAGTCCACAAAAGGTCCATAGTATCCCAACCGAACTCTTCACAAATCAGACTTCTTGAGAAACTTTCTAAATCTGAAACTGGCTTAAAACTTTCACTGAAACAAATGCATGCTATAAGCCTCCTATATTCCTCTATCCAAAGCCTTCCAAGATATTCCCTTTCAACTCAGAGAACACATTCTCTAGCCTTCCACTGGCCTGGAAAGTGCTGTCTTTGGGGGCCTCACCCCTGTTACCTCTCTGACACCCCTTCTCCAAATTTCTTCTCGAGCTGTGCTCCTGTGGCCCCATTCCTGTCCTCCTGCCAGATGTGTTACAGGTGTCTAATTATCTCCCTCCTCCATCTCTTCCGGTTGCTCTTGTACCTCTATTCAAAGTAGTAACCAAACACGAATGAGAACTATTCATCTTTGCCATATGAAGCTTCTTATTTTATAATATCTCTCTCTCTCTCTCTCTCTCTCTCTCTCTCTCTCTCTCTCTCTCTCTCTCTCTCTCTCTGTCTTGTCCCTCTCCCCAATCTCTCTCTACCTCCTTTTTCTCCACCCTCGTGGTCTTTCTTTTATTTTTTCCAAAAATAGAGATAGAAGTTAGGGCCTCATGCATGCTAGGCAAACAGCATATTTCTAACCCCTTTAATTTTTATTTTTAATCAAGTGTGTGTGTGTGTGTGTGTGTGTTCATAAAATCAAGGAGAGCTCTTTGGACTCCTGGAAGCTGGAGTTACAGATGACTACAAGCAGTGTGATGTGGACCCTGAGGAGTGAACTCAGGCCTCCTATAAGATCTACCTCTGCAGCCCCAGCATCATTTTGTTAAAGATTTTAAATGTGAATTATCTGCAAGCTTGCTTGTACTGTCTGTGTACCCTCTTAGAGGGTAAATTTCTCAAAGGTACAGATTGTATTAAACTTTTACTTGGGTAAGACTTGAAACTGTGTAGCTAGATAGCCACTCACTGAATGAATGCCCATGCCTACATTGTGTACGCTTAAACTCTAGAATTCCATAAGGCATAAAACTATATTCAAATTATAGTACTTACATGGCTTATGAGTCTGTGTTTAACTCACTCTACTCTATATATTTCTTTTGAGAAAATAACCTACTGAGAATATCTGTCAATATGGTCATATTTTTTTCTTTCAAAATGCATTCCAGCACCTTATATATTCTGGTTTTATTAGTAAAGTGACTTATTTAAATAAGAGATCATCAATGCCCATATATCAGGGAAAAATATTTTCAGTTAAACTGAGAAATGTAAACAGGTCAACACAAAACTACTAGCCAAGATGTAGTTTGTCTTTTGTCTGCCTGTCTCCAGTCACGGCTGAGATTTCTGCCTCCTTAAGTCAATGCCTTCCTTTAAGATGCAGTATTCTATCTTCCCCAGCTCAAGAGGAAAAGTCTTCCATCAAACATGGTGCCCCAGCTCAGACTTCCTTAAGCACTGCATCAGATTTATTGCTGGCTTCATCACTTATCAATAAAACCGGCTTACACACCTTGCTCTATCTCGACAGCCGTCTCTCCAGACGTCAGCGACCAAGGTTTACATAGACTCCTGACTTTATCTGGGCACTGTGATGTACAACATCACAGCAACGGCGCATTTTCTCTTTGTTCTGAGGAAGCTTGAGCCATAATGTGCCAGACTGGTGTTCATGCTGATTGCGATAAAGAGCAGCACACCCGAGCATTTTCTCTCCCTTTTCTATTCTCCTTTTCCCCCTCTCCTTTCTCCCTCTTTTAAAGAAACAGGTGTTGGCATGGATTAGAGAAAAATTACATCATCGCAAAGAGAGGAGGAAGAATAGAATGGAGGGAAAAATAGGAGGGAAAAGTGGCAACCAGACCTAAATACATTTGCACATATAAAGCTGTTCTAATGAGAGCCAAATTGATTTGACATTCAGTGGCAGTTTGAAGCCAAGAAAAGCAAAGCAGCCTACAAAAGGCCTAGCTCATTGTTTATGGAGTGTCATACTCTATCATCTGTGAGACCAATAACAGGGATGGGAAGACCTTTAAAGGCAGGGGTGTGTGCTGGGAAGGGCTGTGTAGATACCACTAATGTCAAATCTGATAGACGGATTCTACACAGCCCCCTTAGCTGAGATATTTGTCAGATGAGTCAAATGCTCCCTGCAGATTACACATTAGCCAGCGAATTCACGAAGTGTTAGCATTCTTTGAGCATGTGTGCTGTGCATAGGAAGACATATTTTGTGTTGGTCTGGGAGAATAATCTTCATAAAAATATTAGCCCATAAAAGAGTATAATAAATTATATGCCATTCGAATGGAACCCCATGCATGATGTTATGAAGAAATCATTACCATCATGAATAAAGGATGGCTCTCCCATCGTGAGCAGCACACGTTGCAGGTGTGCGCATGTACACAGTGCAGAGCATAAAGAAAGTCATATTAAAATAGGAAATTTTTCCATTAAACTTGTTTTTCAAGAGAGGAGCTGTATAAATGTTTAGTCATTTCAATAACATTAACTGGCCAGGGATTTGCGATTTCTGCAGCTCCCTGTTTAAAATACCTGGAAAGGAATGAGGTGTTTATTAAATGTCAGCAGATGACAAGATGGATTAAATAAGTCTTCCTAGAAATATGTAGAAGTCTAGAGTGTTGCAGGCTAGGTAGGAGGAATTTCTCCCCCTCCTCAGCTTCCGGCTTCAAGCTCAGTGCAAAGAGTCTTTTGATTTTAGAGTCTGTATAAAATTCACATATTAGTATTTTCTTTTAATTGTATAAAGAAAAGCTGATTATGGGAGGTTACTGCAGAATAGGTCCAAACGTTCATCTTCTTTTATTTCAAATTTGCTAAACATCCATAAGGTAAATGATAGAATGTAAGTTTTGGTGATGTGGATCTCTCTTTGTCTCCCTGCTGTAGATTTTACAGAAATTTAAGAAGTCAGAGTAAATCCCAACATGCATTGCATCAGTGCATAAAGGATGACAGATATCTTATGAAGTTAAGAATATATACTTTTAATAAAATTCACAAAGATGAGTGTAAAAATTTATTTTTGATAGTGATAATAATGGCACAAATTGAAGGCATTATTCATATTTATCTTATATATCAATAAAATCTTAACTAAATGTTGCTTTGGTCTTTTCAATATATTTGAATGCCTTTATCATAGGTGAGACTGAGGGCAAAACTTGAGGAAGGCTAGGGACCTGTGTTCAGATAGTAGCTTGCATACTCTCTATAGTGCCTTAGATGGAACATAGACACTTGCTCGGAACATGGAAAGAATGTCTTGTCTCTGTACCCTGTCAAGGATGCAAGAACCCAGTGTCAGTCTGCATAGGACAGAATGTTTGACACACAGTTTCTCCATTTCCTTGCCCACCACAGTGAAGGCTACCGTAACCAATTCTGAAAACATTTGCTGCGCTTACAAAGACTTCACCTACAAAAGCAGGGCTAGTTCTTACACTCAAAACATGTAAAACTGCATCTCAAGCAAGGGTCCCTCAGTCCTTAAGAGTATGATGCCCTCATCCTACCATCTGCTCTCATGCCACGTGGTGGGACCACTCCATGCCTTATTGACCATAATATCCTTAGTAGGTTCCTGATAGAACTGAAGACTCAAGAAAACTAAAAGAGGGAGCTGGATAGATGGCTCAGAGGGTAAGAGCACTGACTGCTTTTCCAGAAGTCCTGAGTTCAGTTCCCGGCAACCACATGGTGCCTCACAACCATCTATAATGTGATCTGATGCCCTCTTTGGCCTGCAGGTGTGTATGCAAGCAGAGCACTGTATACATAATAAATAAATCTTTAAAAAAAAAAAAGAAATCTAAAAGGGAAGGTACAGAAAAATTTAACTTGAAATTCAGCCATTTTACCTATTGGTCATGTGGCCAAAGCATAAGGTATCCAAATAGTAAACTGGAATTAGCTGTGTTTGGTGTTTTCTTTTTTGTTTTTTTCAAAATACTTTCACATGTGTGATTTTCTTTGACAATTTCAACAAGTTTGGTCATTTGCTCAGATATTTAGACTAAAAATTGAAAGGATAAACTATTATTACACCCAACCTAAGACAAATTTGATTGATGAGTACCAACCCACATAAAGCGTGCATCTAACTAACTGCTAAAGGCCTCTGAGAAAGGCCCACCATGGGTGGGATTTGTGTCATTGTTATTTGAGAACATAATGTCTGTTCAGAGTAATAATGAATTATACATTAATTAAATTCTTGTACATGCAGGTTCTCTGATAAACATGTGATAAAAATCCTAAAGATATGTACTAAAGCCCACTGACCTTTCCAGAAATGGGATATTTTTACTATTATTATTGTTGTTGTTGTTGTTGTTAATGTGTTTTAACTAGATATTTCATATAATTTCATGTTTATACCTATTCTAAAATATAATTTTCATTGTTTTTTGCTGTATTTGCTATTGTATTTTTGATAGTCCTGTAGATTGACTACAGAGCCTCTACAACTGAGCTATATCCCAACCCTTCCAAACAAGATGATAAACTAATAGAGCCAAGCATTTGGCAAGGTTCAGTTGTCATAATTTATACCCTTAACTCTGTCTCTATTGCTGTTCACAGCATGCCATGAATCATAATTACAGAAAGAGGTAGTGTTTTCACTTCATGCATGAGTTTGGTGCCCTAGAAGAGAAAGTTTAATTTGAGTTAGCTGAAAGGCGTGTGGCCCTCCTGGATGCATCATTCCTCTTCAGCAAACCCAAGAAGGACCATCTCTTCTGAGTCAGTAAATAGAAAACTGAAATGTTAGTTCTCTAGTAAACAATTTTAGATCACACATTTTACAAAACAAGACAAAAAAGTTCACGTGTGTGAGCTGGGTACGGTGGTATGCACCTGTGATCTCAGCAATTGGGAGGTGAGAGCAGGAAGATCTTAAGTTCGAATTCACCTGCTACATAGTAAGCCTGTCTCAAAACAAAGCCTGTCGGTTGGGGATACCGCTCTGTGGCACAGGGCTACAATAAAAACCAACTCCATCATTGTAACTTACATACAGGGAAAAAGTCAGAATATATTTATACTTGCTTTTCTCTACAGATCTTGGTTTCTTTTTTTTTTTTTTCTAACTTCTAATTTTATAGCAGATCAGATTCAACAAAGTGATAGATATTTTCACAAAGTGGCAACTGGTATTAACAGAAGCATTGAGAGCACAAAAATGTAGAGAAATAGGGAAACACATATAGCCTGATCCAGTCCCATGAGGGCTCTTCAGTGTAGATGCAAACAAGTCACTCATGAGTCACTAGTGCATAGATTATGCAGTTATCATTGACAAACTATAATGTACACCTACGATGGCTACATTGATTAAATACAATGTCCCAAAATATGTTGAATGGGTTTGGAATAAGAAGGCAATTTTTTTCTATTTTAAGAAAATGTTTATTCATGAAATCCTTCAAATTTTGTCTCAGTTTTTATATTTAAGGAATAAGCAACAATGTAACCGGTAAACTCAAACACGGAGTGTTGTATACTCCCTCAAGGCTCCAGACTATTGTAGGTTTATTAAATATAATTGTTTTTCAAGAACAATACTGGCACAAATGAACTGGCACATGCCCTTAACAGCTCCCTGTCCACCCACAAACAAAGCCAAGGGCTCTCTGAAACTGCAACTCTAATACACATTCCAGAAAATATCTCAAAGCTCCATTTCCCACCTACCCTTCCAAATCCGTTAGCTCTGTCTTAGTGTCCCCAGTCACCACGCTGGTGCTTTGCGTCTGCATTGGGTTCCAATGGTTGCTCCACTCATTCCTAAATTTGGGCTTCAGTAATGATGTAATTCAGATTACTCAAGCTCCGTATTTTAGTAGTATCTCATAAATAGAACATAAACTACACATGTAATATCTTGTGGCCACATTATAAGTAAAGGGATACAGACAACACATTTTGCACCACATTGCTTTTAAGTCAATATGCTGAAAACAAGTATCAGGAAAATACGTAAATGCCTTATTTTAGGGCAGCATGGAATACTTTCTGTATTTTATACATGGAACATAGCGACTTTGGAGCAAGTTACAATTAAAGTATTCTTGTTTAACAGGGCATCTCCACAGACCTTCAGCCATGACTCATCCTAGCTCTGACTCTGCTTTCTAACCCTGGCTGGAGCATCAGGTGCCCAGAGAATTATTTGCTAGAGATTCTTTATATTCACTGGTGTATATCTCATAATATCAGTTTGAACAGCCTGACCATTTATATATTTTCTACCTTAAGACTCATAAATTTCCATTGCTTCTTTTTCCAAACTGGCACCCACATACATTATTTAAGGTAGAGAGTAGGAAGTCAACAATAACTACTTTGTATAGATAGAGAACCTAGGACTCAAAAGAATGTTGAGTTACTCAAGCTTGTCCAGTGAAGGTACGAGTTCAGTGGAATTTTTCTGATTATAGGCGTATAGCTCTCGAGTATCACCTTATTATCTCAAAAATATAGAGAACAAACCTATTTATCGACTGCTGAGTACATGTTTCTAAAGAGTGCCAATGACTGGTCAGCAGTCCTGTTACTCTTTTGAGCCAACAACATCAGATACTCACTGCAGCATGCAACATCGATGTACAGATATCAAGGATAATAAAGTTCACATGAGATGTGGGAAAGAGATTTTTTTCCCTCACATGAAAGCAGAACTAACACTTAGGCAATGATTAAATCATATGGAGAAACCTCAAAGACACATAAAAAGGGAAATTCTTTGGGGGTTTATAGCTTGTTTATTTTTTAGAAATGAAGTGATCTAAAAGGAGGACAAGCTAGTTCGGTTAGAGCTTTCATATAATTACCGCAAACTCTAATGCAAATTAGACTGTAGGTCTGTTCAATGTACACTTCTGTGCTTGCCAAATTATGTTTGGCAATGTGGTCAAGCAAGAACAGATGCACACTGGGCCGAATTTTCTTGGGCTGTTCAATAATTAGGAGGACCATGTATTATAATAAACCACATCCCCTTGGCTAAGATTTGGATGCAAATTGCACACTAATTCACTTCCAAGTTTTTTGGAAGCTCACCAAGAGAGATGAAAATCAGGCATATATACTGTTTACTTCAGGAAATTTGTTTAAAACTAAATATGGCTCATTTATAAGAGACATGGGGGAACTCCATAAGAAATGCAACAATAGCTTTTTCAGGTTCCATTCAGCAGGAATAAGGAAGTGTTAACACGCTGCTATGAAGAGCTTTCCTGTGCTGTGTGCCAATTCTAACCATCTCCTTATGAATGCGCTGGGAGAGCCTAAGTGGAGGATAAACAGCTTCCCATATCTGTAAAATATCACATTACTCAAATGGAGGGTGAAATCAGTTCAGTAAGTGAGACTTTGTCAACATTTTCGCAACTGACAAGCAAGTAGCAGGCTGCCCCGTGGATCAGAGAGCAAATAGACTGAGACTGTTCACTGCGGGGCCAAGATGTTCCTTCTAATACGAGCCTTTGCATCAGGTTAGCTGGCATTGCTTAGTAATTCAAATACTGGAATATTGTAATGGTAATAAAAACTACCTAGAATGAGTTATTAAAAAATTGTTGAGTGGGAGACCTGAAAAGTTCACAGCACATGCTGGACTAATTGCTTATCCTCATCGGCCTGTAGTTTGTAGCCAGTGCCTTCCAGCTGCTCTCCCGTGCTTAAATAGCTTAGTGCATTGTGTGTGTGTGTGTGTGTGTGTGTGTGTGTGTGTGTGTGTTTGTACGTGTGTGTGTGTGAGAGAGAGAGAGAGAGAGAGAGAGAGAGAGAGAGAGAGAGAGAGAGAGACAGACAGACAGACAGAGACAGAGACAGAGACAGACAGACAGACAGACAGACAGACAGACAGACAGACAGAGACAGAGAGGAACTTCCACATTTGATCCCATGCTTTCTTCAAATTTCATTTTTTTTCCCTACTTGCTTGACTGCAGTATTAACCCAGTTGCTGATCTGGAGCTATGTTGCCAAGTACAATGATGCTTGGTCTTCACCCACTTCTGGGCAGGGCCTGCTGAGCCACCTTGGTGAGTGAAGCTACCATGCAGTTATCAGCAGTGTGTGTTCTAGGGGTCTCCCTTAGCTACAGAAAGCCACGAGGAAGGTCACTACAGACAATACTAGAGGACATCAAGAGAGAATAAACTCTCAAAGCTCCATTCTGCTCAATAACCCACCTCTTTTTATAGAGTATATCATATCCCTTGAATAAACCCTTAATTTCCATCCCATGATTTATTTGCAGAAACTTACCTTACCCACAAACTTCTCTCACTGCTTTCCGCACATCTGAACCATGAACGCTCACACTTGACCACACTCTCCAGCTGGACACAGCATTCCAGCCCTGATGTTGGCATTCCCTTCAAGGCTCCTGGCAAATCCCTCCTCTCATGCGCGTCTCTAACTCTTTCAGACCTGAGGCAATCAGCTATCTGATATTTATCTATACATAAGTCTTCACAGAAGTCGTGAATACAGACTCTAGTAGTCCCATCATTACAGCAGTAAGCAATCACCTTTAAAACTTTGCTTTCACTCGGAGAAAAGGGTGGTTTTAATGCAGCCACCAGATATCACAGAGAGGCATCCCATAAACCCCTCGATGATAATACACTATATAACTGTACTGCTTAATGAATGCTTTACTGTAGTAGAATATGACACCCAGAAAAATGACGCTGGCGCAATCCACAGACCTTATTCCCCTTTCTTTAGTTTTACATTTACTCAACTATGTCTGAATGTGCATATGATACTATGCGATTGGTTTGTGTGTGTGTGTGTGTGTGTGTGTGTGTGTGTGTGTGTGTGTGTGTGTAGTTATATGACCATCTCAAAAGGAAAGGTAACAGTCATGTACAAGAGAAGGACTCTTGTGCTCCTTGACAGAGCAATGGCAACAGTGCTTCCAGCTCCCCTTCTGGATGCCTCTACAACTCTCATCTATCTCTGTTTTGTCACTCCAGGGATACTATGTAGATAATATGACATCACCTCTGGAGAGGACTTGTACGTTCATACAAGCACCCTGAGAGTTGCCATGTGCTATCCACTGAACGACGTTTGGTATTCTTCTGGGTCAGGGCAACTAATAGAAGTTTGAAAAAAAATGTGAGCACACATTCTTCTGTGTGAATGGACAGCAGTGTGTTTTCTAGGTGACATGGTAAGGCCATGCTTAGCTTTGTAAAAATAAATAAATAAATAAATAAATAAATTTGCTCTACCATTTTACATTGACCTCAGCAATATTCAAGTTATTCAATTTTTCACATCACCATCAAGACTTGGTATTACTACAAATTTTGACTAACTAAGCATTGTTTTTTTAAAAAAAGATTTTATTTTATTTTTTTGCTTTATGTGTACAGATATTTCACCTGTATGTATGCCTGTGCACCACAGAAGCTAGAAGAGAGTGCCAGATGCCTAGAATTGGAGTTACGGATGGTTGTGAGTCAACTGTGGGTTCTGGGAATTGAACTCACATCTTCTGAAAGAACAACCGGAGCTCTTAACCACTGAGTCATGTCGCCAGCCCATATTAAACTGTCTGACAGGGATGCATGATAGGTGATTGTTTTGACCTGTCCTTTTCTGACAGTTAATTGTGCTGAGCACCTTCTCAAGTGCTTATTGACAACTATACTTGTAGCGCGGCAAATACCTGCTTTTGTTGTTTCCATTGTTTTTGCTGTTTGTTTGTTTTTATGTCTTTGTTTTGTTTTGGTTCTCTTTGTAATTTTCCTCATTTCCAGTGAAGTCATTTGCTCTATTACAACTGGGTTTTAGAAATCCTTTCTGGATTTTATACACACATTCTTTGTCATATATCTGGCTTGTAAGTGTTTCCTCCACCTTGATAACTTACACTTTTATTTTCAAGCAAGTTCTTGACAGAGCAAAGATTTAACATTTTTAAAAGTGTAATTAATCAATTTTGCTGATACAGATTATACTTTCAGTGCTTAGTAATAATTTTTCATATAACTCTTCATTTCAAGAATTTTAATTCTTATAAAAGGATACATACATGACTCAAATAAATTCTGTCTTGATTAAAGAGAATTCACAAATTATTTTAAAATGAATGAACTCTAACTTTACTTTGCAAGTTAGGAGACATTAGCAAAGACATCCAGGATATGGCAGTAAACACAACTAAATGCTTCACTATAGAATATTTATATTTTATTTATTTCTTCCCCATTCAAAGGAATATGTAGTCAGTGTAGAAATGAGGATAGCCTGTATTTCATATTTTAAAAATATTTATGTATTTAACTAATAGTTGAACAGTTACCACTTCTTGGTAAATTTCTCATTCCCCTTAATCCCAAGCTTCTGTGTCAGTGGTACTACTACCATATTGGACTACATCTCACAAGAAAACATAAAGTTACAAACTGCTAAGTTTTAATATATTAAAGATAGAGAACAGTTTATAGTTTATGGTATAAAATAGTGCTAATAAAATGGTGCCAATAGACCAATGATGAAATGATTTACAGCAAGGAAAGTACATAGGCTATGTATTTAACAAACTATTCTAATTCAAAAATTACTGACAGCACCAAACAATTTAGTAGAGACAAAATTGAGAAGAATAATTACCTCCAGACAAATCTTAATAATGCTAGGTAAAATAATTGGGCTGTCGAATGAGATATAAAAGTGAGTACAGATGAATATAAAGCGATATGCAGTGTCAGGAAATTTAAAGTTATCTATATGTATGGATCCTAAATTAGTTGTAATTACTCTAGATCAAAGAGAGATGCCATTATGAATAGTCCTACAAAACTATATGAACTGTTCTTAAAGGTGAGTCACTCATTGAATCTGTAATAGTAATAAAATCATGAAAAATATGTTGCTATTAACTAATTCACCACAGTAAATACTGAAATTAAATTAGTATTCTTACCCTCAAAAGAATACCTGATTTCATTAATATTAAATTATAATAAACATATTAGTTAAAGTAGTTAAAAAGATGTTTACTAACATTATATTTAATGCCAACTTATAGTATCCAACTATTTGCTAGTGATGTTTCTATAAAGGAAAATACACCAAGAAGTTTGTCCAGGTCAGTAAAACATGGCAGATGTGAAATGGACACACTGAATATTGTAAACTAGGAGAAACCATCTGTAACCACTGAAAAAGAGATGCAGGGGCAAGAAATAAAAAAAAATATTTCCTGAGTAGTTGAATGTTAGACGTTTCTTATTTCTAAAGTTATGTATTTCTACTTTGATTTTGTGATGTGTCCTTCTATCTTTATACTAAATATATCAGTCATTATTTATTCATTAATTTAAAGTACAAATTCCTTCTGTGATAAAGTAGTATGTTTCCATCAACATCAGAAAATACAAGAAATGAAATAGTGAGGCTGGAAAGATGGCTAAGTGGATAAGAGCACTGGCTGTTCTTTGAGAAAAACTGGGTTAAGTTCCAAGCACCCACATGGCAGCTCATACCTGCCTGTAATTCCAGTTCCAAAGTACCTGAAATCCTCACACAGACATACATGCAGGCAAAACACCAATACCCATGAAACAAAAATAAATATATTTAAGAAAAAAAACCCTTTAAACAAAAATGAAATGAACTAGGAGCTGGGCACTAATGATCTCAAAGGAAAAGAAACAGACGCTTATATCTATATGAACGGTTACGTTCACCACTTTTAGACATTTTCCAGGTAATAGCAAAGGGAGAGGAAATAATCAAAGACTGACATCTTTATGAGTTTAAGATAGAAAAATCTTGATGAAATATTCAGGCAAATAAGTGGAGACAGAAAAGGTCATCCTGAGTGAGGTACACCACACCCATAAAGACTCACTTGTAAGTGGACTTTAGCTATATAACACATACTACAAAGCACAGACCCAAAGAAGATAAGTTACAAGGAGGCTCCAACCAAGGATGCTCCAGTATCACTCCGAAGGGGAAAAAAAATAAAAGACAGAGGTAGCGGTAGAAGAGAGAGAACAAGGTAGTAGAGGCAGCACAGAGAGAGATGAGGGTGGAGATCTGACCGGGAAAGAACAAGGGCACAAGGATAGAAGGACCACAGAGGAAAAAAGAAACTGTGGGTGGGGGCATCTCTGTGACAAGTTGGAGACCTAAGTCAGGGTAGGTTCCTAGGACACTGTGAAGGGGACTCTAGCAGAGACTTCTAGTAGCAGGAGCCGTAGTGTCTGAAGAGTACACTCTCTAACTAGATAATACTCATAGTAGAGGTAGGGGAACACGAACACCACAAAAGCTTTGACCCAAAATTTACCCTGTCTACAAGATATGCAGGGATAAGGACAGAGCAGAGATTAAGGAGGTGTTCAACCAATGCCTGGCTCAACCCAAGACTCACCCCATGGGAGAGAGCCAACTCCTAACACTATTAATGATGCTCTGCTATCCTTGCAGAAAGAAGCTCAGTAGAGTTTTCCTCTGAGAGGCTCTGTCCAGCAGAGATTTGAAACAGATACCGAAACTCACAGCCAAACATTGGGCAATGCTTCAGTAGTCTCCTGGAAAAGTGCAGGGAAGGGGAAAATTACCTGGTGTTGACAAGAGCTCCAAAGAAAACCAACAGGACCCAGAGGGGCTTGCTGAAACTGAAGCACAAACCAAGGACCGCCCATGGACTGGACCTAGGTCGCTTACAGAGATGTAGCCAGTGGGCAACTCAGGTTTCGTTTGGGTCCTCTAGTAAGGGGAGCGGGGCCCATCTCTGATATGGATTCTGGTGCCAGCATTTTGATCATTCCTTCCCTCTTGGGATTGCCTTGCCAGGCCACAGGGAAAGAAGTCACACATAGTCCTGTTGTGACTTGATGAGCTAGGGTGGATGGAAAGTGAGGGCGCTTCTTTTCTGAGGGACAGGGGAGAGGAGAGTGGGAGGGAGGATGGGACCGAGGAGTGAGGAGGGAGGGGGTTAGGGCCAGGATGTGAAGTGAATAATAAATAAATAAATAAATAAATAAATAAATAAAAATTTAAAAGATAATAGAATTTATTGGAAAGATCAAAATAGTTAGAATTTCAAAAGTGGAGTAGAAGAGAGGAAAGAGAGCATTGCTTCAAAGAAAGGATGCATGCAGGAAAGCTACAGTAACATCCCCTCAATTCCTTGACTGTGAATTGGTCTGTACAAGGGAGAAGGCAAGTAACGGAACAATAGAAAAATAAATGTAAATCAATCCTTGAAGATCTTATTGCCTATCAATAGCCTTTATCTTGGCAACAGTAGTAGAAAGACTCTTGATACACAGAGAGTGAAATAGAATTGTGTTGGTTAACCAATATATTACCTCTATAACCTCAGCAAATTGTCCCTGACTAAAAGATATTTAGATCCTTGTTAACAAAATTTGAAATGAAACTTCAAGGGAAAAAAAATGAAGTAAAGTAATTTAATAGGATCCTAAAGAAAAGCTCTCTAAAGAGTGCATCTCCCAGAGTATAATGTGAAAATGGGTGAACGTTAATATTTGTATATGTAGATATTGTTTTTATTTCCTCAGAATGAGGAGATGAGACGAGAGCTATTCCCAAGCTTTTCTAGCTCTTCCTGAACTCTTATTGGCTGGTTCAACTCTGTTGTTCTGGCCTAAACTCCTTTCCAAGCTGGCTGACTCAAACTGGTTTCTCTTGGCTACTGACTGAATTGCTCTGCCAGATCTCAAACTAATTCTGAATATGTTCTCATCTTCTGGCTCCTTCTCATTCCCTGGCTCATTCTGTCTTCCCCTGTGACTTGCTTGTTCTCCCTGTAACCTGTCTCTGTAAAGCTGCCTCGGTAAAAAACTCACAGTAAAAACAAAACAGAACAAAACAAACAAACAAAAAAACACCTCTATTCTCTCCCCGTGCTGCTCTTAAGTAGCCTTTCTTTCCTTTCCTGTTTTCATGATAGTTGGGAATATTCTATCTTTAACTCATTCTTTCAATCCTCTGATTCATTACTTTGTCTGCCCCACAATTAGGCATCACCTTCAAACATGGCTGCCTCCTTCTATAAACTAGCTTTACCTTCATTGTTTGAGATTAAAGGTGTATAATAAAGGCAGGTCTGTATTCCAGAGAGTTTATATTGTAATCCAGAGTGTGTCTGCATTCCAGCTGGAATACAAAGACCTAGAAAGTATTTGAATATGCTCTCTTGATAAATAGCCATGTTGTTTAGTTAAAATTCCTTTACTCTATATATGAGGTACCCATGTATATTGAGGCAACAAACCCAGGTGTCAATTTCCAAAATCCATGCAAATTGCTTTTATTGCTGTGTTTGAGTAACGGTGGATTTTAGTGGACCCCATAACAATTTTTGTTGTAGTTTTTTTTTTCATACAGGATCTCTCATTGGTATGTGTTACTTGCCAATTTAGCTAGGCTGTCTGACAAATTGTCAAGCCCCAAAAATCTGCCCACCCCCCATCTCTGGAGAATGCAAACATGGACTACCATGCTGGGCCTTTACATGGATGCTGGTGATTTAACTTGAGAACTCATATATGTACAACACTTTGTCCACTGAAACATCTCCCTGCCTCTTAAGGAACTATCCCTTAATGATCCAGAGAATGGGGTTGAGACACAACAATGCTAGAACACTTTCCCAGCAGGCACAAATCAATTATACTCCCAGCACTGCTAATAATAATGATGAAGATGATAAAAATCACAAAAAGTTAAAAACATTAAAGCAATATAAAACAAATCCATGCTAACAGCTAATAAATATTATCAAGCATGCAAAGAATCAGATAAATATCAGGACAGAAAAATAAATCATAAGAATTAGTTTAAATGAAAGACATAAGAAGTTAGTTTAAAAGGATGCTAAGGCACTAAAGTAAATATTCACCATGTTAAAAGCTATAAACACACTAGAGAAAGAGTTGGAGATAAAAAGAGAATAAATTGTAAGTTATAAAGATGAAAACTTTGTATGAAATAAATTATGCAAAATGAAATTAAGAAAAGACACACCTCAAATGAAAAGACTAGTGAATTTGAAAACACAGTAATAAGTGATCTAAAACACAGAGAACTAAGCTTAAAATAAAATGGATGCAACTCATCAGTGTATTGTAAGACAATATCAAAAAGTCTGCTATAAAAATAATTTAAATTCCCTAAAAGTAGGAAGACAAATTATATATCAGAATAGAGAAAAACTAAAATTTGATGGAAGACACTAAGAAGGAACAAAAGAAGCTACAAACGTGAAACAGAAAAGAAATAGCATTATGCAGAGTCATATGATAGTAAATTTAGTGTAATCAAGATGAGAATCTCAAGGATACCCAGGATAAAGAAGACAAATTATGCACAAATATAAAAAAGCTGGCTTTATATAACAAATAGTACAAGCACAAGAAAACAAAAAGTATTTTTAAATGCAAAACCAAATATTTTATGCCTAGCAAGAATATCTCTTACAAAAGGAAAGTAACGTAAAGACTTATTCACTTACAAAATATGAAAGAAATCACCTCTGTGAGACCAAATCTATAACAAAGATGATAGGCGAGCCAGGCATGATGGAGCACGGCTTTAATCCCAGCACTCGGGAAGGCATAGGCAGGTTTGAGGCCAGCCTGGACTACAAAGCAAGTCTAGGACAGCCAAGGCTACAGAGAGAAACCCTGTCTCAAAAAACAACAACAAAAACAAAACAAACAAACAAAAAACAAAAACAAAACAAAAAAAGAAAGAAAAAGAAGGAAAGAAAAGATAAAGCAGATAGAAAATAAAAACAGACTTACTCAAAGAAATGACAATCACAAGAGTGTAAGTCAAAAATGTAAAATCTTATTTTTTTAATCCATCTCTTTAAAACAAGTATATTATGTGGCTTGTGGATTTAGAAGTAAACTTTATTATAAAATATAGCTATAAGCCTTGGGAGAGCAAAATAAAAATACACAAATATATGTGAAGTTATGAATTATTTGAAGTTAGACTATGGTATATTAAAAATGTATAATTTATGAGAGGTAGAGGTAGGTGGATCTCTATATATTTGAGGCTAGTCTGGTCTATAGAACAGGTTCCAGGACAGCAAGAACTATACAAAAAAAAACCTGTCTTTAAAAATAAAAGATAATTAAAGTTTAGAAAAAGTAAAATAAAATATAAAATATTCAGTGACTTAGACACAGAAACAAACAAATATTTGTAAAATGTAGAAGAATCCGCTTACAGGAAAATGTAGCTTTAAAATGGACATTATGAAGAACCCAAGCCACTCTCCAAGTTTACACAAAAGGGAAAAAATATTAAGCTGAGGTAAGCAGAAGAAATTATATAATAAATATATAAATCCAATATACAAATGACAGAGAAACCAATAAAACATAGAATAAAAGCCAGTAGCTTTTTAAAGAATAGTAAAAGATGCTTCTTAGACTGAGGATCAAGCCTAGAGTTAGCAAGATGCCAGATACTAAAGACATAAGCAAAGACTACAGTTTGATTCCTGATCCCACTTAATTAATTAATCTCAAATAAGATGAACCAGAAAAAAGTAAGAAATAAATATCCAGTATCATGAATTCAATAATTACAAATTATATAAGGATTTAAAAGCGAAAAAGACATTTTAATGAGCTATATGTCAATAATATTGATAATCAATGTAATATAGGAAATTGCTTTCAGTGATTTAACATTATCAAATAAAAGTAACTGAGCTGAATGACTGAATGTTCTGCTATTAGTGAGATTAATTTTTAGTTTAAAAGAGCCACATAAATAATACATTAGGCCCAGATGGTGGTGAATTTTACCAAAAATATAAGAAGAAATGAAATCAATTCTGTATAAATTTATCCAAAAGGTAAGAGGAAAGTGTGTGTGTGTGTGTGTGTGTGTGTGTGTGTGTGTGTGTGTGTGTGTGTGTGTGTGTTGAGAGAGAGACAGACAGAAAGAGAGAGAGAGAGAGAGAGAGAGAGAGAGAGAGAGAGGAAGAGTTGAAGGTAGGGTGTCGCCTGTCATCTTATTGTTGAATCTGTGTCTCTCACTGCTCATTCAGCTCCTGGAATCTCACTGTCTACTCCCATGCTGTGTCCTGGGGACCCAAATTCAGGTCTTGTGTTGCACAGCAGGCATTTTGCTGGCTAAGTCATCTCCCTATCCCCAGGAGAAAATTCTTTCCAACTTAGCAATAAAACTGTTATGATTTTGACACAAGAAAACTGTAAAATTCTCCCTGACCTTGGGTTGCAGTAAAAATGCACTACACACTAGCCCTAGTGTATAAAGTTAACCTTCAGGCAAGTATGAAACACATGTGAATTTCTTGTTTAGATTTGAGCCCCATCCCTTAGATTTCTCACTAGACATGTGAGACAAGCCAAAATCCCCAGCCTTCCGATTCTATGATAGCGTTGATCAGTCAGAAAACTAAAGAGACTACCTCAAATAAACTAACATTTAAAGCATGAAATACTTGGGATACATTTAACAAAGCTATTTTAAGAGTCTTATATTGAAAACTATAAGATATGATTTTTAAATTAAAGTGTCAAATAAGTAATAATATTCTGGGATCAAGTATCATAAGAATCAGTATCACTGATACCAATTTAATTCAAATTAATCTGAACAGATAGTATGATCCTATTCAATGTACACAAAATTCTACAGCGATAAATTAACATAAAGTGAGAGAAACTGGGTTAGTTGTTATTCAACAGCAACAACAATGCATTTTAAATTAACTAATAAATGTATTCTAACCTGCATATGGACATAGGACCTAAAATACTCAAAACAATTCTTCAAAGAAAGTTCAGAAAGCTTACAGTATTGGTTGTAAGGCTTCTCATAAGATAATATGGTTTATTTAATTAAGATTTATGTATAAAGTAAATGGACCAGTAGAATTCCAGAAGTGTACCCACATTTTGACAATTGATAGAAAGTGATCTATTGATAATCAATAAAAGGACCAAGGAAACTCAGCCTGGAAAATGAACAACTATTGCAGTTTTTAACCTAATGTCATCATATACAGAAGAACCATTAGCATGTTCATTACTTTATAGACAAAATTAAATAGAAGTGGGTGAGCAACTCAACTTAAAACCAAATGCTGAAGTTTCTAGAAGAATGCACAATAGACTATTGTATTCACTATGCATCAATCTTTTTGTAAACAAAACTCAAAAGTTCCTGACTATAACAAACTTCATAAATCATATTTTGATATTTTTTCTTCAGAAGACAGTATTAGGAAAGCATATGAATAAGGCATACCTTATTCAAGACATACAAAACAGAATCTCCAGGGATGGATTTCCCATGGCATTCTGAATTGTAACCAGTAAGAATCACCACCTTAAGTTCTCAAAATAATATGAGAATGCCATTGTCCTATTTGCTAAGATTAAAAAAATAGTCAGAGTCAGGAAGAAAAGACTAGTGTTCTCCACGGGAAGCCAGTGCTTACTTAGAACCAAGGGACAGAAGATTAACCTGAAATTCATGTTGGCCTGTGTGAACATGACTTATCTCCATATAATGATAAGTTTAAAGCACAGATCACCAAGAAGCTAACAAAATGAAAGATGAAAAGTTATTTATGTCAGGGTCCCCAAAAGGACCTGTAAATGTGCAGGGTCTATTAGAACAACTTAGCTTGTAAAACAAAGACCCCAACCACAAGGAGATAACTCTGCAAACTCAAATTACTCTTCTAGAGAATAACCCTTGAGTTATTCTCCAAAGTTGATAAGAGTCACTTCAAGGTCCATTTGTTAATAAAATGTCTGCTCATGGGTAGGATATAAACAAAACAACAACAAAAACAACAACAACAAGTCCCTGGACAAGAACTATTTACTTCAATACCTTGTAGGATCACGGTTTCCTTTTTGACAGAGTACTTTACAGTCCAAGAGTGGCAGGCAGAATTATTGGAACTGATGTGTCTGACCATATTCTATGAGCAAGACCATGCTTCTGTAAGGCTGAAGGCTGGTGTTCACACATTAAGTAAAAATCAGGATGATGACAATTCCTTGAACTGTTGTAGTAGAAGAACTGTTTATATTGTGTATCCCAATCTCTAACTGAATATTGGAAACTGAGAAATAACACAAAATGGAGAGTTAACAGACAATAATTTATTATTGAAATAGTGAAGCTTTCTTATCTTTAAAAGAAGAACTAAACTTATAAGTATCCATAGATCTATGGCCCAAAGTTAATTATAATTGGTATTTAGATATTAGCTATTTATGGACTGGTGCATCAGTGCCAAAACAGGAAGAGTAGTGTCTTTGTTTCTGAGAAATAAATAAACTCTTAATACGTGCCTATCATTGCTGGTGATGATGCAGCCTCAACAAGGCAGAAGTCAATGTGTTGTCTCTAGGCTACATGAATGTAGATTCCTGGCTGGAAAAGGTTTCAGATATAACATATCTGTAGTTTGTAACTTTGGAAACTTGATTTATGTAGCTCTAACAATAATAATTCCTCTCTTTCCTTATTGACATATCATATTTAAGCATGGAGACACAATCCTTAATGGAATTCCTTGACTTTACCCACAGTTATCCACATTCAAAATTCAGAATCTCCATTTATTGCAAAATACATTATTAATTAGTAGCATGGATGAAAGGGGTCATAAATCAGTCTTTATGTAAACTATTCAGATTCCTCCTTTTATTCTTAAACTTTTGCAATAATTTGGTTACTTGTCAGAAAATAATACACAGAAAGTGATCATTATTGTGGCTAGCTCTTGCAGTCCTTTTTCTCCATGTCTGCAGAGATCCAAAGAATTAGCAATTGGTAATTCTTTATTGGATCTGCCATAGAAAGTGTTGCCAACATGGAATTGGAAAGAGAAAACAGTAGGGCTTCCTAAGCAGAGCACTGAGCACAAATCCTGAAATTGGCCCTAATGATTAAGACATTTTGTGATGGGACTCAGTGGCAGGATAAACTCATCTATCCCTAGCACAGGACCCATATCAATAACCCTGAGCATGGAGGAGGCTGGTCCACAACAAAGTAATCAAAGCACAGACTGATGGTTTGGACAAAGGCTGACACTGGTCAAGGGCAAACTCCCAGGTGGTATCTTTCAGCAAAGTGGTTTTAAATACGTTTAAATACCATCAGGGGGTTAACTGTAAATCAATTTTATTCTATTTCTGAATTAATGCCTTTTAAAATGTGCTTTCATAATTCCTGCTTATCAAGGATTGCCCTTCTGGCATAAAAACGGAGCCAAGACTCAGTTATCAAATACTACGAAGGGTTCTGTTAATTAGATAGTTTATCTTTGATGAGTTGTTGACACTGAGATGATGTGTGTTAAATAATTTTAAAATATTCCGTGGGGCACTAACTTGGTGGCTCATAGAATTATTCTTCCATTTTTCAGATCCTGCTTTGAGTCAAGCTAGAATCTCTTAGTAAAAGCTACTGTGGTGGACATAGCATACTTCTTAAATGCAGAATCCTTCATACCTCAGAATACTGTATTTGGGAGAATAAATCTTCTGGCTCATTATTAGGCTGGTATAGGCCATTTTTACTAATCCAGCCTCTATAACATGCTGCTTGGTCTTCAACTGCTCGGTACAGACTGCCAGGAAACTCATCATTGCTGTTATTAAACATAATTCTCAGGGTTTGCTCTTTTCATAGCATTTCTTATTTATATATATAAAAAAGCTTTCGCTAATGTTTTTTCCATAAGGTTCTCTTTCTTCCTTTAGATAGTAGAAAACTAAGAATATAACAATTATTTCCCATGGGCATAAATGAAATCTCTATCTATGAAAGTTTTTTTTCCTGTCAATTTTCCTTTTGAAATTATCGTCTGTAAAAACAGAGGCCAAGAACCAATGGCTTGAAGCCATAGAACAAGCTGGTACCTTGTATTTCTACAGGAAAAAAACCCAAACAAAACATGGACAGCTGTCTCTGATGAGAGGAAAGCCTCTAATTTGTTACTCCTTTTTACAATATTTCTTCTTTTCTTTCTTTTAATATTATGATTTTTTTTAAAAAATCAGACCAATTTTTCAGATGTTGGGCAAGCGCTCTCCCATTGAGGTGACTTTCAGCTCTTTTATGTTTGTTTCTTCGTGTGTTTACAGTTCGGGCTAGCCTCAAACTTATGATCCTCCTGCCACAGCCTCCTAAGTGTTGGGACTAGCAACATGTGACACCATGCCTTCCTAACTCATAAACTTTCAAAATAACAAATCATTCTTATTATATCCTGGATTTCATTTCAAGCTCCTATTTACATAGTAGAGGTTTTTTCCCAACCTGCTTCTTATAATTTTGCAAGATTTCTTCATTTTCTAAAAACTGTACACCACTTCAGCTCACAGAATAAGATCATAAATCTTTAGTGTTTAATTGCTATCCATACGGATGGTAGGAACACAACTTAGAAAAGAGCTGATTCAGGGCAATGAAGCTCTCTGTAAAGACCCCCAAAATAGCCATCATAGTGAGTTCACAACTGATGTTACCCTCCCTACGTCCTCAAACAGGGTGGCTGTGTTGGTTTCCATATCTGTATTTCTAAAGTGCAGAAACTTGAGTTCATCTATTTCCCTTCCATTCATCATATAGCAGTTCTCTCCACTGAAAAAACTTACTTTAAGTAAATAACAAGAAAAATGTTTACATGCAGATACATTTGGCAAGTAGCTATTCTGAACTGTTTTTGCTCAAAGGAGATTCCGAAGAACACTAAACCTGAGAGGAGACTATGGTATCGAACAAAAAGAGAGACCATTGACTAAATAGTCGGGGCCTGGTGCTACTTACAACATGGACAACTTAGTAATGAGGAACAACCATGAAATTTCTGAGCAAAGATTAGAATTACAATTGAAAAGTTTGATTTGTGCACTAATCTCCTATCCGTCACTGTTACATAAACAACTTAAAAGCAAGACTTCTTTAATTCTCAGTTTTATAGAGGTGGGGCAGTAGTCAGTTGGCTCTGCTGTGTCTGGATAGAGCAGAAGTCACTATGTGGAGGATCAAAGTGCTCACATCGTGATGGGCAGGAAGCAGAGAGAGCAAGAGAAGGAGAAGGACCATTCTAGCATTCAAGGGTGTGCTACCAATGATCCACCTTCCCCAACTCAGCTTCACCTCCTAAAGTTTCCACCAAATCCAACACAGGAGCTCTGTGGAACACGCAAGGCCCAAACAATAATGATGTGATTACTTTAGACCCTTTCAGTGTGGCGGTGTTCTGATGCCATAAAATGCACCAAAGTGTATGGAGGCTAACAGTAGAAAACCTTCTATCTCTGAACATAGAGTCTGCATTTCATCCTGATTGGAGAAGGGTCTAAGGAACTTCTTAACCCAAAATACCATCTCAGAAACAAAGCTTATCCTTGATGACTCTAAGCAAACACAAACTGAGACCAACTTTCTGTGTCTGTAACTTGTTCTCATGGTGGCAAGCTCCCTGATACTCACCATGAGAGTGAAATGTTAAACATTAATGTTTCCCACATATTTCTTTTGTTCCTCTTCTTGATTTATCACATCCATCACTTGACATTGCTTGACCTAGAATAAAATTAGTACAGCTAACGAAAGTCAACCTTTGGTGAATTTGAATGTTAGCATTTAGAAATAAATATATAGTTTAAAAAGTCAGCCCACTACTAGGAATGTGAATTCTATTAGTGCAACTCAGAAACATTAGAATATATAAAATAACTTCTTATCCTTCAAAAAACACTTCTCGGTCTTCTTGGCACAGTCTATCAGAACTGAAATTTTGCAAGCTTTCGATTCTCAGGTATCATAGAACTGTAGCAGAAGGAATAGTTTTATTATTTTTCAAGCTCTGCCTGACTTAATAAAATTGAAAAGGCCAGGTTTCAAAGGAGGAAATGGTGCCAGAGTAAAAGGTACTAGGGAGGGTAGTTTCCAGCTTTTAATGATTTAGCAAATGAAAATATAAAAGTTGGGGTTTTTTTTCTTTAAGACATCAAGTACTGGACACTACCCAAGGTATAAGTGCAAAAGCAGATGTTACAATCATCTACTCCAGAGAGTCGGGTCTCCTGCCTTTTTTCTGCCTCCTTGGATTAAAGCCAGAAGTTCCTCCTTTTCCTTTGGGATGCTGAGCCTTCCCTGAGGCTGGACCTCTAATTTTTGCAAACCCTACCTTGAAGAAGCAGCATATTCCAATACTCTTTATTTAAGCCACAAGAGAAAACATGTAGAGTCTGTTCCCAGTTGTTTTGTGGCTCTGATATACTACCAATGTCAAATGTTTCAGTCTTAGAATCTTACTTTGGTTTTCCTTTGATTTGTAAGAGAATAAAGGGTGATATTTAAATGTACTTATATACACATTAGTAATCATAACCCCGTATATTTAAGTCATTTAATTTATACTCAAAGCGTTTCAAGTGAATAACAAGAAATGTGTGTTTTAATTTTCATTCATCGAAGTCTTGGTTCATAGCTTCCACATAACTTCCTGTAGCCTCCTGCATAACTATTCCCTTTGAAATGAGAAGCCAGAATGGAGGTTAAGGGAATTTCCTTAGGCTACATTCCAAATGTGGAGAATAAATTATAAATTCTTTGCAAAGCTTATAAGTCACTCACTCACTATACATCTCTGAAAAACCAAAAGATTTCCATTGTAAATTACTAAAGTACATATTGCATCTACAAGGCATGGGGAATTTTTTTTCAAACTGCTTATTATTTGGAAATAAATCATATCAGCCCATGCTTTAAGGTCTAAAAGGCTCAAGAATTTCAAAACGATTCCCGCAAAATAGGTTCCCATGTTGAATGTTGTTTTCATGCTACTCTCCCAGGGCCTGATACAGAATAAAGACTACAATTACACATTAAATGAATGATGACTTGTTGACAGCAGTGCAGAATAAGGTAACACCAGCAAGATGTGGAATAGAGAGAAAAAGATCATCTTCAGGAGTAGTACAAAGGTTAGAATAGAATTAAGTTTTTAAAAAAGATGTGGAATATACTCTGAAGGAGGAGTGAGCCATTATTTATTTAGGAGACCAGGTGACGTCATTCAAAATGAGAACTGTGAGTGAGAGGCAGGTGGGTGGATGGGAAGAAAAGGAACTGAAAGTTTTATGTAATAAATACAAAATAGATAATGAAACATAGAAGATTTATTTGGTGAGACGCTAGATATGAGTATTTGAGCTTAATAGAGGCATTTGTGATGTGCGTACCCCTCATCATCTTTTATATGATAAAGTTATGTCAGTGAGTAGGATTACTAGTGAGATTGTTTATTCAAATACAATCATGAAAAGATGAAAGGAGATCCGGGTAACTAAAAAAGCTAAACAGAACAAAACCCTCTGTGTAGATTTGCAAGAGAAATTGGCACTTGAATTGGGTTCTTGCCACAGATGTCATCTAACATAATGAGGATCTGAGTAGAAAAAAAAAGACAGAGGAAAAGCTGGTTATTCTCTTGGACCTGAGACATCCACCTTCTGTACTTAAACAGAATACCAGGTCTCAGACACCTTAAACCTTTGAAATGTATCCATAAGGTCCTATGATTTATTTAGAGCCTTGGACAGAATGTAAGAGCACTGTCTAAGCTTGCTTCTCTGGGTAATGAATGGGGTTTGGGGCCTTACAGGTAACAGTCCATTATCCAGGGAAGCCAAGGCAGGAACTCAAAGCAAGAGCTAAAGAGAGACCATGGAGAAGTGTGACTTACTTGCTTACTTTCCCTGACTTGCTCAGCTAGCTACCTTTCTTATACAGCACAGGCTACCTACCCTGGATGGACGAGTCTACATCAGTCAGCAATCTAGAAATCCCACAGACATTTCCACAGGCCTATCTGTTAGGTAGAATTCCTCAACTGAGGTTCCCTCTTCCCAGATATAGCTAGGTTTGTGTCAACGGGACAAAACTATGACAATCACCAAATTCCTTGATTCTTGAACTATTGGATTCATATTGCAGTACATCCCTAGCTTTCTGATTCTCAGTTTGTAAATATTATACCTAGGAGTTCTTAGCCTCCATAATTATATGAGCTTATTTCCACAAGAAATCCCCTATCTATCTATCTACCTACCTACCTATCTCTACCTACCTATCTATCTATCTATCTATCTATCTATCTATCTTCTGTCTATGCATCTTTCTCAATAATATATCTTATTTAATCATCTCTATATTATATATAATACCTGAAGCAATGTAAATAATATATAAATTATTTTCATACAAGATTTATTATAGATTCATGACATTTTTTATGGATTCCTGACAACAAAACTGTACATATATCCAGTGCAGATGCCTTTTTTTAAATAGGTATTTCAAATCTGTAGTTCATTAAATCTTTAAGTATAGAACTCACAAATATGAAGAGCCTTTTTTTTTCAAGATTGTTTTAGTTGCTCATGGTCATTCGTGGTTTCATAAGAATTAATTTATCTTTATGAAAAACTGGGAATTTTAGCAAGGACTTCATTAAGTTGTGTTGGATATTATGTATGTTGAACATTCTTCTTTTTCTATCTGTTTGAGTCTCGAGCATTTGAAAACTTGATTCACATTTTATAGGTGTCTGGGAAGGGTTATGAGACATGGTCTTTTTGGCAGGGGGATGCCACTGGGATGGGCTTGAGGTTTCAAAAAGACTCTGGCCATCCCTAGAGTTTTCCATTAGCTTCCTGTTCATGGGTTGCGCTATGAGCTCTCTGCTGATACTCCAGAACCATGCTTGCCTGCCTGCAGCCATGCTCCCTGCCATGACAGTGATAGACCCTTATCCATGTCAAAAGCAGCATGGGAGATATGAATGCAGTTTGTTTTTCGCCCAGGAATTTGATGAGAAACATGCCCATCTACACTTCAACTGCAACCTTATGAGAACCTAAATTCACGCAGTTTAACCAGACTCAGACTCCATAGAAACTTAGAAGATGTGACAAAGTCTGTGGCACATTTCTATTTACTGTTGTAAAAGTAACACATCTTCCAAGAAGTCTACTGTTTAAAACAGACAAAAAAAATACATTGTTATTCAAACAAGAATACTTCAATTATATGTATTTATTGGCTTTTAAAATTCTTTCTGCAGGGAAAAAAAGAAAAAAAAGGAACACTGGATTTTTACCAGTTACAGAACTTAGGTACATAAACTTGTATTAATTCTCTACAGTGGGTTATCCGAGTGGACAATTTAAGTGACTGTAAAAATTCTTATACCCTATTTCTCCTCAACACAATCATAAAACTCACCTTCTATCATTTTAGGCGAATACTTTGATTTCTGGACATATGCAAATATCCCTCAGAAAGAATAACAGCTTTAAGGTATTGCCAAACATGTTCACATACTGAAAATGAAATTCCCACATGGGAAATAGTGCTCAGAAAAGAAAAAGAAAAGTTGGGAACATAATTCCCTGTATAACAGTCTACGACTCTGTGTTGTTCCCACTACCTATATAAGCACACATTTGAATTTAAGCTGTTTCTCTCCACAAACTCAACAGTGGTATCTGTAGAGACAGAATCAAAACAGAAAGTTCTTACTTTCTCATAATTTATTTCAAAACTCATGTAAATGTAACAGTTGCATGGGAAATATTTTGAGGGCTTTAACTCCAGTCTTAGTCTTTGATTTAGTTACTAGCCTTTTGTTGTGAAGAGACACCATAACCAAGGAAACTTATGAAAGAAAGCTTTGAACTGGAGGGCTGGCTTACATTTTCAGAGGGTGAGTCCATCTCATCCTGGCAGGAGGCATGGCAGAAGGCACAGTCATGGCACTGGAGCAGTAGCTGAAAGATTGTACCTTTATTTCAAGGAAGAAGTCAAGAGAGAGAGAGAGAGAGAGAGAGAGAGAGAGAGAGAGAGAGAGAGAGAGAGAGAGAGAGTTTGGACCTGGCATATGCTTATGAAACCCCAAAGCCACCTCCAGTGACACCTCTCCTCCAACAAGGTCATGTCTCCTAATCTTTCCAAAACAGTTTCTCCAGCTAGAGATGGAGCATTATAATATAGGAACCTATAGGAGACAATCTCATTGATGAGCAACCATTAATGAGTATTCATGAAGAGAATGACAGCATCACAGTGGAGCCTTGGGTAGGCTGCCCCAACAGCTATGTCCAGGAGGCTTGGGAGTGCAAAGAACTTCACATGTTGAATGAAGCATGACACAGCTTATCGAAAGGATTCTCAGATGAGATTCATGCCCTCAGCGAAGATCTGCTGATCTAATTTAAAGTTCTCCAGCAGGATGCTTTTTGCTACCACCGTTTGCTTTTTTTTTCTTCTTTTTTTCTTTTTCCTATTTAAGAACTGTTTTCAATTCATCCTGCTCACAATCTTTAAATAGATGCTCAGGAGAAGCTAAATAGCTACATCACAATTGAATATCACTAAACGTTTCAGGGACCTTGCCTTATTTCTATTCATGATAATTTTGGTACTAACAACAATTTACCCTTTTGTGAACTACTAATGAAAAGCTGGGAGAAATTTCAAATGTAAATATGTATTCATGCCAAAGTCAAGACAAACAGTTGCATATTCATTTGAATATTTTAAGTGGTGAGAGATCATAAAAACACAATATATCTTAGAGTATTTAGCCCAAAAGTACAAACAAGTATTGCCCTTTCCTTTTTCACACAAGCCTCCTCTGCTCTCTTCGCATTGTGCTGAGGACCTACTGCTTCCTTGGCCTCTTTGGTTTCTGGCTACACTCTCCCAATGTGAGTTGTCAGGTTATTTTGCTGGCTTCCTCCCAGCAAGATTCCTGCAAGTTAATTATTTCCCTCTTACAAACCCATAGTTTTTCTAAATCATCCCCCTCCTACAACTAAAGCCATATTCTCGAAATCCTGAGCCTGCGTTTAGCTGCCTCTGCATTCTCATATGATAATGATCCTTCCCTGTTATAATTTCTCCATGTTAGTGCCTTCTGACTTAGCAGACACCTTGTCACATATTTATTTTATTAAGCTCTTGCCACATAACTCTTAAAAGCAATTAATCTTTTTGCTTGAACTAGCTAATACAATGAAATTCAACATCTATTACTTTGCTCATATTTTAAGCATCAGTTTAGTTGGGCCAAGCAATATCATCTCTCATGTAAAATAAATGTGCTATTCTGAATTATATTCTGAGTTTTATGATTTTATTTGTAGTCAATTTAGAATCTTTAAAATTATATCCCTATACCTGTGATCTTTACCTAGGATATTTATCCCAAGCTTTATGCTTTTATGATTTAAATAAATAAATAATAACTAATAACAACTTTCATTGGCCATTAAGAAGGTCTTTTAAAAGTATACTTTTGAAATAAGGCACTGTATATAAAAAGTTTGAGAATCACCAGTTGAGTATATTGCTCTCAAAGTGGCTTCCAAGTATCTGTTAAAAGCATCAATGGAGCTGTTAGCTCCATGTGAAGTGAAGAGCTAATGGTTAATGCCTAGCAAACACCAAGAACTTCACAAAGTCAGTTATGACTCCAGAAGTCATACCAGCAAACAGTTGCACACACTCCCACTAACAGAGGGATATGAGAAAGTCTGTGCGAGCCATGGCAGCTTTTCATAAGTGCTTTGTCTTCAAAGTCTAGATGGTAGAAGTGCACTTAAAAATGCTCAAGAAAGTTGGTGAAATAAGTTCATGACTTGACAAAGCCCTACACTTCCAACACAGCAAACACAAGAAGTATAAAGACACAGCTGAATTCCTTTTTAATGCAAAATAGGAAAGAGGATACTTTAGAATTTATGTTGACCAAAAAGTAATTAATGGGAGCTAAGACCTTCTTCAGGTTGCCAAATATTGGATTATGAGCAGACTACTAATTCCGTTCAAGTTTAGAAGCATGTGTGTGCTCCTCAGGAAATCCCAGAATCACTTTCACAAATTATTGCCAAGATTCGGGGAATGAACACTGATAGATGTTTGGAATGACAGAAGGGTTACATCTAAGAATTAGAGGTAGGTGTGGTGGTTCTAGTTTTTAATCCCAACTCAGGAAGCAGAGGTAGGTGGATCTCTGAGTTTAACGTTAGCCAAGTCTACAGAGAGTTCAGGGCAGCTGGGGCTACACAGAGAAACCATATCTTGAAAAACGAAACCAACAAAAATTTAGGAGGAAAATAACATAATATCTGAAGAAATGTCCTTCCATCTTGGGGGAAACTCATCTTCAATACTACAAAGCATTGTTAGGGTACTATCTTGGAACTCTTTTAGAGATTAGTGGATACAGCAAGAGGTGGACAAAATCAGGTGTGTTAAGGCAGGAAAGCCACACTGACAAATGAACCCAAAAACATCAGCAAATAGACTGGATGAAGTTCTATTCTATAATCATAATCACATCACAAGCTAAGGTAGGTCATGTGCTTCTCCCTGTTACCTGTTGTCCAACTGTGATTTGAAAACCAAGATGATTTCAGAGCTTTCTTAGTTCGGTGTCTCCTACATTCAAGGATAAAACAGAAAGCATGGTTTCTATTCTGTGACCTTATCTGATTTGGGATTGAGAGTGCTCTCTCTCTCTCTCTCTCTCTCTCTCTCTCTCTCTCTCTCTCTCTCTCTCTCTCTCTGTCTCTCTCTCTGTCTCTCTCTCTCTCTCTCTCTCTGTTTTTCTCTCTGTCTCTCTCTCTGTCTCTCTCTCTCTCTCTGTCTCTCTCTCTCTCTCTCTCTCTGTCTCTCTCTCTCTATCACACACACACACACACACACACACACACACACGGCACATAGACTTAAAGGAAACATGAGGAGGAATAACATAAGAAAGTATAAGAATAGGGCTGGGAAGGGGTTCAGAAGGTAGAGCACTTGCCACTAACTCAGGGACCTGAGTTCAATTCCTTGCAACAAACAAGGTCTAAGGACAGAGTCGATTTCTTCTGCTTGATCCATGACGTCCACATGCATGATGTCCTTGCCCAACAAACAATGGGCAAAATTAAAATAATGTTTAAAAATAGAAAGTCCAAGAATATTTGCTGAGCCACATGCTAATGGGTAAATCCTCTATTTTTCTAGAGAAGTAGATATATCTAGAACAAATCAAGACCCTAAACAACTTCCAATTAGAAATAAGCTTGGAGACTGGAGGAAGTGTTCTGGTAAGAAAGAAACAATGGGACAATGATCAAAACATGGACTTGCTGCCATAAGTTTGATTTTAAAACAGAAAAAAATTAATAATTTTTGCAGGCTTATAAAAATTAATTAAAAAACATCTTCTACTTAGAAATTAGGTGTAAGAGAGACTAAATTAAAATGTATATAAAGTATGATCAATGAGAGCCCTTAAAATAAAAGCAACAATGTCTGGTGACACCCCAGGTAGAGAACAGAACTGATCACAGGACTTCTGAGAGTAGGAAAACGTGTTAAAAGTCCACTCAGTATTCCAGAAACAATGACTTTTTAAAAAAATAAGAAGAGCAATTTTGCAAAAGTAGGAGAAATTGAAAACCTCCCACACCCACCTAATAAAGTCCCAGTGTGGATGAGCCAGGGGGAGCAGAGGAGGAACACTGGTCAGGAGGGAGATTTGCTAAGAATTTGTAGAACGGAAGGAATATGTGAAACGTTGCCTTCCAAACCCCATGATACACGAAGGGAGCCCACAGTAAAACCGACACTGACCTGACAAATATCAAAAATTAGATTGTCACATTCAAAAGTAGAATAGAAAATATTTTAGCTGCAGAAAAATTGAAATAAATTAACAAAAATTTCACACTTAATGCAGCAAAAACCGAGAGACAATGAACACTGTATATAAACCATTAGAGAAAAACGCCCACTTAGCCTATTATACATTCTCAAGTTATTGCATAAGAATGAGAATAAATATGCACATTATAAGTCTAAACATTAGACTCTCTGTAAACACACTCTACTTATGAAAAATGTTGAGGAATACACTTCAGCTCAAAGGTAACTGTGCCATGATGAACATGAAAAAAAAAACAACCTAATAAAATTTTAATAATTAAAAATAACTGTTGATTGTAGAAAAGTAACAGTAACTAATAACATATTCTTTAAACAAAACAAAAGCTTGGATGCCTTAACAAATAAAAGAGATGTTAGGAGCTGACTACTACTGGTCTGCTCAAGTTTAGAAGCTTATGATTAAGAGCAGTTAAAAGATAGAATATTCCTTACAGTGGTTCCGAAATCCATACCTTGAGATTTTGGTATTAGATAATATTAGAAGGCAGGCAGGGGTTTGACGTAGCACAGTAGTAGACAGCATTGCTGAGTACCACAATGGTGTATATATACATATATATAAGCATAAATAGTAGTAGATAAAAGGGACAGGAATGGTAGTCTTATACATAGAGCTTAACTTTGGTAAAATGTTTTTACATTTGCCTTAATACAGTCCCTCCATCCTACTTGTTTTGCAAACATTGAAAGAGGAAAAACATGTTTACTCCTAATCTGGGTAATCAATGTTATTTTAGCTATTCACAGAAAGTAAAAAGTATAGACAGTTTTGAGTTCATACATAGCTGCTATGTTTCTCTTGATAAGAAAAAAAATGATGCTTCACTGCCTAGTTTGCCTCATGAAACAACACACACACACACACACACACACACACACACACACACACAGCATTTATGCACTTATGGACTTGCCCTCTGCTGCCAGTTTGCTATAGGTTGACGTTCTTATACAAACTTCCCGAGGTGGGTTAAGTTTCTTACTCAAATTTGACTTTGCCATCATCAATGGAATGAAGAAATAAATCTATGAAAATTCATTTTTTTCATTTAGCTACTAAGGGGAAAAGAAGTGAGCTGTGATCAGGAAAGGTGGGGAATGCTGTTTGTTAGTTTCATCTCATTATGAGCTTTAGTTTCCATAGTTTCTAGGATAAGTAATATCAAATTTTGTGCCTGGGTTTTTTTTTTCCATCACAAGGTGCTATTGGTGATTAAAGAAAAAAACTCTTTAGGAGAGTTTTTTGGTTGCTTGCTTATTTGTTTGTTTGTTTTGTGTGTGCAACATTGTAAAAGGCTGGCAAAACTGAAATGAATTCAACTGAAACTCCTTATAGTGAGTAACAAAGAAGTCTATTACTCAGTGATAAGAAAAGGTAAATTAATTTCATCACATAAAAAGAATTCACATTATGAGATCATTCTTTTACCCAGAAGCTCATTGAAAGAGATAAGATTTGTCATACAGAACACCTTTTGTTATATAAGTAGCTGTTATGACTATTTCACGTTTCTCTACCATATTTTACGCTCAAATTATGTAAACACAATTGTCAATTCCATGTAGTTCTGTGGCCTGTGTCACACAAAAACTGAAAAAGTAATAATTTATTGAACAAATTGAAGGAACAGAGAACCCATAGCTTGACAATGTAAACCACTTGGGAGATGTGATTTCTAAGAAGAACATGACTTACAACAATTGGAAACTTCTTGACTGATATCCTGAAGTCAAAAAATAGTATCTGCCCAGCTTAATTCATCTTTCCATCAAATGATAGTCCTTTTTAAAAACAGAAAGGAAATAAAATGTCAAGTATCTATGTAATTAATCATTGCCTTTAGAGCCATAATGTGGTTTCGTCTTGTGCTTATAATTTAAATTTAACACTGCCTAACTGTTGAGTTATTGAGATTCTAAAATCTTTACCATGTAGGAAGATAGCAAATATCAGATTTTACTTTTCCCTTGATCTGTTAAGATCCCAACAAAATTAAGCTCATTCTAGCCTTTTTCTCATTCCCCCAATAAAACAAGAATAGGATAAAGTAGCAGGATCAATATTTAATTGACAAGTGACTGCTTTTGTATTTGATGTTCCAAGGTATAGAGTGACCAACAGAAAACCACAGAATATTCTGAGACTAGAAGAGAGAGCAATCATGTCTGCATACCAGATATTTAGCAAAATTGTAAGGCGACAACAGGAGTCTATAGGAAGAGAAATTTAAGAGTCCAAAGCATTGGGGTTTAGGGTCCAATACAAGGATGCCAAACACCACAAGACAGACTGTTCTCACTCTTTAGGTTTCCTGTTGCCGCTTCCTGTTATGATCTTCCATGACTGTAGGCAGACATAAAGAGAAATGCAGTGCAATGGAAAGGCTCAGTATAGATGTAGTGTAATAGAAACAAGGTGCTATGCCGTTAAATACTAAGCCACAGCATTCAAGATATACAGCTGAACTTGCACTGTTTTCAAGAAAAGGCAAATGTTTGTTTAAGGGACCAATCTGAAGCTTTCACTAAATTATGTGGTTTGGCTATTGTTTCTTGGGAGTTAGGTAGTACGTTACATACAGGCCAAAATTATGGTCAATAGGCCCTTGAGTGCCTGTCTTCCTAGCATCCATTCACAAAAACAGCCACTAGAGATTTGTCTAGTGTGCAACTGTTTTATATTTTACAATTTTATATTTTATCAGGCATACTTTATCCAATTAGGTCTATGTTTAAAGGTCTAGGAAAACCAGGAAAAAACTAAGGGACTGTCGTTCCTGGCTTTCATGTGAGAATGGAAGAAACAATAGAAAGGCATGTTGCTAGCTAAGTTTCACCTCTGAGACATGACTTTTCTGCCTGTGCATGATCAAAGGCAAAACAAGCTGTCTGATATTAATATAGGCCATTTTTCTAACTCAGCCTTAAGCTATTTCACACTCAAGATTCCTATTTTCAAAGATACTGAGTCTTAAGGGAAATGTTGTATTTTCATCTACTAAGTAAAATTGATCAATTTAAAAATATATCTACCTAGGTCACACATCTGAAACAAAATCCAAGAGAAAAATAAATAAATAGTATTTGTTGGAATACAGATAAATACATTAAAATAACATTTTGGACTAAAATATAAGACTTAGGTGGATTTTTTTTTATATACAGAAATCATGACACAGGAATAATAAAAATAAGCTCTCTTTTCCACCCTGTCTCACTTCCTCCTGTAGCCTCCTCCTTCTCTTCTTTCTTCCTAAGTCATCCTTTTTCCTAACTACTATTTATTTATTTATAGTAAAAATGGAAAATTGTAGCATTATGGTTAATATAAAATCAGAACATTTTATTGAAAATAAATAGGATTTTCTACTCTCTGGTGCTTTAATTATCTGTGGTATAATATGTAATACCTACTCGGTAACAATTTTGAAAAGAAAATTGAATTTCTGGTTATTATGGACATAACAGCATGGATCCCAGAATATGCCAAGTTGTTTTAGAAACACTATCTCCTTATCTTCTTCATATCTGCTCTCTGTGCTCCTGGTTGTACCCCCTACTTGTGATAATGACAGTTTTAGCTCAGGTCAAAATGATATATGCAAAGAAGACAGGTGCTTTGGAGAGAGGGAAGATTTATTTTATCAGCTAAGAATTAACTATAGTAACCTTAAAAATAAAATATATGACTGTGTTAAATGCTTCTGCACTACTTTCTAAAAGATTTTTTAATAATTATTTTTGAAGCTATATCTAGTAATAAAGACAACAAACACAAATGACACTTGGTACACTTAAAACTATAAATTGTTCATTCTCCTACAATACATTAACCACACTCCAACTGACAAGAACCATATTTCTCTATTTCTATATAGTAAGAAAAGTATGAGAATGGGGACTCTGAGTACCCCGCATTCTAAACTCAAAGGAAAGTTGGGATGAGAGCCACAGTCTTACCTTTGAGGTTTGAGACATTAATACTTTTCCTCAAAGAGCACACCTCACCAATACACAAACATAAGCACTCAGATTTACCAATTTAAGTTACTTGACAGCATGCAGGAAATGAGACATTGTTGCAATGGACATAAAACTGAAAACAAATGTGCCCGCTGTCTCCTAAGGGAGAAGGGATAGTGTACTCATTGGCAGACTAGAGGACTATCCGAGGTCTATAATGGTTGCTCGAGTGGCTCAAGCCTTATTAACCTGGCAACTGTTGATATATTGTAAAGTCTCCAAGCTCCTCAGCCAATGCTGGGTATTAATAAAGGACAGGGTAAAGACAGTGTGTAAAAAGAGATAGTGAGGAAAAAATTGTATTCTGCTGTTACATATGGTCGGCTATGTATAATTTCCTATGTAGACTGAGCAGAAATGTTGAGTTTGAACAGTCTTGGTGATTCACAGTCTATTACCCATGGGGATCTAACTGTGTGTCTCATGAGATGGGCTGAGGCTACAGAGAAGATGTAAAAACCAGACTTAATTTCCAATTTCAGAAAATAACATGACCCACACTTGTGGGTACTCTTTGAAACCAGAGTAGAATCATCACCAGTTAGTTAGTTTTAGGTGGAGCATGGCCTATTGAAACAAACCAATGAGAGAGGACACTATGCTCACCAGAGAAGTAACAAAAGTGGAATGGAAAATGAATCATAAATTCAACTGAAGCTAACAAGGAAATGAAGGCTTCCAATGGCATGTAAAATTACAATTGCAAAAGTCACATGAATGACTCTTACCCAACTAGAGACTGGTCTGGTAACTTACGTGGTTGGAAGTCATGGAATTTGAAGTGATACAACAGAGGAAAAAAACAAAACAAAAAAGAGCAGTCAGCAGGCAACAGAGTGAACAGAAATGTAAGTCTATTTAGGTTAACCCTCAGTAAGTCAAAAATACTCAGTAAATTACTTAGACAGCTTAACTGTGTGTGTGTGTGTGTGTGTGTGTGTGTGTGTGTGTGTGTGTGAATACACATTTTATGTATGTGTGTTTCTGTGGGTGCTTACACATGTCTCTGTCTGTCTGTCTCTGATTCTCTCTCTCTCTCTCTCTCTCTCTCTCTCTCTCTCTCTCTCTCTCTCTCTCTCTGTGTGTGTGTGTGTGTGTGTGTGTGTGTGTGTGTGTGTGTGTGTGTGTACACAGGTGGAGGATGGAGGGGAGGAGAGTGCTGGGTGTCCTTCTCCACCATTCTCTGCCCAGTCTTTCTACACATGTTCTCCCTGAACCTGGAGCTCACTCTTTCTTGGCTACAGGAAGCCAGAAAGCTTCAGTGATCCCCCTGCCTCAGAGCTGGGCTTACAGGCCTTGTACCAGATGTTGGTATCCAAACTCCCGCCTACAGTTGTGTAGTAATAAACATTGTTAGATGCTGAGCCATCTCTCCAGCCCCAATTTTAAGTTTTGATAATATTAATATGAATTTTAAAGTAAATCAATCCCTAAATCGTAGAAGTATATGAAATTTCACAAAGCTCTTTTCAGTACTTTGAGTACATGCATAACCATATATTTTGCAAACTGTATCCAAACTAAGAATTGCACTTGTTGTCTCCTATACCTCACATAGCATATTATACTCATGGCTTACAAAGGGTTGCTATATTTTATTGGATATCTTACAATTCAAAATCATTCCTTTTAGAAATATTTTTCTCTAAATTTTGCTATACCTCTGCATTGTAAATTATATACTGGCCAAACTTTTTTATGTTTTATTTTTGACTTGAATTATTTCTCAGAACTGCTATTTATAAACAGTTCTTAAGGCTTAAAAAAAACCTTTTTACTTATTCTGTGACAATGTCATACATGTATATAAGATATTCTGATAATATCCACTGCTTGTTACCATGTCTGCTCCCCCAGCTCTCTGAAACGCCTCGTCTCATAAGCTTCCCTCTTACATTCAAGTTCTTAGAAAATGACTCACTAAGTTTACCCAGAACTGCTTGCGTGGATATTGCTTGGCAGTTATTTACTCGAGCACAGGCAACACATCAGTGGCTACACCACTGAAGTCAAAGATCGTCACCGACTCAGAGAGCCATCAACTGCATGTAGCTCTTCTTCAGCCTCATGCAGGACTTTTTAAGACTTTGAATAAAATAAATCCATGGAATTTGTTCTGAACTTTTTTATAATTGCAAACAGTAAACACGGATATCAAATTCTCTACCATTTCATCATTATCACATGCTGTCATTTTAATGATTTATTTTTAAGAGCTTTGAAATAGGCCCTTATTGCTGGAATGCACATTTTTGGATTATTCATAAGGAGTTATATTGTTTTTAAAATTATCATATTACCTGTATTATCTGTAGGCCCGGCTAGCAATCAATTAAGACACAAACACTTGTTATTTTGAAATAGCCTTAGTTCACCTGGGGCAGGGCAGATATCAATCCTCTAAACTACCTCCCACAGTGGGGCAGGCATGGGATCCCTGCCTCAATCCCATGCCATCTGCTTCCAATAACTTCTATCAAGTTACCTCCCATCCATAATCGCAAATACTTGCTAATGTTCTTCATCTGGCCCGGATCCTCCATCCACGCCTGCCATGTGCTTCTTCTCCAGCTAACCCACCCACGGCAGCCTTCCTCTCTTCCCTTCAAGCCTCTTTCCTTTTTTCTCCTGGCAGTCTTCCTTTTTCCCAGAATCCCTCTCTCTCCTAGCCCCACCTATCTCTTCCCTGCCCAGATGGGATGGCTTTTCATTAAGCAAAACATGGGCCACACAGACAACAAGCAGTAACTAGCATCAAAATACATCAGACCATCCCCCAACAGAGTTATATTTTCTCTCGGTAAATTTCTTCTTCCTGGCCTTTTATCTATATGAAATCCTCATAGCACTGTGTGTATCTAAATGAACTTTTTATAGGTTGTGACTGGTAACTCTTTTGTACCTTAAAGCTAGCTCCATTTTTCTAGTTCTAACTCTATCTCACAACATGCATCTACGAGGGCACAGGAGCAAACTTTGCACTGTCGGGATGAGCCACTTGCACTCAATTACTTTAGCCTTCTAGATTATCCAAGGACTGGGGATGTGTCTCAGCACTGAAGAGGACTTATTGCTTTTTTCAGAGTACCTGGGTTCAAATTCAAACCCCCCCCCCCCCCGCCGCATTATAGCTCATATCCAAAGTGTAACTACTGTCCCAGGGTACCTGACACTCTCCCAGGCACTGGGCACGCGCATGATGCACAGGCAGGGCACTCGTGCGCAGAAAAATAAAATAATTATTTAAAGAAATAAGCAATTCAAGAGCACATATCATTTTGGAAGAGGAGGTTCATTACTTGGTGTGCAATTCTTCATCAAGCAATTGCATTCTGTTAATTGGGCCTATTACTGTGACATTCTCATAGGATTCTTTAGAACTAAGAGGCTTATTTGGAGGCACTTAAGGACAACATGCTTCATATGTGGGCAATATTCTTTCTGAAACATTCCTCATCCCTTAAGAATTATTGGGAAGGGCTGGAGAGATGGCTCAGAGGTTAAGAGCACTGCCTGCTCTTCCGAAGGTCCTGAGTTCAATTCCCAGCAACCACATGAGGGTTCACAACCATCTACAATTAAATCTGGTTCTCTTTTCTGGCCTGCAGGTGTAACATGCAGGCAGAATACTGTATATTGAATAAATAAAGCTTAAAAAAAAAGAATTATTGGGAAAGACCTATTTATATGTATTATACACATCCCCACAGCCATCCTAGGGAAGATGGTTTGGGGCTGTTATATACTTTGGAAAAAGCTTTACAGTAGTACTTCCATGGGAAATAATAGGTTGGACATAAGTGATTACCCACAAAAAATTAAGTGAAACGATTCCCTTTCTGAGATGCCTCGTCTAGAGATGCACAGAACCCAGCTGCCTCTCAAGAATTAGATTGTCCTCCAGCAACATGAGAAAAGAGAGGCTCGGATTCTACGCTTGTCTGCAAATCCCCTAGACCAGCACTTTCTCTGCCTGCTTTTGAGGTACAAGGGTTCTCAGAGCCCTTCTTCTAAAAATTGGGGAAATTGGCCTGGTATCTGAGATGTACTCCCTACCTGGCTCCCTTGTAGAAACACCATTGCTGGGAGGGGAAGTCAAACATTTCCCAGGAGCTTTCTACTGTGCCAAGAATGTTAGGCCTGCAGGCAGTGAGGGAAGAGCATTGCCAAAGTGGGCCAAAGTGTGTAGTTCGTAGGGGAAGACAAATTGTTTTGGAGCCTATAACGGCCTTCTAGGGCACACAGAACATCCATGAAAACCTACAACAACAGACTCTATTGTTTTATTCAGAAACACCTTGGTCCCTCCTATCTCCTACTTTCTCAGCTTGCAAAGGATCAGTTTCCTGATACCTTTTGCCAAACGTCTCCCGGTGTTCTATTTATGAAAGCTTTGTCAAAATGAAGAAATGATGAATCCGGGAAAAAGTCCAGAAGCTTATTAGAGGTTGAAGTATTTCCAACTCTTCACCGCTGTTAAATGGTTTATATTCCTATGAATAGAGAAGTGCGGCATTTCCTAATTCTCACGGGTCATTTGTTAAAGCGATCCTTGTTCTGCAAGTATGTTGTCAGAATCGAATACCTTTATTCTTCTCTCTCATGCCACTCTTGGTAAGCAAAATAAAGATGATGTTCTTTGATAAGAAAGACCACTGACCACAGGAGTGATTTAAAAGCTAAGGTTAAGATTCTATTGCTTTCTGGGTATAGGACTCCATACCTTTGATTTGAGTACTAGGAAGGCAGAGACAGACAGATTGCACATTCAAGGACAGCCTGGGAGAAGGAGCCAAACAAAATATTTTTTGCTCAAAATTATCTCTTCGTAGGCATTCTGTACTTCCTGAAAGCACAGACTGACTGGCTTTGGGCCAATTATCTTATTAAAAGGTAAAAGAGTCCCCAAATGGGGCAACTCATAAAGCCCAAGTCAACTATGCACATTTTGGTAATAACTTTTTACTTTATAATATTTATAACATGTATTTATTTTTAAAAGGTTTAGAAAAAAAAGGTGAATAGGAATTGGCCCAGTAAAGAGACACTTCAAAATTAAGGCCATATGAACACAGTAACTGTCTACCCTTCAAAGCTATGAACAGATAGAAACCTATCAAGAATATTTGTTAAACTTCTTTAAAAATTATCCATTTTTATTTATTTATTTTGTAAATGTGTGTGTGTGTGTGTGTGTGTGTGTGTGTGTGTGTGTGTGTGTGTGTGTGTGTCCAGGTTCCAATGGAGGCCAGGGGAACCAGATCACTGAGAACTGTGGTTGTAGACATTTGTGAGCTGGGGGATGTGGGTGCCGGGACCCAAAATTAGGACCTCTGCAAGAGCAGTATGTGTTCTTAACCACTAGCCACGGCTCCAGCCCTGCTAAGATTGCAGAAACTGTAAATTCTGATTTAATCCCACCATGAATCAAAGTTGTAGCCTATAGGAACATTCTAAGTTAGAACTTATTTTTAAAAAGAGTGCAACCGAAGGACCTTAACTCAGATTGTATGACCTACTAATTAAATCCTCTCTCTCTCTCTTTAGCCCTAGAGCACACACAGAAAGTTCCTTCACTTTTGCTTTGTCAAGAGGACCCTGGCTTTTTGGAAAGGCAGCAATCTGTCCAGCTAAAAATACTTGTTTTCCCAGACTCCCTTGCATCCTAATCAGGTGGCACAGTCCTGTTCTACGAAATGCAAGCAGACATCTGCTAGGATTGATGGGAAAGCTGTTGCTTTCCAGATATAGTCACCACCCATTTCTGTCTCCTTCTTCACTCCTGCATCTTTCCTTTATGTCTGTCGAAATATTAGCATAAGATATGGTGGGCAAGCATCCTTCTTGGAATTGTAAGATGCCAAGACTGAGGGCAAAAGCCTACTGACTACGTGTGGAAGAACAGAAACACAGAAAGCATGTAGGTTCTTGGTGGCGTGATAGGACTGCACACCTACCCTGGGCTACCTATGCCCAAGCTTTATAGTGCTGGAGAGGAAGCCCTTGCCTGTGGCAGCTCTGGGTTGTTTTCAGTTCAACACCTCTGTAACAGGCCACCTTCCTGACCCTGTGAAAACATCCAATCAGAAAAGACCTTTTAATGCCTTTTCCTAAAACCTGCTTTGAGTTTTTGCCCATGCATTTCTGTGCAGACACAAACAAAGGAATGTCCACTGCTGTGGTGAAATGCAAATGCACCAATTGTCCACCACTGTGCTCCTCACTGACATGTCAGAACGGTATTTATCAATACCATTCTAGTCACCGAACGTACACAGTCTATTCATTACTGAATCTTATATCTGGCTTCTACAAAAAAAAAATAATAATAAAGCTGTTTCCTAAAAGAGGATACGTGTGTCTATTGATTACAGTGCTGTTGGATGTATATTGTGTTTTAGCGGTGAACCTGTGCAACCTGGAATTCAAAGCATCTCTTCTATATAAATTCAAGAATATGGCTTCTCCACGATGAAATGTCTTAAACAACAAGTCCAGAGAGCTCCCAGTGGGGCAATTCAGTCAACATGCAGACAATTAAATTGATGCTGCTAGAGGATAAGGAAAAGACTACACATCCAACCCCTCCCTCCTCTGCCCACCTCCGCACTAGGACTTACACATCTTTTCCTTTTATGGCTGTTCTTCACGTGCACTCCTCATAATAAGCCAGCAACGGTAATATTTTTTAAAATAGAGTTTCTAAAGTAGAAATTATAAGTCTGCGGAAGCAGCCTCAGAGGTAAAGTGCTTTGCTTGGGTGCACAGAGCCCAGAGTTCAATCAATAATGCTGCAAAAGTAAAAAATAAAACACGTGAAAGCTATCACTAAAGGCATACTGATATTGAAAGTTCCTCTATACTGGTTCAGTCCTGCTATTTACCTGAAAACCTAGTGAAAGTTAATAGGAAGTAGACATTCCTGATGCTAACATAGGGTGAATTTGTGCCCGTGTGTGTGTGTGTGTGTGTGTGTGTGTGTGTGTGTGTGTGTGTGTGTAAAAGTCATTCTGAGAAGCAACAAGCTTGCAAGAGATTTAACTATCTAGCTCCCTACCTTCATGACAGCTTGAATTATCCTCCAAATTGTTAATGCTTCCAAGGACTCCTCACAGGTAAATCATTTTCAGACCTGTTCTTGAGACCGGCATACTTGCATTTATAACTGTGGACACAATATTCTTTCAGTGGGTCCGCATAGTCCCCTGACTCCATACTGGATGGCCTCTTACAGAGAGAGCTGACTTGGGAAGAAGCACAGTGTGCAATAGCCCTATGTAAATTATGGGGAACCAGATTGGAACCCAGGCACACAGTAAGTCATCCATGAGTAAAGCTTGGTATGCGCACGGCTGGGTGCACTGACTTTCTATGAGCTCGGCTCCCTGCTGTGATTTAGAGCTAATAAGATACACATGTTATTTGTTTGTCTTTGTATAGGCAATATGCTTATAATAAATTGTATTGCTTCTAGGAACATACTAAGGAGCCACTGAATTAATGTTCCTATTTGGTGGCACCAGCTTATTCCATCCAAATACAAAATGTCAATGGTGTCAGATTTTTGCTTCAGCATAAAATATAAATGTGTGCACATATATTTGCAGACCTGTGGGATATTTTTTATGAGATCATTAAACATAAATGTTCACACACCATGTACCCACATATGACATTTATGTACACATACATATTTGTGTCAGTTTACCCTTAGAGTGGTCCATACACTTCATAATAATATATCCTACTTATGCTTTTGCTTTCCTCAAAAGAGCATATACTATCCATAAAGTAAGTTCTTCTAGAGACCAAACAGGTATAAATTGCTAAAACTTGAAGTCCAGAAAGCTAACTTTCTATGAGGTAATGATGATGAGAATATAAAAACTTGAAGACGAGCTTAAGGCTAAAACACAGAAAAGCATTCACGAGATTCACTTTGGGTTCTAACACATTTTCCTAATTAAGTACAACCAACTGAAGATGTAATTTCTTACCACATTGTTCCTGAAGTTGTCGACACTGACACTTAACATCTTAATCTGGGCCTAATACTTTATCCATATAAAACAAATCTAATTTTTTTGACTAAAGGAAGGATGTTATCTAGAAATCTAGAAGGAAAAAGTATTCCCTGCAGGATTTGGCAAGACAGGTACATTTGAAAACTGTGTCTGTACCTTTATATTATTACACATATATACATTAGATTACCTATGGCAAGAAGAACCATGACACAATCAGGAATTATATAAATGTTACATTTTTAGTGTTTTGGTTATTTGTATTTGACAGCCTTGAAGAAGACATCTTTCTTATCTTGGTGCATTTCTCCATCACATTATCAACTTAAAACACCTATCCAGACCTAAAAACATCCTAACTCCTAAATAACTAAGCTTCACTGTAAAAATAAGCTACTTGGTCTTCAACTCCAACAGAGACTTGAGAAGGAATAAACTCAATTACCTGAGTATGCTAGGAATGTAGGTTAGTAGCTTTCCAAATAAAAATATGACAGAGCAGTTTTCTACCTTGATAGTCACCCAAAACTCTCTATAACATTGGAGCATCGTCTTTGGCTTCTGGACCCATATATCTGACAGACATATTTGTGAGGCAGCAACTATTGAGGACTTGCTTACCCTGTCTTGGCAGAGTTTGGCCATTGACTCGGCCTGCATGTAAGCTTGTCCTTTTTTAAGGCAGAATTCTGTCTGTGATAGAAATGAGGACCTTTTGCCCAATATAATAATAATAATAATAATAATAATAATAATAATAATAATAATAATAATAATAATAATAGTAAATAAACTAGGGCCCTCCCTGTAACAGGTCATGGTCTACTCTTGTGAAACTGGTAACTCTAATATAAAACAGATTAATGATAAGTTAACTATGAAGATTTCAATATTTTGCTTATATTCATATTTGATTTTAAATGTTTTTGAATACTGGAGAAGGTAAAGTCTGTTTTTTAATAAAAAAAATTTTTTGTACAAAAAAAAGAATGTAAAAAAAAAAAAAGAAAAATGTCTCTGTCCTACTTTTTTTAACTGGCTTGAGGTCCGAAGTATTATTTAAATCATGATATTCTAACTTCAAAACAAGTATTTAAAAATCTACTATTAATATTATTGGTGATGAAATTAAAACAGAATACTTGATCCTTCAGAGGATATTCAAGAAGCCTAAAAGCAGTGTGTGGCCCACTCCCCACACCTCACACACAGATTAACCTTCAATAGGAAAGTATCCTTACATTACAGATATATGAAGATGGATAAAGAATCTAGGAATAGTTTTCAAAAGAAAAGTATAAAAATAAGAAACAATGAAACCAAATAGTCAAAACAATTCAATTCCCTAATACCTTCGTTCTGTTTACAAATAGTCACAGAAAAGAGCATGCCGGTAACCACTTAAAATGTTGACACAAGTTTCTAAACTCAACACAAAATCTAGAGAGAGAAGAAATATAAGTTTGAGGATAGCCAGGATGATACTGTAAAATCTTAATTGAAAAAATTCAAAATTTTGCCTTTTGACAATGATTAGTCAAAATATACATGTCCATACATGTTTTCCCCACTTTGAGGACCACTAAATGGGCATGCACATATGGATTCATTCACAGTGAACCTGAATATGACAAATTGGCAGATGTATGCATGATACTATGAATTAAGTCCTAATGACTTTAATGTGGTTATGAATAATGCATACAAACAGGAAAGTTACAACATGTTTCTTTCTTTCCTAGTGTGGTGGTTTGAATGAAAACGGCCCCATAAGCCTTGGCACTATTGGGAGGGGTGGCCTTTTTGGAATAGATGTGGCCTTGTAGGAGGAAGTATGTCCCTTTGAGGTATTAGAAGCTTAAGCCAGACCCAGTGGCATTTTCTCATCCTGCTGCCTGCTGACTTGGATGTAGAACTCTCAGCTGTCTCTCCAGCACTATGTCTGCCTGCATGCTGCCATGTTTCCTGCCCTGACAGTAGTGCATGAAACCTCTGAACTGTAATTCAGCTCTAGTTAAATGTTTTCCTTTATAAGAGCAGCCATGGTTATGGTTCTCTTCACAGCAATAAAACCCTAACTAAGACATGCAGATAGCAAGTAAGTTGGACTCAATAAAACAACTGCACATAAGCAGTTGATAATTCTGGACTCATAAAAATAGCTAAAAGCAAAATATTAAATATGTGAACAACGCGATAGTAAATCATGGTAGAGCGTTGCCTAACGCCACCATGCTGGAGCGTGTAGGCTCTCTATAGAGCAGCGGTTCTCACATTTTTAAGGATTTACGTACGAATTGAGTTTATAGAAGCACTGTGTCTGCATGTCTACCTGAATGCCAGAAGGGGTATCAGATCCCACTCAAGATGGTATTGAGGGATCACATCATTGCCGAGAATTAAACTCAGGACCCCTGGAAGATCAGCCAGTGCTCTTAACTTAAGGCCACCACTCCAGCCTGAGCAGCGGTTCTCAAGATGTGATGCGTGATCCCTTTGGAAAACCTCTATCTTCAAAAATATTTACATTGCACTTCATCATGGCAGCAAAATTACAGTTATGAGGTAGTAAAGAAAGTAATTTTACAGTTGGGTGGGGTCCGTCACCACATAAGGAACTGTATTAAAAGGTCATATGAGGAAAATTGAGAATCACTACTCTAAAAGATGTACATTTGTGTAATATCACTAGTGTTAAGCATATTCCTATTATTTCAATCACCCCAATCATTGATTGAGATTTTTTTTGCATGTTATATTATATATGGGCCTATGCTCACACTACAGAAGCATGTAGGATTATTGACTGGGCTTCTTTTAGTTAATATAATTAAATCAAACTTTCTAACAGATATCTTAGTTTGGGCCATAGATTAAAATGCTGAGCATCCCAAAGGTCTTTCGGTTGCCTTTGTTTCCTGTATTTATTCTGCATCAGCTTTTATAAATAACAGTTCTGAGATGATTTACAATAATACTCCTAACTGACATATGAAAATAAAATTTCTTCAAGTAAAATTTCATAAAGATATTATAATATTTAAATGTATCTGGTAAATAACAGATCTGATAGAAATAAGCTTTTCCCATTTGAGAAAAGTATAGATTAATAACAGATATAATGACAAAGTCACAAAATGTCTCTATTATAAAACTATATAAATTAAAGATAGGTATATTCCAAATGTTAGTCCAAAAAATTGTCAAAGCCAAGTTCTGAGAATTAGAATCTGCCTTATGTATGGACTTCAAATTTTTATAGTATTACTTCTCTTAATATATATGTTAAATATTTTCTTTCTTTCCTTCTTTCTTTCGTCGTTTTCCTTTCTTTTTCTTTTTTCTTTTTTCTTTTTTTTTTCTTTTTTTCTTTTGTGAGAAATATCCCCTATTGTGAATACGATTTTCACCTAGGAGTTTGGAAGTGAAATAGTAGCTCAGAACCAAAGCCGCTGGTGTTTCATTTCATCTTCATCTCACTTCTCCTGGATGGGCCTGGCAGTACCTGCCTCAAGCTGGAGGAAGCCAACAGATTCTGTTAAATGCGGCAAACTCCACGTCTCCGGAAGCAGGGAGCTCCTAGCGCCATTTCCTAACTTGTAAAGATTTCACTCAAAATGCCACAAAAGTGGGGGTGGGGTGGACTTTTGCTTCTTTATTCGTTTCCAATCCCACCTCCCTCCCACACATGCACGAACACACACACACACACACACACACACACACACACACACACGAGAGTAAAGAAAGAAGTTTTGTTGTATTTTCTCCCCTTCAATGCCCAGAAAGGCTGGCTTGGCTTTCAAACTTGTCACTTTTCATAAAGCTGATAGCCCTTTCCAGAAAGTTCAGTCTCGGTGTTTTCAGTGGTAATACCAAAGCTGATGGTACAATACAATTTATTGATGGCTTCTGTACCTCAGTGATTTTCAGACCTTCAAGCTTCACAGGCCTGAGAAATGATGGGAGATAAAAGACTGAGAAATTTACACAGTTGCCAACTTTATTTTTTTTTTTCATTATTCCCACATAAGGTAATCTGAATAAATAATTACTGGTTTTTATTACCTTTGTGCTAAAGAAAATGCAATTTGACACCAAAGTAGAAGAAAATCACTAAAGCAAATTTAGCACTTTTCTAAATCATACAAATTTGTATTAATAAAACACTCGCTGCAGTTTTGTTTTGTTTTGCTTTGCTTTATATTTGCAAGCCAATATGAACACCACCCTGACTGGCACCAGCTGATATTCATCATACTGTAAGCATAATCACAATGATCAGAGTCATTCTGCTCACTTATTATTGGTCTTCTATTATTATTTTCTCTTGCATTCACTGTCATATTATTGTATTGGGGCCTGGAACATATTTTGACATCTTGTGTATCAGATATAGAGATAGTAAAATTTCATAGGACTCCACTCATCACTTCTGGGTTGAGTTCATTCTGTAGATGAGAATGCTAAAGCCCTTAAGACCTGATTTCTAAGAAGCACACTGGTATGGGCCTACATTTACCTACTGCCACTGAGAAATCTGTTGAATTTATAGTCAATGCTTCTGTGTGTAACCATGATCAGAAGCATTTGTATATTACTCTTACTGTTGTGTATTATAGACTTCTGTTGTGGAAGTCCCCTTATACAATTGGGGAAATAATTTTTGAAATGTAACTAGTACAAGCAGATCACCATAGTTATGGGATAATGGGAACAGCATTTTAGTGAGATGCTCTCCAAGCTGATAATTATGTTGCATTTTTCACACAATTCGGCTGAAGGATTTCAATCAGTGACTACCATGGGTTCAGCATTTTATCAAATGCTACAGTGAAAACAGAAAGAGTATGAGCCATATTATCTTCTGCATGAAATTGTGAATACATTATAGTTAGTAAAGACATAAAGAAATATTTATTGGTAGGATTTGTATGCTTTTTATTCTACCCCTCAAATTGAAAATTCCATATGTATAGTACTTTCTATAACACACTTCCAGCCCAAAGAAACGAAGTCACTAAATGTTTTCCCAATAGCCTAGTAAACCTGGATTGAGATTACTGGGTTCTGGGTTTGATGCTATGTGCTAAAAATATAAAAAACAAACCATTGGCCCTTGGTTGACATCCTCGGAACTTCATTTCTGAGATTTTGAAACTTTTAATCTGAGATGCCACATCTCAGAGTATTTGTGTGAGACCCTGGCTCACACACGCATTTACTGAAGGCTTCTAAGGGAGGATTCTATTACCTAAGGCCTTTCCTACCACCCAGAGAGTGTGACAGAGGACTAGCATAAAGTAAATGAGTCAGGAGATTGCAAACCTGAGACGACTCGCTGAGTAGGCTTCAACTCTGGTTTTGAATTCAAGTCTTTAACATTTTTTAATGAAAGGACTTAGATCAACCTTCTTTATGCCTCTAAATAGTGCTCAGAAATATCACAATAGCAATACTTACACGAGTAATAAATTTAACATATAAACATTTATCATAATGTTTTTCTTAACCTATTTCACCTGTTATCATTGCTACTAATGAGAAAAATACAGAGGCCAGAAATATATGTACTTTAGCCAGAAGAGTATCAGGTTTGGCAACATCACTGGTTTGTAAATGAAGCACCAGAGGGGCAGAAGGCAACACACATAGGAAAGAACATAGGTAAGAAGAGCTCAGCCACAGGCAAAGATGGTTTAAAATGAGAGTGAGAGACATTAGCATGTTCTTCCTGGATAATGTTGCATGTTTCTGTTTATGATTTTACAAATCTTAATGCAATGAAAATAGATGCTGATTGTTTATGATGGGATAAAATAGTCTTTCCTATAAAGACCCCTTCTGTGTGTGCAGTTTCACTTTCTGAAGTTTGAGTTTCCTGTGATCCAAAATTATAGAGTAGACAATTCCAGAAATACACTTATGCCATGAGTGTGAGACATAAATACTTTATTTGTTTAAGTGATTTAGGAAGGTGAACGAATCACAAAGAGAAGTATAGTTAGTTCTGCTTACAAATGACAGTAAATATTCCTAGGATAGCTCTAAAGATTCCACCCACATCCTATGAGAACTAATAAGCAAATCAAGAAAAGTAGAATACAAAATCAATATGCATTGAGTGTCTAGCGACTCACAGCAAATAATCCTGAAAGGAAATTAAAGCTACATATTCTACTTACAACAGCATCAAAGAAAAATATCTTGGATCATGGATTTGAAGACAGTAATATTAATGACAATGTTATTCCAAATGATCTACAGAATTCACATGCTGCTCAAGCCTGGTGACCTGAGTTCTACCCCTGGGATCCATGAAAAGATAGAAAAATATCATTGACCCAGTAAAGTTGTCTTCTGACATCTACACACACCTGCTATGGTGCACATATGGCTGTCCTCACACACACATATCATACACACATACTAATAATTACTATTGGAAAACAGAAAATAATCCCTAAATTCACATACCACAAAGAAATTGAAATTTTAAAATCCCAGGAAAGTAAAATTAAAGCTGAAGGATTCATACTTACTACTTTTAAAACATTTTCTAAAGTCGTAGTGATCAAAATAGAAAAATAATGATATATAGACAGACACAAAAGCCAATGAGCCTAATAATGAGCTTAGAAATAAAAGCACAGGCACACAGAATTAAATGATTTTAATTAGAGTATCAAATCCATACAATATTAAAGGTCTGCCTTCAATATCTGATGCAGAGAAGATTAGACATATTGCATGAAAACAATGATGTGAAATCTTAATCCTATGCCACACCTAAATATCAAACTAGAATTAATTAAAAACACAAATGTAAGAGTTGAAGGGCATTTGGGTCCTTGAAACATGCCTACAGATCCAGACACAGAGGAGCCTAGAATCAGGGGATCCTCTGGAACCCATGAGTTCGAACCATCTTGAACAAACTAGCAAAGATCTGTCTTTAATATATAAAGAATATTGAAGTGTTTATAAAGTAAAGCATGAAGGAAATCTGCACATTTGGCTTTGTGATTATGCTTTACTCTGATACCAAAAGCATGAGTATAACCAAAGCAAGAAAAAGCAAGTTAGAACTACATCTAAGGAGAAGGCATACACACACACATACACACACACACACTGGGGTGGGGGTGGGGGCAAAAAAAAGAGTGAAGATATACTTTACAAAATGTGAAAGTAAATTTGCAAATCATATGATTAGCATTTACATGCGGAATACAAAGAAACCCCTACAATTCTATAAAACAAAACAAAACAAAATAGAACAAAAAACCCTGAATAAAAAATAGGCCAAGGGCATTAAACCATATTCTCTAAGGAGACATAAAGATGGCTGGCAGCATATAAGAAAAATTTCAACATTACCAATTCTGAAGGAAATGCAAATTAAAAGCCTAATGAACTATCAATTCATACCTGTCAGCATGGTCAACTGTCATAAAGAAAGCCACACAGCATAATGGTGAAGGGGAAGTGGAGAATCCAGAACACAGGCACATTCCTGATGGCAATGTAAAATGGCTACCAGCTATTGGTTACTGTATGATCTAATCTTCCATCTTCTGAGTAGGCACTCAAAAGTACATAAGTCTGTGTCTGGAATATTTATTTGCATTCAAAAATTCATTATAACATTATGCTCATCAGCTAACGTGCAGAAACAAGATGAATGTTCATCAAAAGTTGAGCAGAGTAAATACAACGAATGCATATCCTAGAACAGCATTCAGCCTCAAAAAGAACAAAATCCGGCTATGTGATACAACATGGGAATGCTTAGGAGACGTTGTGCTAAAGGAAATGAACCAATTACAAGACATCTACAGCATGGTTATACTTACAAGAGGTATTTAAAGTCAATCAAACTTCTAAACGCACAAAGCAGGGAGGCTAAGATGAGTCATAACTATAAAGCTTAAGTCATACAAGACCAAAGAGTTCTAGAGCTCTTATGTATATGTATGTATACAATATGTATACAATACTGTATGTACATCTTAAAAAATTTAGAGGGCAAATCTCATGTGTGATTACCACTATTTGAGGCAGGGTCTCACTACGTACAGCCCTCCATGGCTGGCCTGGAACTCACTATGGAAAACAGGCTAGCCTCAAACTCACATATGTTTGTCTGCCTCTGTCTCCTAGATGCTAGAATTAAAGGAATGAGATATTTTTAAAGAATCTTCTTATTACAATTATTTATCAAATTCATGATTCATATATTTATATAGTCTCTTACTATAGGGGTGTGTGTGTACACATGTGTCACTTGTGCAAGCAGGCATGGTTGGAGGCTAGAGATTAACATCAAAGCATCTTCCTCTATCACTTTCATATTCAATTTGTCTTGAGTCAAGGTCTCTCACTGGACATAAAGTTAGTCACTGCAGCCCTCCATATCCATCAGACTCAACACCTAATTCCGATGGGGTTATACACGTGGGCCTATCTGCCTGGATTTTACCTGGGTGCTAGCAAGTCAACTTGGATTCTTCTGCTTGTACAGCACTTATCCTATCCACTAAATCTCTTCCCCAGTCCTAATATTTTTAATCTATATGTCTTCATACACTCACATTTATTCAGTACATCCATTTATTTACAGGCATTTATATAAAAAATCTATTGTAAAATGAACAGCACACCAGACAAACAGCGACAACAGAAATCTATTGGAATTTTATGGTACTTGGTGTTTGTTTGATGCTAACTGAGGAAATCATCCCTATGTTAGAGAGTGTCCTTGAACACAGTAGGTTCCGAATGAATTTAACCAAATACCATAAGCACAGTGTTGAAGGTTTGTAGAACTGAGGATAAGACTTTTACTTGGTATGTGGATGGGAAGCATAGATTTAGGACCTTGGTGAGGCCTCAATAGTTCAAAAACAAAAAGAGCAACCAATGTCGACCATGGGGAAAGGGTTGATGGCAGCCTCCCACACCTCCACAAGCACTTTCATTAGCAGAGCAGTCTATTTCCACATTTATAAAACTCTATCTCTTCCAAATAAGGAATGTGGAAAACCCAATTCAAATTATCTCTGTGAATGAGGGCCAAACAGGATGTCTCTTCAATTTAGGACCAGCATTTTGATTTATCCGTGTGTACCTTCATTCATCAAGTATAGAGTTTACAGTCATTTCATGACCCTTTGAGGGTGGGGTCAGGTATGTCAAGTATTAACAAATTGGGTAAAATGAAGAAACCCGCCCTGCCGAAGAAAGAATACAAAACAAAAACAAAACGATCCAAATCAGTACATGCAGTAAGAATTTCAGCCTCAGCATCTCTTTCCTGCCACGGCTGCCCATGCAGAGCCTTTCTTTCAGGTGGATTTCTGAGAAGAGAAAGCCATCATTTGCTCACTGTACCCTGGGGCCCTCCAGCTGCCAAGTGAGAGCAGAACAGAGGTGCTTCAAGAGGCCTGCAGTCAAAAGGCAGTAGGATGGCCAATTGCCATCAATTTGAGCATCAAGTCTGGCATCTTGGCATCCTGCTGCTCTTCCCCTCCCCCAGGTTCACTGCTGAGAGCCTCAACCTCTAAAGCTGCTAATGTCACCAACCTCAGCCTGCTGTCCCTTTTCTCTGGCTTCCTTGCATGCCCTGCCCTGGTAACAGAAGAAAGCCCCTCATATACCTGGCTTTACTTTTGAGACCACCCAAATCCTTATGTAAATGTTTCTCTCCCCGGCTCCCACACGCTCATGGGTAAAGGCAGAATTGCCACGTTCCCCCTTGGACCTGATTGCTAGGCAACACTCAGCCATGTGAATTTGTCACTTCTGTTTGGCGCAAATTTCAATTTCACCTCCAACTGTAACAACACTGCTCGATATATTTTAGATGCCACTGTGGTTGGATGGCATCCCAGGAAAGATGTGAAGTGCTACTGCCAGGGATGAATGATTGGCGTTGGGTAAAGCAATTCTCTGAACTCAGCCTTGGCATACCATTAATTGTTAAGTCTGTTCTGCTACCACCAACCTCTTGTCAGAAGCATGTCTATTGTAAGCCTCTTCGACAAGGGTCCAAATGGTAGAACACTCTCCCTCTGCAAGATTCGAATCTTGTCGATAATGAAGCCCTGGCTTTCTCAGCTCATAGTGTATTACTTTTTCCTACTTTCCATCTATTGGCTGTAGTTCAGCGGGAAACCAAACTGAGTTCCACATCTGAATATTACTGAGCTCAAAGGCCATTGTGTACCAATTCAGATTCTGGCCGTTAATGGAACTCTCACCTTTCCCTTTAGTTTACTGAACGCAGTCTGCTTCAGTTTATGAAAACAATTAAGCTATACAATAAAGAAATGAGATAAGAATGAAGAAGATAAAATCAATGCCAAAAATATTCTTCTGACAATAAATCTAATATTTGACATGTGTAATTTATACACTGATGCTAGTCAGAAAACAGGTTACATGTGAGCAATCACAATTTTTTTAATGAACACATGCAATTAAAGGTAACATAACTTTATAATCTCCAAAGTTTCCATCTAGCATTCTATTATCCCCCAGCTATTATCTACTAATATCATATTGTTTGCTCAGCCATCTGCTTTAAAACTCTTACTCTGTGATTGCAATTGATGGTATATAGACCCTACTCTGTTGGAGCTTCCATTGCTGTAATCTGGGCTAAATATTCAGAAAGGAGTAAATATTTTAACTCCCCTCAGTCCCCGTGTCCACTAAATTTTCAGTTACTTTTCCCCCTTCAAACCAAAGTCTCCTCATAAAGCTTGAAAGCGTTCTCCCAGAATAAGTCTAATTAAATAAGAAGGAATCCGTCAGTTATGAATGAACAAAAATAGCATTTCAGACTTTGCGTGCAGTGTCTGACTCACCAGAAACAAAAGGGGTTTCTGCAACCGTGTGAATGAACCATGAAGTGTGCGTGTTCTTTTAAGAAAGGCCAAGGGTGCAGTTCTATTTTCTTAGCTCTGCTTTCATATTTATGTGTCTCATTTCCAGCTCATTGCTGATGCCTCAGTTGCGCTATCCATCACCACTTTTATCCTCCTTGTTCCTCAAAAAGAACATAAAATCCTTTTTTATGTGGTGGTAATATTATTGCAAATAAAAGCAAATACCAAAATCTTTATTAGTCTGCCAAAATAATAAACTATTTAATAAAAGCATGCTGTAAAAATAAGGTCATTTGCATCACTCAAGTTACTAGCAGGAAACACAGAGAATTATTGGTCAAAAAAGTACAAACTGACAGCAATTATTCCTGTTGTTCCTCTGGCACATTGTGCAATAGGGTTAAAATTTGGTTGGTACTTTGCATATTTTCTGAATTTAAGGGTCTTTAATTTTTGCTTCATACTGGTTGAGTAATAGAAATAGAAAATAACCAGATCCTCACAAATTACTTAACTTTCATGTAAAAAGACTTTTGGTAAGGAAAGATTAATAACACCGATCTCTTTCACATACCTTTTGCACAAATGTGGGAGTTGACCTTCAGATAACCTTGATATTCCAAGATTTACAGTCTAAATATTTACCATCTTAATATCTAATATTAATTTTATTTGTTGTGGATCTGTGCCCAAGCTTCAGCTCCGCCTTTGTATTCACCTTTTGTCATTTCTACATGCACACCAATGTAAGGTGTTTTATTTGAGAAGGTTAGCTTAATAGTGAAAGTTAACAATAAATGTGCTATTTCTAAATAAATGTGTAATGTTTGCTCTTTTAGCCTATTACACCATAAACTCAATGCTTTTTCCTCTTGAAATTTCTATACTTAGCTGGCAGATTTGTGGATATATTATGATGTGTTTGTAACATAGCAAAATCAGTAGCTGCGCTAAGGATTAAAATATCATTTGTGTAATTCTTCATTCCCAAGAACAACCTGGATATCAAATTTTCTCCAAAAAAGGAAAAATGCAATTAAGTAAATATTATGAATCTTTTCAAAATCATATGTTCAATATTTCTATTACTTGCTCCATCATAACATTTAAAATTGAGGAAAAATCTCTTCAAACTCTATTTATTATTATGTTATCAAGCATTTTGTGTTAATTGTTTATTTGGGACACCACATCCCAGAGCCAGTTTTCTTGCCATCAGGTCAACCTAAGAAAATGAGATGCAGTTCCTACACAGTATGTAGAGCCTGTGGGGGTACTCAACTATAAAAATTTGGACAGCGGAAAAACACTGTTAAGAGGAAGATAAAACCAATTCAATTCAGAAACTATATGTTATTTTGTTATGTCTCCCAAAGTTCATATCTGGAAGTACTGGACTCCAATTCTACAGAATGAGGTTGCAATTAAAAACAGGATGTTTCAACCAGCCATTCAGTTTAAATGAAGTCCTGTGGGTGGGTCCTAGTCTTATCTGGTTTGGGGACAGAAAGAGAAGAACCAGGCTGCACTGCCCAAAAGGCTTTTTCACAGGATGGTATCACAGGGAAGTGGCCACCAGCAGGTCCTGAAGACAAGCCTTAGAGACAACAAAACCTCACAGTCCCCGGATCTTGAAATTCTTCTCTCCGTACCAGGAGCAAATTAATGCCGGTTGTTTAAATATACCAATCTGTATTCTGTTATGGTAGCCCCAACCAGCCAATATTTTTTAAAGGCTTTGAAAGGAATCTATTTGTAACACTAGCTAGAATATAGTATTTATTTAGGCCACGCCTACTCAAATGAACTGAAGAGAGATGATGATGCTACTACCTGCGCACAGCTTCTTCTTGTGTTGTTCCATGCGTCCTTTGGATGGAATCTGAAAATCTTGCTCAAAACCTGGAGTACAGCACACTGATATATTACTGGCTATGTTTTCTGGCCTTGAATATATTCATTTTAATGGGGGAAAAGGTGTGTCATTTTGTTTCCAGTGAAAAATGTAAACAAAGCAGCTCCACTTACTTTCAGGTGATTTTTAAAGTCATTGAACTTAGGACCCATGAAAGCTGGGCCATATTTCTTTGATCAGCCACCAACTTTGCTGTATCTGAAACCTCATCCCTAAGCCACCTAATGGGTTAAAACCCCTGTAACAAGTTGTATTTCACAGTCTTGCCAAGCTGCAGCTGCCTTGCAGGTGCCTTCTCTTGTCCTCTTGAGAAATCTAGCTTTTTGTTTTCTTCTTCTGGCTTGAAAATATTTTCAGAAGACAAACCGTCCTCTTTTCGGTTAACTTTGTGTGTCTAAGGTTGTTTACCGCCCTGTGTCTTCCAGAATCATAGCATCACATATAATCTGAAGACTTTGCAATATCGTGGGGTCTAAGGAAAACATTAACAAGCTTGGTACATTCTACTCTATAAGGAGAAGAGCCTGAGATTAAATTTCCATTTGGACCAAGTGCTGTGTTTTGGAATGGTTTAAACTAGATCACAGCTCTTGCTTGATAGCATCTACAAAGGTTAAGAAGCTGTCCTAAATAAAGCTGGCAGCTTCCAACTAACAGAACGGATTTGCCCGCTGTGAGTTTATCTAAAATGTTCCTGCCATCTTCATTCTCCATTCATCCAATTCGGTACTGGGGATTGTGCCCAGGGGAAAAATATGTATGTTTGGGAGGATCAAAGAGCGAGGGGTAAAATCTGTCCCGCCCTTTGGTGCCTGGCCATCTACTGCCTAATGTACCACAGGTAAAGTATAACATGGAAGGACAACACTATCCTCTGGCCACTTAACTCAAGATCCTAAAGTGCCTGGATGCTTGGGGTTAGTTCTGAGATGAGGACATGAGAATCAAATTCAGCCTCCATCAGAGGGGAAGGGGACAGCAGACACGACCAGCAACTCCCAGATGATGTCCGAGTCTTTTGTGCAGTCGCCAGTTCTGCAGGCCAGATCTGCTGGAGGCTGTTCCCTTATCAGGTAATGAGGAAAGGCTAAGTTTTCAGAAGCTTTTGACAATCTGAAGTGAAAAAAAAATCCTTCTACTGAAGGAAATGTGAATTTGGAGCATTATAATCTGGTTATAAATATAAATGAGACTTAATTTTTATCACATATGGCACTGTTTATAAATTCCTATTTCACACAGGAGGAAGCTACAACCCAGAGAGATAAAGGTCTCAAACCTCATAATAGACCAGAGTTCAAATTTGGATGTACCAGACTCTGAATCCACTGTTTTTTCCCAACACCAAGTGTTCCTTGTATGACCCTTCAGCTTCTGGGGAACATTTGGCATGTCTCGGCGTGTGTGTAAAATAGCCAGAGCAGAGGTGAGGAGTGTGTAAAAGGGTGATAAAACCAGGCACCAAGTTAACAGTGCCTTCACACTAAATAATCACAGCTCTGCCTGAGTAGGTGAAATGGTTGTGGTAACAAGCAGAGAGGGACAGTCATCAATTTATAAAAATCAAACAGCCATAAGCCAGAGAATCATACATTCATGTATATATTTCATTCCACACTGTCTACTTAATACATGTAATCAATTAGAAAGAATATGTGACAATGAGTTAGTTTTCTGAGACTGCTATAACAAATTGCCACGAACACAGTCGCATAAAGAAAGAGACACTCTCCTTGAGTCTAGAGACTAAATAAGATGCTAGCTGGACAGCACCCCATGGTAAACTCCAGAGCTTCTGCTTTCCCTTTCTAGAGCTGCACTTCCTGCAATCATTGGCTCCTGGCCTCTATCTTTCAATGCAGCTACCACATCTTCTTTGGGTCTTGCATGGCCATCTACTTTTTTTTTTCAGTGAACCCCCCTTCTTTGCATGTTTCATAAATATTTGTTATTCTGCTGAAGGCTGACTTGGATAATTGAGGAGATGTTTTGTCATAGAACCTTGTTTAGTGATATTTGTTAAATTACTTTAGCCAAATAAGTTATTTCACAGATTCTAATAATTAATGTATTACTGGATATCTATAGGGGTATTGGCCCCTCCAAGGATTTATGTAGAACCTTTCTTTATAAAGATATCTCCAAAAATTGAAGAATTGTATTTTTTTGAAGATTAAAGAAATGTAGTTGAACAAACTTGGACCACATAATTTTCATGGTTTTTGCAAAATATGTTCAGTTTTGATTAGGATACAAAAGCATTGCCTTCTCCTTGCCCCAGAAAAGCTCTACATAAAAGAAAACAGAAATATGGGAAGTAAATGATCACTGTTTAATGGAAAGTATTTGCTTCTAACTTTTATTGTTCCATCGTCACATTTAAAAACAGTAGAAAATTATGTCACCTAATTTTTTGTTTTGTTTTTGCTGATGTTGCCTAGAAAACCTGATAGAACAATGAAGAATAATCAAGTCCATATTCCTGGAAGAATAGACTGTGGTTATACCAGATGCTCTTCCTTTGATGAAAACAACTAACATGTAACACTAGTACAAAAGAAACTGTGTAAACACCAAGGGTCAGCAGAAGTAGCCCAATTTTCATGGGAGCTCATTGGAAAAGTGGAGTTTAAGGTCTTCATTTATAAGAAAAAAAAAGAATTCCACCTTCAGATGTCATGCATAAATAAAGTGACTACAATCACTTCTTTAAATAAAGGGAAATGTTACTGGATGACAAATAATCCCTCCAAAAGAAGGAAGGAATGTGGTGCGTTATGCCACCACATTCATGGATACATAACTGCGATTTATACAACCCTTGTCCCACATGATCAGAAATGAGCTGTGTGCTGGGAGCTTAATGCCCCTGGGTTAATTATGTTTTGAAATTCCTAATCATTTTATGTTTGACATTTCCCATTATTTTAAGTCTTGACACTTTTGTCATCACCTGGAATGAGTGTCTGTGGGCTTTGGTCTTTTGAGAACCTACTTAATTTGGGGTTCTATAACGCCTTCACCTCCCATACAACCCACCTACCGTAGAAAAGAGAGAAAGAATAGAATAGAGACAGGAGAAGGAGACCATTTTTAGACTCACTTCTTTGAGGCAATCCACTCTTCCTGGTCCGGATTCCAGCAGCAAACATATTAACAGGAACAAGTAGCAGTGGGAGCAACAGCAAACACAGGAGCCTCCTGGAAGTCTTCACTGGAGTACCTCTATGTAGGACCATCTCAAACTGGGAGCAATGAGTAGTCAAGCAATGGGAAGTATGCGAAGAGATGCAAAACCCAAAAGCCAAGCCTCTGTTTGGGGGCTCATCTTTATCTTCTCTCAGAGTCCGTGTCAGGGTGTTGTGCAACTGGCAAAGCCCATTTGAGGCAGTTCCCTTTCTAGTGGACAAACATCATGTGCCTTCTCACAAGTCTGTTTCACATCCCACACTTGGGATCAAAACAAAGACATGTTTACATCCACTACATGTGTCCATTTTCTACATGTCCTATTGGATTCAGAACGGACCTCAGTGGTCTGCTCCCACATCTATATTGTAACTACTACTCTCCTGTATTCCAGCATTTGAGAGAGTGCCAGCATAAGAGTGAGGATCAGTAGAGCCGCACACTGAGATCACTGCGACCTTTTCCATTTTTACAAGCAGAATATCCCCAAACCTGAGGGAGCCAAAGTTTATGTAGTAAATCAAATGCATGCAGACAATTTAGACAGAAAGGGTGTGGACCTGAAAGAACAGAAAGTGGAGAGCTAGAAAGAGTTGGAGAAGGGGAAACTATATTCAGAACATATTACATGAAAAATATTTTCAATAAAAATAAAGAAAATAACAAAATGTTTGTATTTACACAGGGTTGACTCAATTCTTTATTAAACAAAAGCAAGGACAGGTGAGCACATAGGGGCCAAGAATTCAACAGGCAGGATAAAATTTTCCTTTCTTTTTTTTTTTTTTTTTTTTTTGGTTTTTCGAGACAAGGTCTCTCTGTGTAGCCTTGACTGTCCTGGACTCACTTTGTAGACCAGGCTGGCCTTGAACTCACAGTGATCAGCCTGCCTCTGCCTCCAGAGTGCTGGGAATAAAGGCGTGCGCTACCACGCCTGGCTAAAAATTTTCCTTTTTAACAACTATTTTCCCCTAAATATTTTGGTATTTTAAGCAAAAGTCCCTGACTATGGAGGCCCCAATGACAATATTTATTGAGTAATTACTCTGTGTCCCATATAGATCTAAATGTTTTTATTCAAATTATGTATAATAATGGCAACAAACAAAATGCATCATAGAAGTTCCCTTGTGGGTACTATAATTTTTTTAAAAAAATAATTAAACATTTTTATATTTTACATATTATTACACTATATACAATAAACTACCTATAGCAAGAAGAACCATGACACAATCAGGAATTATATAAATATTACGTTCTTAGTGTTTTCGCTATTTGTATTTGACAGCCTTGAAGAAAATATCTTTGCTATCTTGGTGTGTCTAAAATTCTGAATGTAAATCAATCTCCATCACATCTCAAAGATTTACAGATTTTTTTCCTGCTCATACAAAGAGCAGAAAGCCAGCCCTAATTGTTCTGTGCATCACACACACACACACACACACACACACACACACACACACACACACACACCTATACACTTATAATTTTAGGACTGTATAATGCTTGTGAGAAATTATATGCTTTCAGGAGAAAAGAACTGGAGGCTGACATTGGATCAGACCTGACAGGATGCACTCCTCTCAGCATGCTGGACACTGACATCCTGTATCCTTCATGTTCCAGCACCAAGTGTGTTAATTGCTGTTCCTCATAAGAACAAGACATCTCCCAGGACTCTTTCAAAGAAAGCTTCCAATCCCAACTGATCCAGCATTTCAGACTGTCCCACAAAGGACTCTAATTAAGCCTGGCATTTCTCAACATTTAGAAACTGGACCACAAATGCTATTCCTAGCTTGTTTAACCATTTCCCCATTTTTATTTGGGCCCCTACAAAGGTATTATTCATCCCAAATCAGCCAGAAAAAAAGTCTTAAGAGAACATTACCCCAATTGTGTTAAGGGGGGTTGTGTAGGTTTTGGTTGCTTTCTTGTGCTATAGAGGGTTATTTTCAATGGGAGTTGGTTATAAGTTATTATTGGATCTTATTTAGAGAGAAAAACAAGGTTAGACATGCCATGTCTCTCTTTTCCTTTATCTTGTATTCTTAGGTTTAGAGATAGGTGTTGAAAAGAAAGAAGGGGGAATATAGAAATATATAGGGAAGATAGAACAAAAATAGATTAGTGATTCTACTCCTCAACTTAATGCTTCAATTGTCACTCACATTTTTTAATTCACATATTTTTTAATTCACTGCTATAGAATTTTGTATATAGATTCTAGTACTATATTTTAAATTGGAAAACCAAGGAATACAACATGAGATTAATCAAATGTGGCCCATATTGAAAAACACTGTAGTTTAGATTTGAAAAGATGACTCAGAAGCCAAGAGAATTTGCTGCTCTGGAAAGGACAAGGGTATAGTTCCTAGCATCCACAGAGTGGATTGCAACTTAACTCCAGTTCCAGTTTTGGTGTCCTCTTCTGGATTCTGTAGACCTTGTATGCATATAATGCACATGTATGTACTCAAGCAAACCACCCATACATTCAAAATACACATAATCTTTTTTTTTAATATTCAACGTAGTGCATTCCTTCAGGTATCTAAAGTGAGTATTCTCTTAAATTACCAAAGTCCTTGAATATCATCTTGTTTTGTACCATATTAGTATTCCTCAGCGGTATGTCATCTGCAGGCTTGTGGCCAAGAGCATGTCCTTTGTAGCAAAGTTGTTTTCAAAGCTCAACTTCCATACTCTGGCAATCTTGCTTGGATGGGTAGTGAATTGTAAAAGCACGGTTCTCCATTCTCCTGACAGAATTGTCCATCTTAATTCCTGACCACACTCCTTTCCTCCATAGTTCGCAAAGGTGAGGTAAGGTTGCAAAGGGAAGTCCAGTTTCTCTCTGGCGAGCAGATCATGGCAGGCTTTGGCATATACATCTAGTTTCTGTTGTTACCCAGCATTTTGTTCTCTGAGAGGTTCCCTCTTGTGTTTCCTGTTCCCTCGTGTCTGGTGTTCGATGCTTTCTTCCAGACTCACAGCTGAAAACCTGTTGTGCTTTTCTATGTGTGTGTTGTCCAGCTTCTCTTCTTGTTTCTCCCTCTTACATGGGAAGAGCAAACAGATAGATCAAACTGCCATTTAAAATTTTCTACAGGCATTGCTTTGTCTTTACAATTTCCCCAAACCTCAGATATACAATGACGTATGGCAGGAAAAGGGAAACTCTTTTTAAGAATTCTTTCTGGAATGGCAAAGGACATACCTTATATGACAAAAAGGTAAAAGTTGAAGACACGAATTTAAATGTGATCTCAAACTCAGTGGTAAGGGATATAGGTTTCATATTGTTCAGAGATGTCTTTTAAGTTACTTCAACCCTGACAGTTTGTTGCATTTGAGGTTGTTACTTCCCACAATATCAGTTTATTTAATTGCTCAGGACCTTTCACCTTAATAAACAGAATAATCCTATGGTGAATTTGATATGCTATGTAAAAAGAAAATTTTTCATCAGATTTAAGCCTTTTAGCATCTTGACTTAGGATGCTGTTACTGGTTCTACATTCTCCTAATCCCAAGCGAAAATTAAACACAATATGGTTATATCATGTGTGCACACCGAGGTTTCCAAAGGAACCAAGAATAGCATCTTACTTGTGACTGACTCTATAATGACTGAACAAATGATATTCAAATGAAACCTATAAGGCAATGTGAATTAAATATATTTATTTTATACACAAGAATGTATATATGTTCGTGTATTTGTAAAGCTGTGAACAATACAAGAGTAGGGATGTTTAGAGCAGGCATTGTAAGTCACTTTTTAATGGCGAGTTGGGGGTGTACATACATACACAAATGGAATAGAGAGGTAGTCAAAAAGCATTGTTTCTAACACTGTAAGCTTGGGTGATTTGCAATGCTTTTTCATTTAGAAAATTATTGAAGAAAAACCATCTGAAACAGAATAGGGAGCAAGTTCCTTAAATGACTTAGCAGCTTTCTGTTGCATCAACCATTACAGTGCAAACAAAGATTCTAATCTTAGGACTTGGCAGGTGAGTGAATATAGTGTTTCATATAGTGTTTTCATTTTTGAGAAATAGATGCATTTGTAGATTTTTTTCTTTACACTATTCAACAACTATCATGTGTTTGAAAACAGTTGTCTTTGTAGGATGTTGATTAAAATATTTTGATGTTATTTTCTTTATTAAATGGACAGTTCTCTAGATGTTTTGCTTCTGTGGGGCTCGGTAAGGTAATTTCAGTGTGTGAGCACAGCTTGGACTGTGTAGTTATGAGGACACATGTTATATGTATTCTCATCATGGAAGAAAAGGCATAATTAAGATAGCAAAGATTTTAGTATTGAAGTTTCTTGTTGACCATTTTTAGTTTGAGTCACCTAACTCATACTTATTTTTATTTTTATTATTTTACACATAAATACAATATATTACATAAAGCAAGAAGAACCATGAAACAAACAGGAATTACATAAATGCTATAGTCATAGTGTTTTGGTTATTTGTATTTGGCAGCCTTGAAGAAAACTTCTTTCCTATCTTGGTGAGTCTAAAATTCTGAATGTAAATTAATATCTGTCATATCTCATCTCTAAATAACTAAGCTGAACTGTAAAACTGAACTATTTGTTCTTCAATCACTTTCAAGACTTGAGAAAGAATAAAATTTAATTACCTGAGTAAACCAGAAGTGCAGTTAACAGTTTCCAAAGTGAAAAAATGACAGAGACAGTTTGCTGCCTGAAGAGTCATCCAAAACTATAATGTTGGAGCATCCTCTTCAGCCTTCTGGCCCAGTATATCTGACACACATATCTGTGAGCCAGAACTATTGAGGACTTGCCTACCCTGTCATGGCAGAGTGTGGCCGTTAACTCTGGCTGTATCCAAGCTTGCCCTTTTTAAGGCAGAATTCTGTCTGTGGCAGAAACGAGGACATTTGCCCAATGGCTGGTTTGTCACATTTGAAGCTATCTCTATAAGAAGGTTTTTTAATGCTCATCATCTTCTTCGAGGAAGGCTGGGTGTTTCCAGGAGTAAAGCTGTCTTGTCAAAGAATCTTTAAGATAATAAAAAATCTCTAAATGCCATATTCTGTAGTTCTCAGAGGCTTTTGAAAACCTTATCTATTTTACTGTATGTGTTTATAGAACCACATCTATCTGTTAAACCTAGGATATATAGTCTTGTGATTAAAAAATAGACTAATAATTGACATGACAATGATTTGGTCAATCAACAATTAGCTTGTACTTTATTTTCCTAAACGGCCTGCAGTAGTATTTTCAAAGTATTAGAAGTGAAACTTATAATTGAATTGTATGGGTACAATACCTCATATTATAGTAGAAATATATATAATGTATGTTAAGAATAATCTTAAATTTGAATTCTATACTAGTGTATCAGGGATATCTCTCTTTTCCTTTATCTTTCTTTCATAAGTATGAATATAGGGGTTAAAATAAATAAGGGAAAATATAGAAATATATAGGGATGATAGGACACAAACTAGATTATTGAATCTACTTCTCAACTTAAGGCCTTAATTGTTACTCACAAATAAGGTTATTATTAATTCATTGGTATAGATTTTTGTATATTGATAAAAATAAGTTTAATTTTGATACATTGGTACATAATTCAAATTAATTTTTTGTCTTTTTGGTTACAAGCATCAGGAAGATGGTTTAGCATTATTTCAGATATTTTTATGCCCTATAGCAAACCATCTTAAGTTATTGTATTAATGAGAGATGTTGGCACTGATGCTATGGTGCTAATATTGGACAAGAAAAGATATTCTTAGAGATTAAAAAAGAAAGAAAAAAGAAAAATAAATATAAGTGATTGGCCAATTGAAAAATAAACTTTCTAGGAATTCAGTGCTTTTGTGTGGACTAGATTCCACCTACCATGTTCTTCTTCCCCATAGTTTCAAATGTTCCAACACTCACTTACCCATGGAAGTACCCATATAGATATCAGGAGGAATGAAGACGACAAATTCGTGGTCCAAGAAATGCATCCTGATGCAAAGGGCAGGTATGAAAAATACTGAGTAAGTCAATTTTGTAAAAATCATTCGCAAGGCTGTGTAACACATTTGGTCGACTGAAAACAGATGGTCTTTAGGATCTGCATCATACTGACAAGGAAATTATAACCCAGAACATTAAAGGATTTTTTTTACTATGGTGGCAAAGGGATACAAGCCAACATCACAGAAAATATGATACTTTGCCCCGACAAAGTAAAATATGAAAAAACCAAACATCCACATTATTCCATCTTGCAGAGTAAGATACTCTAACTTAATAATACTTTGACTGCCCTTTTCCAGTAGGTTGCAGTCTCTTACTTACTGTACATTTTTTTAAAATCACAGTATGTTTGCTCTAAGTATTTTATGAGTAAAATTCTCAAATGTTTTTAAATCACACTTAGTTTCCCCCAATTATCAACACAAATTAAAAACTTACTGGCAAATTCTTTTCACATACAAATAGGTTATGCTACTAAGTCCATTTATTTTGTATTTTTGATTCAATAAATTTGGTGATCCACTGAAAAATAAATTCAGCATACTACAAGAGTCTTACTGCCCTGATTTAGACAAAATTCTCCTTTCTTTCCCTATTAGAAGAAATAATTACTAATTTAAATGTACCACTTTTCCATAGAGATAATTTTAAATTATTTTACATTTTAAAAGTAAAATAAATTTTTAGAATTCACCCTAAAGTCTTAGACAAACATAAAATGCATGTTTTAATATCAATGATTTTTTCATATAACTTAAAATCTTTCTTTCTTCCATATTATTCAAACAAGATTCATTCTAATATGCTCATTAATCATTCATTGGACATTATGTAGTAATTATGTTGACCACTAAGAGAGAGGTGTGTGTGTATGTGTGTGTGTATGTGTGTGTGTGTGTGTGTGTGTGTGTGTGTGTGTATTTAAAAAATTCTTCCCTTGTAAGATACATGTTATTCAAGCTCTTATCACAGAAATAAAGAGGGTATAGTGAAAGGACCATTTATAGAGGCATCGATAGAGTTGAAGAAACAGGAAGGTACTCGTATTAGTTAACCTTCTTTTGCTGTGATAAAATATCATGAGGAAAAGCAATTCAAGAAAGAGGTTTATTCTGGTTCCAAACAAGAGTCCAAAATATGGGAATAAAGTAGGAGTCAGAGGAAGACACAAGATCAGCAGAACAATGCCCCACTCATTGCTGCCTATTCCTCAGTTGGTAAGGGAGAAAATACTTGTCACATGTATGATGTGACATGAAGTCCTATCACGAGGCTAATAGTCACAACATGATTTCAGCTTATTTACTTTCTTTCCAGAATTGTAAGTGGTAACATTAATCCTCCATCAGAACATGAATCCTCCATCAACATTTAGTATCAAAGAAAGTAAGAAAGAGACCTTTTAGATTCTCAAAAGTGGGTTCCCGGGGACTAGGGGCTTTAGGTGGTTAGCGTCAACTGCTGTGCCTGTGCCTGTTCAACTGGCTAAAGCCAAGTTTTAGTCTGTCTCTTCTTCCCAACAAATACTCATATTTAACATAAAATATATGAAATCTAATTATAGACCTTAAAGTAAGAAGTCTTGCTTAAAATTTCAATAAAAGATTTGATTTAACAGCCCAAATTAAGACTTTATATTAATAAAAACATGGCAATGATCATAAATACCCCCCAATAATCTTTGTAATCATCATCATCTTCTGTGCTTGCTCCTGTTGACACTAACCAATGATATTCCAGCTACACTATGACTCGCTCTTGCTTATGCCTGCCAGGAAGTAATTTATGACTCCCCTTATCTTCCCAACCAACTTCCAAATGGGTCATTTCCTTTGGCTGTGTATAGATATGATCCCTCCCACACTGCTACCCAATTACTTCAGTTCTTAATGTTCTTCGTAGGAATTCAGAAAGTGCTTTCTGAATTAAGTATAAGTAATAAAAGGCTCTCCCAACCATATTTAGTGATAAGACAACTTGTTAGAGTCAAATACTTTCTTAGTGAAGCAAGTACAGGCAGAACTTAGATTCTGGATTAATTTACTTTAATACATATGCTATTTATTCTTTCGCCCAGTATCTTCTAGCACCCCTCATTAAACCAGGCAAACAGAGAGTAACTGAAATATGAGGCATAAATGGTCTCTTATGCTTTCTCGGGACCCAACCCTTCATCCTCTGTCCTGCTCTGTGTCCAAAACAGCTGAACCTCTTTGAATCAGGCCAACTTGCTCCTTTATCCACCGACCTTTGGTGGGATATTGGCCAGTGGCAGGCACCAGCAGAAGGTAGCATGGCAGATGAAAAAGACATCAGGGTATTTATTCCTCTGCAACCTCCATTTCTTGATGTGCTCTTGTGATAAAGGCTGTGACCTTCTACGAGTAACAGTAAAGCTTCTATCAAATGATCTGCTTTCGTTACTCCAGCTTCCAAACGTGGGTAAAGAAGCCATATGTTTCTCTTGCCACTTAGTTTCTAAGTGTCCTAAGGTTTCTCATCATTCCTTAAACCATATGAAAATGTCCTCCTCCCGGTGGCCTTCAGATCACATCATCTTACCATCAGTTTGGCTGATACAAGAGTAGAAGACAGTCTTTGCGTTCATGAAATTGACAGTGTATTGGGGTATATAGATAGTGTTAATATGCTGTAACTGGGAAGTACAAATAGACATCTGATCTACACTATGGCATCCAGGAGGGATGTTTTTATGGTGTTAAAGGACCGGGAAAAGAGAAACAACTACTTGTGCGTTTATATTTCGGCGAACAGAATCCTCTGTGTGTTTGTAAAATACAAAACAAAACAAAACTATAACCGAAAGTACTTGAGAAACTCGAAAAATGAAATCGGTTTTTCTTTATTAAACTCTACCGCCACTTTCAGGCAGAATTCTGCCTAAAAAAAAAAATGGCAAACTTGGATGCAGGTAGAGTCGATGGCCAAACTCTGCCAAGACAGGGTAAGCAAATCTTCAATGGTTCCTGCCTCACAAATATGTCTGTCAGACAAATTGGGCCAGAAAGCTGAAGATGATGCTCCAAGGTTATAGAGAGTTTTGGGTGACTATTCAGGTAGTAAACTGTCTCTGTCATCTTCTCATTTGGGAAACTGCTAGCCTGCAGCCCCTGTATACTCAGGTAATTACTTTTATTGGGTGTTGCGTGTGATTGGAGACCAGATAGTTTAGTTTTACAATTAAGATTAGTTGGTTAGAGGTTAAGATATTTTTGGGTCTAGCTAGATGTTTTAAGTTGATAATGACAAGATATGATAGATATTGATTTACATTCAGAATTTTAGAAGCACCAAGATGGGAAAGATGTTCTCTTCAAGGCTGTAAAAAGCAAATAGCCAAAACACTATGAAGGTAACATTTATGTAATTCCCAATTGCTCATGGTTCCTCTTGATGAAGGTAGTTTATTGTACATATGAGTAATAAAATAAATGTATATGTAAAAAATAAAAATATATATTTAATAAAAAATGAAAAATATAAGGAAATTTCATAATACTGAGCTTGACTATTTACTCTGTATATTTGAGATAAATTCATAATATTCAATTATATCTTATAAAACTATCTATGAACACTGATGATTTATTCTTAGAAAGCAAGATTAAATCAGCCTACATAATAATCAAGATAACATTCTGTGTGTATAATAAGCTGTTAAAAATTTTAAGCAGTGCTTATAAGGATCCATGGAGGATGGCCTTTTATTTTGTGATACTGAAGATTGAGCACAGGATCTTAAATATATTAGGCAATTGTTCTACTAACAAAATACAGCTGTGGCCTTAAAGATGGTCTTTTTAATTCTTATAACAACAATTCTCAATTGTGAAGTAATAGTTTAAATATTCCTTATGTATTCTATAATCAAAATATTCTATTATTTTGATCTTATTGATTTTTATATACTAAAATTTGTTTGCCTATTACCATACCTTTCATGCTTTCAATTTGATTTAGTTATGATTTATATTGTGTTAAGTATGAGAAAGAGTGGAGATACGGTCTCACTCTGTCACTCAGGGTAGCCTTGAACTCATATCAATCTCTTGCCTTAGCCTCCAAAGTGCTAGGATTATAGGTGTAAAACACAAAGTTTGATTCTTTTTTATTTTAAATCATTTTAATATTGCTAAGTAGATATTTTCCATTTTATCACAAGCGTATATCTCAATTTCCATTTATTCTACGTGCATGTGCACATACTCAGAAACATAGAGGAGAAATAAAAAGACCTTAGTAGAATCCAAAGGATCCAAAATGAACAGCTCAAGCAAAATACAAATTCAATCTATCTAGTTTTACAGAAAGTGCGAAACTAGTATAGGAAAAGCTTACTGATGTTATGAAAACATAGAGGAAGTGAGCATAACTATGTTTAGCCATTAACATATTACAATAACCACAATGAAAATGTCTGTGTATAACCTCTCTTCTCAGCTTTTAAACTTTTCCTTGAAAATTGCTCTACTTTGAATAAAAATTAATTTTCTTTTTAAGTAATTTTTTCCAATATGCCCATTGCCATTGAATTGGCTCCTAAATTTTATTTTGATGGAGTTTCGAAATGATCTCATTTCTCAGAGACAAGTACTTGAGGATTGGAAGCTGTTGGTAAGCTTTTAAAAGATGTGCGAGATATTGCTATGTATTTTCCACGAAGAAGGAGATGGTAGGTAGTCATGGCATTTGTGATGCTTTGTATATTTGTTCTAGAGCCCAGGCCATTATATGTTTGGACAGTATTTGAACAACAAAAGTTAGTGTACATTGAGCCCAGTGCCATCGTGTTTTATGCTTACTTTACAGAGGCCTTCATTTTTGTTTTTATTACTCATTCATTGATTCGTTCATATGTGTGTGTGTGTGTGTGTGTGTGTGTGTGTGTGTGTGTGTGTTATAGCACTTTGTGACAGTTAGAGGACAACTTAAACAAATTGGTTCTTTCCATCCAGTATGTTGGGCCTAAGAATCACATGCTTTAACCTGCTGCGCCATCTTGCTCATGGTTTTTATAAAGACCTTCATGGTGAAGATAATCAGTAGTTAAATTTGGTTTATTCTCTACTTTCATGCAAAATATTCTTTTCAAGTAAGATTCTTGAGAAATAATTTTAATGATTACACCAGCTCAGGTAGTATGACTGTGCCAGAGTGTGTTTCATTATATTTAAAGTAAAACCAACCAACCAATCAAACAAACAAACAAAAAACCTAAAAAACAGATAATAGATATGATTCTGAAATTTACAATCCAGTTTAAAAATGAAGGAATTGGTCTCAATGCCAATGCTAACAAACGGTCAGCTAAAAATCAACTATCATTTCTACATAAGTTTTATCTATTCTTTCATTTATAAATTGAAAAAATATGTTATTTAATGTATTTTCCAAGAAACTCATTAGGGCACACAAGATAAAACATATCAAATACTTATATTATGTCAAAAGAAACACCCACAAATCAAGGTGTTATTATCCAACACTACTATACATCCCACCAGATATTAAATACCTTCCTAAATTTTATGAACAATAACTAGAGTTGTTGAGGAAAAAATGATGGAAACCTCTGGATTAGATGAAATTAAATAAAAACATCATTTCGTCATTTGAATAATTTTAATCTTTCCATGTATAGCTGTTGATAAGCAAAACCTGTAGTACAGATTGGAACTGAGCCAGCCTTTTTGCACTTCAAACAGATGACAATGAACTATGTATTTTTTTGTTATCCACTTTTAAGTTTTTGAGATACCTTGGCAGTAGAATATATAAGACTTTAATTTTTGACTGAAAACAAATAAGGTGAAAAGAGAAGATATCAGTCATCTTGGATGCAAGATTGGTAAAAAGAATGTACCTTTTAACACCTTGCTGAATATGCTGAGGGAGCTGGGTCCAGCTTTAAAACCAAAATGGGTAGATCTGGGTAGGGGTTTGAAGTTTACTGCACGTATTGTCCTTGGCTAGTGCCATAGTTTGAGCAGGATCCCTGGGCCCAGATCTGCCCATCATAATGTTCTTCTTGTAAGTTTCTAAGACCCTCTGGATCTTTCTATTTCCTTATTCTCCCATGCTTCTCTCAGCCAATAGACCGGACAGTTGAGTGGAGAGTCGGGTCTGACTGTCACATGAACTCTGGTGCCCCATATTTGACCACGTCCCCTGGATGGGGAGGCCTGGTGGCACTCAGAGGAAGGATAGCAGGCTACCAAGAAGAGACTTGATACCCTATGAGCATGTACAGGAGGAAGAAGTCCCCTTCATTCACAGTCATAGGGGAGGGGAGTAAGGGGAAAATGGGAGGGAGGGAGGAATCGAAGGATACAAGGGCTTATTAGTTAAAATGATGCTGGGAAGGTGATATCCTTGGTGAGAACCTTAAAAGTGTCCTTTTTTACTATATGGAAGTTAAAAGAATGAGGTAAGTATATATGGAGCGATACACAATAATGTCATAGACTATCTGGAGAAACAAAGTACAGAACAGTGAATGTAGCATACTCCTCTGGAGAAGTATAAAAGTAACATATGTGTACATATTCATAAGCGCATTCTGGAAAGAGAGAGAGAGAGAAATGTGCAAGCGAGGGGGAAAGAGAATAATTGTATTCCTTGCTCTGAAGTCTACATGGTCTGACACACATAAAGGCATTCCATTTTTATTTTGAGTGGTGTTTGCATAATGTTTGTTTCTTCATCTTTTTGCTTTTAATATGTCTGTGTTTTCATATTCAAAGTGAGTGCATGGTAGATAAAACATAGCTGATATCAGCTTTTTGTTCAGTTTATCTCCATTTTCAGTCATTAGACGTTTGTACTCAATGACTGATATTGTTGTGTTTGATAAGACCAACTATGGTATATTTTTTTCTGTCACATATTTTCTTCTGTCCTTTTGGAGTTCATATAATTTCAAAAATGATTGTTTTCTGGTTCATTATTGAATGTAAGTTTTTGTTTTGTAGAGTTTTTAAGTGTTTGCTTTGAGGTTTGCATGTGTCAGATGCATTCATAGATTTATTACTTGCCTCATTCAGTGGGCATATATATTATGATTTTATGGATACGGGAAATATAACATTTAAATTATAAAATACTTTTGCAGAGCTAAAATTCGAACCTAGATTTGTCTAATTCCTAAATGTGCTTTGTGAGCTTAGGAAAATAATGAGAATATCTTTCAGCGTTTAGTACAATCAACTGTCTATAAAGGAGGCATGGTATGAAACAAAATATTAATTGTAGTTTAAATGATTGAATATACATATAGATATGCTGGGTAGGTAAAGGTTTCAATTTTCAGTGGATTGCCACAATATGGCAACAAAATAAAGAATATGATACTCATTTCACTGAGAGACAATATTAGAATAATGATGAAGAAATTAGGGTGGTGTTTTACATTTCATTATTAGTGATATAATTATTGGGTGCAAATTTCTTTTCAAAGATTTATAACTGATGAACATTTGAAGTGAAGCAATACAGTGCTTAAAAAATTGTCATTAATTTTTTAATGCTTTATTTAATTTAATTTATTTATTATTTTATTTATTTATTTATTTTTATAACTATTATTTATGATTATATATAAATATTATTTATAAATTATTTGTTTATTTAATTATTAAAAATAATTAAATAATTATTTTATTTAATTTAATTAATTAAAGCTTGGGAGGCTTTATATTTTATAGATTCCCAATAATCTCCAAAATTCCTTCAACAAAACTCACTCTTAACTAAAAATATGCTTAATTTAAAAATGTCTTCTGGAACAGGTCAGCTTGCCTCCTCTTTTTAAGACATCATTGATAAAGAAATTCTACAACCCGTCTTGGTTGGGGCAAATCTCAGGGAAAGGATGTTCCTCAAAAATATGTAGGTCTACTAATCACCTTCAGAGTCTAACATCATGTATACATACACTGAAAAGAGGATTGATGGATGGAGTGGGACTACGTATTAGACAACAGGAACTGATTTTATCTTCATGAAATATTTTTAATGTGATGTTTAATAGTAGTTAACACAATTTACTACTTCCAAGCACATAGTTTGCTGAATCTTGTTAATTGCAAAGCATAGTACCACCACGGCTACCAAAGTTCCTTACAGGAAAAGGTTTCTTAAAGATATTTGTCTTTGAAAAGACCTAGTCTTTTGAAATCTCCTCTATGTCGACCCTTAGCATATTGATCTGCTTTCTGACATGGTAAAGCAAAGTGTTTTGTTTGTTTCATTTTTCTAGCATAATTTTGAACTTTGTGCATGTCATTTTGCATATCGCTGATCAGTATTCTATGGTTATGCATGTACCACACTTTGTTTATTCAGCCCCCAAGTGATAGAAATTTCAACAATGATGCTGTATCATTCACATCCATATTTTGCAAGGACAAGCGTGTTCATTTCTCTAGAGTGACTATCTATGAGTATCATTACTGAGTCATAGGGAACAGTGTCCTTACACTATGTAAGGTAAGGTCACACTATGTGTCAAGAGACTGTATCATTTATGCATTTCTATTAATAATGCATCACAGTTTCTGCTGGTGAATATCCTTGCCAACACAGCATTGCATTTCTCACGGGTGCGCATGAATCATATTTTCGCTTTAATTTACCCAGGAAAGGTTTGATGAAGGAAGGAGCTATAATTCCGACTTGGGCTTTTCTACTGGCAAAGAATGGACTGACTTACATAGTACATTCTGTTTTATTAATGACTCTTCCATGAATATGGAAGTCTCATGTAGTCTTAAGTTGGATCAAATCGTAGCTTTGAAAATGTTCTGAAAATTACAGGATGTACTTCTTATAGTGTGCCTCTTTCATATCCGTCCACCTCCTAGTGCCAAGCCATGGCACTCTTTCCAGTACCTAGCAATCCCAATTCTACTTTCAGATTTTTTTTTTAAAGTTTCCACCTATGAAAGAGAACATACGGCAGTTGTCTTTCTCTGGGTAATTTTGCTTAACATGGTGCTCACTAGTTCCTTTTATTTTGCTGCAAGTGGCAGAATTTAGTTTTTCTTTAGTGCCAAATATTCCACTATGTATATCCACCATATTTGCTTCAGCCACACATTTTAGGCTAATTATGTATCTTAGATATTGTGAATAATGTCACAACAAACATGAACATGCAGACATCTTTTTTTGTATGCTAACTTCTTTTACTTCACATATATGCCCAAGAGTAAGACAGCTGGGGCAGATTGTAATCCTATTTTTACTTTTGTGAAGAAGTTCCATAATTTTCTTAGACGTTGTCCTAATTTACATTCCCAGAAAGAGTGAATCATTGCCTATTCCAATATCTTGAAATGTTTTCCTTGTATTACCCTCCAGTAGTTTTAGGTCTTAAAGTTTTGATCCATTTTGAGTTGATTTTTCCATGAGGTGAAAGATAGGATGAAGTTTAAATTTTCCACATAAGATATCCAGTTTTCCCAGCATCATTTGTAAAGATGGTTGTCCTTTATCCAGGGAACATTTCTGGCACCTTTGGAGAATCAATTGGCTTTCAATAGGCTAGCTTATTTCTGAAGTCTCTCAAGTTTCATTTTCCTGGGTGTCTGCTTTAGCCTACCAGCTTTGGTTACTAAGGGCAAGTAGTATGTCTTAAACTTATGTCAGATTCTTACAGCTTTGTTCTTTTTGCTCAAACTTGCTTTGGTTTTTTAGAAACATTTTTTATCCTACTATGAGTTTTAAGCTCATTTTCCTTAGATCTTTGAAGAGTGTTATTGATATTTTGATGAAAAATTCATTGAATTTATAGATCCTCTGCAATTCCAAATAACACCCCTGGTAGGTACACTAACAATGGTTTTCAGATTTTTTTTCATGATTTTAAAATACACTCTCCCATGCCATCTTAAGTCTGTAGAATGTCTTCTAAGAAACTTATTATTCTAATGAGCTTTCCCTTAAACTTGACTTACTATGTTTCTCTAGATTGAAGAATCATTCTCATTTTAAAAGTTTGACCGTAAAAGTTTTTGTTGAAAAACTGTCCTGCTTGTGTCTATCTGGAGTTATAACATCTTGGAGGTCCATTTCTTTCTTATGATTAGGAGTATTTCTTTAATCATAATTTATCAACTTTAGATACACCAAAGCTGCAGGAGATTGATTCTTTAATGATCTTCCAATTTAAATGCCTTTTTTTTTTTTTACACTTTTTCTCTTGTCTTCATGTTGGAACATAATATTTCAAAAGGCATGGTCCATACTCTTCTTTATTACACTTGATCCAATACAATATTGAGACTTTCAATTGTGCTTTTTCATCTGATACACAAAATCTTTCATTTCCAAGATTTCTGATTGGTTCTCTTCAAAAAGTCTTCCATCAAGTTTTAAATCACATTGCAATTTCATTTAATTATTTATTTCCTTTAGATCTAATGGAGTTGTTTGAAAATCCTTGTTTTGAGTTGCTTGTCAGCTATGCCATACACTTACATAGCTTTGAAATCTGTTATTGGCATTCTGAGCTGTAGGAAGTATTACATTATTTTTATTTTCCTGTGTTCTTACATTGAGGTTTGTATACATGACATAATGGGTATGTCTAAAACTTTTATGGGATAACATTCTTAGGAAGCAGGTAAAGGTGTATCTCTTAAAGGTAGCTTATTCTCAACTTTTGACTGTAATATAAACTCCCCATGGCTCTTTAGCAGTGACTCCAGAAGATACAAGGCTGAGTATGCTCCATACTGTATAAAAAATGAGGGATCCATTGTCTCTGTAGGTCACACAAGAGTGTGCACGAGGGGAAAGCTTTTTAACTCCTTCCTTACTTTTCACTGGCAGGTTCCTGTGCTCTGCTGCTGTCTCCACTCTTCACTGACATCAGAACTCAGCTGCTTCTTTGGCTCCCCACTGTGGACTGATGTCCAGTAGTTCTCTAGGAATTCTGTAGGTCTTCAGTATCAGACTGGGATTGCTCTGGCATCCAGCTTGGTGGGCTTTGCAGCTATTGTTTCTTAGCATCTTCCCTGTGGTTAATGCCACTCTTGGGAAGCCTAGATGGTGTGTCACATATGTGATTATAATAAATCCCCTTTTCACATATTCCCCTTCTTCTGCTTCCACTCTTCTAGAGAACCCCAATACATTGACCCCCAATTCAGTTTTTAATCAAGTTTATTGTAGCCAAAGTAATGCATGTCCCTCTCACGATAGTATTAATCCTGTAGGTACAAGTAGTCTCACATTCTCATGACTCCTAAATTTATGAATCTTCATGTAAGTATAGCTAAGGTAGCAAAGATTGTAAAATGCAGTCTGTGTAGTTACTCCTATGATGCTAGAGATGGCCCTCACTGGGTGATGGGTGCTTCTTCTAGTATTGGTGAAAGGAGCTGTTGCTTGAATGAGTCTCACCTACTGACAGCTCCAATAGTTTTGAGAGGCCTCTAGCACTTGCCTTCTTGGTCTAGGTGCTTCACGGGGAGGGGTACCAGTGGAAAGAACAGTATCCCTCCTGTGGAACTCATAGCAAAGATTATCAGCAGTGTGTGACTAGACATGATGTGGAGGATGTAGGAAGTGAAAGTGTAACTCCCTCCAGTGCAACTGTGGGTTTGCCCGCCTAGAAATGGCACCTCAGGATCCCTCCTAAGCTGTGTATGTCCGAGATGAGTGATACCTGGGGAGTTTTCTACCCCAGAGTCGGTCATGTTTAGTGCCTGGCAGATATCATATACATTCTAATATAATACATCAGTTTATATAATATAAAAATCTGTGTTTATCTCACAAAAAGGTTTGCTTGTTTGGAATATGGAAATAGAAGAGACTCAGAAGGTCAATGACACATTGCATTGCCATGCATAGCTTACAAAATGTGTAGGTATTTTAGGCAAGCCACCAGCTGCCCATTTTCAGGGGAAATTATGGCACAACAGTTCCAGGGCTATCCCATCTGGATTTACATCTTGATTTTGACACCTGTTATCTGCAGGACTTTTAGATGGCGCTACAACTCTTTCATTTGTAAGTAAAGAACACAGTGAATCTTATCCCGTATGGGTGGTGTGAGGTTAAAACAAAGTACTGGATAGTAGTAAACTTTAATAATAATATAGATGAATCGCTCACACGTGTATGTCTTTAAATTTAAACTCCAAATAATCATTTAATTCATTTCCCTCTGCATTCTGAGAATTGTACCCAGCTCCTTGTATACGGTAGACAAGTGCTGTGCCTCCAGCCCATTAATGTCTTCTTAAAATGAGTTATCCACGAGGCATCATTATGATGACTTCTTGCCTGATAGTTTAGGGAGGATGCACTGAAATCCTTCCTGGGATACTAAGGAGTACCTACCTGTAGCATTGCTTGATGTGATTATCTAAGTCTTTATCAATCAGTACATCAGTGACATATACTGCCAACGAAGCAGAATTCAGTGACAGCTTGCAAGCTTTTATTACCGGCAACAGTGTTTGGCTGTGGAGAGTTTCCTTAAGTAAACTGGCAAAGGATTGAGCTTTTTGGAGGCAAGTTTTCTGTTCACCTGCTTTGTTGGCCCTGTGAGTTAAGTCTTATTCATTTATATGTAATAGTTGTAGGCTGTGTAACATGAGCTCATGATGTGTTTGAAAGGTGGATCTCAAAGAAAAAAAGAAATGAAATAAGAATTGCTATACTGAAAGGAAACCTTTTAACTTGTTGACACTTGCTGGGTTGAAGTTATCTTTATGACATCTGTGTAGAAAACTATGAATATAAGATTCTTGCTAAATCAAGTGTTCTTGAAATTTGAGCAAATTATATATCGACAAATCGATAGTAGTTAAAAATAAGTTTTCCCTATTAACTTATGAGAGTTTTAAGAAACACTTTGCCAGGACTCACTATTAGTGTGCTAGTTTGATCAACATTAGTACATGTGTTTGGAAGTAAACTAACGCATTTCCCTGAAAATACTGTTGTTTTTTAAGTTAGACACTCACAAATTTAGGTTGGCTCTCCTTCAAATACTATTCTTGGTTTGAATAAATTCTTCTCTGTGTGTTCCTTGCTGGAGCAGAGCTCAATGTGAGAGTCTAAATTTCCTGTTCCTTCTCATGTGGTTTTGGGGAGTCATTCTGTTTCATTGTGGCAGGCATGGAGGAGATGAACTCAGAGCTATTTCCAACAACATCAGTTATTAAAACCACAGGTGAAAGCCACCAGATGACAGACATTGGATTCACCACAGAGCTCATTCATTCAGGCCATACTTTCAAGCTTCTCCTAACCTTTGGCTTTAGCCAAGTATAATAAATATCCTGAAATCTGGTCTTGCCTTATCTGCACCACTCCACTCGGTATCACTGGCAGAATTCCACTGTAGGCATGGAGTCCCACTGAGTCACACACACACACACACACACACACACACACACACACACCTCACTTCACAGAAAAGGAATACAGAACTGGGCCATGTGCACAGTCTCTAAGTGGTACATAGTGTGCTGTTTAGGTGAAGCTAGCCAACTGAAGTTACGTGTGCATCAGTAGCTCAGAGAAGAATCTGCAAGGATGAGTGGCCAGGTCTCAGTATATAGGCATCGGTGATAAATCAGAGATATCTATACAGCGTTACCGTCTCGTCAGCAAGAACGACGCTGCACACACAAACAGGATCCTTCTGCAGTAAAGCTTTAATGCCTCTTGAGAGGAAGAGCATAAGCTTACAACACGAAAAACGGAGACAGAGAGAGCAAACAGCAGAAACCCCTCCCTTATATAGGAAACTGTCCTCCGCTTAGGACGTGTCAGTCCCTGATTGGCTGTTGCTCATCGGGCGAGATGATGCCACGGGAGAGGCAGAGCACAACGAGTGGAAAATCCCTTCGCACATGCGCAGATTAGTTGTTTGTCAGCGTGGGACACAGGGTGTCAGCGCCATCTTGTAATGGCGAATGTGGGCGCGGCTTCCCACATCTCCCCCTTTTCTTTTTATTAAGAAGCAATAAGACACCCAATAGGGAGAGTGGAGACAGAGGTCAAATCCCCAAACAAAATATCAGGCCTGCATACACAACTCTCCCCTAAGCTCTTCACCCGGAGAGGTCATAGCCTGGCCCTGTGCCGTTTTTTCTGGGGGAAGGACACTGGGACACGCAACCTTCATGCAAGATGACATGCCTCCCTAGAATTAGCTCATATATGCCGCAGAGCCATTCTACTGCAATGCTTTGCTATGCAACTCTCCAGGGCTGCTGAAGCTTACTCACTCTACCTCGTGCAATGAGATGAGACTCTGAGGGTGCAAGAGCTGAGCAGCCAGCGACTTATTGCTTAAGCATGGTTAACCATATATCAGGGGAGGTCCCAGACTCTAAAGCAGCAAGTGCTTGGGTGATAACCACCTTGTCTCTTTTTGTTTGAGCCCTGAGTCTACAGACCAACCATAGGGTCAACACTAATCCACAGCAGATTACAGCTCCAAACAATCCAACCCCAACCCATTCTTTAAAGAAGGAGAAGGCTGAGGATATCCACGACGAGAATCCCTCAGTTAAGTGACAGATCCAGCCGTGGGGAATTGATTTGAATGATAGCAGTCCACAATTCTCTTAAGGTCTGTTCAAACTCCGCTGTCCAATTCTGTAAAATAAACTGAGAGAGACTCTTTGACAGATTAGCTGCTTTAGTGAAATTTTCATATTGAACCGAGATAACACAATCCAGGGAATTTTTGTTTACAGCCCAGTTGGGCCAGTTAAAACCACTTGTCGGCGCCGGACCGTCCAGTGGAAATAAGACGCCAACAACCAGACTTCTTCTCGAGATCTTTACTCAGGATTAAGCTCAGTGGGAATGGCCCCGAAGAAGGGAAGGGCCAAGCTTAAGTACAACTCAAGGGCCAATCAGCTCATGCCAGGTGTCACCTCCTCATAGGTCCGCGTCAGAGCAGGACTGCTCGTCATCAGATCACCAGTTACCCTTGCACAGCCTTTTGCCATATAAGGACTTGTTTATCTTAGAGAGCGCTCGCCGTCAGGATGGCGGAAGGCGGAAGCCTGCGCCTTGTTAAGGCATGGCACATCGCAGCTCTCCACAGTCCCCCCTGTTTTATTTTGTAAGAACAGGACGAAACGGGTGAGAGTAGAGGTCTGATCTCCAGAGGGCACTGATGTATGACCACCCATAACCCAGGTTATTCACCTTGATCATGTGCGAAACCCGCCCTGAAGTTTGGCCACTGATGTACAACAGAACTCAGCTAGGGGCTCGGCCCCAGCCTAGCTCTGGACCCGACCGACACCTTTTTCTGGAGGTGGGATTTTGGGTGTCAGCCCACATGCAATCAGACGTGTTCTCCAGGAAGCCATTAACTGCAAACAATGTACCTCCTGTGCAGTGCTTTGCCTTGCACCCCGAACGTGACGAGGATCAGAACTTAAAGGCCGCCAGCCAAGCTTGAGGGGACTGTCCAGCCTCAATAGCATAGAAGGCTTGTGCAATTAGGGCACGGTCTCTGTTTCGGGATATGACCAAGCGTCGAAGGAACACAAGGCAGAGGAAGCTGATAATCAGAAGGGTCATAGCTAAAGCCCCGATACCTGCCCACTCCTTAAGATGATGCATAGCTTGTTGAATCCAGGAGGCAAGGCCTTCAGCGGTGGATACATCCACGCATGTAACAATGGCGGCAGTGCGCAGATCTCTTCAAACTCTGCGGACCAGTTCCCCTGGAGATAAGCTGAAAGACTCTTAGACAAATTAGCAGCACGTGTAAAATTGTTATATGGCACAGATGTAATGCATAACCCTGAAATTTCCATTCGCATCTGAGCCGAATCACCTGTTAGAAGTTTCAAAAAGGTCAGATGTATTCCAGCTGAGAGTAGCATTACCAAATGCTCCTCCATTAATCATGGCCATTGCTGTTGGCATCCTCAAACACTGGGAAGACGGCACGAGCCTGCTTCCAAACCTCTGGGCACAGAGAATGATAGTTCCCCTGTGGTGCTGATAAAGGTGAAGTGTCCCCATAAGGCGGCGGTGCCAGTTCCGAGGCACGCCAAGATGGCGGATTATCTCGTTTGGGCGCGGCCTCTTCCGCCTTCTTCCTCCTCCTACCCTCCTCGTGCTGTTTCTGCGAGAGCGACTCCATTTTTAGCATGAGTCTCTCAAGTCTTTAGTTTTCAGCAGCCCTTTCTGAGCCGCCCTGATCAGACATGACGAAGAGTTTCCCACTTTTAAAGGGTCTCCGAACGTCGCCCGCTTTACCGCGGACTGAAAAACTTGTCTCAACAACCTGAGAACCCTCCCCCGCTCTACCTCGGACTGAAAAACTTGTCTAATTGTAGTTTGTGAAATCCGAGCATAAGCTCCCCAATGGTAATTTACCTGATTTGCAGTAAATTGACCTTGACTTGTTAACAAATCAAAGGTCCAATCCCTCTGTTCAGGGGTAAGTGCAAGGGCATTGGCCCGAGCCTGTGTTTGAGCGGCCTCAAACCACAGGGCTCTCCATTCTATGTATTGGCCCATATCTGAAGTGCGGCCTTGCCAATCAGAAGGAGTTAGGGCACCAGTGCCAATTCTTTCTAACATTACCAGGGTGAAATTTGCATTAACCCCATATTTGCGAACAGATTCAGCCAAGTCCTTTATTAGATTGAACTCCACTGGAGCATGGACTCGACCCCCGTTCTCTGTTTCAAACACAGGAAAAAAACTATGTAATTTTTTACGAATCTTTTCCGGCCAGAAGGAAAATCCAGACTGCAGTTCGTAGGGTGGAGGAGCAGTGGGTGCCACCCTGCGAGATAAATTGAGGGAGGGTTGTTTATTACCCTCTCGTTCATTAAGGTGGTATCTCTCTTCCTCATACCTGATTGCCTCTTCCTCTAATTCGGCTTCTTCCTCCGAATCAGGAGTCTCATTGTCAGAGGTATTAAAGCTTGTAGAGCTATCAATATTCAGTGCCTCAAGATCCTTTAAAGGATAAAACCTTTGCGATATTTTTCTCGGCGGTAAACTAGGTCCTGAGGGGGGTCGCACTCCTTTTACAGGAGGGTCCTGAGCTTTTTTCTTTTTACGGGCATTCTTCTTCCCGCCCGCTTTTTTCTTTTTACGGGCATTCTTCTTCCCGCCCGCACCCAACCTCTCACTACGTTCGGTTTCTGACATGCTATCCTGAACTTCTAGGGCTACCTGTCCTTCATCTACTGCCCTCTTGACAATTACGGCAGTAAACATTACAGCTAGAATCAGCCCAAGAATTTCAGAAATATGCATACCTCTCCGAACTTACCAACCCTGCAGTTCTGAATCCTCCCTGTAGTCAGGGGCTCTCCGAAGGTGCTGACAATGGTGTGGTCTTCCCGGGTTTCGGCACCATATGTGGCTAGCGTTACCGTCTCGTCAGCAAGAACGACGCTGCACACACAAACAGGATCCTTCTGTAGTAAAGCTTTAATGCCTCTTGAGAGGAAGAGCATAAGCTTACAACACGAAAAACGGAGACAGAGAGAGCAAACAGCAGAAACCCCTCCCTTATATAGGAAACTGTCCTCCGCTTAGGACGTGTCAGTCCCTGATTGGCTGTTGCTCATCGGGCGAGATGATGCCACGGGAGAGGCAGAGCACAACGAGTGGAAAATCCCTTCGCACATGCGCAGATTAGTTGTTTGTCAGCGTGGGACACAGGGTGTCAGCGCCATCTTGTAATGGCGAATGTAGGCGCGGCTTCCCACAGGACACTTCATTAGGAGGAAAGCGTGGATCTGGGAACCAAAAGCTGAAGTTAACACTGACCAAGAACCTACTGAGGATGCTTGTTCTTTGCCTCTCAAGTTTAATAAAAATATTTTTATCCCAGTCTTCAAAGAGGGCTGAGCAAGGACTCATTGAACTTCAAAATACATATTCACTTTAAGTAGTCGGCATGCAAGGATCTTCAAGCTGGAGTACTTGATTATGAGGAGGAATGAGGCTTCTCAATATACTGGGGATAAATTCACCCACATATGGAAGCCTTGGTGTTCTTGTCCCGTTGTACCTTTGTAATGACACATATATTATGCCAATATTGAAAGGAGCCTATTGCACAATGGTTGAGACCCACTGGGAATGGGAGGTAAGCCAATGAGACAGACACGCTTAAGTGATTGCTGAGGATGAGGGGAAGATGGAGTGACTAGAGAATGAAGCATGTACTAATGAGGACTGGCTGAGAGAAACTGTAAGGACAAGGGCTGCCGTTTCTCCAGCTCAGCTCCATTTTCACAGGTTAGTCTTAGAAAGAGGGGATTACAGGCATCATGGAGCAGCTATGTCACCACCACTCTTAGGAACAGTTTTAGGTTCTCTGGATGCTGTGCTTTTACATCCATTAACCAAGACTGCACCAGGTCAAACTTTTCCTGCACTATTTTTAGTTAGCACAAGAACAAATGAGATACTAGCACTAAGTCACTGTAGCTCAATACTCAGTTCTTGTAATGAACAACATTTACTTAGGGCAAAGGTTTGTAAAAAACAAAAACAAAAAACAAAAACAAAACCAACCAACCAAACCAAACCAAACCAAACCAACAACCAAACAAACAAAAAAGAAGATACAACTGGCACTGGTATTGGTCAACTAGGTTGTCAGAACTTTGGTTGAAAGTTTTGAGAAAAAATTTTCAAAGGGTAAAATGTACAATACAAAGAAAGGATAACATAAAGTTGGTAGGAAGAAGTTGGAAAACCCTCTAAAAACTGGTTGACCTTGGTAAATAGCATCTACATATTATCCGTTTATTTATAGATAAATCTTAGTATATTTACACTATAATAATGTTTTGATAAGTATATAATAATATGAGGCTAAACAGAGAGAAATAAACATAATCCTTATTATGTATCCTTAGAGAAAGCAACTTATTTTCTTACTGCTCTTGAAAATTAGCAAGGAAGAAAATGAAATGGTAGAAAATACAAAATGAGTCTTGAGGCACATTACATTTATTTCATCAAGACATGTAACATGTTAATTGCTGACAACTTACACAACCTTCTAAAATTAAGGGTAAACAGCCAGACTAACATTCCTGGTACTGCACTTATACGTCATGGCCTTTGCTGACCCTAGATAACTAGGCATCACCTTGGCCATCCAATTTGTCTTCCTCTCTCACCAACATAACCTCTCCATTGGTAAGAATAACCTCTCCATACCTGTTTGAAGATGTACATGCTTCTCCTGTCTGTATCTTTTAAGTCCTATACTATTCTAACCACCTTTCAGTCTAATGGGCTCAAGTTCCAATGATTTGCCCATATGTATTTCATAAACTGTTATTTTCAAACCTTGATATCCTGTATTGTTAGGGTTCTATTTGTGTGCTTCATCTCTAACCAGACACCAACATCTCAAATACTTAACTGATTTGGCAAATACTTTTAATCATAGAATTTTAACAGAGATGATTTTAAATACTGATACTCATATGCAAATTACCAATGCCAATAGTGTCTCATACCAACTGTTTTGAGCCAATACAAGCATTGGTGAAACTGAATGCTCACGTGCATCTGACACAATCTGAGGTGTCTTACACTTTCTAAAGTTTATGCCATTGTTACTATTTGTCATGGCTTTCTTTAGCAACCCATATCTATCTGTTCAATTGGCTCTGTTTTTAAAACAGAACTGTAATCTTTTCATTACTTACCAAACTCAGCATCTTGTGTTTAGATCCCATCATTTTTCTTGGATCATTAAAATAGGTTTCTTGACTAATAGCTGTGTTCTCAGCACTGCAGTGTTATAAAAACCTGTGCTACAAAGTGTGAAATCAGCCCGAACACCTTCTATGATCTTCCCTCTCTCCCATGAAGACTTCATCTTCCATTACTCTATCTGGTTACTCTTTTTCAGTTACAGTAATCTGCCCAGGGGTTCACAACCTGCCATGTCCTGCCACCGGTCTTCAGTTAAAACCAAATTAAAAGTAGAAATCATAGATTTATGCAATGATATATATATATATATATATATATATGTGTGTGTGTGTGTGTGTGTGTGTATGATCACACACACATACACACACACACACACACACACACACACACACACACACACTCAAGGATATATATCTTAAAGTCAGGTTAAATCACCAATAAGGCCTACCTGGAAATTCTGCAAATAGTTTTGTATTTTTTTTTTCTCTCTACCTGTGATAATTCCCCACCTTTTTGGGGGGAGAGGGTACAGTATTTTCTACCCTTTAACATATAACTCCTTTTTAAGCTGTATAGTGTATCACCTGCTTCCTTTACCCCCACACAAGCTAATTGTTCTCGGGTGTGGTTAAGGGAGGGTGGTCTGTATTGTACCAGTTGATTCCAGGAACTCCAGTCTCTAGTATATTCAAAACACTGAATAATTACTGGCGAATGTATTTGAAATTATATTTTCTTTCTGGTTCTGGAGTGCAAATTTTTCAGTTCTGTATCGGGAAAATACTAAAAACAGTACAGGAGTCCTAGGTCCTATAGCCTCTTCGATTGAATGGGCAGAGATGCAAGTCTCAGAGGTGAAAATGTTCAGGAATTACTGGTTTCTTGGCTGATTGTTTCTTGGAGCTGATGAAGAACGGAGAGAGGCTAAATCCCCTTACGAGGGCAGTGTTTCAAAGGTCAGCATTTGTGCCTTTGACTTTGAACCGGCTACCCAGGCAATCCTAGCACCCTCAAGCTGCTTAACAAGGACTGTGCCCTTTCCCCTGGAGCGTCACTGCCCTTACTTAGGTGGTTAGGCTATGCCTAACCTTCCGCCTGCCCCACCCCCACCTCCCTCCATCCCCACGCGCCACCTCCTCCGGCTCCCGCTGCTCCCAGACCAGTATATCAAGGTAGCAGGGGATAGGTGCTGAGACGACCCACCCTCTAAATCCGGGTGTTCAGCAAGGTGCCGGAAGGGAAAGTAGGCTTGGTCGCGGACAGGCAGCACAGTAGACAACCCGTGCAAGGACCCGCGCTTGTCAGTCGAGCCGCCACGGGACGGGACGGGGCCTGGCGTCTGTGCTTACAGCACGCACGCGCACTGTGCCCAGCATGAGGGTCGCGGCCCTGATCAGGTAATGAGGAGGGGGGGGCCACCTCCCTGTTCCTGGGCGAGGCCAAGTCCTGACTAGGCCATAGTAAAACGCCTCAGAAGCGGCTTCTCGGGGAGCCGCGTGGGCGGGTTGCTGATCCGGCTACCGGAAGAGGCGGGGCGATCTACTGTTCTCGGCCCCTCTGGTCCTGGCAGGCGCCTCCTCTCTGGCATTCTAGGCAAAGGCGAACTGCTGTTGATGCCAGGGTTCTCAACTCTGGGCGCAAGCTCACCACGCCTGTTGGATTTTTAATCGTTCTGAACTTTGAGAGATGCTGTTAATTTCATTAACTTGTTTCCGTATTTTTTGTCCTCTAGTTTCCTTCAGTCTTAGAGATCTCTCCCCTAGGCTATCTCTGGCCTGACCCCTCCCAGAAATGCTACCTCTCTCTCACCTCACATCCCACATCCCTAGCTTGGCAGGGATGGCCATGGGGTCCCTAGATGGCTTGAGATTGCTTGGCTCATATGTGTTAAATACCTGCAATGGAACTCAAGCTGCTGACGTATATTCCCCTCCTGGTGGAGTTGTAACTGTGCTAGTTTTATGCCAGATGTTATTGATGTCGTTGCTTTGGAGCCCAAGTATTTACCCTACTGATCCGTACTTACAAAAGTAGTTTGAAGTCTACAGTAACTTATTTAGAAGTCCAAGGTACCACAGCCGATAAGCATACCTAGCCCGTATGGTGAGATGACAGAGACACGCTAGCAGTAATAAAAAGTTTTTCCCCCTTCCATTTATTTATTTAATTACTTTACATCTGCATCTCAACCCCTCCTCTCCTTCCAGGTTCACCCCCAACACCCCTCATCCCGTTCTCCCTCTCCTTCCTCCCAGGGAAGGGGAGGCCCCCAGTTGGTATCTCCTTGGTCCACCTTGGTATCTCAAGTCATGGCAGAACTAAGCACATCCATTCCCACTGGAGAGTGACAAGACAGCCCAGCTAGGGCAAAGTAACCCAGCAGTAGATAACAGGTTCAAAGACAGTCCCTGCTCTTCTTGTTAGGGGACCCACAGGATGACTAACCTGCACAACTGTTACATATGTATAGGTGGGGTGTCTAGGTTCAGTCCATGCAAGCTCTTTAATTGGTGGTTCAAACCCATGGGCCCAGGTTAGGTAACTCCATAGGTTTCTCTTGTATCCTTGACCTCTTGGCTCCCTCCATCCTTTCTCCCACTCTTCCACAGAACTCCTAGAGCTTCGCCCATTGCTTGGCCTTGGGTCTCTGCATCTGTCTCCTATCAGCTGCCAGATGAAACCTCTCAGAAAAAACAGTTATGCTAGACTCCTGTCTGCAAGCATAGCAGAGTATCATTAATAGTGACAGTGGTCAGACCTCTCCATGGGGTAGGTCTCAGAGACAAAGTTTAAAGCCCTCAAATATATTGCTTCTTGAGATTTAGACCATAGAAAAGTGTGAGTTCCATTACATTGCTACAATCCCATTGTGCTAGCACAATGAAGCATACACAAACATTTTTGTTTAATGACCAAGGTAACTGATGCTAGTTGACAGTGTTTTTTTTTTTTTTGTTGTTTCTTGTTTTTTTTTTAGAGACTCTTAATAAGCCATATTTCAGTATCTCTGTAGTGACAGGAAATGCCAGTTCTGGTAAATTTCATGCCATTTAAGGAAATATAATGAAGTACTCAAAGGGGGGGTGAGCTTTCAAGGTCAAAGAATCTGAAAGATGCTAATGATGTTACTATCTTCTGATAACTCCACAAAGCTGCTAACTACAGAAGGCAGGTACAGTGTTCCTAGGTACTCATGGGAGAGTGCTTTCAGGACCCCCATGGATACCCAAATCCTTAGTAACCAAGTCTCTGTTTAAAATGATATGTAGAACCTACATCCATATGCTTTAAGCTATCTTTAGATGCCATGATGCGTATAATATAAAATGCTACATTAATAGCTGTTATATCGCATCATTTAGTGAATTAACAAGAAAATAGTTAACATGTGCAGTACAGATGTCTGCCCCTGAACCAATCTTGATTTATAATGGGCTGAACCCATAGATGTGAAATCCACAGCAGGGTTGACAGAGGGCTGACTGTTCTTCGCTGCCTTGTGGAGTTGTAAGAAGAGAGGAGAGTCATTAGCATCTTTGTGATTCTTTAACCTTGAAAGAGTACTCTCTCTGAGTACTCCAGTACTCCATGTTCTAGAGAACACAGCTTGGGAAATACTTTGAAACCATACTTATAGAGTTGACGTATATTAAACCATCAGTTTAAGTAATGATTCACCCTTGAATCTTTAACATATAAGACATTGCTTGTTTGTCTCTTGTTTTGGGGAAACGTAGTAATAGGATCCAATAGAGAAGGTTATGAAGACAGACCTAGGGCATATCTGAAAAGAGGGATCCTGGGCTTTTTAATATATATTCCTTACCCTTTGCATTCTCTTCCTCCGGAGGAATCTGCAGTGAAGTTGTCTAGACAGTGATGGCCAAGGTATTAAATATACTAGTGATTGACTATTGATGTGTGTCAGCATTTGTATTTTCATTGTATAGACTTTAGAAGCAAGTATATCACAGTCTATTACACGATTTTGATTTAGATATTTAATATCATCGTTTGATGGGGATTGGTAGCCAACAGTTTGGTTTCATATAGTTGGAACAGATTAAAAAATGTTTTACTTTATGTGTTTTGCATGCCTGTATATCTGCACACCTCGTGCTCCTGGGAGCCAGAAAAGGGTATTGGATGCCCTGGAACTGGCATTTCAGATGGTGGTGAGCTGCCGTGTGAGTGCTTGGGATTGAAGCCAAGTCCTCTGGAAGAGGAGCCAATGCTCTTAACCACTGAGACATCTATGTAGCCCCTAGATTTTTTTTAATTAAAAACGATCATCTGAGGAATATATGAAATAAGTATTTAACTAGGGTATCATTTTGAATAAATTATGTGTACAGCACTTTTCCTCATCTTTCATAAAGCCACTGTCGGAAATATATCTTGTTTAGGACTTCTGTATTGTAAAGGCATGTGATTTGATAAATTCCCAGAAGTAGCAACCTTAGACATTCAGATTTATGTACTCAGTTTTCTTTCTCTTTATAAATGTGTGTCTTGCTGCACTGCAATTGTGAAGCAGTCCTTCATGGAGTCTGAAAAGCAGAGTAATAATGTGCTTGATTTTGATGTCCGTTGATTCTGTGCTTAATGGTGATCAGGAGCCTGATGTTCATACCCTTCTTCCCACTGACTTGTTTTCCAGTGGTGGGAAGGACAGCTGTTACAACATGATGCAGTGCATTGCTGCAGGGCATCACATTGTTGCATTAGCAAATTTAAGACCGGATGAAAACCAAGGTAAGTGTGTGACTTTTTTGGACCATTGTCTAAACAGTTGCAACTCAACTTCATTATAGCAGGTCAGTAGGAAACAGCCTGATGCCCCATTTGTTCTTAGTTTATGATATGTGAATGCTACTATTAAAAAGATGCCCGTAGGTATCTTAAATGTAGTGAAGCATATAAGGCTTCCCTTTGCACCCTCCAATAGATTATGAGCCTCTTGAGAGGGAGATGTGGTAACTCAGACTTCGCTGTGCGTGCTGAGTGCTTGTCAGCCCTTGAGTGCTCTGGACCTGTACGAGGTGCTCGCTCACAGTTTATTGAACTCATTTGAATTAGCTGGTTTACTTCGGTATATTTGAATAATTTTGAAAGTGATGTGCAAAGATGGAGATTGGTAGTATTTTATAGGAAGAAAGGGAACTGGCTTACAAAGATGTGGAGGTAAGTTTATACTTTAGGATTTTATTCTGGGCTCTGGTGATGAGTGAGCTAGGTTTTAGAAGTACGAGTTTTTTGAGAAGGACTGTAGTTCTAACTTAGAATATGAGAAAAGTCTTTGAAGATGGTAGGACTGCTGCGGCTTTTATTGTACAGAAGCAGCCAACTCCCTTACCAAGTGTGCTGTAGCGGAGACCCTGTCCATCCTTTGCATCCAGTTGGGTGAATGAGTCCTTTCAGGTCTTGATAATTACCAGGTGTAAAAGAGTGTACGTGTTTATGTTCATCGAATGTACAGTGTACATATAAAGTAATTTCCCTCCCTTGAATTTCTTGTGTCTAGTTTTCACCATGAGTTATTAGTTTATTGCATACAAGATCATTATTATATAATGTCCCATGTGTTCGTTTTGCTGGCAGAAGAGTAAAATGAAAAGCAAGTATATTGTTTAAATTGTACTTACTAATAGAATGGGAACATTTATTAGAATATTGTTATATGAAAGATTCAATAATAAATGCAATTAGAATATTATGAATTAAAAATCAGGGACTATCAGCTGATGCTCGGTAACTGGTGTAAAAGAGCATAGATTGTTATGAGCCAGTAGACGGACAGGGTTTGATAATATTGACTTAAAGTCAGCAGCAGGATGTTGGAACTGTTGAATGAGTTACTGAATGTTTTTTTTCTCTTTAAATGCACTGAAAGCAACCTCACTCTCACTGAGGAATGCATGGCTCCACTGAAGAGCAAAGCTGTGTATAATATATTCACAACTTAATCACGCTTTTCACAGTATGGGTTTTTAGAAGGTACTCTGGGAAAGAATTTGCTCCCATCAATGAGAATAATGTGCAGTTGTCATAAAATTTACAGAGCCATCCCTTTAAGTCTGTAGTAGGAGCTTTTGTGGTGTGTTAATTGAAGTGCTTTAGGCCACAGTAGAGCCTTTGGGTTTTGTTTACTCTCACACCAGTCGCCGCTGTGTAGCTTCCACTAGTGAAGTTGTATTGTGGTAGGGACTACACGGAGCCCTGATGAAAATATGTCGGCTTTTGAAGCCGTTACAATGTTTAGTATTTGTACTAATTCTTCCTATGATGCTAAAGTTTCTTTCAATATATCGATTTGGACAATATCCTTTAATAAAAATATATTAAGACTTACTCTACCATGGGACGAAGGTAGAGTGAAGTTTTAGGGTGATGTGAGGAATCTCGGTTTCATGCTGGGGTGAGGAATGGGCTTAGAGTGACGGTGTGAGTATTGCTTTGTAGGAAGCCAGGCAGCTGTGGGCAGATCTGATGAGCCAAAATGACGGAGCTCAGGATGATGCTACTGATTATTGAAAGATATTTACACAGTTATTCATTCCCTTTAATAGAGTGTTTCCACATTTGAAAATATACATGGACATATGTGTCTGTCAAAATTATTTTTCAGTCTATTATTTTGAAACTTAACATAATGTATACAGTTTCAATAGCACTAAATATTACTCTCAATGTCATTTCTCCTGTTCTTTCCTGTATGAGATGTAAGTGGTATGCGGATCATTTTGAGAGGTCACTCATACACTGTCCTGTTACTGGAGGAACTGAAACTATATTAGTCTATGAAAATTTTCAATAAAGCCATTTCTTTAGAATAATTTACCTAGCTTATTTGATATGTAATCTCTTCCCCCCATCTTTTAAATATTAATATCTTAGAGGGTTCGTATTTTGAAGAACATACTTTGGAAAATGCATACCATTTTATTCTGTGACTATAATATAGTTCTTAATCTATTACAAATAATGCTGTAATGAATGCTTTACCCATAATGCTATGTGTGGAACTTGAAGACAATTGGTAGTTGTATCATTGATTAGATACAGTCATCATGTTTCCAAACATATTTGCAACTGTTCTAACAACATTAAATTTACATGTATCTGCTTTCTTGATGTATTGATTTAAAACATACCAAGTATATCTAACTTTTTCTGCCAAATATGTATCACTTAGTAAGCAGATATTTATTTTAAAATTTTTATTGAAAGTCTAGATGGCACTGGATGTGTGGTTCATGCCTGTGATCCCAGCACTCAGAAAGGCAGAGGCAGGCAAATCTCTGTTGAGTTCAAGGCCAGCCTGGTCTACAAAGCAAGCCTAGGACAGCCAAGGCTACACAGAGAAACCCTGCCTTGAAAACAAACAAAAAGTCTAGATGACTTTGAGTAACCTGAATGAAAATTAATAATTTATTGGATGCATTACTCTTATCTTTGAATATATATCATTTTAAAAATATAAATGTAATTCTGCTGATGATTATAAGCACAGATGACTAGTGTGAATTAAATTTAGCTGTGGCCAAATGGGCAATGCTTACATATTATTGCACCTATCAATGCAGGAAGATATGGGATGTTTTTAAACTTAGTGTTGACTATTCTTCAAGTAGTACAAGCTCCTTCTTAAAGTCTGTTTGTTCTACTCTGTCTTACTAATCATTTCTACTTTAACTATTACAGTGGAGTCAGATGAACTGGATAGCTACATGTATCAGACAGTGGGTCACCATGCCATTGACCTGTATGCCGAAGCAATGGCTCTGCCCCTGTACCGCAGAACCATCAAAGGAAGGAGCTTAGACACAGGAAGGATGTATACCAAATGTGATGGTGATGAGGTTGAAGATCTCTATGAACTATTGAAACTCATTAAGGTATGTAGAGTAACTTTTTATCCTTTTGAACTTTGTAACTTTTATTTACTGAGTTAATCAATATTAAATAATTTGCAATTGTTTGTAGCCCAACTATTCTTTCAAAGAATATTTTATTTTATTTATTATTTTAAAGAATATTTTGTTTTGGGTATAGAATGTAACAAAAAACTTGTTAGTATGTTTTTATATTAGATTATGTCAAAATAAGACTTTGGGTATAGATTTGCATGTAGGCTTGTCGTGTGATATTTTTCAGTATTTTTTATTAAATTTTATGTGTATGTGTGTTTTGCCTGCATGTATGTTCGCCATGTATGTACCTGGCACCTACAGAAGCCAGGAAAAGGAATTAGATTCCTTTGAACTAGAGTTAAAAATGGCTATAAACCAGCATGTGGGTGCCAGGTACCAGTGCACGTAACTGCTTATCCATTTCTCCAGCTCCCTTGTCAAATGATACTTCTTTTTCTTCAGAGTATTAGAAAAAATAACATTCACTCTTCTTTAACAAATTCGTTTGGAATCCCTACTGAACAACTTGATGAGTCCTGTTTGTTGATTAGATTACTTTTTTTTTTTTTTTGGTTTTTCAAGACAGAGTTTCTCTGTGTAGCCTTGGGTGTCCTAGACTCACTTTGTAGACTAGGCTGGCCTCGAACTCATGGCAATCTGCATGCCTCTGCCTCCCAAGTGCTGGGATTCAAGGTGTGCGCCACCATGCCCAGCCCATTTACACTTTGTAACACAAGAGTAAGAAAAAGAACAGATAAAGAACATGGCTAATGTTGAAGAGTGCCATAAGAAGGAGTGTAGTGATGCCTGGGTGATAGCACCTGATCGCAGGAGCCAGCCAAAGCATGTACTGCATGTGACAGTTAGTGACGGTCAGTGAGCTCTCTCAGATATGGACACCAGAAGGAAGTCAGATGCTGAGCTCTGCGTAAATCTGCCTGACTTATGAATTAAATATGCCACTGGATGTATTGCTTTGTTGTCCATCATTCATTCATGAATAGTTTCAGCACACAAAATTTTGGGGAGAAATGTGGGCTCATCTATCTAGTAGAAACTACCCTTAGTAAATGTTAATGGAGATTATATTGAACAATCATTCTTGCATTCTCATTAATAATCAACTACTTCATATTCAGCTACTTTGGTATTCATCCCTAAATACAAGTGTTTATTCAGCAGCTATACATAGTTCATATAAGGCATACTGATAGGGAACTTGTCAGGGTGTACTGAATATCTTAGTATTTTTACAGGGGAAAGAAAGAAAATGTTATGTCCTTTCCTGTACCATTGCATTTCTTTACTCCTTAGGGAAGGTGAACCTGCGCCCAAGTTTTGTAGTGAACATTTCCTAATCTCAAATAATTGATATTAATCAAAGCTTTATACTGTTTCATAATTTTGATGAAGAAAAGATACCTAAGTATGTTTAAGTCACTTGATTAAAACAGTTTCTATTTTGTATGTCAGAGCATTTTTTTTTCTTAAAAAGAAGTACAGGGAGCTATTGTTTTGTACCTTGCTATTCAGTCCCAGAGCATCCAAAGTGAATGCCTTGTGGAAGCTGTCATTGGAAGCCCTGTATTCCCTCTAACTACTGTGTCCTCCTAACAAGAGCGGAGGGCGAGACTTTTGCGCCCAGTGGTTGTCTCTCAGGAAAGGTGCAGTGAACAGTGCACACTTGGAGATGCAGAAACCAAATACAGATCTTGTGTTTTCACATTTATTCTTCAGAATACAGTGAAAATGAATATTAACATTTCAATATAAATCAATATTACAAAATGGTGGAATTTGCACTAGAAATAATTGGATTGCTTAAAAATCACAAACGTGGTAACTTTGGAGAAACCCTGTGATAATAACAGCCATCCAGGCATGGGGACGATAATAAATTACTAATCAGTTTAATTAAAAGTGAGCAGATTAGTAGTAATTAAGAAGAAATCCCCTTTCTCTCTGTGCTGTCTTTGGAGAAATGGATGCTTTGCCATTATCTTCATAGTAACCGTCAATTATGACATAAATTAATGCTAATGTTAAATCTTGACAACTTCTGCTTTGGAATTTCATACATGATAATTATAACTATAGTTGAAAGAGATGTTATCAAGTTGTCTGGGACTAAATAGTTCCTTCTTTTCCTGTGTAAAAATATTAATTTTACTATAGGATATTTTAAAGGCATCAATATCAGAAATATATTACTTTTATGAAAGAAGTTGTATAGCTAGGCTTTTAGAGTTAAATGCATTTGTGAGACCCTAGTACAAGGGTTCCAGCAGAGGTCTCATATTCTAATGAATAACTGAGCAATTGTGGACAAAAAAGTAACTGAGAAAGGCTGTAATTTTCCAAGTTTGTCTTAACTTGCTCTAAGCAAAAATAAAAATAAAAAATTTAAATAAAATTAAATTAAAAAACCCCAAAACAAAACACAAAAAACCAAACCAACCAACCAACCAAACAAAAAATGTATTTTAATCTTTTGAGTGCTAATACAGTAGTGGAAGCCCCTGGACTTACTGTTTTCACTGTTTATTCCTAACATGTTACACTTTTGTAAGTTTTACATATGTCGTCCCATTATCTCCATTTCAGTGGACTCTTTAAGAAACTTCTTGATGGCAGTCCTTTCAAATTCTTATACTTTGTATTTTGCACCACATGTTTTACTGATCACTAACAAATGCTTTTCCTGTAACTCTTCCATAATTAGTTAATGACAGAATATCTCTTTGAAAGCTTGTCTCTGATTATAACCTCATAGTCTAAATGAAAACCATTGACTATAGGGTGTTCCTCTGCCTGTAGTGACTGGATTAGAAATGACTTAGTCTTAACAGAACAGAGCCAGTGGTGATTGGCAGAAATTGAGCTCCTCCACTTGCCAGGCGAAATGTATGACTATGAGACACAGACATTTAGTAGCCCTTTCCCATTTATTTATTTATTTATTTATGTATTTATTTAGAAAGGGAAATACTTAATGTCAAATTTGACAGGAAAAAAAAAAAGCAGAGCCAGTAGACGTAGAGTATAAGGATGGCTCTGGGAATCCTCTTTCATTATTTGTTTGATAATTTGCTCTTTTTGATTTTTCTTCATACCCCCTTTACCCCCTTAATGCCTAGTCAGAAATTACACCTTGTAGACTGAATCTTTATCTAACTTCTATTTTCTCAAATATATTTCATATCCGTGTCATTTGTAAAGACAAGATGTACCTTGATGGACCAGAATGGGCATGACCTCCTATTCCCATCTCTTTGGGGGGGGGGGTATGCGTGTGTGTGTGTGTGTGTGTGTGTGTGTGTGTGTGTGTGTGTGTGTGTCTGGGTGTGTGTGTCTGGGTGTGTGTGTCTGGGTGTGTGTCTGTGTGTGTGTATCTATGTTTGTCTCTGTGTTTGTCTCTGTGTGTCTGTATCTGTGTCTGCTGCATGTGCATGCAGGCTTGCATGTGTAACCCAGAGGTTGATCTTAGATGTCTTCTTCAATGGCTTCTCTACCTTATTTTTGACACAGAATCTGTGACTTGGCCCAGAGCTCACTCACTAGACAAAATATAGAGTCCCTGGCTAGCGAGCTCCAATAATCTTCCTTTTCTACATCCCCAGCACGGAGAGTAGTGCTGCTGTAGCTGGCTGTTTACCTGCACTCTGGACATCTGAACTCAGGCAGAACTTGAATCCTCATTCTCATCATGAAGCACTATACCTGCTCGCCATGCCTCAAGCTCCTCCTGTCTTTTTTTTTTTTCTTTTAAGTTTCAAATCTTTTGGTTCTTTTTTTTTTTTTTTAGGATTTATTTATTTATTATGTATACAGTGTGCCACCTGCATGTGTGCCTGCCTGCCAGAGGAGGGCACCAGATCTCTTTATAGATGGTTGTGTGCCACCATGTGGTTGCTGGGAATTGAACTCAGGACCTCTGGAAAAGCAGACAGTGCTCTTAACCTCTGAGGCATCTCTCCAGCCCTCCTCCTGTCTTTTTGTTGTATTCTAGTTGAGAATGCTTCTGCAATCCATTTTTATGTTGATTTAAAAAAAAATAGTGTGTCTCTAGTAGTGAAGAATGTTATTTGATATTTTTTTCATATAGATGATTTTCTATTTTTATAATAGCTTCACCCTCTCTACAAGTTCTTAAAGTATAAGTAAGGGATTTTTAATATTTTCTGTTGCTCCCTAAAAGATTACTATTTTGGGGGTCTCTTTTGTGTTGTATAAGAATAAGAAAGAGAAAAGCTGACTGTGAATATCTTGGTTTTAGATTTCCCAGACTCATGTGAACTGGAATTAAAGATAATGTGGCCTCACTTGGCTCCTTAGCCTTCTTCTCTTCCAGGCAACAGTAGAAAAGAAACAGAATCCTCTGTTGGCTCATCAGTTGTCATTATTTCATCTGTTTTCTGATTAAAGCAAGAAGTTGAGATATTCTAGCTCTGATAGCTCCATTCTGTTCTTATGAGACATTGTAACTTTGTTTCATTTTAATAGAATTTCAGGATCCAGAAACCTGTGTTTGCTTATTCTAATGGATTATATTTAACATGGTTCTGTAACGTGAACTTTCAGTTTCTGGTTCCCTTTTTGAACCATTGACACTCTTGTTATTTCTTTTCTCATAGGCATCTCAGTTCTTTAGTGTGCACTATAATTTAAATATGCTAATTAATGAATAGTTGCTTTTTATTCCCAAAATGGGATATTTACTCTTTAAAGAAGTTTAACAAATAAATACTGTTTTTTATTTTCTTTTGTAAAGTACAATACAAAACTCAATTACTTTCAGGTTTGCTTTTAGAGAATGTCAGCTGTTCTGTTATATCCTCTGAGAATTTATTTATTATCAGGAAAAGAACTTCCATTTTTATTTTTTATACAAAATATATTTTTCATAAATATATTTTGATTACTGTTCCCCTTCTCTAACTCCTGAGATCCTCTCCACCTCCCTTTCCACACAAAGCCACACCCTCTCTGTCTCTTCCTAGAAAACAAACAGGAATCTAAAGAAAAGTAACGAAATAAAATAAGACAGAACAAACAAACAAACTAGAATAGGACAAGACAAAAGATGAAAAAGAGCCAAAGAAAAAACATGAGAGACACATAGACAGAGAGACACACATGTTAGCACACACAGGAATCTCATAAAAACACAAAACTGGAAACCATAATATATACAAAAAGGATCTGTAAAGAAAAAGGAAAAAAAGGGCTCTGACAAAGAACGATAAAAAATGCCATTTGCCATCGAGTTAGTTTTTGTTGGACATCTACTGTTGAGCATGGGGCCTGCTGTTAAAAGTGGTCCCCCAGAGGGACTGCTGAAGGGAGCTGGTGTTTCATTTATGAGTGTTTTTTTTTTTTTTTTAATTGGAGATGGCTTCTGGGTTAGGGATAAAGATGTACATGTGTCTAATTCTTCTCTCAAGACTGGGACTCCATCTGGTACAGGTGCTGTGTATGCTGCCACAGTTCTGTGAGTGCATATATGGGTCTGTCTTGCTGTGTTTAGAAGGCTTTGTTGGTTTCCTTGGTGTCCTCTGTCCCCTCCCCTCTGACTCTTATGATCCCAATCCTTACAGCAAGGTTTCCTGATCCCCGAGTGAAGGGATTTGATGGAGACCTTACCTTTAGTATGACTGAATGTTCCAATGTCTCTCACTCTGCACACCATGTATCCGGGGGTGTCTAATTAGTTCTCATCCATCTACTGTAGGAGGAAGCTTTTCTTTTTAAAATTTTTTTAATGAATTATTTTATTCTATATGCATTGGTGTTTTGCCAACATGCATGTCCGTGTGAGGGTATCAGATCCCCTGGAAGTTGAGTCAAAGAGAGCTATGAACTGCTGTGTTTATGCTGGGAGTTGAACACCAGTCCTCTGGAAGAGCAGCCAGTGTTCTCTCTACTGAACCATCTCTTCAACCCTAGGAGGAAGTTTTTCTGATGACAGTTGATACAAGACTGATGTGTGAGTGTATCAGAATGTCATTAGTAGTCATTTTATGGCTATATTCCTTAAGCAGAACAGTAGTCTTTGTTTGTTTGTTTGTTTTTGTTTTGCTTTGTTTCCCTAGGCCCCTGACCTATGTAGTCTCAGGTTCTTGGCATCCTGAGCAGTATTAGAATGGGATCAGTTTCATGGAGTGGGTCTTAAATCCAATCGGATATCTGTTGGTTACTCCCACAAGCTTTGTATCACTGTTGTACTAGCATATCTTATAGGCAGGTCATTGTAGATTGAAGAGTTTGTTTTTACATTGGTGTATACCTTTCTCCTTTTGTAGCATGCAGAATGCCTCCAAGTACCATGACCACTAATCCATAGGGGTAAAAATTCTGGGTAGCCACCAACTTGACTTCTTCATGTTCAATGAGTTGTGTAGTTCTTGTCTTTAATAGTAGGGCCTTAGTTTAGTTAGTTTTTTGAGAGTAACCAATTGTTTGACAACACCTTGGGTTTTTTGAGGGTTCCCATGGGCACCTTTTAATTTAATTTAATTAGCTCTAACCCATTCCCAGCACTGGAAGCTTCATTTAGTAATGAGCAGTGTTCAGTTGTTGCTTTGTCTTTCCTGTTTAGTCACTTTTAAATAAAATATAATTTACTGAAAATACTGTAAATGTTAATTTAGCAACAAGTAAAAATATGGGACTTAATTAGATAATCAAAGGCAGTGTTTTGTTTTGTCTTGCTCTTTTTGTTGCTGTTGTTTCCTGTTTTTCTTTCTAACCTCTGTTGACTGTTCCGTCAGGACTCTTACAGTGAGAGGTATTGGTTCAATTCTCCTAGAGAAGGTTCTAGTCATCGTGAGTAGCTTGAGGGGAAAGCACGCCTGGACCAGCCATTTCTGCAGTAAGTGGTAGAGAAATGATCGTTGAATTCTGTTATGGTTTGCCACGCATAATGAAATGATGGATCTTCAATTTAAATTAGGTTCTTGCAGGCAGAAGGCTATGGAAGGGCACACAGAGCAGCAGGTTTCCAGAATTTAATAGGTTCCAGATATGGACAACTTTAGAACCATGCTAAGTGATTCTTTCTTGACTCTTCTCTGATTTTATGGCCTCTTTCCCCACTGCTCTTTCATCTCTTCTTCCATTATCTTCCCTTCTTTCTTCTGTATGTATTTAAAGTATTAATCATTGGCTTCAAGCTTTGAATTTGCCACCTGAGATTTTCATAATTAGTTATTCCTGACTTCCTGTAAACATGGTGAACTTAACAAGCTCAAAACATACAGAATTTCTGTAAAAGCTTTTTAGTTTTTTATATTTCCTTTTTTGTAAAATGTCATCATGTACCCACCATTCAAGTTCAAACCCAAGTCTCACTACCACCCTTGAATATTTTCTAAGTTCTCCATTTCCCTTAGCCACTACCATTAGATCTCTACAGCCTGTTGCCAAGACCCAAAGTATAAATCTGACCCTTTGACTTCATGCGTCTCATGGGTGCTTATCCATCTGTATTATGCAGCAGTCTCATAAGGTGTCACCCACCTGTGTTCCATTCAGCTCTTTTAATATGCTGTTGTCACCTAGTTTGTGTGAAAGCTTAAGCTATCTCTTGCTAAGAAACCTGACTGAAAGTCCATGCTGTCCTGCTAGTCTGATCCTCTCATTCCCATGTAAACCTCTCTGATCAAATTATTATCAATAACCATCTTAATTTAGCTATTTTTTCATTATTTTTATTTTTTGTTTATTTTTATTTTTTTAATTTAGGTATTTTTAAATTCTCATATCTTTAACCTGTCTATTTTTGATATTTAATTGTTGTCACAAGGAACTTCATCTTCATCCTTTGTGAAATATTCTGTAAATTTCTGTATTCCTTGTGGCAGCTTGTCTATTTAACTGGCCCTGAGCATGCCACTATGAACACTTATATGGCTATAATTGCTGCTGGACTGTGAGACCTTCAGTGCGATATGTAGTGCTCTCTTTTAGCTTTGTATCATAAGTATCCAGGAAAGGTTTTTGGCATACACAGGCTCATAAAGAATGTTGAAAGAGTAGATAAATTAAATAAATATCAATTTAACAAAAATTCATGATTTTTCTAACCCAGGAGTGCCACAATAGTATTGTGGTGAAGCTTTGTAAATTAGGCATTCTAGAACTTTCAGTGCAATTATTATCTGTATTAAGAGAATTTCCAGCTGCAGAATATTTTGTACAAATGCTGAGCAGACACTTTTTCCGAATATCTCTGTTAGACAACCTGCTTATAGTTAAAAGCTACTTTGTGAGTGTTTTCAGTTTAGATGCTGTGAGGAGATAATCTAGAAACATGAGTGACTTTGAGGTAAATCCAGAGTGTTTGAAGTGGGAGAAACATGTAATATGGCTTCAAGATTTGTAGGGAGGACCCAGACATGTGCTAATTAAACAGGCACATAGCCCTGTACAGATTGCTCCTGGCTCCTAGTGCTGCACAGCTTGTCTCAAGCCCTGTCAATCCCCAAGATATTGGACATTAAACCTGGTCCCTTGGCACAATAAACATGTTTCCAGTATTGACTCTGGACTCTGAACAGGAAGTGTTGGCGTAATAGCTGACCAGTGGCACTTCACTCCCAGGGGCAGCTTTATTAAGGCTGTACAGTATTTGGCCTTTTCAGATGATAAAGTCAGATGTGTATAAGGAAATACAAGATGGTAGATCTGTTTGGGAAATAAATGTTGGATGACATTTTTCAGTTGTTAGAGCTTCCTTCCTCCTCCCTTCTCCTCCTTCCTTTCTCTTCCTCCTTCTCCTTCTCCCCATACCACCCTCCCCCCCTGCCCCCCCCCCCCCACGAGATAAGGTTTTTTTGTGTAGCCATGGCTGTACTGGAGCGCACTCTGTAGACCAGGCTGACCTTGAACTCAAGAGTTCCGTCTGCCTCCCAAATGCTAGAATTAAAGGCATGCACCACCACTGCCTGGCTCAAACTTTTCATCTGTATGTTTTATCTGAAAACTACAAAATAAGACTCCTTCATTTCGAGACATTCATTATGCATCCTCAACTATCTCCACTTGGTATTGCTGACAGTGTCTACATATTGTTTGTGAACCTTAACTCTTTCTATGTTTTCCTCATCCAGAATTTCCACCCTCTCAGAATTGACTAGTTGACTTTATTACTTGTATTTCTTTCCTATGTTTTCCACCCTCTGGAGACTCTGTCCCATTGACTTTATTGCCCTTTCCCTGACTATGTGACCAGTTATTTTCAAAGAAACCTTTTTTGGCTCTCTGCTTCAAAATTGTGTCATCTAAGATGGTAGATTGATGTTTCTATCCTCCAGTCTTTTCCTTTTATTCCACATGTAGTTTATCCTGTCATTGTGGTGTTCTCAATTAAATGACTAAGAACACATTACTAAGACTGGTAAGTAAAGTTTGCTTTATTCTTTTGTTGATGTCCTTAGACTACTTTTCAAGTACAGGGCTTTATTAGTTGTCACACAACATAATCATAGCTATAATGATCTTCTTAAAATATACTCATTTTGGTGTGTGTGTGTATATGTGTGTGTGGGGGGCGGTATGTTCATATGACTGAAGGTTTCCATGAAGGCGGAGTAGTTGGATCCCCGTGTACTGGAGTTAGAGATGAGTGTGAGCTGCCTGTCTTTGTGTCTGAGAAATGGTCTGATGTTTTTTGTAAAGGAGCACACGGTCTAGCCCTTAAAATGATCATTTTGTGTTGGCCTTTTTACTTAGGAACATGATCAATCAGAAAAAAAATCATAAGGTAGGCTAAAATAGCAATTATATATTGAGTACAATTTTTGACAAGAGATGAGTTAATAGAATCTCTGTCCTCTGTTGACATGAGAAAGTACAGAGTGGTCAAGAGAAAAATCATCATTGGCCTCGTTTCCTGTAAAGTTCCCATTGGGTGTATAGATCACAGAACAGCTCCACATGCGTCACTTGTATTTGTGCTTTGGAAAAAAATACAGAGCCCTATGTGTGCTGCTGTGTCCCCAGCTCTTTTTCACTTTTTATTTTAAGACATGGCTTTACCAAGTTGCCCAGGCTAGACTTCAGTTTACCCTGTGGCCTACACAGGCTTGAAATTTGCAACCCTCCTTCTGCTGTCTCCTAAGTGTGTAGAATTATATAGACCTGCACTACTAGGCCTAAACTAACTTAAATTTTTAGAGTAGCTTCTGTATTTTTTCTACAATAGCTATACTCATTTCCATTTTTACCAACAATGTGTGAGAGTTTCATTTTTTTTCCATATCCCCACAGCAATTTTTAGTAATAGCTATTTTGACTTAGGTATGAAGTGTCATTTATAGTTTTACTTAACATTTCTTTGATAGTTAGTGATACTGAACTTTTTTTCATATAGTTGCTGGCCATATTTTATTTCTTTTGAGAAATATCTAGAATAGATATTTTTGAGTTTGATGATACATTTTTGAGTTTCTTTCTTTTTTGTTCTTGATTTTTGTTTGTTTTGCTTTGGTTTTGGTTTTGGTTGGTTTGTTTTGGTTTTTTTTAAAGACAAGTCTTCTGTGTGTAGTTCTGGCTGTCCTGGAATTCACTCTGTAGACGAGGCTGGCCTCAAACTCATAGAGATCCACCTACCTTTGCCTTCAAAATGGTGAATACTACCATCACCCAGCCATTTTCGGGTTTTTAAATGTATATTAGCTGTTAATCCTTGGTCAGGTGATCTGTTGACCAGAGTTTTCCTTCATTCTGGCTGTTGTTTTACCTTGTTGTTTATTTTGCTGTGGAGAAGCCTTCCACTATGACCTTTTATTTGCAATTCTATTAGTCTATTTTCACTATTGTTATAAAAAAATAACAGAATAGCCTTTAATAATGTCTTGAGTGTTTTCTTGTGTTCTTGTCTAGTAGTTTCGTGGTTGCTTTTAGTGAAACTTAGCTGCTTGATACATTTTGAGTTATTTATTGCCCATGGTGAGAGATAGGGGTCAAGTTTAATCTCCACATGGCTTTTCTCTTTTCCCTGCACCATTTATTGAAGAAACTGTTTGTTCTTTCTCCAGTCTATGTTTGTGGTGCCTTAGATAAGAATCAATGCTACATAGATGAGTGGACTTGCTTCTTAGCATTGTGGTCTCCTGTAGGTCTGTTATGTTTTAATGATACTGCAAAAGCTTTGGGTTACTACTGTGTTGACATTGTTTCTTGAAATCAAGTATGACGTGGTGTCCAGCTTTGACGGTTTTTGCTAGATTTTTTTTTTTGTTTTTGCTTGTCCAAGGTGATTAGTACTTTCATATGAAGTTGAAGATGAGGAGAAGATGGTATTTTCATGAGAATTTCATTTACTTTATACATTTGCTTTATCTAGTATGGACATTTAAAAATATTATTTTTATAATTCATGTATATGAGAGTTCCTTGCATTATATGTGTGAAGTTTAGTTTCTTCTTTCAGTATTTTATAATTTTCATTTTAAAGGTCTTAGGCTTACTTGACGCAATTTATTTCTAAGTATTTGTTATAGCCTTTGTAAGTAAGCTTCTTTTTTTCTTTCTTGTCAATCTTATTATATAAAAATGGTAATGTTTTATATATTGATATTTGTATCTTGTAACATGATGAATTTACCAGTTTTGAAGAGTTTTCTGGTAGAAACTAGTTTTTTCTGTATATAATATTATGCCATTTGCTGATAGGAATAATTTCACTTCTCCCTTTCCATTCATATGTCTTTTATTTCTTATCTCTCTGTTTCTTAGTTGATCTGGCTAACTTTTTGAGTACTATATTTAATATACACAAAATATTATGTCTCTCTCTATACATACGCAGCTGCATTGTATGTGTATATTTACATATATGTATGTATTTCTTACTATTAACAAGTTATTATACTCAAGATTAAAAGCCACTACCCTCAAGGGGTTGCACAAAGAATTACAAACAGTTATAGAGTTATAAGTTAACTTCAGAGTTTTCTGGCTGAGCTAGTAACAATGCAAGTAAGAGATTAGAGAAATGCAATTCAATAGGTAAATTCAAGTTGCAAATGAAGATGTCAGGCTAGCTGGAAGGTTATATATATTACTAGGCAAATAGCAATCACAGAAATGATGGGTGTAATTTGAAGGGGATCAATAAAGCTCTTGGATGGTGTTTCAGTAGTGACAAGAAGCTTATATAAAGATGTCTTAAATGCTCAGTCCCGTAGCTAACTTGCACAGCTTTTACTGGGTAATATTCATGATCAAAATCAATTATATAGCCATGTATTATAAATATTGTGCTCCTAAATTTTATGACATTCTGTTTTCTCCCTAATTTTAGGAACCATGGTTTACAATCTGCTTCATTTACTGGATTCATTTACTGAAAATAATGCTAAAATTTTTTTATCTTGGTAGTTCTTTTAATTGAATATTTAACAATCTCTTAATAGAAGCATTTTAAATATATATCACCTAAAATTTTGTCTTTGTTTTTTAAAAACAAATTGTGTAAATTCTCAAAAAGATGCAAAGTGCTTGATAGTAATATAGTTTGTCATAATAACAGTTCAAATTACTATTGTAATTACATATAAAAGTTATTCACAGTTAAAATTAAACAAAAATAAGGAGTCAACAGGTTTTGTAACCCTTGGGCATCATAATAGATAGAACCTGGCTTTAGGCCTGTAAAAGAATTGCTACCTTTGTGCCTTATTTGTGTTATCTCTCCTGTGGTTTACTGACTATAATTTATTCTACAAACTCCTGTGAAGTTCATTTTTCTTAAGTGTGTCTAGTCACATTTCTCTCTCAGTCATAATCGTCTTTGCTACTGTGTTGGTTAGGATCCCTACAAAACAACTTCAATTAGCTTTGATCCTTAGCCATGTTCCTGGACATGGAATTTCTGTTCCTCCTGTTGTCAGAACAGTTGTTTGCCCCATGTAGTCCATAGTGAACAATGCTATATTTAAGACAGAACTACTCTTATGTCCTATTCCAGCTTTGCATTATATCTTCGTGAGAGCCTCTTTGATTACCCTTGACAATGGATAAAGCATCTTCTTGCCTAAACCCTCACATTGCACTGTCTATCTTTGTCATACATAATCTATATTGACTAATAATGTTGCTTTAAAATATATTGTGAGTTTCTGTTTAATTAAGGCTCTACATAACTTGAAAGGCTGGGATTGGAGCATTTTTATTTCTTCCGAGACTCATCAGAAGTCATGGACTAGAAGATGTATTACATTGAACTCTGTTCCTCCTGAATTCAGTCATTTTGTCTGCAAACATGGATGCATCTTTCCTTCTGTCTTGTCTATCTACTATGAGAACATGGATAAATGCCTCTTTACAATTTTTTGTTATTTTATATGTATGAATGTTTTGCCTGCACACGTATCCTTGTACACCATGCATGAAATACCCGTAAAGGCCAGAGCACAGTGTTAGATCCTTTAGAACTAGAGTCACAGATGGTGGTGAGCTGCCATGTAGGTGCTCGGAACTGAACGGCGTCACCTGGAGGAGCAGGCACTGCTCTAAACTGTTGCTAGCTATTTGATCATATTGTGAATCCTGAGACTGTGAACTAGAAAAAAGTGCACTTGTCTCTGTGTGGTAGGGCTAAGCCTAGACCTTTAACCCAAGAACTTTCTGTTTATTGTAAACAAGTAGTTGTGATATGGCTCAACCCTAGCACAACTTTTAATCCAATAGCTAAATAAAGTTAACCCTAGGTCAAGAGGTGGAGCAGGCTACCAGTTGACAGGGAGTGAACATAGGAAAAAAAACAAAAAATGAGGGGAAGCCAGGAGGACAGATAGAGAAACACACAAGAAGTAGAAAGGAAGGACATTCAGTTTCACTGGTTTTTAAGGCAGGATGGAGAGGAGGGGGCTTTTTCCTCCTGTGACATCAGCTGAGTAGGAATGTCATCTGGGGCATTCCTCTGCCTCTCTGAGCTAGCAGGCTTTCATCCCAGCATCTGGCTCCTGAATCTTTATTGGTAAAATTAAATGTTTGAGATTTTGTTTAAAAACAACACTTAACTACTGAGCTGGAGGCTGCCTTTTGAGGTTTCTAAAGCAAAGATACTAGATTAATTAGGTTTCAATTTTCCTTATCCTGTCACCTTCATGTCAGTCTCAGGTCTTTCTCCTTTATTCCTTAACTCCTAAAATAATCCATTAAAGTTCTATAGAATCATTTTATTTTATTGCATACAGCATCCCACTGAAATAGTAATATTAAATAGCTGTTGTAAGTGAACATATAGAAACACTTGTTACCTTTAGTAATAAATTATACAGAAAAGAATGGTAGTTATTCAAATTGTGGGAGAACATTTAAAGAGGGCATATTTATGCTATAGATTGGCTTGAATTTATCCTTGTCATTCATTGCCTATGGGTTTTGTCCCTCTTGAGTCTCCTTTAGATTCTTTCAGTATGTAATTCAGCTTTCTAAGAAATATGTCATTAGTATTTCATCTCAACTGTTTTATGTGAGTATACTGATGCTTGGACTATTTTCAAAGGAGATGAAGAAGGCTGATCCAAAGACTGCAAAGGTCATAATCTCATAATTTTATATATTCCCTCTCTCTCTCTCTCTCTCTCTCTCTCTCTCTCTCTCTCTCTCTCTGTGAACTGTATTGTTCCATGTTATTTTAGAATTTAAATACATGTCTTTAATATTGAAGCAGTATATTTCTATTAATTAATTCATTGGGAAAGAGCCTTAAGGAATTTCTTTTGAAAGTTATATGAATTGAGCTTAGAGGACTTAATCTTTTGTAGGAGAATATAAAGAATATGAACAATTGTGTGAAAAGCCCTATAAAGAAGCCGTGACACACTTGTTATGCAGAGCTCACTGAGGCACATCAGAACATCATAGTCATTTACAGTGTCCATGATGCACTGTGGAAGCTGCTGCCTCTCTAATGAACTAACTTTGGGGAAAAGTCAGCTCAAAGTCATCCCCTTGGATGCCAATAAAAGATGTGGACAAATCAAGAGAAACCCTCAAACACCCGTTTTCTTCCTCATGAAGATTTTTATGCTGCTTAGCCCACTCTTGGCTCTGAAACCACTGAAATGGCCTCCAGCCACTGTTTGAAGAGCAGCTTCCCTGTGGCCTTTTCCTAGAAGCAATTTCCATAAAGACCCATATGCTAATTATATGTCACTGTCTTTCAACCCATAAGGCCATTGATTGGTACAATTTCTCTTACGTTGCACTTTTTTGATAAAAGGTTATAATTTTTTTAAGGAGATAAATGAAATTTTTAGTGCCTAATGTTTTCCCTCATTATATTCATAGACTGATTTTTTTCCCCCAGTGTATTTTACAGGAAAACTTTTGAATGAGACTTTAGCTACAATCTAAAGGAGTAACCTCTGTCTTCTCCCTCCCCTCTACAACAAAATGTCTGGCAACTTTTGTTTTTACATTTAAACAGCATTTGGCCGTTTTTTTCAAGGGAAAAAAAGTATTTGGTAAATAATTGCTTACATTTATCATTTATGCTTTTTCTCTAGCATGTGTAACTTTTTAAAATAAATGTAGTATTTACTATATAAACAAAGAAAGGAAGAAAGGAAGTAAGGAAGGAAGACATTTCCAAGAGTTGGAAGGAAAAAGAACTGTCATCATTTCAAAGGAGAGAAAGCCATGGTCTTCGCTTTTGAGCCAGTCATAGTTCATCCCCTTTGCAAATTTTTCCCTTGGTCTCTAGCAAGTTTTGTGATTTCCTTAGGCCTCATCTGAGTGCTTCTGACTTTGAAAGGCCATAAAACCTGAGCCTGATCACAGACATCTAATAAGAATTGGATTTGTGGATTCTGTGCAGGATAATGTGATTCTTTAAGATAGGGTTTCTAAACCTGAAAGTTAAGAGTGAATTTTATGCAGGCTTTTGTACATTTAGATCTATGGGGAGTGAGTTCTGTGTTTTTATCTTAGGTCTAATAGCAGTCAGTTCTTTTTAACGTTTAAAACCAAGTTTTTAAACATTAGTGTCAGCACACCTTAGAACCTCGGAATATGACACTTTAGTTGAAAATTGGCGATTCTCTGATTTTGTATCACATGCTATGCTATGTATCTGGTGATGAACAAGGGGCCTTCTGCAGCTTCGAGAGAGTGAAGACCATTGTGAGGATGGATCAAATGAGGATGCCGTGGATATGTCTAGAAAAACATTATGGTCTCACAAGGAAAAGATTTAAAAGCAGTATTTTAAGATTTGGGGTGTGGCATAATGGGGCCACTAAACAAGTGAGTGCTTATGCCTCCAGTCTCAGTGTCTGGGCGGCTGTAGTAGGGAGGTCACCATGAGTCTGAGGTGAGCATGAGCTTCAAGAGAATAAACAAGAGAAAAGAAAAAGAAGGCTTGGCAGGTGAGGCCTGCAGGAGGAGCTTGGGGACCTGGCTGTAGGAAAGTAGACCGATAGATTTTATATATTGGAGGGCGAGGGCATCACTCCTGACACCCCCAGTTGTTGCTTTCTTTATCTGAGTTCCTAGAGATGAGTTATGCTACTTTGGGGCGTGGTTATCCTGCTGTGCCATTTTCATCGTTGCTTACATGAACAGCACAGTCTGCGTATTCATCTGTAACTGTCAGCTAGGGTGGCCTATTCTTAGCGTTCGGCCCCTCAGCATTCATTGGAACGTCCTCACTTAGAGAAGAACTTACAGTTTTTGTTGTATATTTGCTGTAGGAATGTCCCTTATGATTTTCATCAATCACATAGTCACTCCTATCACAAAAAGGGTTAAATTTCTCTCAGTGTGTTTGTAAACATCTTGCCTTACTATAACTGTTGAGTACATTTCATTATATTAACTCTGCAAATTGTGCAGATCTTTTTCTCTTTATGTCGTGTTTTGAAAAATCCAGTGTTATGCCTACAAACGTTTTAGTATTTATTCCATACATTACCTCAGTGGGGTATATTATATTTAATTTGAAGATACATGAACTGAGACACACATGAAGTAACTTTCCAAAGTTATCAAGCTAAAAAGTGGTAGGCCATCCATTGTGCTTTTGTTAGAATTTATGTATAGCAGCACGTTTACAGTGTAAGCCAGTGTGCCCTAGAGGTTGACGGTCAGGAAGGGTATAGGCGGTACATGAGGTCCTTAGTTCAGTTATCTATATAATCTGTGTGTGCTGAGCTCTTAGGCTCTCTGAGTCATATTGGATCATGATTCCACAAAGGATTTTGTAAGCACTAATCGGGTACCAGTGTGTGCTAATTCATGAACTGCTACCATGTGGATTCCAGGGATCAAACTCAAGTTGTCAGACTTGCCCAGCAGCCCTCTTTGTCTGACAGGCCATCTCGATGGCTCTTATTTTTACATTTTCCAAAACTATGCCACTTATGGTGGTGCTCACCAGTAGGATATGCTGGAGGAGCTGAGGCAGGAGGGTCAAGAGGTTCAAGGTAGCCTGGGCTACACCTTTGGAGCTGGGAGCATGATTAAGAGACCGAGGTTTACTCAGGATACCTGAGGTCTTGGGCTTAATTCATTCATTGTTTTTCTTACACTTAGTATTTCTTAAATGAAGGGTGCATTTAGTTAAGTCCTTAATTCAACATGAAGATCTTGTCTATCATTGGTTATTTTAGTTTCCTTCCTTGATTCTTTGATATCTCTATAAAACAATTAACATATTAAAGCACGTTCACATTCTCTCATGGGATAAGAAAAAAACCAAGAGACAATAAGACAACATTCCTGATAATACTAGCTGGCAGTTTTCCTGCTTACAGAAAAAGAGGCAGTTTTATGCTTGAAATTTCAAAAGAACTTTAAATTTTCATTCTTCATGAGGTAAAACTGTACGTCTGTGATACACATACATACGTAAGATGTGCTCACATTATCAACCTTAACAAGGTCTTTAAATGCTCATACTAAAATGCCTCATTGGTGAAATGAGTTTGATAAAGAATCTCTTGAGGGGTTTTGTTTGTTTGTTTGTTTGGGGTGTGTGTGTGTGTGTGTGTGTGTAATCTCTTGGGGTTTTTGTTTGGTGTGTGTGTGTGTGTGTGTGTGTGTGTGTGTGTATGTGTATGTGTTTTGCAGCATGCATCAAAATAGTAACATAGAGTAAAAAAATGAACAAGCATTTTACAAAGAAAGAAATATACATGGGAAAAAACAGTTTAGAACTACCATAGCAAAACCAAAGATGTTGGTCTTGGGAAATAGGTGCTGTTATGGATTTCTAGGAAACTTGTAAATTGGCTCACGTTATCTGGAGGATAATTTAGCAGAACTCATCAGACACAAAAATGTAGTTCCACTTGAGGGATTTATCCTAGATAAATAAGATGTGTATAACAATTTACAAATGACTGACAATCAAATTTATGATGCATCCATACATGCTATATGGCATCAAAAGTGAAGTTTTGAAAATATATATATTAATATATATATTATTCAGAGTATTACTCCGAGTAAAGAAGCACATTATCAATACTTGGTGTAGTGACCTTTTTGTAGGATGCATTTGTGAAGTACATGTGGATAACAATACATGAAGTGTGTGGTTTAAGTTTCCAAATGGACATTATTAACAATATTTGGTTTTGCATTTTTGAATCTGTATTTTTGACTTCTAACAAGCATTCATTGCTTTTGGCTTCTTGAAGATTTGACTGGTATGTTTAATGTACAGGATGAAATGGGGGGAAGAACCCTAATCAACAACAGGGTGTCAGCCATGCCCATGTCCCCTGAGAGTCCTCGGAGAGGAGCCTGCTTTCCTTTTTGGAACTGGTCCCTGAAAACTGTCTGAGAGTTTTTTGTTTTGTTTTCCGTGACAAATGTCTGTCATTTTCTGAACAAGAGAGCCAGTGTCCTAGATAGGTGTGTGGAGCTATTTCTATTCACGCACAGCCCTGTTGTGTTAATACTGAATAAGCAGAGACAGCCTGACTGGTGGTGAAAGATGGTAAGCCAGCCGCAGGGCTTTTTCTGCTCAGTCCGAACCCTCTGATTGCCACGTTTTCCTAATTTCCCATTTCCAGGCCATGGCTAGGGTGACCTTGCTTGCTCAATATGTTGCTCTGAATCCCCAAGACTTTCACATGCATTTGGAAGTGGGCGGCCAGGGATTGTTTACAGGACTCCAAATGAACTGTGCACTCGCAGCAAGTTTGATAAACACACATTTCCTCCTTTTATCAGTGAGATTTCAGAATGCGAAGTAAGAGTTTCCAGTTTTACTCATTCCTCTCAACTCTCTTCCTGTTTAAAAATACAGACATACTAATTGCATGCTGATCTGTCCCTGTTTTTCATTTTGCTTACTGGTAGTTGACGGTTTGTCCTGATACTTACCTAGGCATCGTTTGGAAAACCTGCAAAAATAAACTTCCCATGTATTCAGCTTAAAGGAGATTCATCCCAAGTAGTGTAACGTGAGCACTAATTAACGGTAATGACTGCTAATCACTTTGCTTTTTATACTCCTTTAGGAGTGCTGCTATTATCCAGTGCAGTTAAGTAAAATGGTTGTGTATGAATCAACAATGCTGCATCCTTTTAGCAGCTATTGCTCACAATCAAGCTTTGCATAAATTAGAGTTAACGAAAATTGATTTTAATATGCTATGTTTGTAAAATAGTAAACTAAAATACCTTGTTAAAATTCTGATATCAAGAGATATTTTCAGCTTGTTTTTCCAGGCATTTTCGTAGTAGATGGAGAACACCGTTCCAAAGACGCTGTCCACAGCTTCTGATAGTCTGTCCTAGGTTTCTTTGAAAACACATGTGCCTCATAGTCATAGCCGCACTTTGACTCTGTTGAAAGCATTTATTTTTATCAAATTAATGAAAAACAATAGGCTAATGTTTAATTTTTTAAAGTTTATCTATTGACTTCCTAGAGGATCTCACAGATCTTTGAAGTGATATAGTCCATTTATATAACCTTGATTCATGGGCTTGCACATTCAACATTCATTAAAAGGCGTTGCTTTGTTGTGTTTAGACCCCCATAAAAGCTTTCTGTTTATTTACACACATTCAACATACCTACAAACGGCCTTGCCTCAGGAGGAGACTAAGTAAAGCCCATAAATTAATAATTTAAGGGAGTAGTACTCAAGTAGCATTTCGGCTAAGCTCGTAAGTTAAAGCCTCAGAGTCAGTACCAGCACCTTTAATAATGCTTTACTTTTGACTTTTATTGGCTGAAAATAACTTGTTAAACTGGGCCTTTTGTACTAAAATGAAATCTTCATGCCATCTAAATCCCTTTCCCCTCCTTTTGATTTATAAGCAGGTTGACTTATTATTGTAGAATTCTTAACACTTCTACGGTTTTGTGCTTCAATTTTAGAGGAGGTGTTAATCTCCCTGGAATTTGGAGAGTAACCAAAAGTGTGGTATAGTGGCTTTTTTAGGGAAATTTGGATTTTCTCTTATGGGTCCAAGCTTTATGATGGTACCTGTGTATATGATGATGTGTGTGGTTTGGTGTGTATTAAAGAAGTATCTTCTTGTCTCCTTTTACATGTTATCTCTTGTTTCTTGGGGCATGATTACCATTCTCATAGCTAATGAATGTTTTTCTATAGAGGTTAAATAATTCAGTATATTAGTTTTTAACTATCCAAGTGAAAACATTTGATTTTCCTTTAATTTTTATGTTATTGGTGATATCAAAAAATTAAAATTGGATAAATAACATTCTATTATATATACCACCATTTAAATTTTAACCAGTTTTATTGTATATATTGAAAGCATAGGTATCAAAAGAGTGCCACTACTTGTATTTGAATTTACTGTCAAAGAATTGTGACAGAAATTATATGAGTTTTTATTGAATACAATCCTTATGTAATTACTAGATTTGTAAGAACTATGAGTAACATTTGTTTTAGATCATGGCACTATTGTCCAGAAGATGTTTATGAGAAAAACTTGCTTTTAAATATTCTGTTCTGAATTTGTGTATTCTTGTATAATAAAATGTTTTAAAAGGTAAGGATTTCAGTTTTCAGTTTTTACTTTTTTCCAGTGTTTACACTCATGTGAGGATGACTGATCTGTAGCTGTCATTTTACCCAAAGAGGGGACAAATGGAATTGGCCTTTTAGACAAAAGTATGCAAACAGGCTGCATTCTTTCTCTTGGTAGAATTATGGAAGGACTCCACGAGATGCCACGTTCATTTTGCCATTGACTGTGAGGAGGGTGCTGCAGTGGGGTGCTGTTTGCAGTGGATAAGGAGGTGCTATGATTACTTACCTTTCTTGTGAAGGCACCACAAAGGAAAATGCAAAACACGTGCCTTGAGGTGTTCTCAGTTTGACAGTTGTTTTTGTTAAGTTTTTTCCCCTCATTCAAGTCCGGTCTATTTTAGAAAAAAATACATTTTTTATTTTTTTCCCTTTATATTAAGCTTAGTAGATTTCCATGCCTTTGACCCTTTAGAGAAATTATAGTGTTTTTTTCTTAAGGCTTCTATTGTAAAGCTTCAAAGCTGGAGCAACAGTGCCCTCTATAGTCTTGTAAGGCTCAGTAGATAAATGTGGATAGGCTTGGACTGTCAGGTAAGAGGCAGGATATTTAAATTTATTTTATTTTATTTTTTCAGCAAACAAGAGATCCCTTATTCCTAAGGAGGCATTCTTGTCTTTCACGAGTGGCTTTACATTGAACAAAGGGAACAAAAGACCATTCTGAGTTTTCATGTAGAATTATTGGCTTCCTCTTTTTCCTAACCCAGTTTTATCAGACATTTATCAGAGTAATTTGAGATAGAAGGGATCTTACAAGCTATACAGCTCCTCCATGAAATACTTTTTTGAGGTTGGACTCCAGTAAGAGTATTTAAAAATAATTTAATCCTTTTGTACTTGCTTCTTAATTAGAATCTTAGCAGCTGCCTAGAACTTAACTTTTACTTGTTCTGGAGTTGGATAACCAAAGCTTTATGTGTGAGATTATTTAAATTCAATCCAAGGCAGTTACATAATGACTAAAGTATTTTCCATTCATTAGCATTGATTTAAATTGTAGATTTTCTTTCCTCCCTTTGGTTAAGTATTTGGTATTTGATTGTATGTGTTTGAGTGGATAGCTAAGTCTTTCAATGTAAAATAGAACTAAATGTGAATTTGTTAATTGATAATAAAAGTGGACTTTTATTTAACACTTTTAGAAGAGAAATATTTAATGGATTGAATTTATTGTACTTCTAAGTTTCTTTAATTTAAAAAATCAGCCTACATTCTAGATTCTGTAATTTCCACTGGACAGTATGTTAAACAGAATTCCAGATATCTAAACGTATTTTTAAATCTGTACAATGGGAATGGTTTACCCTTTGAGGGCTTTGTAAAGGAATAGAGATACTATATGAAGATTGTGCAGGTACTTTTAATTTTTCAAAAGGTAATTTTCAAATTTCACAGAGCAAAAGTAAATGGCTTTCTTTAATATGAAGATAATTTAATATGAAATCTAGAATATACTTAATCCACACTGTTTTAACACTCCTGTCTTGAAATTTCTGGTGACTTATGTGAATCTGAAACTTGGCGCAGAATTCCTTGATAATGTGGAGTGGCAAAATTACATGTGCATGGACTTTCATCTCCCTACAAATGCCATTTCCAAACATCTTAAACTAGCATCTTTATCAACTAAATCTTAGTAGATATTCACAAACTTAGCAGTATGTGAGCGCCGATGATAAGCAAGCTTTGGGGGATAATAAAAGTAGAAGCATTTTGCTTTTCTCCTGTAGAGTATCAGAATACTAAGAATACCTTTCATTTAATAAACAATATTTGTTTACCACTGACTGCACAAAAATACTGATAGGTAAAATAGATGAAAGTGTTTTGTCTTTTTGAAGTGGAGATGAGTGCCTAGCGCTCCTCTTTGATGAAAGGAGTTTGAAAGCCACAGGTCCTGCTCCTTTGTGTATGTTTGTGATGACTAGCACTGCTTTTGTTTTATAGAAAGCTTTGTCTTTCAATTTCTGCCTGCTAATATTACACCAGGTACATAAAAGATGCTCAGCTAAAGGATACAGTCTTTCTTATGCATATCTTACTTGTAATTTCATATGTATGAAGTGCATAATCTAATATGACTATGTAACATTTCATAATTATTTCTCTCCAAATAGCTAAAACAGGCACACATGCATTATAATAAGAAATTTGTTTTTTAATGACTTATTTTGGCCACAAGCAATAATAGAAAATAATAAGCAGATATTCAGAGTTTAGATGCTGCTGGCTAGCAGCTACGTGATTGGCACAGGAAGGTTTACTTGATGCTTTAGACATTGTAGATGACCCAGTGACAAAAAAAATAGTCTTACAGGGAATATCTGAATCGAATCTTCTGAACTTTCAGTGTTATTTTTCATGTATCATTTTTATTTGTGTTTGATAATGATTTAGATTTGGAGTAACTTTAAATATAGCAATTTAATAAGTATATTTATACTTACAGCCTTAAAAGTACCGATTTCATCATTATAGTAAAAAGTTATATGCAGACAAATGCAAACGATGAAATTAATAAAGTATGCTACTTTTTAAAGTAATGACGAGATGCATGTTTAACATTAAAAAGTAGCTTACAAGACTAACAAGATGCTGTCACACACACACACACAGAAGGAGGGAAGGAGAGAGAGAGAGAGAGAGAGAAAGAGAGAGAGAGAGAGAGAGAGAGAGAGATATTTTTCTTTGTAGTGAGAGTACCAAATTAAGAATCTGCTTAATTAAAATAGTGATAAATGTAGATTACATTACTGAGGACAGTGAAATACAGCTGCTCTCTTTGGTAAGATCCTGCATAATTTACCAAGAGTGTACAAAGAAGCAACGGAGCAGCCACTGCAGACTGTTGGAGGAAATGTCCTGTTTATTCTAAATACATTTCTTTTTTTTAATTAAAATGTCAATGATAATTTTATAGCAGTCCTCAAAAAAAATCCATCTTAAATTCTTTCGAGGTGGTAGAAATGAAATGAGATCTTCACTGCTGCTGAAGGAAACAGATTAAACCTAGGGAAAAGTGGCATGCTATTATTTTGTTATTAATTTGGTTTTTATTATTATAAGCTAGTATTGAATTATGTGATTGTTTTTCACTTGAGTGTTACATAAAAAAAATGTGGCATAATATTTGACTATATTATTTTATTAAAAGTCTTATGGAGCATAAGCAAGATTTGGGGGGAGCCTGGTGAAATGGTACTTACAAATGAAGGTGTAAGTGCCTGTGCTAGTGGTTTTTGAGGTGGGGTATATCCTAAGAACCATCAAGGTCTGCCAGGTGCTGTTGTCCCTAAGCTTAAGACCTGGGTTGTGATGAGGGACTCTCAGGCGAGGGAGAGCAAAGCACTGTCGGGAGACGTAAAGATGGTTGAGAACCTGTTTCCCTCCTCCAAAGGGGACCTTTGAGAGCTTTGCAATTCCATATATTTGAGAAAAACAGCCTTGTGCTTAACAAGAGATGTCTTTATGTTGCGTTTCTGATTTTCTGTTTAAAGGTTATGTAGGGACTCCAGGGTTAGACTTGATTGTGTTCTAGGAGCCACCACATGGTCTGATCTTGATTTATTTAGCCCTTCATCATTGGCCTTGCTTTCATGTTTGTGAAGACTGATATTACTCCAGTTTAAAAATTGTTGTATTTAATGAGATAATCTGTGTTGAGTATATCATGTAGGAATCATCAGTGAAGGTTAGCTGCTACACTATTCACCGCTTGATAAAACACAGTGTATTTGCATTGAGGCACTAGAGTGGAGCTCGTAGTAGCCAGCTTTATAGAGCCGCTGTTCTCTTGCATGCGTTTCCATCCTTCTAGGTTAGTTAGCTTTGCCTCTTCCACAGGCATTGTGTTGTGGAAATGCTCCTTGTGTGTAATTACATGTACTCACCATAGGTGTGTTACCTGGGCACTAGGGAGTGTGATCTCAAGCCTGTGCTTCGCAGCTTCCACTTTGTACTAGCTTGATAGACGTTGGAATGAACTGAATATTCTGCAGAGTTCAGGTTTTTAAAATGATCTTTCAGATGGCCATCTGCTAAAATATTCTTAACTAAGAAAGACTTTGGGAGTCAGGCAGTGGTGGCACATGCCTTTAATCCCAGTACTGAGGAGGCAGAGGCAGATGGATCTTTGTGAGTTCAAGGTTTACCTGGTCTACTGAGTGAGTTCTAGGACAACCAGAGCTACCCAGAGAACCCTCTGTCTCAAAAAATAAAAAGAAAAGAAAATAAGAAAATTGGGGGCCAAAAATTTACACATTACAAAGGATTTGAAAAGATACATGAGGAAAAATATATGAGGGAGAAATTTTGGTTCTGTATGTGCCCCCGCTTCAGAGTCAATAAAATGAATGGAAACTGAGGGTGTCACGCGATATAGCCACTATTTTCAGGGCTCATATGAATGCTTAGAATGTTAACATCCCTTTCATTGTTGTTGTCTAACCTTTGTAGTGTCTTATTATGTAGCCTAGGCTGGACTTGAACTCATGATCCTCCTGCTTCAGCCTCTTCAGTACTGGAAATGCCAGCACTCCCCGATACCTTTACTTCTTTACCTCCATATGTTCTGGACATTTTTCTAAGAGCTAGAGCTTTATTTGGTTAAAATGCATTGCCTGTCTCAAAGATTTAGCAGTTTTAAAGCAGAAAGTCCCATTCATAAAGCTATGACTCAGCCAGGAATGAAACCTTGGCCCTTTGGAAATGATGCACATCCCTTGCATGGACTGATTAGATCACTCCAGGACTTTCCTGTCTTCCCTGGCTGGCCAGGGTCACTACAAACTAGTGTTCTAGACGCCTCTGTGTGGCCCTGCCTATTCCTGATAAGGAATTATGAAGTTTTTTGAATTAATAATTTGAGTTATATCTTGAAATAGTTAATGATTTTATTATTAACAAGCTTAGAGTCTTTATGATTTTTCTAGGAATAAAATAAGCTTCTCCACCCCCCAACAGCACAGAGTACATAGTTAGGCATTTACATGGTTTTGAAGGACTTTTACCTAAATATGAAAAGAAGATGTTTCCCAAAGTTAAGTCACAAGTTTCAGAGCTAAATTTGTATCAGTTATTAATTCTTTGTATTCTAAAGTCATGGATAAAAGCTACTTGCTTCTGCCTTTATCTGTTATTTATTATTTTTATGTCCTATCTTTTAAATCCGTTACCTTGAAATAGCAGATACCACTGTTTATTTATGAACTTATCATCTAATTAATATTATTTTGTATATATTTAGAATTGTCGTAGATAAGAATCTGTTAGGTCTTACTAGATTCTGATCACCATTCTGTGAACCTCAATTTTAGATTTGTATTAAACAGCTTTGTTTTCAGATGGAATTATTGAATATGGTGAGATTTTGGCTTTGAGTTTGATTTTTTTCTTCATGCATTTTACATTTGATTTCTTGTATACTATTACTTGTGTACATTTTTTAAAAAAAGATAGACTAATTATAGGCAATTCTAGTTTCTGGGGATTTTGCATAGTGATAAAAATACCAACCTAGAGGCTTTCTGCTTTCTACTGAATTGATTGTAATGTGTTCTGATGTATAAGATAAGTAAATAAACAAACAAACAAGCAACCTACTCATACTTACTAAGTCTCCCATGTGACCTAAGAGATTTAGTGTGACTATAAAGTTCCATACCATTTCCTTCCTGCTTATCGGCTTGGAATCAACTTATAAAAGCCATCTGAAATGGAAGCAAGTATAAAGCATTTGCAACCAAACAAGCTTCTAAGTAACACAAGGAGGAAAATGTTATCCTACAAAAATCCTCTACTCATTAGCAAGGTAGCTGGAATATTTTTTGGTTAAAAAAATCCAGTTTGCTTGCATTCATATTTAAGTATGAATGTTTACTATCTGGAAAAATTAAAGATCTGTTTAACTGTAATTGTGAAAAAGTAAGAATACTCTGTCTCCTTCATAGTAAACAGAATTAAAATATGTAAAGTTTCTTTCCTTATGAATAATAACTATTTTATCTTTTTATAATCACTTGTGTTTAAGAGTAAGATGTGATATAAAAAAGTTTATATTATTTATTTTCTTAAATTATTCACTACACAAAGTAACGTTACCATTTGATGACACATTTGTGTTTCTTTATCTAACTGAATTTTTATGTAGACTATGATTCTCTATTATAATTTTTTATTTCATTGTGTATAATGGTTTTTTTTGTTTGTTTGTTTGGGGAGACAAGGGCTCACAGAGTTTACGGTGTCCTACAACTTCGTGTAACCAGGCTGGTTTTGAACTCCTCGTCCGGCAGCCTCTGCCTCCCAATTCTGGATTACAGAGTGTGTTGCAGTGCCCAGCTGCACACCTCCTTGCCTGAGTAGGATAGTTTCTCTGTAACTTTCTAAGGTCCTCATCCATTCTTCATGCCTCTTTTTTATTGTATAAGTTTTTTCCTGGTTTTCTTCGGCATTTAGCACAATTTTGTTTTTGGTTTTTGTTTTTTTTTCCTCCTTTATTAATTTATTCTTGTTACATCTCAATGGTTATCCCATCCCTTGTATCCTCCCATTCTTCCCTCCCTCCCAATTTCCCCTTATTCCCCTCCCCTATGACTGTTCCTGAGGGGGATTACCTCCCCCTCTATATGCTCATAGGGTATCAAGTCTCTTCTTGGTAACTTGCTGTCCTTCCTCTGATTGCCACCAGGTCTCCCCGTCCAGGGGACATGGTCAAAGGTGAGGCACCAGAGTATGTGAGAAAGTCATATCCCACTCTCCACTCTACTGTGGGGAGTGTTCTGTCCATTGGCTAGATCTGGGTAGGGGCTTAAGGTTTACCGCCTGTATTGTCCTTGGCTGGTGCCTTAGTTTGAGCGGGACCCCTGGGCCCAAATCTGCCTATCATAATGTTCTACTTGTAGGCTTCTAGGACCCTCTGGGTCCTTCTACTTTGCCTTTCTCCCATGATTCTCTCATCTAGAGTCCCACTAGAATGTTCTCTCCTCTGTCTCAGTTTCCTGGTAAGTGAAGGCTTTCGTGGGACATGCCCCTTGGGCTAATATGCAGATATAAGTGAGTATATACCATTTGAGTCTTTCTGCTTCTGGGTTAACTCACTCATTATGATCATTTCTAGCTCAATCCATTTATCCACAAATTTCGGGAATTCCTTGTTTTTAATAGCTGAATAGTATTCCATAGTGTATATGTACCACAGTTTCTTTATCCATTCTTCTATTGAGGGACACTTAGGCTGTTTCCATGTTCTGGCTATTATGAATAAGGCTGCTATGAACATGGTTGAGCAAATTTTCTTGCTGTATGCTGGAGCATCTTCTGGGTATATTCCAAGGAGTGGAATAGCTGGGTCTTGAGGAAGCCCTATTCCCATTTTTCTGAGATAGCACCAGATAGATTTCCAAAGTGGTTGTACTAGTTTGCATTCCCACCAGCAATGAAGGAGTGTTCCTCTCTCCCCACATCCTCGCCAGCATGTAAAGAAAATAAATAACTGTATATAAGATATGGTGATATTAATCAAAATTTAGCCATTTGGAGTTAATATTTTAACATATTTAATATAACACACATATATGTATGTACACATGTGTGTATGTATATAATGTTATACTTAGTCTTTTTAACCAAAATATAAGGGTCTTTTTCTATGCCATTAAAATCTTCATGAGTATAATTTAATAGCTACTTAATATTCTATCACATGGCTGTATAATAATTTCCTTAATGATTCCCTAATTTTGTAAATTAGGTTGGATGTAATTTTTACTATAAATAATAGCACATTGATATGGGTGCATAAATTATTGCCATTGAAAAATTAATTCTCTCGGATATATTTCCAGACATAATTAATGCATTAAAATCTTTGATAATTTCTAAGCTCAGTGATACATACTTCATAGTTGTTTTGCATAAACATTGTGCTCATTTATATGTTCATTGTTTATATTTTGAAATTCAAAATCTTTGTTCACTTGAAATACCTTACGTTGGAATTCTGTTTTTAAAGTTTCTAAAATGTGGAGAGTATAAAGCAAGGAGAGCATTCTGCCTGTGTTTGACTGTATTTTATTATTGGAACAAAGCTAGAGACATGTGTGTTAGAGTTTTTCAGTCATGTGATCCAAAGCCTAAGAGGCTCTCCTTCACTTTCTGAAAAGTCAGGTTCCAGTTATTTGATAGGAGTACATCTGAGAGATAACCATCTACAATGCGGGATAATTTTTCATTTACTATATACTAAAATGTGCCCTGTAGGTGGGCACAGACACACACACACACACACACACACACACACACACACACACACACACACACAGTAGTTTTTAAGCATTACCGGTATGATGTTAATTATAACTTGTTCTCCCATTAGGTTCCCTTTCTATCTGGCCACAGTTTTGTCAACTGGCTTATTTTCTGTTAGTAACTTCAAAACATTTAGACATGATTCCTAACTTTACCTCATGAATTAGATTATAATATAATGGGTTAATCATAGTAATTATTTTGAATATATGTATTTTGTATCAAATGTAAAATTTTAGGGATAGCTGACATTATACAAATTATTATAATATGTTTAACCATCATTTTATGTACTCTGACTATCATAGAACATAGTTTGTGCTTTCTATATTTTCTTGTTAACTTTTATTATTAATGTTGGCAATTCTACATTGCCATTATAAAGAAAAACAAAACCATGGAGATGTTGTTTAAATTCAGTTCCTAGAATTAGCCCTGTAGTTTTTCTTTTCATAAGGACAAAAGAATGCTTACTTGAGATTATTTTTTTTCTTTTTTTTCTCCTTTATTAATTTATTCTTGTTACATCTCAATGGTTATCCCATCCCTTGTATCCTCCCATTCTTCCCTCCCTCCCATTTTCCCCTTATTCCCCTCCCCTATGACTGTTCCTGAGGGGGATTACCTCCCCCTATATATGTTCATAGGGTATCAAGTCTCTTCTTGGTAACCTGCTGTCCTTCCTCTGAGTGCCACCAGGTCTCCCCCTCCAGGGGACATGGTCAAAGGTGAGCCACCAGAGTATGTGAGAAAGTAATATCCCACTCTCCACTCTACTGTGGAGAGTGAAAGCAATGCTAACAGGAAAATTCATAGCACTAAGTGCCTTTAAAAAGAAATTGGAAACATCGCACATAAGCACCTTAACGACACAACTGGAAGCCCTAGAAAAAAAAGAAGCAGAAACACCCAAAAGGAGTAGACGTCTGGAAATAATCAAACTCAGGGGTGAAATTAACAAATTAGAAACTAAGAAAACAGTCCAAAGAATCAACAAAACCAAGAGCTGGTTCTTTGAGAAAGTCAACAAGATAGACAGACCGTTAGTCAAACTAACTAAAAGGCAAAGAGACAGTATTGAAATCAACAAAATCAGAAATGAAAAGGGAGACATAACAACAGACACTGAAGAAATACAAAGAATCATAAGTTACTTGAGATTATTATTACTAAATTATTATCTAGGTTTGATGCATACTAGTGTGTCACACACTTGATGATAACTACCTTTGTCTGTCAGTCTTCCATGTCTCAGAACCAGTGTTTTCTTATGTTAGGCAAACAGAAACCACTGGCCTCCAAGACACAGTTTAATAATGCTATTCTGAGTGGTTTCCTGCGTGTGATATGAAGATTCTACTACCGCATGACTTGATTGAGTGTGCATGTATCTGTGTGTGTGAGCATGCATGTACGGAAGTAGACATAAGACCATGCATGTGTGTTGGTCAGTGAGTAAGTTTCTGCGTATGAGGAGCTGCTGCTGTGAGGGATTATTACTACTCTTCTCCAGCTGGATACCTGCATTTCCTTCTCTTGTTTCTACCCTACACATGCATGTGTGTACTGTGCCAGCCATCAGAGCTCCATGCCTTCCTTAACATCTCTTTCTTCTAGTTCTTGATGTTCTCTCTGTCTTTCTCTCCTTTTTCACATGAGCATGTGCATATGCGTATGCTGCCGTCTTGGAGATTTATGGCTTTATGAGTACGTACAGGTTGTTCTGATCCTGTTCTGATCCATGAAGAACAGTGGTGACCTGGTTACACTCCTAGACTGCCAAGCCTTCAACTTGATGCAGATGCATCATCTTCAATCTTATTAAAATGTCGAGGTTGGTCTCAGCTAGTATCTATGGGGAATTTTTGAAATGTGCTCCAGTGATGCTCTGTTTGTCTCAAACTGTTTGTGGAGTACTCAAGTTAAAAACTCAGATTCTGTTATAATGCAGAATACCATTCGTTTACCAGAAGAACATTTGGGTTTAAAAAGCACTTTATTATTAGCTATGAATCCTAAGATTTATAAGTAATTTTTAAGCCTAATTTCCACATCTCCTCAGTTTTCTGTACATTGGATAATTTTTAACCATAGGGATTTAAAAAGAAATTATGATTCTTTTGATCTTCTATAATATTTCTGCATGCAACATCTCAATTTGTTTGCCAGTGTATACTACTACTGATGGCATGAATTAATACTTGATTTAATTAGATTTTATGGATTGCTATCACTCATTGATGTTTGAATACTTTTCTTGGAGTTTGAAGGGAGGGTGAATGTGGAAGATGGAAGGTAAGATGGGCAGCTGGGGCTGGGGATGGTGGCCCCGGGGTAAATTTGAGAACTAAGCTATTGCATGGTACAGTTGTTGTTCTTTGTCATCCCTGTGGTTACTACCTGAAGAACCATGTTCAGTCATACTGAAGTGAGCTGTCTGCTAAAGATGACATAGTCCCCTGATATACCTGCAGGAGCAGTTGGTCCCCGCCCCCATCCTTTTCAGTAAGATGTGTTTTGTGTCTCTTAAATGAGCAGAGCTACAGACTCCTAAACGAAACTTGAACAGAACTTTCAATAGTGAGTCAGTGTATCAGAACCTGCAGCATCATGAGACGATGCAGTCCTTTCACAAAGAGATTATTTGACTAAGTTCTACATGTTCGCCTGCTCAAAGCAGTCTAATAGTCAGGTGCCATCAGAACCATCAACAAAGCACCCTTGTCTTTGAGGTAAAACTATGGCTTGCAATATTTGTGAGAAGAATGAACTAGCAAATGTGACTGATTTCTGAGGTAGGTAGCAGATGAAGGCACATATTCCTTCTGTAAGCTCAGAGTTTACAGGGATTTGCAGGCTTTCTCCTTACCAGCAAGGGCTAGCATCAAGGTTAATTGTATTTTAATTTAGAACAAAAAATTACCCTGTATGGTTTTTTTCCCTTTTTAAACCGTCTTTTAGAAGTAGGTACAACATTTAAGTTATATTTCCAATCTTATTTGTCTCCGTGATTTCAATGAATATAGATTACCTTTTCTTTAGTCAGCCCACACTTAAAAAGCTCATGTTTTGCCATAATACAGTAGAATTATTTGTGGTAATGTTACAAGTCTCTAAACGGCATGAACATTATCCTGCTGTTTTATTGTTTTATAATGTAAAAGTAAATGCAGGCATTAAGAAATGTGCAGTGCTGTCAGGCTCCTTGAGGATTTAAGAAAATTGCCCTAACTGTTGAAGAACTGAAAATAAGCTTCTCAGGTCGCAGAGAGCAGTTGTTACAATACTGCCTGGCATTTTCTCCTTTTTTCTCTAACCATAGTGGTGATTTGAGTCAATGCTGAAGAAACTCAGATTTTATTTGATTTCAACAAACTGCTATTGCTTTGTAAGAATTACTTATAAAACACCATGGTTAAAAATAGGAAGAAAATAAAAGGTTCATTCTTAACTCTATCTAAGCCTAAACCACATATCTGTTTCTTGTAATTGTATAGCCCAATTTCTTGATACAATTTGCAAATTTGAAATAATAGGCACATATAGTGTGTGTTAATCACAATGCTGTGAAATTATGTTATGCTGCAAGCTTGTCATAGAAATGAGGAGAACGGGAACACAGAAGCAAAATCATCAAGCTAAACCCTTCCTCAGAAGTTCTTCTGTGTCATTCTGGATTTTTCAAATATAAGGAAATAGGCATTCCTTTTGTCCTATCTGTTTTAAAATATTTCCATTTAAATGCAGATTTTGATTTTCCATCTGGGACTAGGTGGAAGCCATTCCATTATACTACTAAGAGAGTAATCCACTTTAACACAACATTTCTCCCTAAAGGGATGGTCTTTTCTAGTCACAAGAAATTCTATTTCTCAGAATGATATTAACATTCATAATGTGGTGATTTTATCTTGATTTGAAAGATGTTTCATTCTGACAGTAAAAAGGATTAGGAGAACATTGTTTGTGTCCTATTGTTAAAATATAGCCTTACCTGCTTAAGATCAGGTACTAGTAATTTACAAAGTGGTTTGAGGTACATGTTTGATTCATGTTTTATCATATAAAAACTATAACCTAGTGAAATGGAAGCGACTAGATTCATTAAATTGAATTCTTAATCATTGAGCTGTATAGTTTTATTAAATAATACAAGGTATATTATGTTTAGAGATTTCTGAACATGGCATGGCACTTCTTTCTTTCATTTTTGTTATGTCCTGCAGGAAAGCCTTTCAGGTAAAGAAGGTGCTAGAGCAACCAGTTACTTCTTTCAGGACATAGATGTGCTGATTTGTCCCAGCATTAAAATTATTAAAAGTTAAGATAAAGAGAGATGTCCTTAATTAAATGGCATTCATTGGGTAGAAGAAGGAAGGTTCTAAAGGCTTTGCTGCTATTTGTTGGGAAAAGTGCTGGCATGCAGAATACTGCTATCCAAGGCTGAGGCACATTGGGACTCTGTGTGGGATGCTGGCCCCATGCCCCTAGGCACACTGTCATTCAGCCTGCAGATTAATTAACCAGAGGCTGAGCAGTTCTCCTCAGGCCTGGTGCTTGCAGTCTCAGCTCATTCTTGAGACAGAAAATGCAAGGTTTTACAGAACATTCAAAGAAGTGGTGTTTTGTTTTGTTTTAAACAAAATAAGAAGGCTTAATGACATGTTTTTGGAATAGCTTTTTATACACAACTATGTGTTTATGTATTTTGTGCACCTATTTTTTCCTATTTCAGACACAAATTAAAAACTTTAAAATCCAGCTGCTGTGTGTGTGACATGCATAACGTCCAGAGATTTTTTAATAGTACATATCCTTAAAAACTCCTGATAAATGATTTACTAAGTCATTTTGTATTGAGAGCTCTTAATTACTCCTTAATGGTAATAAGTTAATGTTAGTAATTCAGAACTATATGGTATGACTAAATTAGTGTTTTAAATGGCTTTGTACTTCCTTTGAAATTTTTAGTTAAAAGTTGTTTGGTGCTTAAAATATGTAATGCTAACCTTTACATTGTTGTTCCTAGGAACATTCACATGCTCTTGAAATTCAGATATCTGTTTGTAAACCTAGGAGATTTCAACAACAACTTTTTGTATATACTTACCTGCTACAGTGACTACTATGCTTATTCAGATTTTCATTAAGATTACAGTGTATCTTAAGCATAAAACATTTCTATTTATATGTACATAAGAAGACCTTGAGATGAAATTTTTATATGATATGGTTTTATTTTAAAATGGTTTTAAAAGGTAAATTTACATAGCTTGTCAATAATCCCATCTTTAGGGTGAGTACATTAAATTTATTTTTCTGTATTTCTGATTTTCTATCATTCTATGAAGTATCAATAATTTATGGGTAATGTTAATAAATATTATTTTCTAAATATAGTCAAGGTATATTCACAAAATAGAATTCAAACCTTAAAATTGAAACAAAGAAGGAGATAACACACTGTAATCTTTATTCTTATTTAAAAATTTCAAGAGTACAGAATACATTTGTCTTTCCTACCCCCAACCTTTTTTCTCTGACACTGTCAGTTTTTTTAGCACTCTCACTGGAATTTATTTTGTTGTAGTAAATAAAAGACAAGTCATTATTAAACAGATTTTGCAGTTAATTCAATGTATGATTACCCTTTGCCATAGGTACTTTTAAGGGCTTTTATCCAAAATAAAATTCATTAAAAATGCAATTAAAAAATCTATTGTTAATGACTGCTTGAGTGACTAGCTCATAATTGGCTCATTACAATAAAAAAGCAACTGTTTAAAGATGGTGACAATGAGCTACAGTACAGAGTGAACACTTCATTGTGAGGCCCTCTGTGATCACAGGAGCTTGGAGGTGAAGCAGAAGCCTGTGACTCTGAGACCCCAGCACAACTTTCTCTTTTACAGTACAGTGAGAGCAGGTCATGACCTAGCATGAGTTGTGCAGTTGGAGCCGTCTTATTTACAGTGTCCCAGGCTGGAAAGTAAACTTAGGTAATACAGTCCACTTAAAGGCTGGCATTCAGGTTCTTCTTTGTTTCCCTCCCTCAGAAATCTTTTCAGTTGACTTAAATTACAAAGTTGTAATCAGGAAGTCTTTCGTTCTGTCGGGGCAGAGCTAACAAAGGCAATATTGTCGTATAAGCAGTCATTATTACCTGTCCCTTGTTAATGTAGAGGCATGGAGATACTGTTTTTGCAAGCTCAGAATTCTTTTTTTAAAACATTCTTAGAGATTTATTTTTGTTTAGATATTTTGATGACTATATACTGGTATCATTTCAAATTAGTTCATTTTGATGTATTTAAAACCATGAGTCCAAAGTAAGATTAAATATTAATTTAGGGGATGCAAAAAGAAAAGTGAACTATATGTGTTGTCCTTTTTCCTCATCTAATTGAAGTCTTATTTCTCGTTTTGTGTTTTAGGCTTGCCAGTGATTTGACATATTATGTAAACTTTGCTATGTCAAATTTCAGCTGTTCCCTTTACAGTATAAGATTATAAACTATTGAAAAACATACATGAAAATGGCTACTAAATCTCTTCTTAGAATTCCACGTATAAGGTAGAAATCGTGAGTTCTAAGAATGGTTGAAAGGGCTTTTTTAATGAGCCTTGTATTTCAGAAATGCTTTTCCTGTTTGAGGCTAGAAAAACAGTAAAAGTTTAAAAGACCCAATGACTCTGCCTTTGTTTAGTCTACAGCAGCGATATTAATGTTGCTTTGGCTTTTGGTGACTGGCTCTGGGGTAATTTGTCATTACCTGTATTAAATGTTGAATTGTTTTGAACTCTGAGCTTGAGGCGAAAATATGTGCAAGCTGGTGGCAGTCTGTCAGATAGTCTTGTCAAGAGGCTGAGGCAGGAGCATATAGTGTTTGAGGCTAGGCTGAGACACTAATTCACGAACAAAATGAGCTTAATATAGATTAGGGTATTCAACAGTTAGGCTTTATTTTGTTTTTATGTAACTGAGCTCCCATTTGTAGCTTAAAATAGCGAATTGCTTCAGTACTGCTCACCTTACGCTGCCCTCCGTTCCTCTCACCACCTTATTTTGAACCTTTGAACAAACCTTTTGATGTATGTTTTCTTGTCTGCTCTTTCTCCGAAAAGAATAAGGAAATGCCTGAAAAGGAAACAACTGTTTATAGCTTTGTGGAATTTATATTTGCTTTCTAGTTCTTATCTTAAAAGATCTACTTCCACAATTTACCTTTGCTACGCACAGCAAAACTGGGCAGTGCTCTCTGCACATTAACAGCAGGGAGGCTGCAGTAAGGAGGAGTGCCCTCAGGCCTATGAGCCCGTGAGCTGGAGCATTGTGGGATTTATGCTTGGAATAAACAAGGCAAACAAGGGTCTTGGTAAGGGCTGTCATAGGTTACCACAGTACCTGTACTGTGGATGTGCAGTAGCGGGTAAGGCTGAGTGGTTGTTGATTCTGACACTTTACTGTTCGCTTCATGAGCATATTTTATAATATTTATAATACTATGGTTATTTGTGCACAAACCTTGTACCTGGGAGACAAACCTGACACTCTCTCTCTCTCTCTCTCTCTCTCTCTCTCTCTCTCTCTCTCTCTTTCTCTCTCTCTCTCTCTCTGTGTGTGTGTGTGTGTGTTCTTTTCTTTGATGCAGTTTATTATTATTTAAGATGAGATTTCTTGTAGAAGATAGTAATTTATTTATTAGATCTTTTACAAAGAATGATGTATATCTTTATTCTCATTTAAGTAAAATACTTTCTGTGTATTACTACATTTTAGGCAAACAGGTCAATTAAGGGTGTGCTACCACATTTGCCATGTTAATATATCAGTTGATAGCCAGGAATATGTTGGTTTTGACTGTTAAAGAGCGATGTACCCCTTCGTTCATCCGATGCGTTGAGTGACAGCCGTCTTCAGGGGCAAGACTGCAGCCTGAGTGCGGGAATGAGCAGCTCCACCGGAGCTCCTGGTGTAGATGACGAATGACAGTATAGCACTGCACTGTGCTGCTGGAGTTGTTCTTTTTCAAACCAATGCTGTGGGAATACAGAAGAGTGAGAGATTAGCTTTGACTTCAGGAAAGCATTTGGTGGGCAGTGAGGAAACACAGCTGAGAAATGGCTTCTCAGGAGAAGATGAATGACTTCTCCTACTAGAACTGCATTTTTCACCGGACATGAATGTTTCAAAGTATGGCACATACCTCTAATATTTGTTGTGACTAGACTATATATAAGTGCAGATAGGAAGTAAGGGTGAGAGGGAGGTTGGACACAGTTGTAGAAAGCTCTGAATGCCTTCTGAGAAGTCTGCAGGCCTTTGCTATATGCAATGTGGAGTCGGAGAAAGCTTTTTTAAATTTTTTATTAATTTATTCAGATTACAACTCAATTGTTATCCCATTACTTGAATCCTCCCATTCCTCCCTCCCTCCCGCCCACACCCTATTCCCCTCCCTAGGTCTATGACCGAGGGGGACCTCCTCCCCCACTATATGGTCATAGGCTATTAAGTCTCATCTTGGTAGCCTGCTTATTCTTTCCTTGAGTGCCACCAGGCCTCCCCACCAAGGGGAGGTGGTCAAATATGGAGCACCAGAGTTCATGGCAGAGTCCATCCCTGCTTTCCACATAGCTGTGGAGAATGTCCTGACCATTGGGTAGATCAGAGTAGGGTTTCGATGTTTACTATTGGGGAAAGGTTTTTAAGTTAAGTTGACTTGATGGGTTTGGGTTTTGCAGTAACACAGCTGAGCCACAGGCACAGAAAGATAGCAGACAGCAGCACTCAAAAGGTTAGAATCAGGACTGTGTAAGTTGAAATGTAATAAAATCAGAGCAATATGAGCAGGAAGCTCACACACTGTGATGAATTTGGACTTGGGAATGTAGCTGCTGTGTGATTTTGAAGAAATCCTCTCTGTGCCGCAGCTTTCTCATCTAGAAAGTTGAAGTAGAACCACCCACTTTACAGAGCTGTGGGGCTAGTATAGTGCTGTGATGGTAAAGAGATTGTCCTCCATGGCGTCTTGACATGAAGGAAGAGGGGACTAATCAGTAGCTTTGTAAGATGAAAGAGCCTTAGATATGTTATAAACTATGAAAGTAGAGGAGTTATTGAAGGTATTGATCAGAATTGAGAAAGCTGATTCAAGAAGAACCAGAGGTTTATGCAAAATGAAATGAAAGTGTAGAGTGTGGTGAATTTAGAGATGAGAAACAGAAAAATAAAGGCTTGTCCATCTGACACCTGCAATTTCCTCTCTCCCTGGAGGCAAGATGATTTACTACAAATGACAGAGGATGAGGAAAGGAAGGAAGGAGATGGAAGGTTGCAAAAGTACCCCCAAAGTCCGACGGCTGCTTGGATGAGGAACATTTTAACATTGTAATTTCAGTTACAGTAAATGGGAACGTGTGGCTTCTATGGGAGGTCAGGCACATTTTAGGAAGCACATTATGTATTTACTTACCAGAGATGCACAGTGTTACATTTCATCACTGAAGTCACAAATAATGATTTCCAGGAATCATGATGGATTAAGTGAAGTTTCCGCAAGGACAACTGTCTGAGTTAATTTTCCAGGTGGATAAAACGGAATTGAGGGGAGCAAGCCTCTGGGCATGCCCACGAGGAACTATCCAGGTAGTTAGAGTAGCCTCTAGGCATGAGTACAAGAGATTATTTAATGCTTAGGTTAATTGAGTTATGCCAACTGTGACTGGCAACATCCTATGGATTGAGGTCCAAGACTGAATAAAGATGAGAAAGAGAAGTGTACAGAAACCTTCCTCTGTTTCCTGACTTGGACTCAGCGTGAGCAATTGCCATGGCTTCCCTGGCACAGCGGGCCCCAGCCTGGAACTGAGATGAAGAAGAAGGTCCTCTCCACTGCCCTGCTTTGTCAGGGGATTTCATCATAGAGCAGTACAGAGAAGCTAGCTCCCTTGTATATTTTAGAGAGGAGAATATGCAGGCTGTGGGAATTTAAATGAACACACCTGTTTAAGGGTTTCATGTTCTGAGCCACAAACAAAACATGATACACTCATCTTAGGATAATGTTGTAAATACCCATGATCAAAGACTCCTATGCTGGAGAATGATGTTCAGAAGTAAATGAAGCCCCCTATGTCAGTATTGATAAGGGTGTTCAATAGAAAGAGCTACCTAGATTCATCCTTAAGTGCATTAAAAACAAACATATTTACACCCATATTCTTTAAATACTGATTTTTAAATAATTTCCATTGCTTGCTTTATTAAGCAGCTTCCCTACTTTAATAATTGAGACATTTTATTAAAATATTCTAGCCAGGCTTCTATTAATTCCTGTGTATAAAGGCTGTACCAACACCAAAACATTAACTATTGACTGTTCAGTTCATTGACAAATGGAGTACTCATGGTGTAGGCTCCTCAGTGCAGTCAATAAAACTCTGAGCAGGAGGTTTTGGTTGCCTGAGGGAACAGTGGCAAGCAATAGTACTTCAGAGATTATAGCTGCACTTCATTTTGTTTTCTCTTGCTTCTGGTAACAAAGCAGGGTTTCAGTGAATACTTCCTTTGTTTTCTTTCTTATTGTTTTAACCTTTGATTGAAGAAGAATCTGACATTTAGGAAATAGACAAGGTCAATCTTCATATGGTCTTCTAACTTCAAAAATGTTGCCCTTATGAATGTTAAATTTGAGACGTATGAATTTGTGTGGCATCTTGGCTTTGATATAATATATTTAATTAATTGATATACTTTAACTATACATATTTATGGAATACAATATGAAATTTGGATACATATCTACAAAATGAAATGATAAAATTTATCGGTTTTGTTTCCTTGAAGTATTTATTTCAAAAAATAAATAATTTCAGCATATATATATCTTTAAGAAATTTAAAATGTTCTCTTCTGTTTCTTTATTAATATATAATGGATTGTTGTGGACTGCAGTCATCCTGCTGTGTGGTAGAGAATGATGCCTAATCCTTCCTCTGTAGTTCTGTTGGGTTCCCAGTTGAACACCTTTATCCTTTCCCTAGCCTCTCTCACCACTAATCTTCTTTCTGCTTCTATATACCTGATTATCCTGCTCCCATATCTGACCAACAATATGCAGTTCATATTTTTGTGTCTAGATTTTTCTTTCCTCCTTAACCATATATTTCTGTTTCTTGCCAGATATGACAAATCTCCATTCTTTTTATGGTTACTCCACTGCAATGGGCCATTATTATCTATGAATATATATGTATACATATTCACAGATGTAGTCTTAGATATATAACAATGAGATTTGTGGTGCTAAATAAACCTAGCTGTGCAGACATTTCGTTTGCTTTGAATATATCCCGTGGAATGGCATTGACAAATCAGAGATAGATTTGGTTGGTTTGTTGTTGTTGTTGTTGTTGTTGTTGTTGTTTGTTCTTAAGGCACCCTCATGCTGTTTTAATGTACCCTCTACTAGTTTACATTTCACACCAGTTCCATCCCATTAGTTATTTTAATCTTTTTTATTAAAGCCATTCTAATTGAGGTGAGAGTTTCCTTTTCCCAATAACTAGTGACACTAAGCATTTTCTCATGGACTTGTTGACTGTTTATATATGTTAGAGAAATATCTATTCAGATAATCCCCCCAGTAATGGTCATATTTTAGTTACAATCACAGAAGCTCAGAGCAACATTAAAATTGAGTATTAGCTCACATAAACATTCAATAAATCACCCACCCATGCTTTGAGATTTTTTAAAACCGTTGTTTTTAATAACTTTTTTAGTTAAAAACTAAGACATCATGATTCTAGGTCATTTAGCACAAAGCTTGAGTCAAATTATAAACATCTTCTAGCTAGATAATTAAAAGTGAGCTGCGTTTGGAGAGTGCTGGATCCGATCTTCAATCAGATAGGTTAAGGTCAGAGTTGGGGCAGCTTTGGTAAATTGAGTAGTCCTTTATACTTTGGTTAGAAAAAGTCCTAAAGTAGAGCCACACGTAAAAGCATGAGAATGAAATTAAATTCAGAATGGCTTTCTATTCTCTTCATACATGTAATTATCCAGTAGAGTAATTTGTGCTTTTGAAGTTTCTTAATGAAGAAACAAAATACATTCTAATTTTTATACTGAAATATTTGCTTTACTTAAAAAAAAAAAACAACAACAAAAATCTAAGCAAGTTCTGAACTTAACTCTCCAGTATGTAGGTTAACTTAATATCTTCCAAAGGTTTAGTTTTCAGTAGGTATCTGAAGGTTGTAATGCTCAAGATGTTTAGTTTTGTTTTTTGATATTTATATAGGTAGGACGATTCCTAGAGGAATTACATACGTCATTAGTTGGTAGACACTGGAACTAAATGCCTTGGACAACCATGTGTGCTAACGGGAAGGCTTCAGGGTCCATCCATTGCTTTGCTTCAGAGACAGGGAACACAGTGGTAAGGGACGTGGTTTTCAGCAGAACATGATGTAGCTGTGAGAGAAATTCTTCAATGTTTTGCCATATTACTATTACCAGTTGTCATTACAAAATTGTCTTAATTTTTAACTAAAAAAATTATTAACAACAGTTTAAAAAAAATCCCAAAGCATGGGTGGGTGATTGTATTAATGGAAACAACTTATGTATAGGTACAGATAAGAAAGGAAGGGGAAAGGAATAAAGAACATTCTTCTGAAATGAGAGTGTTATATGATGCTGAATCAAACCAAGTCATGTCTTACTTAATATTTTAAAAATTAGCTTTCACATCTGGGTGGTGCAGAGCTTTGATCGCAACACTCAGGAGGCAGAGACAGCTGGATCTCTGGGTTCGAGGCCAGCCTGATCTACAAAGTGATTGCAGGGCAGCCAGAGCTACACAGAGAAACCTTGTCTTAAAAAACCAAACCAAAGAGAGAGAAAGAGAGAGAGAGAGAGAGAGAGAGAGAGAGAGAGAGAGAGAGAGAGAGAGAGAGAAAAGAAAAGAAAGTCTATATTATTTCTAATAGATCTGTGTATGATATAGCACATTTGAATGGACATGGTGCTTTTGGGGCAGCCTACTTATTAAATGCATAAATAATACCAGGAAACAAAACAATTTTAGTCTTTGTATAAACAAGTACACAGAGACATAGCCCACAGTGTTGTACATTAATCGACTGAGTATATAAATCACAAAGAGCTTCATGAGATAATACATACATGCTTCTAACAGCAACCCTAACTCTCTTTTCCTTCATCACTGGATTGCATTGGCAGCAAATGCAGTTCTCAGGAAAAGGAGTGACTATCAAATTAAATTGACTTGGTTTGTGATGAATTCCTTGTTAGTCTCCTGAAAACACTGGCAAGGTGAGAACAGGTAGTTGTCACCCATTCATTGATTATATACGCTCATAGAAAGGATAGGAACTCATGGCCAATAAAAAACAAGCCAACAAACAAACAGGCAAACAAAGAAATATAAACAAACACACAAACAAACAAACAAAAAACCCAGCTCCTGTTCAGTAAAGAGGCTGTCAGTATCCTCAGAAAAATCCTTTCATCATCATAGGGAGTGATTCAAGTTCTAATTATGTGGTGACATCTTTTATATTCATTATTCTAGAATTATTGAAAAGGGAGGGCTTGCTCAAGAATTGGATGAAAGCATTGCTCATTTTGGTGGAAATTTCAAACATGAGACTCATATCTATTTATAACAAAATACTTTCTCAATCTGAACTTGGTGTGGAGGAAGCAGGAATGATCAGTCCAATTATAGACTATTCCACTGCCACTCACAGAACTTCAAGTGAAATTGATAAGGCAACAGGAACTGCACAAAAAATATAGGTAGGATGTGCTATTGTATTATATCACTGAAAAAAAGATACATGTAGACTAATAGAATAACAGTGGCTGGCTTTCTCACAAATAGCAACTTTTAGAACTTCTATGCTAAAGGGAATAACAGGAAATCGCTCTCCCATTAAGACAGTTTTGTTGCCGTCTTAAGTACTAGAGTCAGTATGTAAGCACATATATGATTCAGAATCACCTACCATGCTTTTGGAGCATCTGTGAATAATAATTACATGATAAGAGACTAAATGAAACTGTGGTCAGGTAGCCTGGGCTGCAGGGATCCCTGGTAAAATGCGCTGTGAGACTTCATGCTGTGGTTGAGTGTAGCTCCTCTTTGAAGTCCACTTTGAAAGACTCAGTCCTCTGGACTTTTAGGAGGTAGTAGCAATTTAAAGAAGTACAACCTAGAGTGGGGTCCACGTTCCTTGAGGGCATGCTCTTGAAAAGGTCTCTCTTCTTTCTCTCTCTTCCTTTTGGATACAAGGAGGAGAATAGTTACACCCCACTGCACACCCCATACCATGCTTTCTGCCTTGTCTCAGTAGATACACAGTAGGTCTTACTAACCATGAGCTGAAATGTCTGAAGCTGTAAGACAAAATAAACCACCCCCTGCTTTAAAACTCATTTATGGTGGGTATTTGTAACAATAACAGTTAACCAGTAGACTTGGTAATATGGCTTCAAATGTGGCAAATCAGCCACTGGGCAAAATGTCTTCGTTTCTGCCACAGACAGAATTCTGCCTAAAAATGGGCAAGCTTGCATGCAGGCAGAGTCAGTTGCCAAACTCTGCCAAACAGGGTAAGCAAATCCTCAATAGTTCCTGCCTCACAGATATGTGTTTCAGATGTATTGGGCCAGAATTCTGAAGATGATGCTCCAACATTATAGATAATTTCGAGTAATTGTTCAGGCAGCAAACAGTCCGTGTTATTTTTTTTTCCACTTTAGAAGCTAACCTGTACTTCCTGTTTACTCTGGTAATTAATTTTATTCCTGCTTATGTCTCTGATGGGGTTAAAGACCAGATAGTTTAATGTTAAGCTTAGTTGTTCAGGGATTAAGATGTTTTTAGGTCTAGATAGATGTTTTAAGTTGATAGAGATTAGTTGGGTGTAGTGGTGCATACCTTTAATCCTGGCACTCAGGTGGCAGAGGCAGGTGGATTGCTGTGAGTTCAAGGCCAGCCTACAAATCAAGTCCAGGATGGCCAAGATATATATTGTTTTCTCTGTAAATAAGACCAATAATAACTTATAACAAACTCACAATGAAAATAAACATCTATCAACCAAGAAAGCAACCCAAAACCTACCCAACCCCCCCTTAACCTGCACTCCCTGTATACTCAGGTAATTAACTTTATTCCTTTTCAAGTCTCTGATAGGGTTGAAGACCAGATAGTTTAGTTTTACAATTAAGCTTAGTTGTTTTGGGTTAAGATGTTTTTAGGTCTAGATAGATATTTTAAGTTGATAGTGATGAGATATGATAGATAGTGATTTACATTCAGAATTTTAGATGCACCAAGATAGGAAAGATGTTTTCTTCGGGGCTTCCAAATACAAATAACCAAAACACTATAAATGTAACATATATATAATTCCTGATTGTTTCATGGTTCTTCTTACTGTAGTTTATTGTGTATATGTGTAATAACATAAGTGTATATGTAAAAATATTTAATAAAAATTAAATAATAACATTTTTCAAAGAAAGAAATAACAGCCATGTGTGATATATTGTTTCTAAACTCTTGTAATGTTAAGGATGCTAGAAGTTGTTTAAATGTTTACTTTTAGCAGAGTAGTTTTAGAATGAATGCAATTAGTGATTTATACTTTGAATAACATCAGTTTATGTCTTTGTTTTCATTTTTTTTCATTTTTTTCTCCTTTATTAATTTATTCTTGTTACATCTCAATGGTTATCCCATCCCTTGTATCCTCCCATTCTTCCCTCCCTCCCATTTTCCCCTTATTCCCCTCCTCTATGACTGTTCCTGAGGGGGATTACCTCCCCCTATATATGTTCATAGGGTATCAAGTCTCTTCTTGGTAACCTGCTGTCCTTCCTCTGAGTGCCACCAGGTCTCCCCCTCCAGGGGACATGGTCAAAGGTGAGGCACCAGAGTATGTGAGAAAGTAATATCCCACTCTCCACTCTACTATGGATTTAAGGCTGCACTTTTCTTTCTATCTTATTGGCACTTGATTGAAGTTTTGAAGACCGATGGAATATCTTTCCTCTTACAACCTGCAGAACAAAACAACCAATTAAACACAGTTTTTATCGTTGTTTATTTTGTTTTGATTTTTGCTTTGCTTTTGAGTGCTTGTTTGTTAACTAGCACTTAATTAGCCATGCTGCAGAACTTTGTTTTCTCAATTTCCAGTACACAAAGAGCTATTTTAAAACCACACCAAAAGAAAATGTACTTAAGGGAAACTCCACCAGACATGATGACTTAGTTCTAAAGACCATGCTTTAAAGAGTAGAGCTGACTAACCCTGCTGGGTGACACTACATTGTAATATCAATGACAGTTTACAAAATATGTAAACAGTTGGTAGTTCTCTATTAAGAACCTATAAAAATAAAGCCTATAGTGAAAAAGGAAGCTCACTAGTGCTTTTATTTTTTAAATTTTATTATCTTTTACTTTATTGTTAAGAACTTATTGTATAATAAGCCCTCTGTTCATCATGAGGAGTGTAAAGTAAAGAGATGCGATGTTTGTGAGCATCTGCTTAGAGTCTAATAATTAATGTCTATGTTAATTACCAATTAATTACATAATTAGCCATGAGTGTCTATAGACATTAATCAAATAAACTATCCAACATAAAATTGCAGTTAAAAGAATTGATCCAGCAAAAGAAGTAGGAACCATGAGAATGAGTGAAGCAGTTCAAAGATTGCGGAGACTTCTGGAAGTGAGGCTTGAGCGTGTGAGGTTGCTCCGATCTGGTACCATCTTAGTAGCTACCAGCAAGTTGTCTATCAGAGAGAAGAGCCTAGTGTGAGTAGTCACCGACCAAGTGAAAAAATAATGTGATCGTGATATGTAGTGAAGCCGAGGGTGATGTGTGAGCAAGCTGCAGAGGTGGGTAATGCTTGACAGCAGCTAAAATGATGGTTTTATTCCTAGATATTTACCAAGTACCACAAAGACACTATTTTCTATAGATTTATTAATTCATTAAGAACCTTTCTATTGAAGTCCATTGAAAACATATGGCTCTTAAGTGTATCCCCTAGATGACATCATGAGCGTTTCTGGACCAGCTTCCAGTAACCATTATTCCTTCTCAAAGGAACCCACTGTCCTGATCTCAGTCCTCACTATTTCTTTTAACATGATCCTAGATTTTATGCAGTTAGACTCATAATGCTTATATACTCATGTTTGTTATCTTTTATCTTTTCGTTATGTGTATGTGGTACTTCTACCTTAGCATGTAGAAATAATCCACCCACTTTTACTGTCATGTAGTATTCCAGTGTGTGAATACATTGGAATAACACACTGAAGTTCATTTGGATTTTTCCAGTTTAAAGCTATTATAGAAATGATGCCTGTGAATATTTTATAGATATCATCACTTATCAGTATGTTCTTGTTTCTATAAGGAAAATGCACAAGAGTCTGGGTCAAAGTACGTGTATATGTTGAGATGTTACAGGCACTGCTATACTGTTTTCTAAAATAGTCAGAAAAGTGTGCACCATTACCAGCAACAAAATTCCAGTGGTTCCATGGCCTTGCCATCACTTATGATCGCCAGTTAGCCATTGGATATGGTTGTATGCATTTAGGTTTTAATTTGCATTTCTCTGATTAATCTTTGTTTGTTTATTTCCTGGGACAATGCCTTCTCAAGTATAAACCTGGATTTGTTTAAGATTAGTTAGAAGAAACTCTTCAGACAAGGAGAGGAGGAGCTCCCTTGTTTTTATGTCTTCTGTGTCTGTGAGCATGTCACAGCCCTATCTATTCTTCTAAGTACTTTGGTCCTATTGAACTAGAGTCCAGACCTTTGTCCTCATTTTGACTCTGTTATCTATTTGATATCTATAGATATCTATCTATATCTGTAGTTCTCATTTATCCCCCTTACCCTTAATTCACCTTTTACTGTGCAAAATTTCAATTTTTCATGGCAAACAAGACATAGAGAACTCCCTCAAATAAGCTATTCATAAGTTTCAAATTGCTTCCATTCTTGTTAATATGATAGAATAGTGGAATCTTGTCCGAGTCCTGCTTTGACCCACCCCACTCGAATTGTCTCTTTGGCCAGTATACCAACACTATGTATTCCACCTGTCTTCAGATGCAAGCAGCCAACCCAATCATCAGGTCCACTGTGAGCACCCTTTGGTACTTGTATTCAGGTAGTCATGTTGCATTGCATGGCCTAAACTCAAGTAGTAGCACTAGCATTTCAAAATTATTATTTATAAACGTCTAGAATGGATGAATTTACCCAATATAACTCCTGATATTGCATGAAATAGCTTTCCTGGTATCTGGCAATATTCTGTTCTACTTTGCTAGCTTATTTTCTGTTAAATAGTTTCCTTAATTATTATGTATTAATAACTAGGTAAATGTTTGTGGTGGTTTGAATAGGAATGGGCCGGTAGACTCTTATGTTTAAATGCTTGACCATAGGAGATAGCACTATTAGGAAGCGTGGACTTGTTGGAGGAAGTGTGTCACTGTGAGGGCAGGCTTTGAGGTCTCCTGTGCTCAAGCTATGACCAGTCTCCTTATGCTGCCTGCAGATCAATACTCTCAGCTCTTTCCCCAGCACCAGGTCTGCCTGCCTGCTGCCATATTTTCCACCATGAAACCTCTGAAACTGTAAGCCAGCTCCAATTATATATTTCCTTTCTAAGAGTTGTTGTGGTCATGGTGTCTCTTCACAGCAATGAAACACAAACTAAGACAATGCATGGTTTTGTTTTTAAGTGGGTATTTTTGTTACTTTTACTTAAGCTCTAGGATTTCAACAACCACTTTTTAGTACTTCTTACTTTTCGTGGGTATATGTTACTAAGTAGGTTAGTCTGGAAACTAGCCATCATTTAAAGTAAACATGAGGCTACAGTTGCATAGCTTAGTGTTAGAACTAATACTTAACTATAGGAGGTCCCAGATTTACTCCACAAGAACCTCCCAACCCCTGTTCTATAATAAAACCTAAAAAATAATATAGATTTGTGACTATGTTATTTTGTAGGGTGACATTTACATATAAAACACACACTGATTATTTGTTATACATTTAGTTCTTTAAATATTTCAGCCATGTTTTCTTGTGGCTGTGGATTTGCTTTCCAATCAAGAATTACCACAGTGTGTTTCATTTTTATTGTGAATAAAAGAGTATTGATCAGTAAGATATGTAGACAAGGAGCTTTAAGAGAGTGGTTTTCGTGTGAAAGTCAGACCCCACTCTCCACTCAACTGTGAAGAATGTCCTGTCCATTGGCTAGATCTGGGTAGGGGTTCGAGGTTTACTGCATGTATTGTCCTTGGCTTCTCCCATTCTCCCATGCTTCTCTCACCCAGAGTGCCAATAGGATGTCTTCCTCTCTGTCCCACTTTCCTGGTAAGTGAAGACTGACTTCCACATGAATTCTGGTGCCCCATATTTGACCACGTCCCCTGGATGGGGAGGCCTGGTGGCACTCAGAGGAAGGATAGCAGGCTACCAAGAAGAGACTTGATACCTATGAGCATATACAGGGAGAGGAGGTCTCCCTCAGTCACATTCATAGGGGAGAGGAGTAAGGGGAAAATGGGAGGGAGGGAGGAATGTGAGGATGCAAGGGATGGGATAACAATTGAGATGTAATATGAATAAATTAATAAAATATATTTTTTAAAAAAGAGAGTGGTTTTCCTCCCGATAGAAAACAGACCCATATGCCATCTTATGTAAAAGATAACACTAAAAATCAGATTGAAGTAATTTGTACATATATTTGTAAGGTCTGTCTTATGTACAATAAGCCAGAGTAGAAGATTCCATTTCTCTGCATGCCTTTCCTCTAATTTTGTAGTACCAAGATGACTCAGGACCACCTACCAGAGTTAAGGTCCTGGTACCATATGGTACATAGAAATTAAATGTTGTTTTAAAAATTATTTCAACCCTCTGCTGCAAATTTCTGGTTTGTTAATCAAAAGTAAAAGAATATACTTCATATGTGTAAAATTCTTCATAGAATTTATTAACAACTTGATTGCTAGCAATGCTTTCTATAGTAGTGAGTGGCAGTAGTGATATGTCAGTAGAGTGGGCGAAATCATCCTTTTGAGAAGAAAATATTTCTGATTTTTAGGAAATCCAATTCCTATAGATTACTGTGAAACCAATAAAGAAGTACTGAACACCAATGAATTAAATTCTGGCATGTGATAGATAAGTTTTTTTTCCTCTTGTTTTCCTTAGTCAGCAGATGCTCTAATATATGAATAGAAAACTCAAAAAAGAAAAAAAGTAAATTTTTGTCTTCCATGATAGTTAATTGTCATAGTAAGTTTAGTTGTCAACTTGACATACTGGGTAAGAAGGAGCCTCCACTGAACAATCGCTTCCATCAGGTTAGCCTGTAACCATATTTGTGGGGCATTTTCTTGATTGCTAATTGAGGTTAGAGGAGCCAGTCCAGTGTCAGCCCTGGGCATGTGGCCTGGTCCATATAAGAAATGAAGCTGAATAAGCCAGGGTCACGAGCCAATGAGCAGAGTCCTTCTGAGGCCTTTGCCTTTGCTCCTACCTGCAGGTTCTTGCCTTGAGTTCATGCCTTGCTTCCTCTCAGTGGAATACAGCCAGTAAGCCAAAGAAAGCTTTTTCTCCTCAAGTTGCTTTTGGTATTGGTGTTTATTCCTGCAAGAGAAAGCAAACTACAAAATAATTATGTGCTAACTTACTTTTATATAGAAATCTGGCATACAGATAATATGTTTTCTTGGAAGGTCTTGCGTCTTTCAGGGCATTTATGGAAATAGCATTTGATCTAATAAACTGTGTAAAACATTACCGTCCCCACTGTGAGTAGACAGTATCTAATTCTTTGAAAGCCTAAGTACAAACAAGGTAGAGGAAAATAAGAATTTGCCCATCCCCCACCTTATCCCCACCTCTAATCTTGTCCTGCACCTTTAGCTCCTCATGCCCTACTTTTTAGACTTGGATGAAAATCTCCCTTAGGTCTCTGGTGAGAAGCACCATTGGCTCTCTGGCTGTCAGCCATTTAGATGGGTTCCTGGTCATCTTTGGTTTCTGGCTTTCAGAAATGGGAAATTATGGAACTTCTCAGTCCCTGTTATATGTAAGCCAGTGTCATAAAGTAAGACACTTTATATATCTGTATGTATAGTATACAGGAATATGTATATGCATATATTTATGTTTATAGAGACTTACTCATGTATACATATAGCCATACACACATTCTATTTTTCTAGAAAATTTTAAATAATATGATTATATTTGATATTGATTATGATAAGTCATATGACTAATTTAAAATTACACTGAAAAAGTAGTTGATTTTGCTTTAGAAAACCACTTAAATGGTTTATTTTGTTTCTCTATCCAGTACAGTGGCTTTCAAACTTCCTAAACCTACGACTCTTTAATACAATCTCATGTTATGGTGACCTCAATCATAAAATTATTTTCATTGATACTTCATGACTGTAATTTTGATACTGCTTCAAATCATAATGTAAACATCTATATTCTAATGATCTTAGGAGACTCCAGTGAAAAAGGTCAATAGACCCTCCAAAGGGGTCACTACCCATGTTGAGAACCGCTGCTTTAGTCACCCCCCTGTTGACCAACCTAGGTAGCCAGCTAATCTTATTTGCTTTATGCTGGGCACTATATGAATGTGCTACATTAACTTTCTCTTGCCTATTGTCATATGGCCTTTTGTAAGTCTTCATTCTTCCACTCTTGAACATTGTGTGTGCATGCATGCGCGTATGTGCGTGTATGTGTGTATCTTTAAATTCCCTAGGCAAGCCGACATAGCACAATGTGTTTAAGCAATGTGACTTTTGTCAGACATCATATTCTTCCAGATATATTTTTCCAAATGGAAAGATGGCTCAACGTTTTCTATTATTATTTTAGATGAAATGTTCTGCAATATGTTGTTGATATCATGCTGAAGTAAATACTGTATGCTTAAGTCTCCCAGGGACCTTCATGAAAATGAGATGCATGTCTCAGGAGGCTATCTCAGAGAAGGGAAACTGAATAAAATAGCATGAATGAAGAGGCACACATGAATTTATTACAAGAATATATTCTTTTGTATAATCCTAGATGTAAAGAAAATGAGATGTTGCTACACCAGATTGCTATCACTATGGAGCTCTGTGTGGTCACATATGGCTTGAAAGCATCGTAGTTCATAATTGTTCCTTTTTTGGTCAAATAGACTCAAGAAATGCTGTGGTATACGGAGGGCCTACAGCACATTTGTGTCTCTTGATCCTTACTTATTGAATCTATGACTAACCTCTCTTTCTAACTAACAAGTCAGCTATCCTTTCTGCTGCACTCCCTCCCCCAGTGTAGTAGAGGAAGCCACAGGACTCTCAGACTTTCCTGCTAAGTGATGTGCAAATTAGGGCAAAGACTGACATGCAGTTGAAAAAGCACCAGTGAGCCTGGTATATACTTAGTCTGAGTAAAGAGATAATTACTCAAATAGTCTGCTTTTAGCCGTGGGCTCTTTTCTTTAAGTTTGGGTGCCCCTTCTGCATAAAGGGCTTTCCTTCTGGGCTTAGATATTTTCAGCAGTTTTCTTAAAGTTTATTTTCCAAAACTGCCTTTGTTACTTATTTCAGTCTTAGTCATTATTAGGCTTTTTAACTAAAAAAAAAAAAAAAAAAAGTGTGTGTGTGTGTATGCACATGCTCATGAGTGCATGTATACTTATATACATATTTTCTATTTTTATATTATGTTGAGGAGATAGATACAAATACTTGTTGCTGGGTAGATATTTTTCTGACCATGTAAAGTTTCAATATGAATATGACGAAAATTTCCTCTCTGCAATTTTTCAGAAAATTCGCTTAGCCAACCTTTAGTCAATATTTCATATGCACAATTCTTCATTTAAGTAATGTATTAATTGGAGTCTCTCTTTACAAGTGCTATGACAAAGTTAATCTAGTTTAAGGTTTTAGGTGATGATGACAATGATTGATGATGATAATGGTGATGGTGATGATGATGATACAAATACTTTGTATTTTTTTTAAACTGGACCCCATTTACCACAGACAGGCCTTGAACTCCCCATGTAGTAGAGGAAGGCTTTGAACTCCTTATCCTCCTGCCTCCACCTACCAAATGCTGACATTACAGATATGTTCCACCAAGCCCAGCTTAAAAAATATGTTTTATAAGAAAGACAGAACTTTATTAATGTGAAATCTGTCATTAAATCTGTTTGTGGTTTCTCAGCTGTGCTTCTTTTTGCTGACTCCTTCCATTTTATTTGAAGAGCCTCCTTCCTCTGATATTTGGATGAAATGGGAGAAAAGACAGCTGTTCTGTACTTTCTAAGGCTTTGTGTCTTTTGAAAGTCTCTCTTAGAATCAGCTGAAGTTCTTAGTTCCAGTTTACAGATACCTGTAAAATAGACTACTGCCCGGCATAGAGTGAGCACTGTTTAACCAATTCATTTTTAGGGATCTTCTCATAAAATATTTATGGTTAATGAATGAATAATAGCTATTTGTTGTGGGGAGAAGATGATAAATGGAAAACTCAATATGCATTCACTATAGTCCTTTCCTAAGGTTCTAAGTTCCAAGAGTTTGCCATAAATACATATGGTGGGGTGTAGCATTGAGTTTATAAACATATAAACTCTCTATTTTAGAATTGTAGTGTTATGGTCCCAAACTAGCTTAGTTCCATTTTCCTGATTGTAATTACCTTTCCCTATCACTTTTATATCCTTTATTACAGAACTTTGTTTTACAGAATGAACAATTCATTCTTTAAAAAAAGAAACTGATGCCTTATTGATCAAGCTCAATAGTAATTCTCAGTGTTGTATAAAGTTATAAGTCATTTCAAGGAAGATATTAATGGCTACAATATAAGAGCCCTGAACTGTGGAACAGAAGTCTCAGTGTAGGCTTCAAAGTCCCCTACTCGTATTTCCCACCATGCAGATATAATAATGGTGCAGCAAGAGCCTGGGTAACCACAGCTCACTGTGAGCAGATCAGGTGAGACAGTGCATACTGTAGTACTTCATGGACTCAGTATATTATGTCTAAACATTCTGCATTAACCCAGTGGGAGTGAAACATGGAAATTGACACTTGACTTTATATCCTGGTCAGAGAATGGTGAAGGCATACAATTAGGTGGAAGAACAAATGGTAATTGAAAAGAAGAGCTGGTTAGCTCAGTGATATGCATAGATAAGAAAGTTAGATTTGTTGTTTAAGATGGCTGGTGTCCACAGGTAATCCATAATGATTTATTAGCAGGAGTCAGCTGGTCATTGTGGTTTTCCTATCCTGTCAAAGAGAAGTAAGACAGCTCATTAATGTGGCATACTACTTTATTCTGAATAAAAATGTTGCAGTAATAGTTTAAACACTAATAAGATAATGTGACATCAATAAAGAAATCCAATTACCTTTACCAAGAATTCTAAATTTTAAAGACTTACTATGTTTTCAATGGGCTTTCCATCATCTCTTTCTACCCCCCATGGGACTTTATTGACGCTGGTACTTAGTAGGTGTTGACTTTAAGCAAGCTATTTAACTTCTGTATGCTCTAGTTTGTGCACCTTTATGACTGATAAAATTGTAAATTCTAGCATAAAGGAGTGTTTTAAGAATTAAATAGCAACAGACAAGAGAAAGGAAGGATGAAGACAATCATCTATAAGCAAGACAGGGAGTCTTAGTAGAAATCAGCACTCCAGTAAACTGATCTCATAAGTCTGAAGATCTGAGAAGATACAGTTCTGTAGCTATGGCCACATAGAATGTGTCACTCCCCTTTAAGCAGCCCATAAGGGATTGAATTCTACCCACAGTTATCTGAGGTTAAAAGCGGATCTTGTCCTGATACAACTGTATTATAATCTCAAAAATAAAAAACTAAAATTCTTTTCTTTATTTGTTTATTCCCTTTACATCCTGGTCATAACCCCATCCCTCCTCTCCTTTCAGTCCTACCCACCCTCCTCCTCCCACATCCTCAGAAAAGGGGAGCCCCCCCTTCCACCCACCCCAGCTCATCAAGTCACATAGCATGTCCTTTTCCCCTGTGGCTAGGAAGACAACAGTCCCACCAGGGGGAAGTTATCAAAGAGCTGGCAACAGAGTCCATGTCAGAGACAGCCCCTGTTCCCCTACTAGAGGACCCTCATGAAGCCTGAGATAGATGCTCATCAGCTACATCTGTGTGGGGCACCTCTGACAAGACTGCCTTGCTAGGCCACAGGGCAGTCTTGATGTGACTTGATGAGCTGCGGTATGTGGATATGGGGACTCCCCTTTTCTGAGCAATAGGGGAGGTGGTGAAGGAGGGTGGGAGGGGAGGAGGGGGGGCTACAAGTAGGATGTAAAGTGAAGAAAGAGGGAGGGAAGGGGGTGAAAAGGGGAAGGAAGAAAAATAGACAAAGAAAGAAAAAGAAAGAAAGTTTATGTTTATTTTATATGTATAAGTGTTTTGCCTTACATGAATGTTGTGCACCTTATGCATGCCTGGCCCCAAAGGAGATCAGAAGAGGGCACTGTATCCCCTGGAACTGAAGATAGAGTTGGGTGCTGGAAATTGCACTTGGGTCTTCTGCATGAGTATCAAGTGCTCTTAACCACTAAGCTATCTCTCCACCATCCACCATTGTAAATTCCTAAGCTTCAGTGGACGACAGATGTACTTTCCCAATCAGCAAAGTGTAATGTTAATTTCCTTGAAAGTTAAAATAGACTTGGTTTGTAGTTTCAGTTTGCTAAAATGTCTGAGTATATTTTCATGTAGATATTACCCATCCTGTTCTTTGGTGGAATATCTGTTGAAAAGTTTGCTCAATTTTGAATCTCTAGTATTATTATATTACATTCAAAAAGTTTTTTATTTAGGTATTTCTTGCCTTATGATGGGGTTACAACCAGATAAACCAATTGAATTGAAAGTATTCTGAAAGGAATGTGTTTATAGGATCTAATCGAGCACAGAGCTCTGTAGACTGTTAGTTGTTCCCCTTGTGGCCATGTGACGGACAGGGACCTGAGCCTCCCTGAGATCAGGAGAGAGTCCTCCCTTTGCTTCTCTCCCCTGGGAAGAGACAAACCTCTAGTGATGCTTTCTAGTGAGTTTAGATTGCTTATGGACCACCATACAATCAGCAATGCTGAGGCAAATAGCAAGATGGGGCCATCTGTGTAGAAAGCTTTCTATCAGAAATAGCCTGTCATTCTCAGTCCATCGATTAGCTTTTCATTTTTTATCAATGTTTTGTAGAAACACATTTTTAAAACTTCAGATGAAATGTAATTTGTTAGGTTTCCCTTTGTTTTTTATGAATTATGATTTATAGCTAATTTTCTAAGCTGTATATATTTTCCTTTGTGTTAATATTAGAGTGCTTTTTAAAACATCAAGCTAATAGATTAAACATTAAATTATAGATTTCAATGGCTTCCTATTTAAAATCTCCAAACGTAATTATTGTGTATGTAGCTGGTGTAACATAATGCAAAGCAGGAGTTACTATGGGTCTTCATGGCAGTTCTTTACTTCAGAACAATGTAAGTTTATTAGCTCTTGGGAAGCATTGCATTTGACAACCTCAATTTATTTATTTCTGTGTATTTACGTATGGCTTGAGTGAATGCTTTATTTTATTGTATTTTGTTTTTGTGGTGCCATGGATTGAACCCAGAAAATACACATACAAACATCCTCACCAACCTTCAAATGACTTTCAAATATAAATCATCCTTTAATCTCTGAGAGTCCTTTTGATGTAGAATTTCCTTAAAGAATTTTCTATAACAAGCTCTGTAAATGCTATGTTTTAAAAGGAAAGAAACCAGAATTGTCTAAATGTTTTCAGATAATCATCTAATTTAAGTGGGACATTATTTTTCCTAATGTGGCTATAAACCTGGTATTTTGAATACAGTCTAGGGATAAAACTAAAAATTTCCAGAGTTAACTTTTCCTTATGAACCCCAGTTCCTCAGCTGCATGCACATGTACATTTAAATTTTTATTTTCTTTTTAATGTTCACTTTTAATCAAAGTTCAATACTGATTTATTTCAATTATTATTTGCCATTTTAAATTTTATCATTTCAGTTCTCACAACAAAAAGTAACATTTACTCTATTGCCTTAATCTGTTTTTTATTTCATGGCAGAGAACTTGAGACTTGGTAAATTATAAAGAAATGAGATTGTTTCTCCCAGCTTTGGAGAATGGGGCACTGACTGTCAAGCCCTTTCATCCTGTGTGACACAGTGGAGGGCCTTAGACTGAAAAAGAATATCAGAGAAGTCCAGCAAACTGCCGGCTTTCATAGCCACTCCCGTCCTGATTGCTCCCTAACACCTTTCAGTTAATACCAGTTGTCTGGGGAGATACATTTGGGAAGACATAGTGTATAAAATCCAGTAATAAGTATATTATTTAAACAAAGGACCTCATTTTTCTTTGGCCTAATTTTTAAGTGTGTGTGTGTGTGTGTGTGTGTGTGTGTGTGTGTGTGCGCGCGCGCGTGTGTGCACGCGTGCGCGCGCTCACACATATATGGAAATCCCTGAAACTGAAATTTCTAAACCTCCTGATATGAACTGACCTCCATTCTGCCATAAAGCAGGAAGTGTCCTAACCCACCAAGACATTTCTTCTGTCCCTTGCCTAATTTGAAAGGATAGACTTAATATTATTATTATAGTAGTTAACTTTTTAAAGGGAAGTTTAAAATGTTTCTTCTGGTCATAATTTGTAAGACTGACAAATCACTGTGCTTTTTATTTGGACAGTCTGTTAACATAAGCATAGCTGAAAGACTGTGCTTTGTGAATGACAGCCTTATGACTGTTTCGATGAGGGAGGCTAGTCATTGAAACCTGTGTTGTAAGAGGCTGGAAAGCTGTAGCATTTGCTAGTAGCAGCCTGAAGCTACTGTTTCTTGGCCAGCTTGATTTTCATCCCATAACCCCCGAACAGTTTTTAAAGTTACTGTTTAATGAACTCAGATTCGTAGAAGTCTTAGCGAAGTATAACGTAGCTTTAATCAAGGTTAGTCCTTAATAGATCACCATTTTCCAAAGCATTTCCTAAAGAGAATACTGCTCAGAACAGTTAAGAAAGGACCATTACTTTCTCTGCATCTCCAAGACCTCTTGCCTAAAAAGTGACCTCAGTGGGTCTGTCAATGCTGCCAGCGTGGGGAGAGTCAAAGCATTAAGAAGCAGTCATCCGTACTCACTCATGGGAAGTAATGTGAAAGAGGTGAGCATCCCGAGTTCCTGTGAATACTTGGTGTTTAGGAGCATGCTTGTATGTAATCAAATGTGCAGGATTCGCCTGTTGTTGGTCTACTTAATGCAAGCTGCACTTGGGATGAGGAATGAGACTCTTGTCACAGCTGAAATGTTATCTGATCATAATAGAAGACCAGAATAAAGATGGCGGTGTATTAATTTGAAACTTTCTTTGTCAGAGGCCTTAGAATTTCTGTTCTGCTTTATAAATGGATTGTTCATAGCTTCTGCCCATTATGTCTTTCAAAGATAATTTCCTATTCTTTTCAGATTTAGTTAGTTCTTGCCGTGGAAACTGATATATCAGTTTATAAAATAACTGTCTTTTATAGCTAAAGCAATCTTAATTAGGAATCTCAGAATGCTCTGAAAATTGTAATATTCTCTGAAAGTTTAAGTGTTTTTCAAAATCTGGAATTAGAGTAGGGCCTTTTCAACATTCCTATTAAAACAGTGGAAACTTGGATAATGTACATTGTTTTATCTGGTAATACTGCAAATGATTCATTGTTCATTGTTATAGATTAAAACAATCTTAATTAGCTTAGAGTTTTTGCTGTAGTTATTGTCTATCCCAGATTTGAAAGAAAACTGATGAGAATATGTATGGTTCATTTGAGGTACTACACAAGCTGTGCAGAGGCATGACCTTGAGTTCCTATGTACCTTACCTCAACAAGCCACAACGCATTGGCCTTCATTGTGTAAGTGTTGAGTCAGCTTAGTGAAAGAAGCATTGGTCTGAAGTTCTTTTACAGGGAAATGCCACTTCGAAGGCCCTTTTAGATCCTTCTTTCTAAATCAATTCCATACTTTTAACTTTTTAAATATTGAATCATTCACGTATATGTGCTTTGTACATGTTTATATGTATATGCATAAAATAATCTTAGTCTACCTCTACATTATACATATTCTCAAAGATATAAAAGGTAATTTAGATGTTGAACATAACGTTCTTTTCAGACATTGCTTCATTGGTAGGCAGCCCGGTCTACTTCTAGGCTTATCAGTAACCTTTGCACATAATGTGATATTGTCTGAATGTCTTACTTTGTTCAGCCTTCCCTGGCACTGATGAAGCCTAAGGCTGCTGTTTCTTTGAGTTACTGATAATTTTTTATCTGATTAACTGACACATTTAGTTGAAATCAGACACAGCCCTTAGGCTGGCCATGGATTTAATTTAAAAAGTATCAAAGGTTTACTCTGTGTGCTATTTAATCATCATGTTTATCAGGCAAAGAGAAATTACCGGAAGGACCATAGGGAGAGGGTTATCTTATGGAGCAGTAGCTTGGGAAATTGATAATGGCTACAAGGTAATTTACTGCTAACTTTTACATTCATTAATATAACATTTCCCGCTAATAATTACAGTGTATGTAATATACTAATTAAATTGAAAGCATTATCGCTAATTTTCTTTTTTGCTGAATCCTAAGATTGCTGGATAAGAAGTGAGAATGTGAAATTGAAGAAAGCCTATGTAGTCACACCAATTTAAACAGCTGGATAGTTGGACAGATAAAATATTTTTAGAGATAGAAAATGAAACACTACAAGTCTTTAGGAGAATTCATGTTAGGCTGTGACAAGGAAATGAAATTTCCAAATGAATGAAATCACTATGTACTGTAGTTTTGTAAAATATTACACTGTTCTGACCTGTAACAGTCATACATGGACCAGGAGCCAATGCGTCACTCCCTTGGTGAGGATAATGGCAGCACTCTAATGAATGAATATGCCCGCCTGATGGAGTACACTGAGGCTGTGGGCCTTTGCAGTGCTTGTGCTTTTTATATGGCTCTTAACACTGCAACATAATTCATTTTCTACTTGAAAACCACATGCTATATAACAAAGAATAATATCCAAATTAATATTTAAGAAAAAAACCTATCTCCCTCAAAGATTTCTTAACAAAACAGTAACAAATAATCTAAAAAGGGATGCTTTTCAAGTTTTATATAATTCAAACAATAAATGCTTACTTTGATGTATGGTTATATGTAATTGTACATTTTAATCTAGCAGTAAGCCTCCAGGGTTTTCCCCTACTTTCATTAATGATATGCATAGGGCATAATAAAATCTAAAATAATATAATCATTTTTGCTTTGTGTAACATAAAACCCATAATTGAGAAGTCTTATCATGGATATAATAAGTATTATGCCACTTGCTAAATTCCTTTTATCATAAATCATTAAAAACATTTCTCTTATTTTATTTATTGAAAACATCATGTTGTACTCATTCTTAGAACTGAAAAGTTTAGCAGATGCCATGGAAAGAAATATTTGACATTAGAGTAATAGATAGTGAAAGAACCTAAAACCCCCTATTTTCCACTGAGGGCGCTGAGATCTGTTAAAGTTAGTCCTAGTGGCGAACGTCCCATGGCTGCTTATCCTTATCAAAACAGTGTGTGTAGCAAAGATTCTGTTTCTATTGGGGAACCTAGATCAGTCAAGACAATTTATTACATTATAGTTTTAATAAAGATTTCATAATTTGAATTACCTGTATATTTTAAAGCAATTCATTAAAAATTAGTAAGTTTTAACCTATACAAAATCCTTTCGTTCTATATAGTTTGTAACCACTCACAGAAATATTTGTTTACTTTTACTACTCTTTATTATTAGAGATAGATTCATGTATTATAATCTGGATACTTGAGACTATAAACTGTGGCTTATATTGCCTTTTTATTTTAGTCCGAATTTAATTTTGTTTGTGTCTATCTGTTTGCACTTGTGTGTGAGTCCACATGTGTATATATATTTACATACATGTGGAAGTCTTAGGACAACCCCTTGATGTTATTCCTCAGGGGCCTCCCAATTTTGTTTGAGACAGGGTATCTTACCGACCTGAAACCTCGAAGAGTAGGCTCGGCTTCCTGCAGAAAGAGTTCCAGGAATCTAAGTGTCCTTGCTGCCCATTTCACCATCAGGGACCACCAGTGTAGACTAGCACAGCTGACCTTTGCCTTGTGTTCTACGCATGAGCCCTGAAGTCTTCACACTCTCAGGGCAAGCATTTTAAGTGAGCCATTTCTCAGCCTCCTGTTGAATTCTTTGTTGATATTTTCAAGTACTTTTGCACTGCCGTTTTAAACCTCACTTGCTCGCCTTCTTATTCTTTTCATCTACTCGTTTCTACATTAATTTTTGATCCATCTAATAATTCAAGTCCAGAAAGTAATAATATTAAAATTTTCAATGTAACTAGCAGTATACAAAGTCCTTTAATGCAGCACCAGAATTCCTTTTCTCTAGTAATTTCTACAGAAGTCTGGTTTTCTCTAATTGACAACAAAATATTAAGAGCTTATACCCATAAACTTTATAATTCAGCTTAATATGTATTGAATTCTCTTTAATTAGCATGAGCTGGTTGCCTGGTCATTTTAGCCAATGGTTGGTCTGGAAAAAAGTTGGGAAAATTTAGCAATAAGTTGGGGAAAATAATTTTCAAGACATGGTATATACAGACTCTGTGGTGGTTTGAATGAAAGGGACCCACATAAACTTATATATTTTAATGCTTGGCCCCCAGTTGGTGGAACGGTTTGGGAAGCATTGGGAGTTGTGTCTGTGTTGGAGAATGTGTGTCAGTATGGGTGGGCTTTGAGGTTTCAAAAGCCCTAGCCATTTCCAGTCCCCCTTTCCCCCTTTCTGTCTTTCTCTGCCTCCTGCTTGTGGGTGAGGATGTAAGTTCTCATTAACTGCTCCAGCACAATGTCTGCCTGCCTCCTGCTGAAATTCCCAGCATGATGGCCACAGACTCTAAGCCTCTGGAGATGGAAGCTTCAATAAACTCTTTTCTTCTATATACTGCCTTTGAAATGATTTTTTGTCATGGCAATAGAAAAGTAACCAAGACAGCTTCCAAAACCATTTGACCCCTGGACATATTTCTGTATCTGCCTTATGGCTGATACATGATGTTCAAGCAAGCATATAAACCTACTTTAGCAAGTCTCTTGATCTCTTGGCTATAACTGCAGCTTGTCCTATCAAAGGAAGAACTAAATTGTTTTGTGTTCATTTCATACAATACCATAAAGTTTATCCCATTAATGGATCTTAAATTTTATATAATAATATAAAATATTATAAAATACAATATATTTTAAATATATATTATTTTATTATCTATTTATATGCTGTACACACAAGGAATACTACCCACACAAAATGAGCTACATGTGAAACTGGGGAGGGAAGTGCTAATGGAAGAGGGTGGCAAGGAGGTGAGTGTGCAGTATGCATTGTGTAGCACACTACTGATACAACTGTATTCCAGTCTCAAAAAATAGAAACAGATTTTTAAAAAAATAATAATGAGGTCTTGAGATGAGTAATAGAGCATGTATCTTATTCTTGGTCTCCTTGTGAAGACTTTATATGAATATATTTTTTTCAATTTGAAAAAGAAAAGTAACCCAAGGAAACACTAAAATATATTGATTTCACATTAAGGATTAAAATGAAGAGGTTCCCTAGCACTAATTTGACCAAAAGTGCACCCAAAGTTTATGTCTCTACTTTTTCCTGTATCTTCCATCTCTCTACTTTGTACTGCTGGCCTATTTGTAATCTGCCCCTGTTGCAAATCAAAGGGCTCTGCTCTGTTTTTATTGAAATGTAGAGAAAGCATGTCATGGGGGAAACGGTGAGGAATTCTTTACAGAAATCTTTACCAGCATTTTACAAAGGAAGAAATCACTTTTCTGACCCAAACTGACTAAAAATAGTAAGCACACTCTCAAACTCCATCTAAATACTGCTACTAACACTGATGAGGGAATGTTTGTTGTATAATCTTTCTTTGAAACTATTGGTTGCTTTTTAGCAAATGATTAACACAGCACACACAGACACACACACACACACACACACACACACACACACACACACTACTCTGTCTCAGGGACATGGAATAGTATATAAATTATGATTAAAGGTAGGTTGTAAATGGCGATTACATGGGAAATCTAAGGTTTAGTTTAGTAAAGCTGGTTGTTACAGTATTATCTTGAAGGCAAATTAAACTTAAAACAGTAAGGTAGTAGGTTCAAAGGTAGTTTTAAGTGACCTTGAGATGTATTTTTAACTTGCTGTGAGTTTTGTCAAAAAGTCTCTTACTGTAAGAGATATTTTCATAAAATTCTGTCACTACAGGCATCAATATGATCAATGTATCCAGTATACTCAGGTGAAAATGTTTTTGTGAAACTTGTCACTATGCAAGCGAATATGCCTTCATAAAATTATTTACTGTTGGGTTAGAGAGATGGCTCAGTGGTTAAGAGCAGTTGCTGCTCTTGCAGAGGTCCTGGGTTTGATTCCCAGCACCATGCACGTAGAAGCTCACAACCATCTCTAACTCCAGCTCCAGGGAACCTGACACCCTCATCTGACTTCTGTGGGCATGAGGCACAGAACTGGTATACAAACATACATGCAAACAGAAATAATAAGTAAAAATAAATAAATAAAACAAATAAATCTTTAAAATTCATTTAAAACTGAATATTTTAAATATTCATTAAAAATATTTACTGTTCAGCTACAACCAAGGTCACTGGAGTTGGAAGGTATTTCTTTTATTACATCAGCAGTGCACAGTCTGAAAGAGGGTGAACCAAGGCCATTGTGATGTTTATGTGTACTGTGAACTTTATAGAATCCACATTCACCCATTCATCATGGGCTTGCCATGAGGGCTTTTCTGGATTAGACTGTGGTAAGAAGCCCCACTCTCACTATCATATGGAGCAAAGGGAGAAATCAAGTTGGGTAGCTGTACCCCTTGGTCTCTGCTGCTCACCTGCAAACACAGTGTTACCTCACACTCCGGCCACACAATTCCCTCCGTGATACGCTGCATCCTCACACTGTAAGCCAAAAGAAACCCTTCCTTCCTGATGTGGCTTTTGTCATGTATGCTGTCCCAATAGTGCGGCAAGTAAGTCCTTTCAGGTGCGGTTGGCCTTAGGTAACTCGAGAGGCAGCTTTCTGATTGCTCCCTTCATAAGATCTCATCTTTATGCCTCCATATGTAGGAGGAGCAAAGGGGTTCTGAATAAAAATGTTCCATGCATTTCTACTTTTCAGTACACTCACGGAGCTGGAACTCATCAATTAGTCAGTGCTGATGTATTGATGACTAATAAACATTCTGAATATTATTTAATGTTTATACCTACAAAGTATACAAATACAGTTTGAGAGACATTTATTTTTCTCTGGATGCTAAAACTAAGTAACTGAGGGGTGACCTTATGAAGAATTGTAAGTAGATCTGTGTTTTAGCTCAAGGAGCCTCACCATGTGGAGGTTGTAACAGGTCAGAACTTGAAGAATTGTGGGAACTTTACTCCTCTTTTGCAATGTTGGTGTTGGGCTATTCCCAGTTTTGTTTATCTTCTTTTGTTTTTAAAATTGATTTATTAAATAAAAGAAAAAATAAATATAAGTGACCTTCATTCGACATTTACTGTACTGTGTTGCCATCACATATGGTTGTATAGCAACACTGCCAGTTTTGGACGTTAGTACCTCTAAATTTGTAACAACACTGGAAACAATAATATGTAGATTAGGACTAATTAGAATCTTTTCCTTAAAACTCCTTCTTTAAAGGGGTAGAGAGTGGGAATTAACTTTGCTTTGAAATCAGCTTTCTGCCAAGTGTGCTGAGGACAAAGATTTAGAGGAATGTGCTGCTTTGATGTTGCTAATTTTGTTTGTTGAGTAGACAATCATTCTCCTAGTTCAGATTTCATAGTGTTCAAGCAAACCCTTTTCCTTACCTACTCAACTTCTTCTCAGTACATCTAGCCAATGATGTTGGTATCATATATATAATTCTGGAAGTGGTTCAATTAATCACATCTATAAAAGAAAAACATATGCAGTGTATAAAATGTTCTTTTCCTTAATTCCCATTTAATAATATATTATTACTCTATAACAGTTGCATAGTATAGTTGTAGTTGCAATAGTTATAAAGTCACTAATAGAGTAATGGTGGTACCTTAATACCTTAAATGGATATGCGATTATTATTTAACTGTTACTGAGGTTGTTTTCAAATCATTTGCTATAATCATGAATATCCAGGTAGTTATTATTCATGTGTCTAGATATAAACTTTCTTTTCATTTGGTTTTATGTAGCCAGGGAATCAAACTCAGAGCACACCTAACACATGCTGTGTGGCCAACCACATACCTATGAGATTTTACTTGGAACTTGATGTCTGAAGGAATAAGCTTGTCATATTAGAAGATACTATCATTATCTGAGCTCAGGCCTTTTTGAAAGGTGTACGAGTGTGCATGTGTAGCCGTTTTAAATTTCTTCCAAGAAGGTATGCTAGCATTTGATGATATTTATTATTTTATTGATATATCATTTTTTTCAAAATCTTCCACATTTATATCATGAAAGACTGTAGCTTTTTGCATAATCCTGTGACCCTCCCCACCAAATTCTCCATGGTCCATTTCTATGAATTCTCCATTTATATTACCTGCAATTTATCTCCTCTCCTTTGAAAGACTCCCTCCTATGGCCCTTGCCAGTTTCCTGACTTTTAAAGATAGTTCAACTTAACCATACATAGCTAAGTCTCAATGTTATCATCCACATGAGAGAGAACACAAAGTCTTTGTCTGAATTATCTCACTCAGAATGATTATTCCAGTTCCATCGATTTTCCTACAATTTATTTGTTTTTACAACTGAATAAAAAAATTCCATTGTGTGTTTTGATTGTTCATTCATCAGCTGATGAATCTGGCAGTTACAATAGAGCATCAATGATTATGGATGGGCTGGTACCTCTGGGGTAAGTTATTGAGGCCTTTGGGAATATGTTTATGAGTGGTACAGCTGAATCAAATGGAAAATCTACTCCTAGCTTTTTGAGGAGGCTCAACACTGATTTTCATATTGGTGGCACCAGTTTGTACTTCTACTAATAATGAATAAGCTTACTTTTTTCTCCACCCCACATCTGTTTTCATTTGCTTTTGGTTTATTTCCTGTTTGTTTATCTTACCCATCCTAACTTGTATAAAAGGAAATTTCAAAGTAGTTTTAATTTGCTTTTCATTGATGGCAAGTACTTTTACCTTTATTTAAATCTCATTCATGTCTTATTAAAAATAAATTCTTTTCTCACATAATATATTCTGATTATGCTTCCTGTTAGGATTCTGCCCCAGTCTGCCTACATGTGATGTTATTACCTACCTCCCACTGGGCATGGCCCCGCCCAAGATTATAAAAGACCAAACCCTCCTCATGGATTTCTGCCCCCTCCCCCACTCTTCTCTGTCCACCTCTCTTCCCTCTTCTTATCTCTTACCTCTCTCTTCTCTTCCTCTGTGTCTTTCTGGGGTATCCCTGCCCCCTTTCCTTCTCTCTCCATGCTCATTTAATAAAATTTTTCATCTAATATCTGTTTCCTGGCATCTTATTTTTTATAATATAAAAGTTCCCCTTTGTCTACTCCCCCCAGCTCCTCCCCACCTATATTTCTAAAATATTTCTCAGCCACTGAATTTCTTCTTTTGAGAACTATATTTAATTCTCTGTCCTATTGTCTTAGTTACTTTTTCCCTGCTGTGATGAGACACTATGATCAAGACAAACTATAAGCAGAATTAGATAAATTTGGGGTTTATAGTTTCAAAGTGCAACTCCATGATTGTCTCGGAAGGGAGCATGCAGCAGCAGGCAGCCATAGTGCTGTAACAGTACCTCAGATCTTACGTCTGATCTGCAAACTGAGGCAGAAGGGAAAGCTAACTAGAAATGGCTTGGGCTTTTGAAACACCAAGTTGATCCAAGTAACAACTTCTCCAACAACACTACATCTTCTATTCCTTTCCAAACAATTTCGCCTATCCTCTCAGCAGTAGGACTCCATGTGGCTTAGACCTGTGCCAGCCCTGTGCCTAATTCTACATATGGCTACCCACTTTGTCCAGCACCATTTGTTGAATATGTTGTCTTTTCTTCACTGTGTATATCAGGCCTCTTTGTTAAAATCTGGTGGCTGGAGGAACATGGGCTTTTACCTGGATCCTCAGTTGATCAATGACACTGTTTTTGTACCATTCCATGCTATTTTTATTACTGTGGTTCTGTAGTATAACTAACTCTAAGTCAAGAATAGTAACACATCCATTAGAGTTTTATTGCCTAGGGTTGTACTGGCTGCCTTGAGTCTTGGCATTTTCATATGAATTTTCAGGGTGTTTTTTTTTTCCTTTTTTTGTGAAAAGTTGCATTAGAGTTCCGGTAGGAATTATGTAGAAATGGAATAGATCCAGATATGAAGGGAGATGGGAGGATCTGAGGGGATAGAAAGAGGGGGAAGTATAATCCTGATATATTATATGAAGAAAAATGTATTTCAATAAAAAGAAAACTATGAAGATGATAAAATCAAATTCCACATTTTCCAGTGTTCATTAACTCACCTTGAATTTATCAACACACAATCTGCAAGTACTGTGCTTATCACTAAGGGCATTCGGCCATGACAGCATTACTTCAAGGAAGCTTCAGCATCTTCAAAGTAATGCTCAAAATGCTTCAATCTTACCTTAGTCAGAATAACTATCATTAAGGAAGAAAAAACTGTTCGTGAGACTGTACAGAAAAAGGACTCCTTCTACCCATTTAACAGGAATGTATTTTACTACAGCCACCGTGGAAGTTAGCATTAGTGGTCCTTAAATCATTAACAGTAAACTACCTTATCCTGTCAACCAGCATGCCTGGGAACCACCTACAGTTCAGGCGTACAGATAGTGTACAGAGAGTTCGTGCCGAGATGATGTCCCACTGTAAGATGGGCAAGCAAAAGTAAAATGATGCACTATTGGCTTTTAGATGAAAGTAACTGACAAATTATTTTGATCTTCTGCAATTTCTTTGTCATTTAATTTTCAGCCTTAATAACTTTTCACCATATTTAATTGAGAACTCTCACAAAAAGAGATGATAATTCTGAAAATTAGTGACCTAATATTTTGTCTTGAGTGCAGTTTAATGGGACAATGCCAGATGGTGATTGTTTCTACATTAGAATGTTGCTATTGATCATGCAAAGAAAAATAATAAAATTTTTAACTTAGAAATATTTTAGTGAACTTTATTTGGGAGTTCTATGTGTTTCATTTAGAAGTATTTCATTTAAATGGTATATTTCTGTAGATATCTTTACTTGTCTAGACTAAAGGAAGAATTAGCAATTTAAAGAAAAAGCATATGGCACTTCCCCAGCCATATTAATATCTAGTTTAGTTACCCAGGCCACAGAACATCATTGACATTCATAAGAGTTCTTACTCGATAATGCTATGTTACCAGAAATGCAAATAGTGCCACTTAGAGGGTAATGCAAGAGTATGTCTTTAATGAATGATTCATATTAAAAATGTTAGAACACCTTTCAGATGAAAAACACTTAAAATTCAGCAGATTATTTTTTCCGCAACAGGCAAGAACTCATTAATAGAATAATACTGGCAACAGGCATTTTTCAAAGAAAATATCGCTGATAAATGCACACATATCTTCTCATCTGTAGAATAAGTAGGCCTCACTTTGATTTATAAAAAAAGAGCAACTTGTGTCTAAGCCATGACTATCATTAGCCAAATATTCAATATTGAGACAAGTGAATATTAATGAACAAAATCTTAACTTGGTTCTAGATTTCTTTTTTTTTATGAAAAAAATTTTTTCCTCTTTTTTTAACTAATTTATTCTTGTTTCATCTCAATGGTTATCCCATCCTTTGTATCCTCCCATTCTTCCCTCCCTCCCATTTTCCCCTTACTCCCCTCCCCTATGACTGTGACTGAGGGAGACCTCTTCCCCCTGTATATGCTCATAGGGTATCAAGTCTCTTCTTGGTAGCCTGCTGTCCTTCCTCTGAGTGCCGAGACCTGGTTCTAGATGTCTACCTTTAAACTTGCCCAGATTCTCAGTTTAAGATTATCACTACCGTTGTATGATCGTATGCCTTCATCATTGTATTCTGCGTAGCGCTTTGTGTGTGAATTAAAGACACACAGCATCAGCTTCCATATCACAGAAGAATCCACTTCTAGCCTTGAACTATCTTCGTGCACCTTTTTAAGGATACTTAACAGTTCTTGAGGACTAGGTCATAAACTTGAGTGAATAGGCCCATGCTTACACTTCTCTCCACGCTTACAATAGCACCAGTACTGATTTAAGAGTCTATTATTTGCTTAATATGGAAGGCTTAACAGCAGTTACCAAATGGAGTCTGACAATTAGATATGTTCAGATTTGTTAGCAGATAAGTTATTTATACTTTTATAACCAAATTTAGAAAAGAAAAAGACAAAAAAATGTAGCATTTTGTATATGATGGTATGTTAGAAAGATACAGAAAGCAGGTGACAATTCTGGATGCTTAGTATTTGCAGCATAATTTTCTATCTTTAAATGTAAATAGTTCCAAATGAGGAGATGACAGAGACAGTTTTCTACCCGGCATATTCCTTCTCAAGTCTCTGATGGAGTTGAAGACCAGATAGCTCAGTTTTACAATGAAGCTTAGTTGTTTATGGGTTAAGATGTTTTTAGATCTAGATAGATGTTTTAAGTTGATAATGACAAGATATGATGGAGATTCATTTACTTTCAGAATTTTAGGTGCACCAAGATAGGAAAGACGTTTTCTTCAAGGCTGTCAAATACTAATAGCCAAAATCTAAGAATGTAACATTTATATAAGTACTGATTGTGTCATGGTTCTTCTTGCTATAGGTAGCTTATTGTATGTACATGTAGTGATATAAATGTATATATAAAAATTAAAAAATAAAAACAAAAAACTATTCAGAAAATCTGTCTTGAAAAGCCTGAGGTAATATGAAAGTATATTGTATGTGAATGGGGTGGGTGTGCAAATAAATAAGAAGGTAAAAACTTGGAGAGAGAAAAAATAAATAGTTCCTAAGTTAGATAAGATGATACCTGCCTGTAGTCCCAGCACCTTGGAGATGGAGGATCAGAAGGAGTTCAGGGGCAACATGGTATGCATGGGCTTTTGCCTCCAGAAACCAAAATTTGATAACTAAGTAGTTCATGACATCACTCTCCATCATGATAGCCCTTGCTTGTAGTCCATTAGGCTCTGCACAGACATGTCACACAGTCAGTTATAGCTTCCTGATTTATCACCATTTAATTTCCCAAGGATACCCACTGTGATATTTTTTAATGTTTCTCCATTCTTAATATAGTATAAGGCACACTAGGACTTTTAAAATTGATATGTGATAAACGAGTGAATAATTTTACCTCCTAAGTTATCAGGACATATAAACATAAAAGGTGTGTGGGGGCATAGTCTGAGTAGTTTACCCATTGAAATAAAATAGCTTAAGTCAAATGTTGATATTGGGAAAATATTATTACCTTATGATCTATTTGTTTCTTTTTCTATTGCTATAGATTTTTTTTGCTATAGATTTTTTAACTCATGTTTCTTATTCCAAGTGCATTTCCTGCAGTTAATTTTATATCATACATAGTTTCACATCTTTATATCCTTGGAAAATGTGTTTTTAATGACTACTTTGATTTTTCTCTTTATAGTATACTATGATTCATTCAACTATTCCTGTTATTTAGGATTTTAGGATTTTCCAGCTTTTGTTCAAATTATATGTACAATATAAATTTAATGAATATTCTCACTTATAACTTATGTACAATTACTTTCACAGGCTATATTTCTCAATATTAACTTAAAACACAATGTTTGTGAGACCAGATTGGATTATATTGTAAATTATTCTTTTGAAAGCATGTATTTATAACAAACATAAGTGCTCTATCTGCAGTTATACACTTGCCATACCATTGTCAGCTTTGAATGTTCAAAATTTTAAAACAAAGCCTGTCTAGTTTCAATTTGTATTTCCTTATTTTTAAGACATCTTGATATCATTTGTATGTATTTTCTTAAAATTGTATATTGTTATAATTTTGTCATTTTTCCTACTGGTTTGTTAACATATGCCTCACTAACTTAAAACAAAGATATTTACTGTTGCCATTTTTGTTACATAACTTTTTTAGTTGTGTTTTAGGTGGTTGTAGAAGTATAAAAATACTGTAATTTTTCATGGCCAACTTTATTAAATTATAGTCATTTACTGACTTACTCTTTATGTAGACTTTTCTAGGGCAAAAGCCATAGTGATTCTTTTTTTCAAAGAACTGAAGACAAACATGTAAGAGGCAATTATGTAATTAGGTGATGTTTAATTTTGGGTAGACTTAAAAAGGAAATGATCAGTATAGAATGTAGTAACAAGTGAAAGAGCAGATGGAAAAATTACAGAAGACCTTAGGTACTCCAGTTGGGATCAGTAGGATGAGCCAGTGCTAACTGGTGAGGTCACAAAGCTTGATACATTTATCAGGAACCAAGACATACCCAGATGAAAACCCTGTGGCCTACACCACTAAACCACTGCTAGGCAAGATGTGCTCACCAATGTAACAGCAGAACCTGCGCTATGGGAACAAACAAGTGCTCCTTGGTTGGTTTTGAGGACTGCTCCATAAGAAGTAACCCGTTCCTGCTTAGAAACTCATGTCAGAAGAGATCCTTGATGTGTAACGCAAAAAGTGCAACAGTGGAGAAGGGGGCAGGAAGAATGTGAGAGTCAGGTGATGGAGCATAAGCAATGCTATCTTGGGAGCATGATACAGCAATGCAATCATAATCGCACAGAAGCTCCAGCTGTCAGCACAGACCTGCCTGCACAAAGCTGGGAGTGTCAACAGTCGGTTTAGATTGAGGAGAGGCCCATGATTTTGTCTTCATTATTGAGTTACTGGCTTTTTATTCTCAGTTAAGAGCTGTCATGGATTACAAACTGAGCCCAGTTACTGTTCTCTCCAGATAAGAATCACTGATAGATTTTATCCTTTAAGGCTCTCTTTTGCCTACTTTAAAGTTAGACTCAGAATGCATATAGATACAGTAGAACTTGTAAGTATTTCTAGACTTTGAAGGACTCTGTTGTAAAAATTTGTTACAACTAGGCTGTAGAGTTGGGTATGCAGGATTCTAGAACACTGTTGAGAAATGACAATGAACAATGAACAATAAGCCCAGAAAGCTGGATTCTTTCAGTCAAATCAAGAAGACTTTTGAGGCATGTGGGGAGAAGAGGAGGAAGAAGAGTTGTTCTTGACAGACAGAAATAGTAGCACAAGTGACTTTGAAGTAGTAGCATTGATGGCAATTGTAATGTCAAAAGAGAGAAACTTCTATTCAGTGTTTCCTAAGTGCTAGGTAGTATCTTATTTAGCAAATTATGTTAACTTTCACAGTGACTTAAAAAGCAGGGATTATGATGCTCACATTACAGGTGAGGAAACTGAAGCTCAGTGACTAATTCAGAATTGGAGCGGGTAGATAATAAGGTGAAATTCTAATGAGCAGTAGTAATTATGAAAGCTAGGCATAGCTAATGAGATTTACATGTGATTACTAGTGAAAAGTGGTTATTCTGCTGATATAATTCTGCAGCTAATTAGTTAGATATCAAATGCAATATTAACAAGATATTTCCAGGAATGTATGTTATTAAGAAAAAAAGTTTGTTAAGATTTTTGTGAATATTGAATGAGAATTCTAGTGCTTTGGACTATATTAATGAGTACTAGGCAGTAGGGTTTTTTTTATTAATTGCAAAATATTTTATTATTTTTTACAATATGCGTACAAAATTGTGATGTTCAAAATATGGTTTTGTACTTTGTTTTCACGGATATTTCTCTCCCTTCCCCTTATGTACTCTTGTTGTACTCCTGGTGTCCTTCTCCCAGTGTTTCATAGTCTCTTTGATTTCATGTACTCTATTACTCTCTTCCCCTCCTGTTGGCTTTGATTTTTTTAAACCGACTTTATTTGGGGTTCCTTAATGCCTCTACCTTCCTTCCCAGGAGAGAAAGAAGGTTAGTAGGGACAGGGGACTTCAGGCTTTTTAGACTCAGCTCCTTGGGGGCGACTCCACTCCTCCTCATCAAGACTCGAAAGTCCAGCCAAATAGCAAACAGCAGCAGCAGCAGCAGCAGGATGAATCGGCAGCAGTGTCCTCAAGGCTTTCTCCAGAGTGTTCGTCTCTAGTAGCACCCGGAACCTCCCTCCCTCTCTTTCTCTCTCTTCCCCCTATGCCCCCCCATCCTATTTATACCCTCTCAGAGTACAAACAAGTATGTTTTCTAGCTGACAAAGATCACGTGCTCCTCACTAGGCTGTTATCAGCCTAAAGGCAGTTTCACATCCCACATTTCGGATCAAAACAAAGAAAAAAGGTTTATATAACATAACTGAAACTTCCACTACACTCTCTCCTTCCCTTAAGGCCTGTTTACCCTTTCCTTTCTAGCCCTGCACCCAAAATGCGTGCACACACACACACACACGTATGTATATGTATACACACATAAGTAAATTTTAAATCTAGGATCCACATATGAGAGCAAACATACTATATTTGTGTTCCTAAGTGTTGTTCTCAAAGTAGGTTCTGGTGTGCTCTTTGTCACCATGACTAAGGGAGGAGAAGTAGCTCTTTCATTTCATATTTTATAGTTCATCATAGAGAGAATCTGTGTAACCTAGGCAGGAGCCTAGAACATAAACTGGAGCAGAGTCCATGGAGGAGTGTTGCTTCCTGCATCTTGTTTAACCAGCTTTCTTACACAGCTCAGGACAACATGCCAAGGGATATTACGTCCTATGGGCTGTTGCCTTCCCACATTAATTAGCAATCAAGAAAATGCCGACAGCGTGCCCATCTGAGAATGGCAGCGCCTCAGCTGAGGGTCCTTCTTCCCAAGTTGACTCTCTTTGGTGCCAATGACAATAATGTGAAGAAGGAAAACTAGTTTTAATTTACATTTCTTGATCACTAGGGATATTTAACACATTTTAAAATATGTTTTGGCCATGTTTATTGCTGTTTCATTTGATAACTGTTTAACCTGTTAGCACATTCATTGTTATAAGATCTGTCTATACATGATTTTTGCAGTTCTTAGTATATTCTATAGATACTACTTCCTTGTCTGGAAAATAGCTGGCAGAGTGTGTGTCTGGTTTTGTATGCTGCTGTTCACTGCTGGTAGTTTCCGTTTCTATACAAAGCCTTTTAATTTCATGTAATATTATTTGCCAGTTCTTAGGCCTTTTTTTTCTGCTATTGAAGGTGTTCTCTCTTGCTTACGCCTATACTTTGTCTTTGTTTCCATAATTAACAGAGCAATAGATATATATGCATATAAATATGATAAATAGATTTACACACACATATGTATGTATGTATGTATGGTTGTATGTTCCATTTCATAGTTTATTAGGTTTGAACTTCAGAGATATATGACAGAAAAAGAACTAAACTGTTATTTGGTACCTTTACTACCATATGATTTATTAATGAGGAACAAAATGCCTTGATTTTTCTAAAGAATACAATGACTTTTATGAAAAGAAAATGTTTTGGAAAGTGCTGGTAGAGCAAAATAAAGAAAATAGCTCCTCTCCTCAAATGTTATCTGAAAGAAATAATCATTTTATTTGAGGGCAGTTTTGGAAGATATTTTTCTATTATTTTAGTGGGTATATTTTAAATTTCCATTATCTCCAAAGACAATAACAATTCCTGTTGCATATTTCTTTGTTTATTTACTGTATCTTTCTAGTTACTTCAGCATGTCAGTGTTATTTCAGTTGCCTGGAAGTCTGATTTGTTTTCTGCAAAGTGCTTATTACTTCTATTGTCGAGTTGCAATGCTTGATAAAACCAATGTATTACCAATGAAGACATCTCTCTGATGTGATTTCTTTGGTCCATCTTATGCCCAGATGGATTTTCTCTTATATGTATTCAGAAATTTTCTACTCAGAATATTATTAGTAATTATCTCTGACCACTCCCTTCATTTCTGTCATGTGTATTTTTCCTCTATTGTTGGAGTATATTCTACTTCTTTACATATTTTAGACCTGTTCTTTTAAATTCCTAAGTTGTCTTTATGCTATATTGATCATTGTCTTTTTGGTCCAGCCTCGCTTTGGGCCACCTGCAAACAAGATCATATGTAAATTCACATTCTCCTTCAGTTCATTTATGAATGTATTGGACAAAGTCCTTAATCCATGGGCTCACAAGCTCTCACATGACTGTACTGAGTGAATCCATTCTTTCTCTCTGTTAGAATTCTTTATCTGGTATACAAGGCAGTGTTAGGACCTTTTCTGCATTCTGTATGTCTCTATGCTGCTCATCTTTTTTCCAAAATTTAGAAGAAAAGCCATGTATGACATATATGTTGGTTGTGCAAATTTATGAATTGTTCAGCTAGGAAAATATTGTCCTTGGAACAATTTTCTTAAAAGTCCCTATTGAATTTAAATGTCATAAAATACATAATTATAAAAAATACATTTTGGACCTGCTTCTAAGTATTTTCTTTCTTTATAAAAGTAGGTCTCTAGTTAATTTTTAAGTAAAGAGGTAATTACTCTTCTTGCCACTGGGGAGATGATTAAAGTGTATGTACATAATTTTTCTAAATGTCTATTTGTGGACCATTACTTTGGTTCTAAGGTGGCATCTAAGATGATATGCCGCTCATGTGTAATTTTCAGGGTTTGAAAAAAAACCACATGCCTGTTTTTAGTTATATGTTTTTCTTTTCTTTTCAGGAAAAAGAAGAAATAGAGGGAGTATCAGTAGGTGCTATACTTTCTGATTACCAGCGTGTCCGAGTAGAAAATGTGTAAGAGAATATCAGTTTATCTAATATTTTAAAAACATAAGTAATTTAAAAATTAGGATTGAGGACTAGGCCTAGTGTCAGAGTGTGTGCTCAGAACATGCAAAACTAGAATTATAATCCCAAATTACTTCAAAAATAAAAGGCATTGTTAATTATAATAAATAATTTACCCAAACCATAAACAAATGTGCTATGCATGCTCTGTAGAGCTAAATATATATGCCAACCCAATTCACAAAAGCCATATTTGTGTTTTTAATTTTTCTTTGACAAATTCATATGTGTATGCAACTAAATATTACCATCGCCCCACTATTTCCCCATTCCTCCTTTCCTCTGGACCCAACAAGTCTCTAGCTCGACTGCCTGTGCTCCTCCTGCCCCTCCTTGTCAGCTTCTTAGGAGCACACCTGGTCTGGATAATGCTTTCTGTAGACACGTGGGTACCATAGATGCCCATCCACTGGAGCACGAGCAGCTTTTCAGTGCCCATCCGCCTTGAACAAGCCAAGAAACTCTTAACAACTTACATAAACAAATAGTTTCAGTTGTGGCCAAAGTGCAGCTGTACATCTCTATCAGCAAACCAGTTGTTCTAAAACCCAGCCAACGGTCTCAAAACACTTAAGACCTTTTCACTTCTTGTCCCCCTGGACTTTTAGTTTATGGAGATTCTGAAAAACTTGTAAAGTGTGAGATCACCACACCTCAGGCCACATAACTATACCTTTCCCTACTTGCCAACCTTTGGAAATATTAAAAGTGAGAATAATCAATTAGCATTTTATTGCTTTTCAACATTGATTTCTAAGCTTAAAGCCTTAATAAAGTTGATATTTCTCCTCTGCCTGGAGACTGAATTTCTTGTTTTTTCATAGTCCTTAAAAAAATAAATGTGCAAGGCAGTTTTAGATTTTTTCTTTTGCCTTTTTTCCTTTGTGTCTCTGTGTGTGTGTGTGTGTGTGTGTGTGTGTGTGTGTGTGTGTGTGTGTATGTGTGTGAGATGTGAAGATGAGTGCATCCCATGGCATATAAATAGAGTTCAAAAGACAGCTTATGGGAGTTGTTTCTCTCCTTCCACTATGGAATTTCCAGAATTGACCTCAGACAGCAAGTCAAATGCCTTTATCCTGTTAGCATTTCTCTGGCCCCACAAGGCATTAAAAAGGGGTGAGGGGCATATTAGATGTTAAAATCATCGAAAGAAACATTATGTGTAAAATCAAGTTTTTCACTGATATGGAACAAAATCATGTCATTTGTTTTGTTTTTTCTTTTTACTTTGTAGATGTGAACGGCTTGATCTCCAGCCCTTAGCTTTCCTTTGGCAGAGAAACCAGGAAGATTTGCTCCGAGAGATGATAGCATCTAACATTGAGGCCATTATCATCAAAGTAGCAGCTTTGGGTATGTAACCAATTTTTCTAAACAGTTCTCTCCTACCCCATAGGGAATCCCAACCACGGTATGTGCTAGAGAAGGGTCAGTGACTTAGATATGAACATGTGGAACCACAGATGTGACCCAGAGAGAGAGAAAGAGAGGGAAGGAGGGGGGGGAGAGAGAGGGGGAGGGAGGGGGGAAGGGGAGAGAGAGGGGGTAGGGAGAGAGAAAGAGAGAGGGAGAGAGGGGGAGGGAGAGAGAGAGAGAGAGGGAGAGAGGGGGGAGGAAAAGAGAGAGAAAGAGAGAGGGAGAGAGGGGGAGGGAGAGAGAGAAAGAGAGAGGGAGAGAGGGGGGAGGAAAAGAGAGAGGGAGAGGGAAAGAGGGGAGAGGGAGAGAGAGAAAGGGAGAGAGGGGGGAGGGAGAGAGAGAGGGAGGGAGAGAGAGAGGGAGACAGAGTTTCTCTGGGTAGCCTTGGCTGTCCTGGACTCACTTTGTGGACACTAGGCTGGCTTCAAACTCACAGAAATCCACCTGCCTCTGCCTCCTGAGTGCTGGGATTAAAGGCGTATGCCACCACCACCCAGCAGAAACTTTTTATCCTAAAAGAAAATCCATTTTCTGCAGAATGACTTCAAGGTAGAACAAACTCAATGCTACATGGACAGGGAAAATATGCTACCAATAATTATCTTGTATTATCTTGTTGTCCGTATTTACTACTTTTCAATTGCTGCAATAAAACACTATGATGAAAGGACCTCCTTGTTCTTTAGTTTCTTTAGGTCTATGTATTGTAGTGTGGTTATCCTGTATTATGTGGCTAGCATCTGCTTATAAGTGAGTATATTCCAAGTGTGTCTCTCTTGGTCTTGGTTGTCTCACTCACGATGATCATTTCTAGTTCTACCCATTTGCCAGCAGGCAACATGTGGAAGAAACAGTACATATTGATAAGAGTCCATCATGGAGGAAAAGCATGGCAGGAAATGGCAGGCATGTCAGCAGGAGTCAGGATCTGAGAGATCATGGCAGAAAACAGAACAAAAGATATGTTTACAAAGTAAGAGTGTATGTTCCTGAAAGCATGTACAGGTATATGCATACCTTCCTCCCAATTCAGCAATTTAAGACTTTTCTGTAAACACAAAGCTAAGTGTCCTGTGAGTATTTATCCACATTCTCCTTCAGTTCATTTATGAATGTACTGGACAAAGTCCTTAATCCATGGGCCCATCAGCTCTCACCATTCTGAGTTCTGGTGCCCATGATTTCATCACTGCCCCTTGGCAGAAAGGCCCTGTGGGAATGCAGAGGAAGGGGATGCAGACGAACCAGATGAGACCTGATAGGCTGTGGTCAGATGGTGAAGGAGGAGGATGCCACTCGTCAGAGGTCTAGGGGAGAGGAAGAGGGCAGAAGAGGGTGGGAAGTTCAGAACAGAAAGATATGAGCAAGAGAATACACTTAAGATGTAATGTAAATTAATTATAATAAAAATATGTGTGTATATATATACACACACACGTAAGTTTGCAAAGGTTAAAAAATAGTTACCATTTGGATCATTTCAATGTTAAAACCTGTTACTAATGAGTTATGCATGTATGCATTTTGAATAGTAGAGGCTTTGCACTCTATGAGTGTGAGTCAAGAGAATACATTGGTAAGGAGTCTACAGGAATGGAATAGAAATCAGTTATCTACTGTCTACATAGCTTAACTTTCAAGTATAGAATATAGATGATGTTTAAGGCAGTGGTTCTCAACCTTGCTAATGCTATGACTTTAATACAGTTCCTCATGCTGTGATGACCTCAACCATAAATTATTTTGTGGTTACTTTATAACTGTAACACCTACTTTTATGAATCATAATGTAAGTATCTGATACGCAGGATATCTGATCTGTTAGCCCTGTGGGATCATAACCCACAGGTTGAAAACCACTGAATTCTAAGCAGTTTAGAAGACCATGTTCAAGGAACATATATTTGATGTGATAAAAAGAATAGGTGTTTCTGATAACCCTTCCATGGAATTATAAAAATACTTTCATGAAAAATGTATAATGTGCCCAAAAAGAGCTGTATTATGTCTAATATATCTGTTAGGACTTAGTGGCAGAGTTCCGTGGCAGATCAAAGCCAAGGAATGCTGCAGCGGAGATCACAGCATGCAACAGATCTCATGCAAGTGATATATTGGGGTGGAGTGGAGTCAAAAGGCCGCCTCACAAAGACAGACACAGCAAAAGAAATAGAGTGAGAGGAAAAGAGAAAACAAAAGAGTGATCGGCAGTGGTGGCGACCTTTAAAGGGTACTTGTGTTGCACAGCAAAAACATATAACTCATAGGCACAGTACAAATGTGTCCCAATTGGCTGTGGTGGATGATAACATGGTTTCTGGTGCTGAGTCCCTAATGTCAGGTTGGAGAAGTGCGTGATTTCTAACAATACCACATAACCATCTTTAGAACGTTTTTAATGTCCAAACCATTTGTCCAAATTGTATAAACTTCATTGGGTTTATATAGGGATAGCACATGCTATAGTTTGGTCAGTATAGTCCTTGTGTTTTCTTGTTCCTTAGGATCTTTTGATCTTAGTGCTAAGGTTGAAAGGTCATTACATGCACACCGACATCCACAGCATATAATAATTCTAAGATAACATAATCATCTTAGGATAACAGTGTCAATACTAATGCTGCCTCCACTTGTGTAATATCTGACAAGACACTCCTCCGCCTGCCTTTGTGATTATACAGGTGGAACGCAGGCGCACTTTGCACATGGAAGGCATGCCCTCTAGCACCCAGCTAACCCTTCAGCCCATCTCTCCTACTTCTAAGGTTTTTAATTCATTTTACAGGGCATACCTAAAGTTCATAACATCATTTTAAGTAACTTTATAAGTTCAGTCATTACCACATCTAAACTTAGAATATTTTTGTTTCCACCATACCAAACTTCTCGCCCACTTACTATCAATATCGAATTCCTCCAAACTCTACTTTTTCTTTCCAACCCAATCACCAGGAGGAAAAAAAATTTATCTTTGTAGATTTTCCCATCTATATTTCTTACAAATAGAATTCTACAATATAGACCTACCCTAGTAGTAGCTTCTTTTCTTAAGAATAATGTTTCCAATTTTTACCCAAACTTCATCATTCTGGGTATCTGTGTGTCATATAATATTCCATCTAGAGACATTTTGTACCACATAGGATTTAGCTCTTCCTCTGTCCGTGAACATTGAGTTCTTCCTACGTTAGGGTGCTCACAAGTACTCTTCCTGTGAACATTTATGCAGGCTTTCTGCTACCGTGTATTTGCATTTCCCTGGAATATATGCTTAGGAGTGGAATTTCTGTATCATGGTGCTATATATATCTCATTTTGAGGAACTGCCAAATTGACTTCCAGAGTAATTTTACCGGTTTAGTTTCCTACCAGCTTTCAAGGAAGCTTCCTGTTTTCACATCCTTGTCAACATGTGGTGTCTCCTTCTTTCTAAAGCTTTCCTAGTGGATATAATTGCATTTCACTTTATTTTTATCTTTTACATTTCTAGGGACTAACGACATTGACCATCTCTTATCCTTAGTGAATGATGAGAGTTCAAATCCTTTGAATGTGTGTGCATAGGCATGTAGGCTCGAGCGTGCTAGCCACACATTCTACCCATGACCCTTCTCTCATTCTGAAAATGCCATACATGCTGTTTTATACACTTTGAATATTATTCTCTTACAATACTTGTGATTTGCTAGGATGTTCTCACATTCTTATGTTTTTTTTCCCTCCACTCTCTTATGCTACCCTTTGAAAAAGAAAACTTGTTAATTTTGGTTTAGTTAATGCATTTACTTTGTAGATTCCTCCTTTGATAGTATCTATAAGGAATCACTGCCTCCAGCTTCCGCTCCAAGAGCTTCATGCCTTTATGATTACATCTAAAATTTTGTGATCTTGATCCTTGTCCACTTTTATCTGAACTTTTCTTTGTCTCTATTGTTTTGTTACAAAGGTACTTGCCAGTGCTGGGGCATGGCCTGTGTTTATTCATCACTACTGAATAGATTGGTAGTAATGGGAAAAATGCATGTGAAATAATTTAATAAGGTTTGCTATTAGTATGTGCTGTAAATTCATTGTATTTAATCGCCTTTGTCAAAAAGAAGAGAAAAAAATTTTGTGTGAAACAGAATGCTGTGAAACAAAAGCATTTAAGCAAATGATGTGGACATGGAATCTAGAAAAACAGCTTTTGTGCCCTCCATAACTATTGGGGTACCAATACAGAAATATTGGGCAGTTCAGGGAGGGACTTGAATGTCCTATTTATAAAATTCTACAGAAGCTTTCTTGCTGTGCTTTGAATGGAGCACCTGTTCCTGGCCTTGTGCTGGGGAGTTTATAACATCAACATGTTCTTAAGAGAGTTGTATTCAGTACATGTCAGCTTACAGCACCAAGAAACTACACTGTTGTTGTTAATACATATTGTCATTTGTCAAACTGTGATGGTCAAAGCAACTCCTGAGCTACTTGTTTTCAAGGAGTCTTATATTCACATTTTTATTTCTGGATCAATTTGTGACCAGGCTTGTTATAAATCTCTACCAACCTAAGGTAATTTTCTTCAGTGAGCACTTTTAGAAAATAAGAGTGGTTGTAGACTTCTAATTGTGTAAATCTATTAAGATCATCTTGTCTGCACAGCTGGGATAAGTCGTCTAAGCAAAGAGCTGGATCCATTTTGCTGGTGCTGTGTAGGATTTTTGCATTCATGTTTATAAGAAGACTGATCTAGAGATTTTTTTTTTTTATATATACCAGTGACAGGTGTAACACAAGCTTTGAAGTGTTTGCTCTTTTTCTGTGAGGTTAGTATTCATTCTTCCTTAATGCTCTGAAGTGTGTGTTACTTAAGCCATCTGGACATGGGTACTTCCTGCCCGGGGGTGTTGGGGAGGGAGCTTTTATTAGAGACCCTTTTGCTTTCTTAGATTAGAATTCAGCTTCATCAGTTCTTATTTCACTTAGATAAATTTTTTCTTCAAAATTTGTCTTTTTTAAGATAATTTCTCAATGTTGAAGATTATAGATATCACCCTGGTCTATAGTGAGTCCCAGCCTAATCAAGGATGCATAGAGAGCTCCTGTATAAAACAAGACCAAAGACCACCATGATATTAATAGCACATGTATTTATGCTGCTAGACATGGTCCTATAGAAACCCCGTTGTTTTTTATAAAACAGCTCTTAGTTTTCAAATGCTTTCGCTTTACAGCATTAGCTTCTGGCATTATTGCCTAAACAAGCTTTCTGTTAGGGGTTATGTGCATCTCATCCTCAGCTTGGCTTCAGCTCTGCACTAATCTTGAAATAATTCTATAGTTGGGCTTTTGTTTGTTGCTTTCAACTGTACTCAGATTTATATAGTCAGCTTACTATTTATCTGAATTATAAAAGGTATTTGATATAATTTTCCTCTTCTTTCTTGACTTTTAATCTGATTCCATTTTATATTAATTAATTAATTAATTAATTAAATGTTACTTTCTTTCATTCTTGTCTAGTGGTTACTGTACATTAACTATATTTCCTTCCCGTACTTGTAGTTACCTGCATTTTAATCTACACATGTATCTATCTTTATAATGTATTATTTTTGTTTATATAACATTTATGTATATTGCCTGTATTCTCCATCTCACTATACTTTATTCTCCTTTAATGTACTTGTTTAACTGTGAGATAACTTACTACTACTTCAATAACTCACTTTAATATTCTTCAATTTAGCTTTGCTAGTGATGAATTCTTTTCCTCAGTATGACTAATTTTTCTTTCACGTGAAATCCATTTTCATGATACGATGGAGAACACAGCATTTATCATCATTGTAATTATATTTTACCTAACACAAACTTTGAAATATTTTGACTCATCTGCCTCATGATTTATATACTGTATTTTTAAATTGTTTATATTTTCATTGTGTGTTTATGTCTGTTTTATATGGGGGGCATGTCATATAAGTGTGTGTGTGTGTGTGTGTGTGTTTGCTCACTAGCTAGTTTTTTTGTTTGTTTCAAGGTCTTACTAACTGAATCAGGGAGACTTTGAGTTCATAGTCATCCTCCCTGGTCCTGGGATCAAATGTGCATACGACATTACTTTGTTTTTAATTTCTTTAGTGGCCCATCATTATTATTTTGATTATTGTTGCCTGTTTAATGTACACAATATGTAAGTCTTCTAAAGGCTTAGTGATGGTTCTGTTTATAATTCCTTTTAATTGAGGTCTTGGTCATGCTCTATATTTTTTGTTTATTTCATTATTTTAAATGATCTATCTTTTTGATACATTTATAAAAAGTTATTTTCTAAACAGTGATTAAATCTTGGGACTTTTTCACTTCTAGTACTGTACTTGCCAGCCTCACACTCTTACATGCTTAGCTAAGGCTGTTTCAGATAAGATATGGTTATATGTTTTAGGAAACTTTAAGCAGTGTTGGTATTTCTAGATAACATTTTAAACTAGCTTTAAATTTTCTAAATAGAAAGATGTAAGAAATGCATTTGTAATTGACATTGATAATGGCTTACATTGATGACTTAGAGTATGTTTTCTAGAAAGAAATGTTTGCATCAAACACTTAACAGCATAATTATAATGGTGTTTCACAACGCCTAGCTTTATAAAGGACTTAAAGAGTAAATACAACAATAGTTTTACGTAATAATTAGATTGGAAATCACTGAGCAGCTTTTTGTTTTTTGTTTTTGTTTTTTCATTTCTTTTTTGGCTCCAGCATAACAAAGATCTTATCAGAATACATTTCTCACCTGCCTTGGGCAGGTGTAATTAGACACAAGCAAATTTAATGGAGCCAGTGTGCTCTGGGGCTATTCAGCTGTGCTTCATAATTGCATTTTTTTTTTTTAGTGTGAAAGTTGTTTAACATATCAAGTAGCAAAAAAAAAAAAAGTTAAAGCAAAGGTTTCCTGGTTATCTTAAGGTAAATTATTACAGCTATTTGCATTAACACATACAGACTGCAGACAGGAAGAAGTGAGCATGGCCAATAAATAGGGTGCGATGTTCACATCTGCTTTTTGTGCTCATCAGCTTCACTGCATTCCAACTACTCTTGTCTTTCCCCCTTAATTTTCTCTCACTGAGAAAGTTCTAGTTTCACTTAAGTAACAACCTTTTTGAACAGGTCCTGAATATTTGAAATATTATTTGTGATTATTTTCAATTCATTTCTAAGTTTAAAAGATTGATTTTCTCTTGGGGCTGGAGAGATGGCTAAGTGGTTAAGAGCACTGACTGCTCTTCCAGAGGTCCTGAGTTCAATTCCCAGGAACCACATGGTGGCTCACAACCTTCTATAATGTGATCTGATGCCCTCCTCTGGCCTGCAGATGTACCTGCAGGCAGAGCACTGTATATGTAATAAATAAATATTTTTTAAAAAGATTAATTTACTCTTAAACTCAGGTCCAAAGTAAAATATTAATCCATAATCCTAAACTTATGGAGATGAAGCTTTGTTTTGTTTTCTTTTTTTCTTCCAGTAGTCTCCAGCCCCTGTCAAGTGAGTATTTTGATTTTATCATTATAACTCATCAAAATTACATACAAAAAATATTTCAGATTGCGTTCTTATATTTTTGTTTTTGAGCCTAGCCTTTAATGGCTGAGCCATCTATCTAGTCCTCAGATTTCATTCAGAGATAGGTAATATACTTTTCAGAGACATATCTCTTATGTCTTATGTGTCTTATGTGATGCCAGACTGTGTACCTAAGAAATATAAAACAGCACCCTAAACACAGAGATAACAGTGCTTTAACAATAGAAATTTCCAAAAAGTGTTAACATGGGGAAAGTTAAGGGTTTTTTTTTTTTTTCATGTTTTCCTGTATTTCCTACCATGATTTGAACTTACTTCTCCAAAAATTATGAACACTTTGGAAATGGCCCAGAGAAAGAACTGTGGTTCAGGGAGCTAGAGTGACCAGAACAGAGAAGGAGCAGCAGTGGTACCATATGAGCACCATTTAAGGAGTTATATATTTTGCCTGAGATGGAGGCAGCAGGGTATTATGCTAAAGGGAAGAGGGTTTTTATAGCAATCTGCACTCCTGGAAAGGCTGCTCATACTTTTTGCAGCTTCACAGGCCAGTGCTAAGAGCAAGAACAAATCACAGGTGAAATAGTCTGGATGTGGTTTAGGAGCTTTCGTCAGTGCTGTCCTGGGAGGGTCCCCAAATCTTCGCATGGATTTCAGATTTCTGCTTCTGGCCCTTTCTGTTTCTCCACATAACTGTGCTCCTTCTTGAGACAGAAAGGACAATCAGAGCGTGGCACACTGTAGGATGGAGCCTGGGTTCCCTTGTGTAACTTCTGAGTAGTATGCTGCTGGCTATGGAGGTAGATCTACAGGAGAAGGTTATTTTTGTTTTGTTTTGTTTTGTTTTAATAACCTGGTCTTGGGCAAATTAGTGTTTACTATTCAGTAAATAAATGGTTCAAGACTGACCCCACTAAGGGAGAAAGTTTTAATTTGATATATCAAGTCAGTCTTTCAGTACTAAAAGCAACACTTGTTGGTTCTCTTTTAAATCTGTTGCTTATCCTTAGCACAACTGATAAGAAACCTAAAATGAATAGCAGCTTTCAGATTCCATTTCACAAATATAAATTCACTGTCTGTTTCTTTCCCTCCATTGCTTGTAGGGCCTTTGTTTACTTTCTTGATTTGGGAGCTCTACTTCCTTCCCCACTATTGCCACCCCCCTTATCCCCAATTCCATTCTTTTTTAAATAAGAAAAAAACTATGCTACCGGTAACCTCCATTTTCAGTGCTCAGACTTTGAACATACACTGTCTTAAGTCGCTCACCCTTTTGGCTAACATTTAAGATGCCCATGACCCAATGCTAGGGAACAAAAGAGAACTTGTCCCCGAAACGCTGTTTTCCTTACTTAGCAAGTTTTACAATTAATGGCAGAAGTTTCTCCTGTGGCCTCTTCCTGAAGACTGTGCTTATTTATTTCCCCCAACAGTCTCATGTGACCTTGTTAAAAGCTTCATGTAATTCCTAAATAAATTACATTTACTGTTTTGCTTCTATCTAGTATTTTATTGACATTTCCTGATAAGTTTAAGAGGATGGAGAGAAACAGAGTTCTCTTTATAGACTCAGTGGGTGATTTGACCTCAGCCAGTTAACCTTACCCTGATGTAGATGGAAGCTATTGTTAGTTAGACTCTATCAGTTTCTCCATTATCACCACAAGAGCCTCTTGTCTATACCTCTATAAATCTTAATTTTATTATTGTTCATTCCTTAAAAAAAAAAAAAGCTTCAAATTAGGAAAACAGCACTGATCGGGAGCAGTTGCTAGTTTTCGGATGCTCAGCCATGTCACACTTTATTTCCCTCAGAAACTCTCAGCTGAACACCATCTGGCCAAGGTGATTTATTGCTGTGGAATTTCTCAAGTTGCTCTCTTCTTTCCCCTAGGAGATTGCTCTTTCTTAGCCATGGCACCGCTGGTTACTCTCCCAGTGCCCTTGGAGTAGTCCTTTCTCCATCAGCTGTGAATGAGGTCCCTGCAACACAAGACCCAGTGGCCTCTCCTCCTGCCCCTCACTCTGGCTTAGGTCCTCTTAGCTGAGGGGCCCAGCACTACCCCTCATACTGCTACTCTTTGTCCCTTTCACATCTCAGATTCTTCTCTTCCCAACAATATATCTCTGGTATTTTAGTTTAAAATACGATATTGTAAGATCATCTAGACACTTTCAACAAATTCATGAACAGTTCTATGGAGCGGTTTCCAGTTTTTCTTTTGGCTATGCACAGATTTCTCTTTTGTGACTTTTCAGATAATGTCACGGTGCCTAATCTCTTGTCATTACTGTCCTTCTCTTTCTTTTAAGTAGCTTGTATTTCTTTTAAAACTCTTCTCTCAGAAGACTGCTAACTAGAATTCTCTTTCCAAATTTAATGCATATTTTTTAAAGTCTCACCTTTTGGGTTCACAATAAGAGATGCCAATGCTAATTAGAGGATGGCTTTAATTGTGTGGCCTCCCCAATTGCTGGCTTCCACGCCCACGCACACTCACTTGTGGCAGTTCTATACGTTACCTTAATCTGATTCTACTTATAACTGCCCAAATAAGCCATGCTAAGGCGTGTTAATTATTGCTCTGCTCATTGTACTCTTCTGTCATTCATCTGGATAATAATGGACATAATTAAAATCATGCATTGTAATAGCCTTCCTAGAAAGAATGCTGAACACAAAGGTTAAAAGCAATTTATGTTATTCTTTTATAAGCTATAGTTAACAATTTTTATACCTGAACTTGGTTCAAATAATTATTTCATTAAAAAGATTACTTAATATGATTTAAAGTATAGTTAATTGTGATTTAAATATATTCTGTCTTCACTTAGAGTAATTTAGTACAGATTTTTTAAGCTTCAAAGTTATACCATACCCAATTGTATCATAAATTATTTACCATTTTCTACTTATGAAACAAAATAAAGGATTATATCTGGACTTCTAAATATACTTTTTCTAATTTTCTGTTTGAAATACAAATACAGCTTGTCATACAACTATCTATCTCAAAATAGAAGCATCATTTTCTGAGTTTTATAAGTGGAGCTACAGATTATAACAGCAGAGGAAAAGAGTGCTGACTTTTTGTTTTGTTTTGTTTTCCTTTTAATGTTAGCACATTTTTCCTTCACGTAAGGCAGGGTATTCTAAAAAAAAAAAAAAAATTAGTTCTAATATCTGATTCTGAAGTAGATAAGTTCCTTACATTTTTTTGATAAATTGAGACTTCATTCCCAAAGTGCTTTGCATTTATATCTTCAAATATATGATATATATGATTTTTTATTTTATATATATAAAGATATTTGTATACCTATATATACATTTTTAAGAAATGTCTACTAAATATTCATATATTCTGCATGCGAATAAGTGTGTGTTCATGTGCATGTAAGAACACTACTGTTTGTGGGGGTGCACATGTATGTGTATGCATGTGAAGACTGGGGAGGAACTTCAGGTGTCACCCTCAGGACAGCCATCCACTACTCACTTTCAGGAAAAGCGTTTTGTCAGTCTAGACCTACCTCACCAGTTAAGCAAGGCCGCCTGACAGGACGCTCCCTGGATCTCCCTGTTTTCAACCCAATGTCCATCCCCAAAATAAATCTTAGTTATGTTAATTAGGAAGTTAATTAGCTTAATGTGATGAATGCTTTGAAATGTATCTACACATGTAATTATTAAGTTGAACACTTTATGTACATATGATATTAAACTGTCAAATAAATATACACCAAGAAATTTGGCAAGGAGGGAGGAGAAAATACTCAGATTTGCATTGTACACGTTTCATTCTTACTGCCATCGTTAAAACTTCTATTCCTCGGGCTTTTGCCTGTGTTTTTTTGACTCGCACTGAGCACTGTCCTACAGCCGTTCATCTCCCAGCTTCTGTTTCTATTTCCATACCTCCAGTCCAGCCCTCTCTGCTGCGCTCTGACCCCATTTTCCTCACTGCCAGTTAGATGTCTCTTCTCTGGAAATGCAGCATACTTCCAGAATGATATTTACCCTTTATTTTATTTCCAAACTTTGCATAGTTTTTGATGCTTTGCACCTGAAATAATGGTGGTAGGTACTTTTATCTTTTAACTAGTCCCAAACTAAAAACCTGAGAATCATCTAGATCTTTTCCCTCTCACACATTCCTAGTTCTGCAGTTACTGTCTGTATCTTGCCTACCACATGTTGCTCCCAAATTTGTTCCCTTCCTCTCTTATTAATGTTTTTGTTCTGGTGCAGCGGCCCTCCCTTACACTACTGGTGTGCCCTATATACTCACGGCCATCTCACCTCCAGTCATGTTTCCACTGAAGGATGTAAACTGCAGCTGGACTGACCTTTCTTAATTTCAAACTGAATCAAAGGTTGAACTGTACCACAGGATAGCTCTGTGACAATTTCTTAGTCTTCTGCAGTTAGCTATAAACTCTCAGGTAAAAATTAAAACTGTAAGGACCTCGCTTTTTAGCACATTTATTCTTAGCTCATTGATTTCTCACAATCTCTACCCTTACCAGGCTTCCAGGTTTCAGTGGCCCCATGATTAAAGCCAAAAAGAACCTTAGGCAGAGAAAATCCCTACCATTCCCTTTCTGCTATACACATATCACTCACATTTTATTTCTTCTTTTCGTGCTAAGAACTGCACGATATTTTTAAGGTAGAAAAGATGAAAATTTGGTCCATTGCTAGTGAGTATCGATTATTATGACGGCACAATTATACTCAATGTGATTTACTGGCCATTCATTTCATATATGCCATAAATTTTAAAGTGATTCTTTAATAATGAGCCTACTGTATGATATAAAATCTTGGTTTAGAGGTTTAAGAAAGAAGGCCCATGTGGAGACAAGCCTTGACACAGTGACACAGATAGCCAAGCATTTGGTGGCCTAACTAGAGGGATGGAAAGTAAAACGCTGAAACCATGTCCTCGCCGCCGTCCTCGCTCTCATTCAGTGTCTGCTCCTCTTTCTCTTAGAGATCACATAGCCAGTCTGTCTTCCTATCTGACATTCTTAACAAAATTGTTTTCAATTTCATTTCCAAAATGTTAAAATATGTTATAATGGTGGAGAGTTTGAGTCTGGGAACAACTAAATGCTATATTTATTTTCAAACAATTAAACTTTACACTATGGGATTACTTGTTCTGATAACTAGTGAAAATTATAGAGATAGAAAGAAATTATGTTGAGTGTGTGTGTGTGTGTATGTGTGTTAATTGTTAACTTGTATTAGATTCTCAGTGCTTCCTGCAATGTATTAAACAAAATTTATAGGCAGCCCAGAAATTGCTTCTCAGACTGATTATGCCTTTTCTAATATCGGTAGTGATTTTACAGTAAAAGTGTACACTGCTAAAGTTAAGATGGGAACACAATTCATTTCGCTGGACTCTGTTAAAAATAGCATTATCAACTATTTTGTAATATTTCCTTCATCGAATATTGGGCTGCCCTGCAGAAATAAACCTCCACTTTCTTTCATGACAGTAGATAATAAATTGGCTGATATAATTCAGTTGAGATGTTTAAAACTGCATAGAAAATAATGGGGCATAACATTTTAGGGTTAACATTTATTCATAGATGATGCAATTAAATAAAGCAGGCATTAACTTCAAGGTCAGTCAGTAAAGTAATAAAATTGAATATTTTAATTGAATTGTAATCGTTTCCCATTGATACATGCAACTAAAGTAAAGTGGATGTCAGCGCTGCAATTATAGCTCTTCCTCCTAATTAATTTCTTAATTCTGCATGGAGTTAGCCAGTGCCTAGGTCTTGTTGTGGGTTTATTCACCCACCCGGCTTCTATCAAGAAATGTCTATAAGATGTGATTAAATGGTTAGACGTCAGAATTTATAGCTCTTTTCATGTACTTTGGAGAAAAATCTTGTTAGTAACTTAAAATCTCATGCATGTGAACTAAAGTGTGCTTGAAATGAAACGACATCCTACGTCCCCTGGACTGTCATCATCTTTGTTAATATTTTATTTCTTGATATCACTATTTATATCAACATTAATAAACGGCTTAATGACTAAAGCTCTTAGGAGACATGAATACCTTGAGACAGCATTCCATAGCTAGCCAGCTGAGAAGATAAAGTAAAAAGAGCCTGTGAGGTTTCAGTGCAGCTCAGTTTGTGTGTATGCATGCCCTAGACTTCACTAGATAACAGGCACTACCTGGTGGCACTCAGAGGAAGGACAGCAGGTTACCAAGAAGAGACTTGATACCCTATGAACATATACAGGGGGAGGTAATCCCCCTCAGGAACAGCCATAGGGGAGGGGAATAAGGGGAAAATGGGAGGGAAGGAAGAATGGGAGGATACAAGGGATGGGATAACCATTGAGATGTAACAAGAACAAATTAATAAAGGAGAAAAAAAAAAAACAGGCACTAAGTGAGATGAGCCCAAACAAGAAATGACTCTGTTACGAAGCGTGGTGAATTGAAACTTTTGAATAAAGTTGTCATTAAAAGAGTCCATCAGATGTTCTGGCTTCTTCATAGTACTCCCAAGGCATTTAATGTAATGTAGCTTTACACAAAAGATTACATGAGAAACATGTAATCACAAAGATGTCTCAAATTACACTGACATTGTATTTAATATAAGAAGTTTTTTGTTTTGTTTTGTTTTGTTTAGTCTTAAGAAAGAAAATATTGTACCGTTAGACCAAGTGCATTAGTAGTTAGGTAACTACATAAGTATTTTAAAAGTTGACTGTATCAGGTGGATTTGAACACTACCAAACTCTTGTTATTCATAAACCTTCACATAGTTCTACATAACAGAAATGGAGCTGTATATCAGGACTGCTCCTCACTTGCTACGACAAGTGTAGTTGGTTTCTTCTTCAGTAAAGCAGACAGGTTAATCAGAGGCAATTCATACTGTCCAAGATCTGTGTTCATTTTCAGTTAAGACATTGGCCTGATTATTTTTAAAATTTCTAATTTTATTGATGCTAATCTGGCCGTGAGCTTTAATTCTCAGTTGTAAACATTCTTGGATATCAGAATTCTCTGTGTCTAACATTCAGTTAGAAATTCTTTCAGAATATAGAGGAGGGGAAACTGTAACCAGAATATATTATGTAAGAAAAGAATCCATTTTTAATAAAAGAAAATTCTAATCCCAAAATTAATATTAAAAAAGAACAGAAAGACCAAAATCTTAGAGTTGCATAGTTACTGCAAATTAGATGTTAACTTTATACATTATGGGGATCCATTTTTTCAAATATTTATTTTAAAAAACCATTCTTCATAAACAAAAGTAAATTATATACAGAATGTACATAAAATGATGAAGTGTTTATAAATAAAAAATTTGGAAAAATATGTAAAACTGTAAGAAAATTAAGAATTCAATTATATTGGATTTTCATTTGCATGTTATAAATAATTTATGGTGCTCTAAGATTTAAGGCTTTTTTTTTTTTGATTTTAAGACTTTTTGAAGAGTTCTTCTGTATCTGAATATATTGGGCCATAGGAGAGGTAGTCTTCCTACCACATCCACAACTGATAATACCCCTGTAGTAAAGCCTGGACTGACTTAAAGTTATCAAAAACGAGAGTAGCTTATGTTGCTGCCTTCTCAAGGACAGAGGCTTCAATCCCTAGAGGTCTCTGGCTCTTAGCCAAGAAATATTTTCTAAAAACAACCTGAAGTGCATCCTGTGTGGGTAGTAATCACGAGATCCCTAATGACTTGTCACTTTCTAATGATCAGAAAAATACGAAGCAAATGCAGAATGCTCTCAGATGGAGTTCTGCAGGAGGCAGATGCTAAAGACCTAAGTAGGCATTACTGAGGACAGAGCAACATATTAGTCTGAGGTGAATATCACTATATACAGTGTTTAATATTGAAAGATCTATTCAGAAGATTATCTAGATAGCCATATTGAATTGGGACACTGTAACTACTAAACTTGAGATGGTTTGAGTAAAAAATTATAGTATATTTAAATAGACACATTGTTTTGAGAGCAGCTATGATTTCTGTACATAATACAAATGTATGCAAAGTGTACTACTATTAAGTGAATTAAATTTATAGTATAACAGTGTATTCTCTTTTTATAATTGCATCTAAAGTTAAAATAAAATAAGCATAAAACAAAAAATCACAGTGTTGTTTTTAAATAAAATAAACCACAACAAGTAAAATGCCAAGGTTTTGTATTTCCTGTCTTTGAAATGTAGTATTTTTATCTTAATTACCATCTCATAGAAAAGAAAATTAAATTTAAGGAAGCATCTGTCTATTGATGCAACTGAAATAAACTAAAACTGATTTTTTAGGGGCAAGAAAGCCAGCTTTCCCAGAGAAGTAGGAAATTATATTCTGTCAAAGTACATTTTACTTTAAAATCAAAACAATTTGCAAAACATATGTGTTGCTCCCCTCAGTGAGGAAAAGTAAGGGAAGGAAGTGTGCCTTTACAGCTCCAATCTGACACTTACCCAGAAAAATTCCCCCTTTCTTGATAGGCTTAGATCCTGATAAGCATCTTGGGAAAACCCTGAGTGAAATGGAGCCACACCTTTTACAGGTAAGAACTCGTGTTCATCTTCAAAATATCAGCATCTAAATGAGGAAAGTAGGAGCATGGCGTAGTGACTCTAGGAATTATTTTTGTTTCAGAAAATTTTAGATGCATTCACTTTATGATTGGTGTGGTTAAACTATATAGTGTTTATAGAAGTGTGTTCAAAAGTGTATAAAATGATTTTCAGTGTGTTAAGGCAAACAGAAATGAGTTTGTAGTTGTGAGAGTGAGAACAGAGGGACGTGCTTTGAGGACATGTGCTTCTGTTTAAATGGGCAGCATGGACTGCCTGAGCAAAGCTATGGTTCTGAGGCACCTGCAGCATGTCTGCCTCAGACATGGGAGTGGAAACTTCTGGAGGCTGTTGCATCCAGTCCTCTTTACAATGGTGAACAAACTCACCAAGAAGCAAAGGAATTGTTCCAACATTTCAGATAACCTCCTTCATCTTTACTGTTGTCATGTCCTGAGTGTGTTCTACATACTAAAATAGTATTTATTGTCTCTGTTAATTCTATTGAATTGGAGTGGAGCCTGGGCAGACATTGGGTTGCATACAACACTGATTCAGTAGGTGAAGCAATGGAATTGTTAGGTTGTGAGAAGGTGTTTAACCTACAATCAAGGTGTAGACGATCACTGGTTCTGTGAAGCTGAGCCCCGCCAGGAGTCCTGCCCAACAGCTCAGTGTCTTGCTGTTGTTTCTGGGTTTTGTCAGGGACAACACTATGGCTTGAACTACTACACTCCACAGCTTTATTGGTTTCATACTGGTTTTGGAATTATCTGTTATTTTATTGTTTATCAATATATGCCAAATGCATAAAATCTCTGAAGTATTCATTCTTTCTTTGATTAACAAAATTAAGCACTTATTATGCGACAATCAAATATTAATATAAAAGAAAAATGAAGGTAGTATACAGTTATGACAAATTATGTTTGGTTTCTAGAGAAACTGGTGTTATTTGAGTTTATATCGGTCTGCTTTCTGTGCTCAGATAAGCACATTGCAGCCTTTTATGGCCATGGCTCAGTTTGTACTTGTGTCTGTTCACTGCCACCAGATTGAAATTAGCTTCACTCTCTCCCACAGCAATATTGATATATAATGATGTCAATTTTTAGAAAGTAAAAGAGAAGAAATGAGAGACTGGCTTTGACAAAAGAACTTTTTACAAGTTATCTCTGGATTTTGACATTATAAGTTAAAGGACTCTGTAGAAAAGCCAATTAAATAGGATGGCTATAGGTAATAGTACTGTGCTGTTCCATGAGCCTGGGAGGAAAGAATTTGAATGCTTTCCAAAAAATGTAACTAATTGGGAAGAAAGGTATGTTTACCCTAACTAAAATATTATATAATATAGACATATTTTGAAATATTATGATATACTATTAATATATCCAATTATGTGCACTTATTTTAAAGGATTATTTTAATTCTATAAGAAAAATAGAAGGTGCATAAAGTCTTGGGAAGTGCCAAGATGTTGGTATGGGGAAGCCTGCGTATTGCTGCATAACATCCAAACACAAAATGATATATAGGCTTTGTGGATTTACTTTACACGTATGATTATGAAACTTGATGAATTTTATGTTAAAATTCAGGGCTTTCTACATAATATCTCATTATGTATGTACAAAGGTTGAAAAATATGAAAATAAAATCTGAAATACAAAACACTTCTGGTCCGCAGCATTTCAGATCTTCAGCTGATACCAACACATAAGGCAGAAGAAACAGATATCCACACATTTCTTTGAAATATGTCTTACTTAAGCATTTTTAGGAAATGAAAAACACATATTGAATGATTTAGAATACTGAATTAAGGATTAATTACCTAAACAATGAGAAGTAAATGAAGACTTTGAGGAAGGAGCAGCTTGACCAGCAGAAGCACCTGATTGTTGTATTTAAAGAGAAGTGATAAAAGTCATGTTCCCAACTGTCCCAGTTTCTAGCTCTCACATTTTTTCTGAATGTATATTGACAAATGAGCTCTTGATCTCCATTGTCAGTGACACTTATGGAATTGAATATTAAGTATTTTCATAATCAGATCGTGTTCCCAGTTCTGTACAAATTACTGAAATGGGAAGAAAGCAAATTGAACTTGGAAGATATGGGAAGCAAATCAATTGCCTGGCATTTTAATGTACTGGGGCAAATAAAAGAAAAAAACCCTAGCAACGTGCAACAGATCAAGCAGGCTGGCTCCTAATGTAAGTGCAGGAGGAGCTGCAGGGTGGAATAGAGCCACAGGTCTTGGAGGAGCTGCTGAAAGATCTTAAACAGATTTGAATGATGGGTGAAATTTACCTGGGCAGTGTCCACAAATAAATCAATATGAATGAAGATTCATTAGCAGGAAGGCATGCAGAGACAAGAAAAAAACTTGATCTAAATGAAATTAAACTGGTGTTGATAGATCGGTAAGGAAAAGGTGAAGTGGAAATATAGGGCCCAGTCTTGAAGGGCCTTCAGGGATGGACCAAGCAATTTAGGATAAGAAATAATAAGATTTAGAGAGGTCTTCCACCGCGATCCATGCTGTTAAAAGAAAGCTGAGGAAATATAGTCTAGCAGCAGTATTCATAGATTAGGAGTGGTAAAAAATGGAAGTAAAGCCCATGAAACTGTTATAGGAAACAGATGTGAGGTATATGAAAATATTGTGATGGGAAGATGAAAATGACATTGGCATCAAAATTTCCACAAGCTGGAAAACAAAGAATCAACAATTATTCGCACACAATGAAGGAAATCAGAAGCTCTTGTTACTATAGAAGGCAGCAGGGTTCAGAGAAAAAAGCAAGACAAGCTTGATTTTAAACAGACTGGATTTTATGTTATAATATATAGCCTGAAGGCAGATTTTTAACCAGTGAGATGGAGCTCATTTGAGATGGTCAGGCAGAGGGCTATAGTTGTAGTGTACTGCACAGAGTCAGATGACTAAATCCTCATATCCTTCAGTTCTCTGTATGAAGCAATTGTGGAATGCTCCTGCTTTCACTTTACCGCACTACTCTGGCTTTATTTTCTCTGGTAGTTGAGCTGGGAGTTAGCTCAAGGCTGAGTGCATATCATGTGCTTAGTGGTCTTCATGCATGAGTAGTTAATTATCTGACCAACTATGAGGATGGTAGTGTTAGTGTTGCATTTTCAGACAAAGCATCACCTCCAAGAGGGCTTTTCCAAAGTCACATGGCTAGGTAATATTAGAAGTAGAATGTATGTCTAAGTGTAGCTGGTTTGAGGCATGCACTGTGTGCTACTCATAAGTCATTTTGAAGTCCAACTAAAGGAAGACTAGCCTTGCCTTAGTCATAGAACAAGTAATATGAGCAGTAATATTAGCAGTAAGAGAACAGCATCACTAATGACAGAAGCCAGGTTGTATGCATATGAGAGGGAATATACAAAAGAGTATAATGACAGTGAGATCCACCACAGGGTATCTGTAACTTAGGAACAGGAGCAAGGAAAATGATGAGGAAAGAGGACTTTCAAAAATATAGCAATAGCAATATAGAAGGCTACCAGAAAGACATGTGAGGTGAATAATGGTGTAGGCTCTAGACTAATTGTTAGCAGTGAGAAGACTACCATCCACCCAGTTTCCTAATGTAGAAAGGTGGAAATTTTCCTTAGTAGGTAATCCATTCCATTAATCATTCATGTTGATATGTCTCAAAGCACAGTACCTTGACATTTGAGCAGAGCCAAAGCAGGAAGGTCACTCTGACCTTCTTTGCTATTCTCCCTGGAGCAGACAATGAAGGAATGCCTTGACCTTCTTCTAAAGTAAGTAGAAGGCTTCCATTGCAGATGTGCTCCCTACAAATAGAGTAACGGCACGTCATATAGGAGCACAGCAAAGAACCAGAACAAACAGGATGAATGCTGCTCTTTGTAGAATCTGTTGTCTGCTCACGTTGCTAACCTCAATATCTAAACAGTGGTAATAGATAGCCAATAAATAGCTAAATCAATCTATGCAGCATTGAACTATATGTTAAAAATACAATTATAAAATGAAATTGTTGTGTTTCATATAAACCTTATAGTCTTCTCTAGGTAAGAGTAAATGAGAAGTCCATTTGATTTGGCTCCCTGCATCTTTTTTGTTTGTTTGTATGTTTGTTTGTTTATGTATTGGTTTTTGTAGTCCTGGTTGCCCTGGCCTCACTTTGTAGAACAGGCTGGCCTCAAACTCACAAAGACCTGCCTGCCTCTTCATCCCAAATTCTGGGATTAAAGTCATGCACTACCACACTCAGCTCACATCTTTGGTTTTAACAAGAATAAAAGATAAATACATTGCCAGTATTTTATTGAGTATTTTTGAAACAATGTTCATAAGAGAAATTGCTCTGAAATTCGTTTTTTTGTTGTTGTTGTTGTTGAGTCTGTGTAGTTTAGGTATCAGGGTGACTGTAGCTTGACAGTATGAGTTTGGTAATATTTCTTCTGTTCCTAATTTATGAAATAATTTAAGGAGTATTTTAAAAGTCTGGTAGAATTCTGTGCTAAAACCATCTGACTCTAGGATTTTTTATTTTTATTTACTTTTATAAATTATTTACTTATTTTTTTGTTGTGGGGGGAATTGGGAAACTTTTAGTGACTGCTTCTATTTCCTTAGGCATTATAGGCCTATTTAACTTGTTCACTTGATTTAACTTTGCTAAGTGGAATCTATGAGAAAAATCATCTTATTTCATTTAGATTTTCCAATTTTATAGAGCACAGGCTTTTGAAGTAAGACCTAATGATTCTTTGGATTTGTAATGTCCCCCTTTTCATTTCTGATTTTATTAATTTGGATATTGTCTCTCTGGCTTTTAGTTTAGCTAAGAGTTTGTCTATTTTGTTGATTTTCTCAAAGAACCAACCAAATCCAAGAACACAACGAAAACATTAAACACCATGATCAAGTAGGCTTCATCCCAGGGATTGTATGGATGGTACAATATATGAAAATCTATCAACGCAGCCCAGCATATAAACAACTGACAGAAAACAAAACAAAGCAAAAGAAACAAACAAAAAACACTGACCATCTCATTAGATGCTAAAAATGCCTTTGACAAAATCTAGCACCCTTCATGTTAAAAGTTTTGGAGATAGGGCTGGAGAGATGGCTCAGAGGTTAAGAGTACTGGCTGCTCTTCCAAAAGTCCAGAGTTCAATTCCCAGCAACAACATGGTGGCTCACAACCATCTATAATGAGATCTGGTGCCTTCTTCTGGCATATAGGTGTGCAGGAGGCAGGACACTGTATATATAATTTAAAAAAAAAAGTCTGGGAAAGATCAAGGATATAAAACAAATACCCAAACACAACAAAAGCAATATACAGCAGGCCAATAGCCAACATTAAATTAAATGGAGAGAAACTTAAAGCAATTCCACTGAAATCAGGGACAAGACAAGCCCGCCCACTTTCTCCATATCTATTCAATATAGTAGTTGATGTTTTAGCTGGAACAATAAGTCAACAAACTAAAGGAGATTATGGGGATGCAAATTGGAAAGAAAGAAGTCAAAATATTACTATTTACAGACGATATGATAGTACACATAAGTGACCCCCCAAAATTCTGCCAGGGAACTTCTACAACTGAAAAATACTTTCCAAAGAGTGGCTGAATACAAAAATTAGCTTAAATAATAATAATAATAATCAGTAGCCCTGCTGTATACAAATAATAAATGGACTGAGAAGGAAATTATGAAAACAATACACTTCACAATAGCCACAAATAATATAAAACATCTTGGTGTAACTTTAACTAAGTAAATGAAAGACTTGTATGACAAGAACTTCAAATCTTTGAAGAAAGAAATTGAAGAAGATATCATAAAGATCTGCCATGCTTATGGGTTTGTAGGATTAACATAGTAAAAATGACCATCTTACCAAAAGCAATCTACAGATTCAATCCAATTTCCATCAAAATTCCAATACAATTCTTTACAGATCTTAAAATAACAATACTCAATTTCATGTGAAAAACAAAATCTCAGGATAACTAAAACAACCTTGTACACTAAAAGAACTTCTGGAGGCATCACCATCCTGATTTCAAGCTGTACAGCAGAGCAATAGGAATAAAAATTGTATAGTATTGGTGTAAAAACAGACAGGTTGATGAATGGTATCAAATCAGAGACCTTGAAATAAACCCACACACCACTGGACACTTGATTTTTGACAAAGAATCCAAAACCAATCAGTGGGAAAAGATAGCATCTTCAATAAATGGTGCTGGTCCAATTGGATTTCTACATGTAGAAGAGTGCGAATAGAATCATATTTATCTCCCTGCACAAAACTCAAGTCCAAGGGGATCAAAGAACTCAATATAAAACCAGATACACTAAATCTAATAGAAGAGAAAGTAGGAAACAGCCTGGAACATGTTGGCACAGGAAACAAGTTTATGAACAAGACACCAACAGCTCAGGCAGTAAAATCAACAGTTGATAAATGGGACCTCATGAAACTGAAAAGCTTTTGTAAGGCAAAGGATACCAACAGTAGGACAAAACTGCAGCCTACAGAATGGGAATCTTCACCACCCTTTATCTGACATAGGACTGTATATCAAAATATATAGAGCTCAAGGACATAAACAACAACAAACTATGTAGCATAATTAAAAAGTGGGGCCCAGAACTAAATTGAGAATTCACAACAGAGGAATTTCTAATGGCACCTAAAAAAAATGTTCAACATCTTTAGTCATCAGAGAAATGTAAATCAAAGTGACTCTAGGATTCCATCTTACACCCATCAGAATGGCTAAGATCAAAAACTCAAATAACAGCACGTTGTGGTGAGGGTGTGGAGAAAGGGGAACACTCCTCCATTGCTGGTGAAAGCACAAACTTGTACAACCACTGTGGAAATCAATCTGGTGGTCTCTCTTGGTAGTAGGTTTACCTCAAGACCCAGGTATACCACTTTTGGGCATATACCCAAAAGATGCACACCATACAACAAGGATACTTACTCAGCTATGTTCATAGCAACTTTATTCATAATAGCCAGAAAATAGAAACAACCTAGATGTCCCTCAACCAAAGAATGGATGAATAAAATGTGGTACACTTACAGAATGGAATACTTCTGAGCTATTAAAAACAAAGACATCATGAAATGTCAGGCAAATCGATGGAACCAAAAAATATCATCCTGAGTGAGATAACGCAGACCAAGAGATGGGCATGGTATATAGTCACTCATAAGTAAATATTAGCCCTGAAGTACAGGATAACTATACTACAATCCACAGACTTAAAGAAGTTAAGTAATATGGAGGGCCCAAAGGAGGATGCTTGAATCTCACTCAGAAGAGGAAATAAAATACAGATCTGAAGTAGATGGAAGGAGGTAACTGGGTGGGAGAGGGGTGAGGAGGAGAACAGGAGGGATCAAGTTCAGGGGGGACTGAGGGAAAGAGAACTGAAATTGGTGAGGGGGGAAGCTCTGTGACAAACCAGAGACCTAGAAGAAGGGAAACTCAGGAATCTAGAGGGTGGCACTAGATAAGACTCCTACCAATAGGGGATATTGAACCTGAAATGGCCACCTCCTGTAACCAGGCAAGACTTACAATGTAGTGACAGGGACTACACAAAACCTTCAACTCGAAATTTGTCCTGCCTACAAGATACACAGGGATAAAGATAGAACAGAAATTGATGCGATAACCAACCAATGACTGGCCCAACTTAAGACCCATCATAAGAGCAAGCCATCCCTTACACTATTAACGATATTCTACTATACTTGTAGACAGGAGCCTAACATAACTGTCCTGAGAATCTTCACCTAGTAGATGATGGAAACAGTTGCAGAGAACCACAGCCAAACATTAGGTGGAGCTTTGAGAATCTGAGGAAGAATGGGAAGAAGGGTTGAAGGAGCCAGAGAGGTCAAGAACACTACAAGAAAACCTTTAGAATCAACTAACCTGAGCCCATAGCGACTTACAGAGACTGAAGCATCAATTAAAGAGCATCCATAGGACTGATCTAGGCCATCACACGTGGAGCATATGTGCAGATTGATTTTCATGTGGGTCCCTTAATAGCAGGAGCAGGGGCTGTCTCTAACTCTGTTGCCTGCCTTTGGATCCCTTTCCTGTAACTTGGCTGCCTTTTCTAGTCTCAATAGGAGAAAATATGCCTGCTTCTGCCTCAACTTGACATATCAGCATAGTTGGTATCCATGGGAGGACTCTGTTTTTCTGATTAGAAAGCAGGGGAGATGACGGAAGGGGGGGGGGGGAGGGAAGGACTGGGATAAGAACAAGTGAGAATGTAAAGCAAATAATTTAATTAATGGGAAAAGGTGTCTACTAAATAAATAAATGAGATTGATTAAAAAACAAAGCATGATGATTTAATGAAAAAGTTTTATAATTAATGTTAATACTGACTGTTAAGAGGATAAAAACTGAAAACATGCAAATCATGAGCCTCTTAACTTTTTTCTGTATTCATCTATAAATAGCATTATTAAGAATGTGCATATATTAGTAGACTTGCCCCAAAACAGACTCACATAAGTCATTCCCATGTCATATGCTGGGAATTGATTTAAAATGCCAAGATTCCAAAGTACTCTCATATGCCATGAAATGACCCGATTCAGCCACATACGCTTTTTAAAAGCGTATTCTAACAACAAATTAGATGGCAAACCAATATCCTCTAAAAGTCTTATCTAGTGGAGACTATAATTTAGGTATCTATGAAGCACTAAACATGATTTTAAGCAATCAAAATTATATTAACATGTGTAAAAGTTATCATATTGCCTTATTAAATTAACATAATCAAACTTTAGAAAACAGCAACATATTTCTTTTTTAATTAATTTATTCAGATTACAATTCAGTTGTTATCTTATCACTTGTATCCTCCTGTTCCTCCCTCCCTCCCACCCCTCCCCTAGGTCAATGACTAAGGGGCATCTCCTCCCCCATATTATGGTCATAGGCTATCATGTCTCATCTTGGTAGCCTGCATATTCTTTCCTTCAGTGCCACCAGGGCTCCCACCAAGGACAGGTCATCAAATATGGGGCATCAGACTTCATGTCAGAGTTAGTCCCTGCTCTCCACATAACTGTGGAGAATGTCCTGTCCATTGGGTAGATCAGAGTAGGGGTTCTATGTTTACTACTTGTATTGTCCTTGGTTAATGCAATAGTTTGAGCTTTCTCTGTGTAGGCTTGACTATCCTTGACTCACTTTTGTAGACCAGGTTGGCCTTGAACTCACAGCAGTCGGCCTGTCTCTGCCTCCCAAGTGCTGGGGTTAAAGGCATGTGCCACGACTGCTCAGCATTTCATGCCTTCTTACTACAAATGTCTTGTGTTTTAGTTAACTGCCAGTTCACCAAACTAAAGCTGATATGATAACCTTTCACCTCTGAAGAAGATTCCACAGTTCTGTCAAGAACCTTAGAGCTGACATTTGGGAGTCAACTTTCATGTGTTGTTATAGCATAAAGCTGTTCTCTAAGCCTTAAGCTTAGAGAAACAACAAAAATATCAGGATTCAGTAAGAATACTTAGTGATTTCTTAGAAACCAATGGGGCTTTTATCCAAATTTATTAACTGGAGACCTATATTTCTATACTGGTAAATTAATACTAGAGGAGGAAAAGAAAGTCTTAATATTGATTAGTATAGGCAGAAATCACTGTTTCATCATTATTTTGTGGTAATGCAATATAGAATAAATGCATTATATTTACTGAATTTCAAGAACTGAAGACATTGGGGTTTTTTTTTTTTCATCTCTCAAGGCTGCTCCATAAGTATCTGGGGAAGAGATAATTGATAGGATAATGAATATTAGCAATATTTTGTGTAAGCTAGCGATATTACAGGGCACATACAGATGCCAGTGTGTACCTATTGAAAGCAAATGTTGGCATAACATAACCAACTATATCACTGTTAAAAAGGACTAACGGAACCACTTCTGTAGATGTATTAGCCATACAGACTTTAACAGTCCAGTTATGCTTGGTATTACAAACACAACAGAGTTTCAGTGAGATATTTGCCAGTCCAGAAGCTAAATATTGATTATTTATATGCACTCCACGTAGGCTGGACAGTTAACCAGAAAGGTGAATTGAGAAAGTCCATGGTGGGAAGTTGTTGGAAAATCAGTAGAACACTAAGTGCAGAACAAATAAATACCTGGAAATCCATATCCCATTAGTATTGCTACGTGGCTTTATTGCAGAGAAGATATGTATTAGTATGGCAAATCAGTCTTGTCCTTTTATTTGTTCCCATGGGGACCACCTCTCATAATTTGGCCTTGCCAAGTCTCTGTTTTATAACCAGGCAAAAGTTTTATCCCTTTTGCCCTTTGGAGCTCTTTCAGAAAGCACTATCCAGGTCTCCTTCCTATGCTCTCGCTGCCCCTTGGCTTTACAATATCATTCACATCACTTCTGACTCTCAGTGGGAGGACTAGACTGTTCATCTATCCTGAAGCCACATAGTCAGATAGTAACGCAACTACAAAAATTCCCAAATAAGCTTGTAACCCACAGATAAAGCTGAGGACTTAGGGAGCAGCCACATCATTGACAGTAACAAAAAGGAATGTGTGGCAACTGTGAGCAGGGGGAGCTGTTACACTCCAAATCAGCACTGTGATGACAAAACTTCCACAGAGTATCTGAAAGTTCAGTATCAATAACAGCCTGTGCAGGGGAATCTCAGCATTGATACCCGTTGTCTACCAGCCAAGTGGTTCTCACTCTCAATAGCAATAGCAGTAAATAGTATGAGGTCTAGTTAAAACAAATAGCACAATGGTTTTTTCTTTGTTTGGGGCTTTGGTTTGGTTGCTAGCTTTTATTAAACGTCAAATTTCATGAGAACTTTGTAAGCTGAAGCTTATTAAGACTTATTCAAAACATTTTAAGACTCTCTATGACTTTTTAATACCCAGTGATAGTCCTAAAAATAACAGCCCCAAGAATTTGTCATGTGATCATACGCCTAAGAAAGGGTTTTTAATTTCTTTGTCTGATAAATTCTCTGTTAAAGTTTTTTCCCCTTCCAGTTCAAAAGGTAAGAGGTATATGGTTAGGCTCTCTCTGTTCTCATAGTAACATGCCTACCTTTGAATCCAACGTGAGCATCAGTGCTTAATTTATTATATCTTTAAGTTTTATTATTGTAAAGAAACATTTTGATTTCCTACAACCATTTAAAAAGGATTTGAGATTAATAAAGAGCTGGTACTTTATGAAAACAATTTCAAGTGTCCTCTTTAGACACATGTCTTATGCAGCAAAGGAAATTCTCTACAGCCTGCAGTATGTTCCTAATTAGTGCTCTGCATTAGTTTTAGGAGAGACTAATCTCCTAAATGAATATTTTGATGGTGTCATTTTAATCTTTCTTTTTCTGTATTTTTTTTTCTGATTCTCAGCTTTCTAAGAAGTATGGTGTCCACGCATGTGGGGAAGGTGGCGAGTATGAAACGTTCACTTTGGATTGTCCTTTATTTAAGAAGAAAATCATTCTGTAAGATACTATTTCAGCCTTTTCCTTTTTCTTAAATTTAAATGATAGAAGCAGCTCAGCATTCAGCTTGAGGTGGCTTTAGCTGTAAGAAATAGAACATGTCCTCTAAGTTCACAAACATTTAATTTGTTTAATCCCAAGGAAGTTGTGTGAATACTTAAATCAATACCTGACAGGACGAGGCCTTCATAGAAGGCTGTAAACTTTTTAGACATTGCACTTTCCTTTACTTGCTGATTACGGCCTGCAGTAAAACTAGTGCCTACACACTGACACTTTTATCCTTTCATGAAGTGTGAATTGCCCATATTATTTATCTTTCATTATAGCTACGTTTGATAAAGTGCCACATCAGTAGCCTGTGGGCTCCATTAGCTCCATCCTCTTTCCCCTTTTCTTGGCTTTAACAGGTTAGAATGATGATACTAGACATATTTCTTCAGTTGTTGGGGGTTATTTTTACATATAAAATTTGTTTTGAATTCAGTTTATGGTGAATTCATAAATTCACTATAAATTATAAAAATTAGTATAATGAAACACAGGAGCTGTGCCTACTTTATCACTTTCTTAGCTGTGTTCTATGTCCTTCTACTCTTCCTGTCTGCTGGAAGAGCATCATCCCTCTGTTTGTTGTGCTGGTTTTGGTTTCTTCTCCTAAGCTCAGACTTCTTGGAAAAGATTGTTAAGATAATACCTGATTGAATGAGCAGCTTTAATGTTTTTCAACATTAAGATTTGAATTCTGGCCGGGCATGGTGGCGCACGCCTTTAATCCCAGCACTTGGGAGGCAGAGGCAGGCGGGTTGCTGTGAGTTCAAGGCCAGCCTGGTCTACAAAGTGAGTCCAGGACAGCCAAGGCTACACAGAGAAACCCTGTCTCGAAAAACCAAAAAACCAAAAAAAAAAAAAAAAAAAAAAAAAAAAAAAAAAAAAAGATTTGAATTCTGTGAACAATTACTAATGGGCAAGGGGATCATCTGGGAATATTAAGACTGAAATAATTTCATTTCCAAGTCCAGTATTCCTCACTCTTGTTTTCATGTTCTTCTAACTTCTTTTGCATTAATAATTAACATATTTCTAATTTCTTTGGCATTTTTTAACTGAGTGGCTGTGGTTTGCCTCAAATTCTGCTGGTCACTATTGATGCCTATTGTTTCAACCTTTATATACTTGAAGGGAAAACTTATCTGTGTATACAAGATACCAAAGCTATTACTTGGAAGTTTGTAAATGGGAGAGTTTTCTAATGGTCATGCTGATCACAAAAGGATTTTGTAAACAGAAAATGTACTTCCATGAAACAATGTTACTTATTATTAAAGGAAAACATTTGTGTGTTTGGACAAACTGATAGTGTAATGGAAAAACTGGGACTATATTTACTTATTAATACAAGATTAACCACAAAAGGAAAGAGTAACATCAAGAAATGCAAAGTAATGGTATTCCACCCACCCATCTAACAGTTTGATGTCTGAGAGTACCCAGAGGTCTTTTTAGACACCTCATTATAAGAAGTACTGCTTTTCACTTTGTCACCAACAGATCTCAGCATCCTGCTACTTCAAGAGTGGAGTAGTTCAACACCTTCATTTTGTAGCTATAGAAACTCAATCCTGATAGGTGACACCATGGGGAACGTTGGTCCTGCCATTAGGGAAAGGTGTCAGGGAAGGTGTATTAAACAAGAGCCCTTCTTCCTGACAAGTTCCCCTCCTGTTTCTCCCTCCCTCCCTCCCTCCATCCCTCCCTCTCTCCCTCCCTTCTTCATCTCTGTCTCCCTCCCTCTCTCTCTCTCTCTTTCCTCTCACTGTGTGTGTGTGTGTGTGTGTGTGTGTGTGTGTGTATGTGTGTGTAAGAGAGAGAAAGGTAAAGAGGGTAGACAAGCATGACACAGCATGCAGGTAGATATCAGAATAATCTATGGGTGTGGGCTCTCTCCTTCCTCCTACATGCTATCCCTTTCTATGCTATTTCTTCTTCCCATTTTATCTGGAAGTATCTTTGTACTGATGTAATCATTGGAAGCTATACTATTTCATCAAAAACCTGAATCTTTAAAGGGTCAAATTGTATAAGCTGTTCTTCTTTTAAAGTTGTCTTGTTAATATTATTTTACAATAGTCAAGATACATATTTGGTAGTAAAGATTCATGAATATATATTGAACTTTAATCATTCTCTCTATATATAATATTTTATATCTTTTTTCTTTTATTAATTCATTGATTACAACTCAATTGTTATCCCATCACTTGTATCCATCCGTTCCTCTCTCCCTCCTGCTTTCACCCTAGTCCCCTCCCCTAGGTCTATGACCAAGGGGGACCCCCTCCCCCACTATATGGTAATATTTTACATCTTGCACGTGAACTGTAAACATATTTCCTTGTGAAAATTTGGTATTCTGGACTCAAGTATTTTGTGGCTCCTTCTATTGATACTACATAACTTTCTAATCAGAAAAGCCTGATTAAAATATGTTTGACTCTAGTTACAAAGAGTGAAAGTAAGAGTCCAGAGAAATGGCTCAATTTACCTGTTAATAGCATATGCTGCTCTTGCAGAGTACCCAAATTCAGTTCCCAGCATTAACATCTGGCAGCTAATAGCTGCCTGTAACCCCAGACCTCTACAAGCACTGCAGTCACATGCACAAACCTATACCCAGACACACAAAATATACATAATTTTAAAGTAAAATAAAAGCATAAAAAGAATTTCAATTCAAAAATTATTAGAGTCGGATGATAAACTTTGGGCAGAGCACAGGGAATCCTATGAATGAGTTGGAGGATAGAGCATCCTAGAGGGGACAGGAACTCCGCAAGAAGACCAGCAGAGCCAACAAATCTTGACCAGAGGGGATGGCAGAGACCAAGGCATCAAACAAGGACCATGCATGGAGAGGACCTAGGCCCCCCTACTCAGATGTAGCCAATAGGCAGCTGAGTCTCCATTTGGGTTCCCTATTAAGGGGAGCAGGAGATGTCCCTGCCATGGACATCAAAGTATTCCCAGCACTTTGATAATTCTCCCTGGCGGGGTACCTTACCATACCAGAGAGGCAGTCTTGAGACTTGGTAGGCTGGGGTAGGTTGGTATCGGAGAAGGGCTCCTCCTCCCTGACAACCAGGGGAGAGGAATAGAGGGGAAGAGCAAGGGAGGGTGAAACTGGAGAAAATGAGGGAGAGAGCTACAATTAGGATATAAAGGGAATAAAATTTTAAAAACAGATAAAAAATTTTAAATGTATCAAAAGAAAAAACAAAAAAATTTAGTGTCAAAAGCATAGGGTTGGAGAGATAGGTCAGCAGTTAGAGCACTTGCTACTCTACCAGAGGACCCAGGTTCCATTCCAAGAATCCACACGATGACTTAAAACCATCTGTAACTTTAGTTACAGGGACCTAATGCCTTTATGTAGACTCCGTGAACACAAGGCATGCACATGGTACTTAAGTGCATACTAAACACTGGTACACAGAAAGTGAAAATAAATTAATCTTTAAAAAGAAAAGTTAAAGCAAAAATGAGCTTTGCAATCCTGCAATAGTCAGGTGCTAATATTAATATATGAAATGGAAGTAATTCATGAGAAATTAAAGACGTGAGGATTTTCTATTTTTACATTTTCAATTGAAATGGCAAAGCATTAATCTACTCCTCAAATTAATGCCTTAGCTGTTTTTAGTTAACTTGCATAGAACTTTGTATATTGGTGCAAAATAACTTTGATTTTGATATATTGGTATAGAATTCAAATTTAAAATTATTCTTCACACACACACAATATATATATATAGTGTGTGTGAACCTCCTTATTGAGATGGCTTCAAATGTGGCAAACAAGCCACTGGGCAAAATGTCCTCGTTTCAGCCACAGACAGAATTCTGCCTAAAGATGGGCAAGCTTGGATACAGGCAGAGTCAACAGCTAAACTCTGCAAAGACAGGGTATGCAAGTCCTAAATAGTACCTGCTTCACAAATATGTCTGTCAGATATATTGGGCCAGAAGGCTGAAGATGATGCTCCAACATTATAGAGAGTTTTGGGTGACTGTTCAGGCAGCAAACTGTCTCTGTCATTTTCTCATTGTGGAAGCTGCTTACCTGCCTTTACTGTCTACTCAGGTAATTAATTTTATTCCTTCTCAAGTCTCTGATGTGGTTGAAAAGACCAGATAGTTTAGTTTTATAATTAAGCCTAGTTGTTTTGGGTGTAAGATGGTTTTAGGTCTAGATAAATGTTTTAAGTTGATAAAGATGAGATATGATAGATATTGATTTACATTCAGAATTTTTGACACACCAAAATAGAAAAGATGTTCTCTTCAAGGTTGCCAAAAACAAATAGCCAAAACTTTTATATAATTCCTGATTGTTTCATGGTTCTTCTTGCTGTAGGTAATTTATTGCATATGTGTGTGATAACATAAATGTATATGTAAAAAATAGAAAAAAGAAAAAGAAATACGTAAAATAAATTAAAAATTAATTGCAAAGCATTATTGCTGTTTAATAAACAACAAAATCACTAGTTATAATTTCACAGATAATCTTAGTTATTTATAGGTTCTTTACATGGTATCTTTATTAAAATATGAGATAATTGACATGTACTCATATGGTAGCAGTTCATATAGTGTTACCTCAACATGGCGATTTCCCTGTGCAACCATATGTGTGGATAGCAATGGTCCTCCAGTGTGAAGAGTTCAGGCAGAGCCTACCACGTCCCAGCTTGCTTTTATAAGGGATGGCTGAGACTATAGGTAATGCACTACATCAAGTGCCTCTTGAAAGTAAAGGCACAATGAAGACTGAGCGTGGAAGTTCAGTGTTTAGCCTGTGCAAATTTATGGAGTGCAATTGAACAGTTGATGTCTCCATTATGACTTTGAGGAAACTTTCAGTGTGAGCTGTGTGTCCATTTACATGGGGAAGGCATCAACATTTCTTAGTGTTGGAGGATTTCAGGTCTCTTCTGTCAGTAGCAGGAGTAACTAGCCAGCAGGTATGTGTTTGGTAAGCACACTAAACTGTGTTCTAGGGACTCTTCAGAAGCAGTCATCCACTCAGCTGATGCATTCGCGCCTGTGGCTTATCTGCGGCTTTCAGGGTTGCACTTGGAAGACAAGGTAAGTCAGTTTCAGATTGCAGTGATTTCCAGGCAAGTAAAGGTATACACTGGTTCTGTTGTGTGATACTCCCAGTGGTCCTTGCCTATCAGATCAGATATCCTGCATATCAGATAGTTACACTACAATCCATGACAATAGCAAAATGACAGTGATGGACTAGCAACAAAATAATTTTATGGTTGGGGTCACCAAAACATAAGGAACCACTGTTCTAACAGTAGACAGAGGGGCAGAGAAAGTAGATCTACTCAGTCAATAACTAATACTTTTAGAAATGCTTATAGTTGTGAGAATGTCCTATAACACAAAAACCTTACATTCTGAAGAGATTGAAGGTTGGTTAGAAAAGAGAATGGTAAATACTAAGATGACAAGGACAGTATAAAACCAATAGTAAGTCATCTAGTATGATGGGTTGTAATGCATCAGCATTTGAGGAAAGACTGGTAGTTAATTGGATTTTTATTATACAGTAGTTAGGAGAGAAAAAAGGGAAAAGCTTTTCTGAAACTATATAAAGGAAGCTATAAGTGAGAGGAATGAGAAAAAGATGGAAAGTTAAACAAAGTGCAGTAAAATAAGTTTTCTTTGAAATACATTGGTGATCATGACAGAGAAGATACCTGTTCAGTCAATGAAGATCTGTGTTTGCTATTTGCAGGAAATGACCAAGAGAGCTTACTCTCTGTTTTTAGTAAAGTTCTGTGAAAAAAAAGTGTCGTGATTAAAAAAAAAAAAAAAAACCATAATTGGAAAAGGTCGTATATTCTGTTTTCTTCCCCACTTCCTGAGGCACATCCACATCTGTGTATGTGTGACATGAAACCACAGTGATGTTTTCATATTATTCAGCTTCTCTAAAAATAGAAAGAAAACAGTGGTTTCCAAACTCATGAGTCAGTAAGAAGACAATAATGACTAGGCCGAGCAAGGTGATGGTTAAAAGTGAAAGCTTTTGCCATGAAAACCTGAAGAATACACACACACACACACACACACACACACACACACACACACACACACACACACACACACACATACACACACACAATTATTATGCATGTTGATTCCTAAGAAAAATTAATGATGAACAAGATTGGATACCTATAGATTAGTGGACTAGGCTAAAAGTAAACATCGGTGACCTTTTATCAAAATTGGTAACATCACACATAGCATGATTCCAATTGAACACCTTCCAAATTCACCAGAAGGGCCGCTTACCTTAGGCTTCTTTCTCTTTTGCTGGCATGAGCACAGTTAAGACTCGACAACACCAATCTCTTGCTTAAGCATTCCTCCATTCTAAGTTTAGTTTCACCCAAGAAGCTCGCTGGGTTCTCTTGGTATTTCATTGGTCTTCACAGCCCATTAGCCTACTGCAGGTAACTATTGTTTCTTTAAGATGTGATATTACTGACATTTATAAAAATGTCACATTTCCCTTCTTTTGTTTCCTTGTAGATGTCTTCAGAACCCGGAAATGAAGAAACAACTAACTATATACACAATTCTTAAAATTTATCCTCCATGTTAAAAATTGCTGTGATCAACTTTTCACATTACGTTTGTTTACTTCTTCAAAAGAAAATATGTTGAGACCATTGATTAATTGGGAGAATTTCAGTGAACCCTTCTCTGATTTTGCCAATTTCTTCAACTTACTTTCTTGTTAAAAATATTTTTTCTTGAGAGTACTATTACATCTCACACACACACACACACACACACACACACCTTTTCTTCAAACCCTGCAATATAGTCCTCCTTGCTCACTTTCAAATTTATGTATACCTTTTTCATTATTGTTGCTACATTCCTTTCTCTTTCTCTGTCTCTCTGTTTTTCTTTCTTTCTCTGCCCTCACTTTTTTCAGCACACACACACACTTTTCTAAATGCATAAGTACAATCTTCTCAGACTGTATAGTGTTGGCTGTATGTTTTCAGGGTTGGCCACTTGGTATTGAATAACCAGTTGTGTTCTTTCCCTTGTGGCCTTGTCTGTTGGTACCCTCCTTGTTCAGCTCATGTGTAGGCAGCCATGTTGGTGAGGCTTCATGGGGCAGCTTCTGAAATTCCCAGGAGAAGTAAACTCTGTCATTCTCAGGCTCTTCTAGTCCTGCCTCCGTCTGCTTTCATTTTTGGTAACAAGTCTCGTGGCCTCTCTGTGGCATGCCTTTTTATTACCACTTGTTTATCTCCAGCTCCTTTGTCTACCATTTCTTTTTCACACGTTTTCCTCCTTCTCTTTCATACCCCATGCTATGAAGAAACTAATACTCTTATCGAGACAATCAAGCGCCACACAGAGATTTATCTTTGTTGATGTTGTTTTTAGTATGCTCATTATTCAAAATGTTCAACATCAATGGATAATCAGAAAGGTTATCATAAATGCCTGGTTATTTTATGGTTGATTTTTAAAGATAATTTTAAATAGTATTTATGTATACCTTACACATTAAAAAAAAACAGACTATTTTTCTAGAGTAATTTATGTTCACTGCAAAGCTGGATGGAAAAGCACAAAGGTCCCATGTATATTACTGTCTCATTGGAGCACAGTCTGCCACATACCAGCATCCTACACCAGAAAGGCGTTTTTGTCATAACTGATAAGCCTGCTTTGATAGATCCTCATCACCAAAGGCCCATAGGCACCAGAAGTGGTGGCTCCCTCCTCTAATTATTGAACTAGAGAGGCTGCGGTAGGAAGAATGTTGAGCCCTGGATTACCTTGTCTGAAAAACAGACAAAAAAAGTCATAGTTTATACAAAGTTTCACAATTGTGGTTTTACATTCAGTGGGATTTAACAATGTCAATAGATGTATATCCAACATTATGGTCCTATAACACAGTATTTTACCATCATAAGAATCCTACATTCCACCCATCCATCCTCTGTCTGTCCTATCTCCTGACAACTACTGATGTTTATGCTCCCTAGTTTTGCAGTTTCCAGAATAGCATGTGATAGCAATATTCACTTTTTAATATGCATTTTGATTCCTTCATTTCAAGTTATAGCTGTTTCTCCTGGGTGACTATGAATAAAGCTGCTGTCAACAGTCATGTACAAGTTTTATGTGAATGTTAATTTGCTTGTATAACTCCCAAAGAGAATAAATACTTGATCATCAGTGTTCTAGGTTTATTTTCATTCCTGTGATAAATATTATGATGAAGGATGGTTTGACTTGCAATTCTGGGTTACGCTCTATCATTAGGGGACAAATCAGCTGGGACTCACACAGCTAGTCCCATGGTATCCACAGTGAAGGGCAAAGGTACCCTTTATATTGCACTTCCATGTCTCTTGTACGTCATCCCACACCGTGTCCATCTCACTTTTAAACTGTTCCTTCCCCAAACTCCTTTGAAGTGGCCCCTTGCTCTTTGACTCTTAATAGGAATTTCACTGCCACATTGCTTTTGCTTTATTACAGTGGTTCTCAACCTTTGTAATGCTGCAACCTTTTAATGAAATTCCTCATGCTGTGGTGACCTCCAACCAAAAAAATTATTTTGTTGCTACTTTATAACAGTAATTTTGCTACTTTTTGGAGTCATCTGTATTTTCTGATGGACTAAGGCATACCCTATGAAAGAATTATCAGATCCCCCAAAGAAGTCATGGCCCACAGGTTGAGAACCACTGCTTTGTAGTGTTTGGATCCTGCACAAAGCATAGTTGTACAACATTTGTTACATCTATAAACTGGAAGCCATGTGTCACAATGCTATAATATCTTTCTTTAATCTTGATCTCAAGGCATCCCTTTAGCATCCTTGCTTACTTAGACAGGACAACTTGATGCTCCCTTGTTTTGCCATCACCTTCGTCTCCCTTGACCTTTCCTATTCTGCCTTACACACTTTACATTCTTCTCTCTTTTTCTACATTGTTTACATCTTTCCCACGGATCAATATGAAATTCAAATGCTTACATTTTACCACACAAGCTAAATTGTCCCAATGTTTTCTTCTCTTTCCATGGCAACTTTATTCAGTTGTCTAACTATTTGTCATTTATACTGCCATGCACATTGCTTGTGAACTGGTCCTTGTCATCTGAGTCATCTATGAGATCTAAAAGTACCAGATAGTCACTTTTAAATGAACTGTCATTTCCAAACCTCACTTTTTTCTTTATGAAGAGTTTTAGAGATGTCTTTCCATTACATGTTACATACAAGTTTGCATCACTTTCTTCTGTTACTAGTAGACAAAAATGTATAAGAAAATTGGAGTGCAAAATAAAACATTGAGATTGCTGGCAGACATTTTAAAGATATCATTTAGACACTCAAATTATAATATAAAATGACAACCATAAATTGCTTACTTAAATTTTGTTGTTATATTTTAAGTTATTGATTTAAATATTACATGAAACCAATTAGATATGAAATCACAAACATAAGTGAATAATGCAAAGACCTTGGTTAAAATTTGGCAAATCAATATTAAAGTTTCTTCAGGTCCCAGGCTTTATTGCTTATAGCAAATTTGATGCTAAAATGTACCATACATCATACAATGGCAAGCTTGAGAATGTGAAAAGTGCAAAGCTTTAAGTAAAGCAACTAAAAGATCACATCCAAATGCCTAAAACTTAACAGAGGAGTCAAGGCTTTACTTGGAACTGTTCAAACAGCCATCTCACATAATTGTCTCAGGACCTTAGCTTTGTGGAAAACAGTTCAAATTTAATTTTGGGAAAATCATTTTACTTTAAACAAAAGAGGGTTGGGAGCTGGAGCAGTGACTTAGCAGTTAAGAGCACTCCTTTTTCAGACGGCCTGAATTCGATTTTCAGCACTCACATGGCAGCTCACAACCATCCATAACTTCAGTTCCCGAGGATCCCGTGCCCTCTTCAGGCCTCCACTAGCACCATACAAACACCTGGCACACACACATACTTTAGGGGAAATACCCATACACTTAAATGTAAAAGAAATTTAAATGGTCACAGAGACTTAATCTCAATTTCATTACTTTCCCCAATACCAATTCATACTTATTTTGCTTTCTGTGAAAATATCCTTATGGTACTAATATATGTGTTATCACTTAATACTTTTTTTCTGGAAAGATCTTATGGGAACAGTGTATATTTTATGTAAGTATAAGTGTTCCTATTCCAACAACTTATAACTTTTAAAAGCATCATCATTCTCAGCCTGGCTTGGTTTATTTTGTTTTGCTTTTGCTTTGTTTTAATGTTTGGCATTATTTCAACTATATCATCAAATATCTCAAAAATATAACATTAAACTGCTTTTTTTCTAATTTTTCCTGTTAACATACATGTCACTGCTTTGCAAAATTAGGTCTATGACAATCACTGTTAATATGATTAAATTACAAAATAATTCTAATTTAACAATATATTAAAGTTAGTCTGTAATCATTGTACTTGTTGCTTACTTATTACAGTGGCAGGCACTACTAGCTTTTCTAATCCGAACTAACAAAGCCTTTGTATATTGTTGCTTCAAGTTGAAAAGTAGTGCTTACATTATGGAATTGATTTTCTTAAACAGCAGTGAGAGTAGAGTTATAGGTGCATGTACCCCAAATGTATCATCTCCAAATTTATATTGGATTTTGTAGGAAAAAAGAAAATAGTATAATTCATCAAATTCCCATAATTTTGACTTATTAAAAAGGCTTATTTTAATTTAAAAATAATTAAGAAAACTACCTGCGAGTAAAGTAGTATGGTATGGTCCACTTCTTAATAAATACTCAGTAATATTCCGTAAGTTTAAGTTGTCTCAGTTAAAAATGCATACAAGAGCTCTTTAAACATTAACTAGAACTCAAGTAAAAACATTGAAACCTAATTGACTCTGAAAACTAAGGAGAGACTTCTAGGGAGAAATTGTTATATATAAAAGATGAAGAAGATTTGGGATACTAAGCCTCTTGAATATGCCGTGCAATGGAATTCCATTTGCCACTCATAGCAACAGATACAATGTCAAAGATGCTGTCACAGAAGGGCACTTTCTCCCAGTGTGACCTCGGACTAAATAGTTCAGCGTCTGTTGAGAAAGGCACTTAGAGTCTGTAAAACCCAAACCTATAAAACTAAATGAACCAACTCATTTGTTGAAGTAGATCACTCCTGCCCTGAAATCCCAGGCTTGGAGCTGCTTCACTCACTTACGTCTCTAGCCAGTGAGTAGCCATGGAATACCGGGGTTAGAACGTCTAGACAGATAATAAACATTTCTTATGCTCTGCAGATATGAAAAATGTGTCATCTGGGGAAGGGAAATAAAACAAAGTTGTTTTCCTTTTTTCTTTTTCCTTTTACTCTGGTTGTGCTATTGCATGTCATTTTGTTGTTATTTTAAGAAACTGTTCTTACTTGTGACTTCATAGAGTTTCAGTTCTGTATCTTCTCTTCAGTTAGAAGCAGCATACTACTCACCCACTCGTATGTATATTTTTAGTGCATAGATGAGCCCTGCCACTATTTAAGAGTTGGCAATACAATCTAGAATTAGACAGAAATTTTTGCCTTCGGGGACCTTGAACACTGTGATGTAAACCAGGCAATTAAATGAAACATATGCGGTAGATGCGGTGGTGGAGACTTAGTGCCCATAGGCATGATAATCATTTGAGAGTGGTCTGAAATCCTGAGCTGATTATGGTATCAGATTTAAACCTGAGTGAGACGAATAAGACCAGTCTTTTCAGTCCTATGGGCAGATGGCAATTTTGATCCTTCCATGTAAGAAGTGGGGTAGGGAACGGATTAGAGTGTTACCAGAGCCCTTAGAAGTGAAAGAGTGAAGTTGTACAATTCACTCAGTATGATCATTTCTAGTTTCATCCATTTGTCCACTAATTTTGGGATTTCCTTGTTTTTAATAGCTGAGTAGTATTCCATAGTGTAAATGTACCACAGTTTCTTTATCCATTCTTCAACTGAGGGACACTTAAGCTGTTTCCAGGTTCTGGCTATTATAAGTAAGGCTGCTATGAACATGGTTGAGCATATGCCCTTGTGTGGTGGAGCATCTGGCTATATTCCAATGAATGGAACAGCTGGGTCTTAAGGAAGCCCTATTCCCAGTTTTCTGAGACAGCACCAGATAGATTTCCAAAGTGGCTGTACTAGTTTGTATTCCCACCAGCAATGAAGAAGTGTTCCTCTTTCTCCACATCCTCGCCAACATGTGGTGTCGCTTGAATTTTTGATCTTAGCCATTCTGATGGGTGAAAGATGGAATCAATTGATCATACTGAGTGAATTAAGCCAGAAGCAGAAAGACTCACATGATATATACTCACTTATAATTGGACACTAGGCCAAATGCATGTCCCCTGAAAGTCTTCACTTACCAGGAGATTGGGATAGATGTGAGGACATCCTGCTGGGACTCTATGTAAGAGAAATATAGGAGAATGGAGAAATAGAAGGTCCTAGAAACCTACAAGAAGAACATCATGACGGGTGGATCTGGGCCTGGGGGGTCTGCTCAAACTGCTGCACTAACCAAGGACAATACAAGCAGTAAACATCAAACCCTTAATCTGATCTAGCCAATCGACAAGACATTGTCCACAGTTCTCCACAGTTGAGTGGAGAGCAGGGACTGACTCTGACATGAACTCTGGTGCCCCATATTTGACCACTTTCCCTTGGTGGGGAGGCCGGTGGCACTCAGAGAAAGGATAAGCAGGCTACTAAGATGAGACTTGATAGCCTATGACCATACAGTGGGGGAGGAGGTCCCCCTTGGTCATAGACCTAGGGGAAGGGAGTAGGGTGGGGGTAGGAAGGAAGGAGGAACAGGAGGATACAAGTGATAGGATAACAGTTGAGATGTAATCTGAATAAATTAATAAAATTTTAAAAAGTTGTTCAAAAGAAAGTACTCAGTGGCTGGAGACATTCCATGGTAAGTAAAGTACCCACCTCATACACATGAGTTTAGTCCCCAGGATCCACATCAAACCGCTAGGTGTAATGGCACATACTTGTAATCTCAGCCCTGGGGAAGCATGGCATGTTGATCCCTTGGGCTCACTGTCATTTAGCCCAGCTTATTTGGCTACTGTTTCAAAATACAAGGTACGAACTCCCAAAGTAGGACACCAAACATGGTCCTCTGGCTTCACGAACTTGTGACTATTTTAGAGAGTTGCAAGATATAAGACTCATATTCAGTAGCTTTCAGCAGAATAAAAAGTGTTTGGATAAATGTGGCCAAGTAGATATAAGATTTGTCACTAGAAAACCTTGTAGAAAAAAAAGAACATCCATAAATGTGGTTTGAATAAAAAGGGTCCCCACATGTCTATAGTGAATGGCACTTTTATGAAGTATGGCCTTGGAGGAAGTGTGTCACTGGGTGCTGGCTTTGAGGTATCAGAAGCTTAACCCAGTCTTATGTGTGTCTTAGTCTCTTCCCACTGCCTGCAGAACCTGATGTAGAGCACTCAACCTCTCCAGCTCCTGTCTGCCTGTGTTCCACCATACTTACCACTGTGATGAGAGTGGACTAAACCTCTGAAATTGTAAGACAGCCTCAATTAAATGTCTTTTAAAAAGAAAAAGGTTTCTCTTATGAGAGTTGCTGTGGTTATGTGTCTTCTTCACAGCAATAGAAACCCTAACTAAGACAATAGATATTTCATATTTACTCAGAAGCCCCTGGAAGCTTCTAAGAATAGACCACATCTACATCCTAGGTCATAAAGCAAATTTTAACAAATCAGAAAAATTAAAATATTGGCATGTACCCACCCTATCTGACCATTATGCAATAAAACTAACAATAAATAGCAAGCAAATCTGTAGTGCAACAACTCCTGGAAATTACACAATTCATTACTACATAAAGAAATCAAGAAATAAAAAATATTCCTGAAATCAAATGAAAATAAAAACCAACAAAACCTGGAACATGATAAAAAACATTTCTAAAGGAATTTATAGCCCTAAGTGCTTAAAATAAAAAGAAAAGAAACGAGAACAAAGGTAAATAAATAAATACTGCAACTCAAGAATTTGGTAAAACAAGACTAAACCAAATCAAACCCAAGAGACAGTAAGAAAAAAATCAAAGCAGAAATTAAATAAGTGCAGGCAACAATTCAAAGAATCAATGAATCTAAGAGGCGATTTTATTTTCTTTTTATTTATTTATTTATTTATTTATTTATTTATTTTTTGAGAAGATAAATAAGATCAGCTGCCTCCTGGTCCAACTAATCAAAGAAAGCCATGGCCCAAATTAACTGAATCCGGAACAATCAGGCAATAGACATGACAACAGACACCAAAGACATTTAGACTACATTAGGAAATACTCCGTAAAACAACCTATACTCCATTAAGTTGGAAAATCAAAAAGAAATAAATAAATTTCTAGATTTGTCCAAATTGTCAAAGTTAAACTAGAAGGAGATCAACATCCTAAATAGACCAGTAACAAATAAGATTGAAACTGTAATAAAAATCCTTCCAAATAGTGAAAGCCCAACCAAGAAATATAAAATCCTCTCATGTAAAGTAGCTATTCTCCCTGTCTTAAGGGAGAACATCACTGCCTTGAAGCACTGTTGTGGAAGTTTTTTATTTACATGTAAACATGTTTTAAGCCCAGGTGTGGAATATGAGAACTGGTTCAGTTTGTCCATGGCTTATAACTGGCTCATGAGAAGACACCTGATTTTTGTCAGCTGGAAGCTATCTCGTGTTGGGGCAGTGGTCTTTGCCAATGGGAATAAATGCCAGACCCAGAGAAAAACCAGCGACTCCAAGAAAGAAGAAGGCTGCTGATGGAGATTGGACTTGCCCCAAGAAACCCAAGGAGCCTAAACAGTAGGAACTAAGCTTTAAAAAAAAAAAAAAAAAAAAAAAACTATGCCCCTTCTCCCAACTAACCTTCTTTCTCCTACCTGGTGTTGGGGTGTTGGAAGCAATTGGGGTAGAAAGGGGAGATCGAGATATACAGAACTCAAAATAAAAATAGATTTTACAGATACACCGAGAAAGCACAGCTGCTATGACCAACTACATAAAATATTATCTCCTGTCCCCAATAGCATGCCAGAGGTGAACAATTGACTGAGGGGGATTCATCAGTACTGTAACTGCCTTCAAATTACCCATCTGCTCTTGAGTCATTCCAAGTATAGTCACTGAATAACCACAATAGATTTCAAAGAAATGGATCTGCTGGCAACTTCTGAGCTCTGTGATAACTGTTTCTTTACATTTCCCCACAAACCTCAAAACAATGTGACTGCTTTCCTGTCCAGCACAAGAAAGGCTAGAGCAGGGAGGCTCCTGTGAACTCAACGCTTTATCTATAATGCGAGACCCGATCTTAAGCAAAACAACCACCAAAAAGACTGTCTCCCATTCTCATGACAAATCACGGGGTTGGGTTTGGCTTTGTTCTTTATTTTGGGGGCGTTTTCCCCCTCAACTCTGTAATGTAGGCATAGTAGTAATACTGTACTTTCATGACTTCATTTTCCATGATTAAGTCTATTCCATATTTTATCATATTTTCCTTAGTCAAGCACACAAAACACATTTTCTGCTCTAAAGTATTTTTCCTCAGTTGACCAAAGGCAGAGAATTTAAGTCTCCACATAAAAATAAGATTTGTCTATTTCAAAAGTACTTGCACTAAACCACTTCCAAAAGTAGCTGAAGTTCCAACTGAAATAAGGTAGGGACTGCTCCTTTAACACAATTTAATATGTAAGCAAATTTCCATCAATCTTTGTTATTGATAAGTTCTAACAGCTGTGTGAACTCCATCTACATTTGTTTGGCTATCATATACTACTTATATTTTATTGATCCAAACTTTCTTTTTTTCTTTTAAAATTTTTTGTTATTTTGGCATTTACATATACATTTATATTATTACACATATATACAATAGATTACCTATAACAAGAAAAACCATGACACAATCAGGAATTATATTAATGTTACATTCTTAGTGTTTTGGCTGTTTGTATTTGACAGCCTTGAAAAAGACATCTTTCCTATCTTGGTGTGTCTAAATTTCTGAATGTAAATCAATCTCCATCACATATTGTCATTATCAACTTAAAACACCTAACCAGAACTAAAAACATCTTAACCCTTAAACAACTAAGCTTTATTATAAAAACTAAGCTACCTGGTCTTCAACGCCATCAGAGACTTGAGAAGGAATAAACTTGATTACTTAAGTATGCCGGGAGTGCAGGTTAGGAGGATCCAAACTTTTTAAAATTGATTAATTTATTCACTTTACATCCCAATCATAGGCCCCACCCTCCTCTCCTCCTGGTCCCACCCTCCCTCTTCCTCCCTCTCCCTCCCTTATTCCTCAGAAAAGGGGAGCCCTGCTACATACCCACCCCAGCTCATCAAGTCATATTACAAGCTAAGTATCATTTCCATTGTATATAATAGGGCTTTTAGCTTGAAACAAAAGTAAATTTGTAAGTGGATGCAGGATCTAAGCTTGGCATTTCATTTTCCTTCTTTGTACATCATGTATATTGTACCAGCCCAGCATCTTTTTCATCAGCCTCTATTACCAATGATTGGGTAACCCATCTCATAACTACACAGAAACTGGATGATTCCCCCTTCATTTATCACAACAGGTAATCAATTAAAGTTGTTTAACCTTCCTTAAATATATCTAGCTATTATTAAAGAAGAAGGGTAATGAATGCCTATTCACTGGTGTTACCATTCCTTATTTATTACCCAAGAAAAATCATATTTTCCACATGCAAAATAAAGGTTAAATAATTTGGTTGGTTGGTTGGTTGGTTTTTTGTTTGCTTGTTTGGTTGGTTGGTTGGTTTTTGTTTTTTGTGGGGGCGTTTCTCAAGAAAGGGTCTCTGTGTTAGCTTGGCTGTCCTGAACCTGCTTTGTAGACCAGGCTCGCCTCGAACTCACAGTGATATGCCTGCCTCTGCCTGCCAAGTGCTGGGATTAAAGGCATGCACCACCATAGCCCAGCTTGGTTAAATATTTTTAAATTTCACATTTGTTAAATTTTAGAATTAAACTTATATGAATCTTTTTTGACATATTCTCCTAGCTCTCTTATCAGACTAAATTAAAAGCTTGATAAAAGATTATTTTTCTTATTGACTGCTAATGTCAACAGTATATACATCATTGCAGAAATGGACATGAAGTAGACAGTCAATAGATATTTACTATATTGAGTTAAGTTGATTTAGCCTTTAAGTTTGTCAAAGGACAAATGATTTATCTATGAAGCATCTCTGAAAGTAGCCTATTATGCTGCCTATTCATCACTACCAGATAAGTAGTTAGTGGAATAAGAGGCCATGTATAAGATATAAGGCAGCCATGTTTACCAGGAAGATATCAGAGATGTGCATGTGGTGTACTTAGAACCTGAGGTAGTAGCATCCTTTCTTAATTTGTGTGAGTGCATACATAGAAGTTTTTTTATTTTATTAATTTATTCATATTACATCTCAATGGTTATCCCATCCCTTGTATCCTCCAATTCCTCTCTCCTTCCCATTTTCCCCTTATTCCCCTCCCCTATGACTGTGACTGAGGGGACCCCCTCCCCCTGTATATACTCATAGGGTATCAAGTCTCTTCTTGGTAACCTGCTATGCTTCCTTTGAGTGCCACCAGGTCTCCCCATCCAGGGGACGTGGTCAAATATGAGGCACCAGAGTATGTGTGAAAGTCATACCCCACTCTTCATTCAACTGTGGAGAATGTTCTGTCCATTGGCTAGATCTGGGTAGGGGTTTAAGGTTTACCACCTGTATTGTCCTTGGCTGGTGCCTTAGTTTGAGCGGGACCCCTGGGCCCAAATCTGCCTATCATAATGTTCTTCTTGTAGGTTTCTAGGACCCTCTGGATCCTTCTACTTTGCTATTCTCCCATGCTTCTCTCATCTAGAGTCCCAATAGGCTGTCCTCCCCTCTGTCCCAGTTCCCTGGTAAGTGAAGAGATTCATGGGACATGCCCCTTGGGCTTGTATGCAGATATAAGTGAGTATATACCATTTGAGTCTTTCTGCTTCTGGGTTAACTCACTCATTACGATCATTTCTAGTTCAATCCATTTGTCAACAAATTTTGGGAATTCCTTGTTTTTAATAGCTGAGTAGTATTTCATAGTGTAAAAATACCACAGTTTCTTTATCCATTCTTCTACAGAGGTGGTTATTCACAGGAAGCAAGAAATTTTGTAGAGCTAGTTCATTCATAAATATAAAATTGTAATGCCAAAATTATTTTGATTGTGTGATAGAAATTAAATCTCTTTTCCCCTGTTTATTTGTCACTGGTTATGTTCAGTGTATTTATATGAAGATTATGGGAACAACATTCTAATACTACTAAATGTATCAAGAATTAAGGCACATTTGCAGATTAGCTGGAAGTTTGCTCTATTTGTTTGAATTTGGCCATTGATTGATATGTCTTACCTATTGTACTCACTCAATTTAGACATAAACATTTAATAAGTATTTTAGGTATGATAATAGTATTCAGGATATACTTAAGAAGAACAAGGAAGAATTCTCTACCTTTTCTTATTGAAAAGATTCAGATGGTAGTATGAAGTGTGGGAATTGCATCTGAGCAATTACAGCGGGAGTAACGGAAATGGGCGAGAGAAGCCAGCTGGCAATGAGGGCATACCGAGGGGATTGCCCGTGTCCCCGTGTTCAGGGTGAAGGAATCCACGTAACTTAGTGAGTTACTTGATTTCAATTTAACATTACGGAGGAAACCCCGATCATCATGAATTAATCATCTTGATTTTTCTAAAATCTCTAACTTATCAAGTAGTTTTATAGGAAACATTTAGCATTTTTCACTATGCTATGAAAATTCATATAATAAAAATACTATATTTTGCTAGAAAAATCCATGTTAAAGCCCATTTAGAAATTACTTTTAGCTGGGCATGGTGGCACACGCCTTTACTCCCAGCACTCAGGAGGCAGAGGCAGGTGGAATGCTATGAGTTTGAGGCCATCATGGCTCCTCCATAAGCATGTGCATACCCATACAGACATGAGCTCACATTCACATATTCTTTATCTTTAATGCAAAAGAAAGTAAAGAGTTTTTTTTTAGAGTAACTGATGAAAGTTGTTCTATAAGTTAAACTAATGTTCTTTTTAAAATTGTGTCATTTAGTGCTGGAATTAAAAGAAAATTAAATATTCTTCTTCCACTTTTTAAATACAAAATTAATCTGATGGATTTAAAAAAGGATACATCTTATCTGTTTAGTGCCTATTAGATCCTAATGTTATCCCACTATCCAATGTATTGATATGCAACTTTGTCCTGATTAATATAAGCTTAATTTCTTAAGATGTGTTCTACATTACCTCACACTGACATTGAACTCACTCTGTAGCATAGGTTGCCCTCAAATCCATAATCCCCCTGCCTTAGTCCCCTAAATCTTGTGACCATATGCCTGCTCCACCACACTCATCTGGCCTATAACTATATCATGGTGAGCCCCTTCTACGTAATCAATGCTTTTTCTATTGGAATTATTTTCCTGCTGTGCTTTCTGATCTCTCTTTTGCCTGTAATAGCTATGATATTTCCTCCTTTTCTTTTCAGTTGGGCAAAGTGTCACTCCATGCTGTGAGAGTATGCTTTTGATCTTTGTGTGATGGCAGTATACCTAGAGTGTGTGGGACTGCAGTGTGACTTCTCTCCGTCACATAGGTCATTGATCATTTATTTGTATTGTCAGTTTGACTTGTTTGCCATTCTCGGATATCACATTTACTATGAGTGGATAAGCCTCTCACTTTTGCTCTAAGTTTTACTTTGAGGCAAATAGCCCTCACCTGTCAGCTTCTCTAAGTCCCCTGACTTGTCATTTGTTATCTTGCACACTGGCTTTTTCTTGGCACTTAGCATCCTAAAACAAGCTGTTCATGAGTAACTGCCCATATGAAGTGAACTGTATTGAGAACAACACATTTAATAGAAAAAATGAATACTGTACTGAAATTGTATTCTTCCATATGGAAATTATCGAGTCTCTTTGTAAAAAAAAAAGAATATTTTACTTATTATTTATTATGTATATGGGTGTTTTATATGTATATATGTGCACCATGTGCATGCCTGATGCCACCAGAGACCAAAACAGGGCATCAGTTACCCTGAACTTGAGTTACACATAGTTGTTAGCCTCCATGTGGGTTCCAGAAATCACATTTAATTCCTATGGACAAACAACTAGGGTTCTCTGACACTCCCTCCCTTTTATATTCTTTTTATTTCTTTATAGTACAATTTTATGGTAAAGTTGCTGTTTTTATTTTCTAATTCTTGCAAGATATTAACAGCAATAATCATCACTAACAATGTTCACCGTTTTCTATGACACAGAAACTTGTCTGAGGAATTCAGATGCATTATATATTTCTATCTTAGATGTAAAATTATTGAATATATTATTAAGCACTGTCCTAGTCACTGTTTTGCACACCTTGTATGTTGTAACCTGGGAACTCAGACACAAGCATCACACCTAGACCTAAGCATTTTTATCCATTGGGCTCTATGGGCTATTTAAAATAATTATTTGTCTATTTGTGTGCATGTATGTGTGTAGGCTTGCATGTAGAGGAAGTCAGAGGATAACCCAGAAGAATATTTTTTTCTCTCTTTCCACCATGTATGTTCCATGAGTTGAACTCTCAAGTCATCAAGCTTGGAAGATATCACCTTTACTCACTGAGCCATCATGCTGGCCCTGGGAATGTACTTTAAAAAGATACATAAAGATGGTGTGTTTGTGTACCCAATTAGAAGCTTCACTCCTACTGAACAGCATTCGTGTTGCTAGAAGGGACTATGGATGCTATTGGAAGAGAAGTAATCATCAATATTGCACTACTACAAAGCCTGCAATCTATAATAGTTACCTTCCTGTAAGATGCCCTGTTACAATAATCACACAAATGTTATGGGAGTAAGAAACCACCTCTTTAAAATTGCAATATAGATTCACTCCATGAACTGGAGCCCATACCTGGCACTGCTAAAATTGCAAAGAACCTTTACCCAGATATGTAATGGGCCTGGGAGAAAACCAACTACCATTACTCTGCTAAGGCAGTGGTTCTCAGCCTGTGGGTCCCAGCCCTTTCTTGGGGGCCACATTTCAGATACCTTGCAATCAGATATTTACATTACAATTCATTATCAGTAGGAAAATTACAGTAATGAAATAGCAACAAAAAATATGACTTGCAGGGGTCACCACAGCATGAGGAACTGTGTTAAAGGGTAAACATTAGGAAGGCTGAGGACCACAGCACTGAAGGAACAGCCATGGAATGACTACAAATGATGTGTTGCTATACCCTTACCTCTGTATATCATTCAGCAGCAGCAGAGCATCTTCTTCTCATTGCAGATGGCGCTTACCATGGAGACTCACAACTGAACAATGTGCAGAGGCTTCGGGGCACTTGACCCTACATGGGATGTCCTTATCAAACCTTCAAGGTTCAGGGATCTATGTGGAAGAGGAAATGGAAAGAGCATAGGAGCCAGAGATGGTGTTGTCCAAGGAAGCAGCGTCTTCTGATAAAATGGGCCTGGTACACAGATGGCCTTACAGAGACTATGGCGGAATGTAAAGCCTGCACAAGTTTAACCCAGACACAGTCCCAGAGTGGCAAGGAAGACGTGCACACAAAGCGCCTTCCCTAAACAAGGGGCTGTTTGTAGTTGACACCTCCAAAGAGAGGGAAAATCAGTTTTCCACAGTAGAGTGACACTGGGCGTATGAACCACACTCCATTTGGCCCCATGGCCAGGAGCACTTGACCAACACAAAATGCATTCCATGGTTTTGTGCGCTCTTTAATGTTTCCTTGGATTGGGCCTTATGTTTGTTTGTTTGATTTTTAGGATATTTTTGTTTGTTGTGGTTTTGTTGTTGTTGTTGTTGTTGTTGTTGGGATTTTGTTTGGAGTGGGTATATAGGGAACTTAGGAAGGATCTAGGAGGAGTTGGAGATGTGAAATAATATTATTAAAACATATGATAAAAAAAATGTAAAGAGATTGTTGTAGAAAAAAAGATAGTGCATTCATGATGTTAAAACAAGATGAAAATTGTGCAAGTAATCCAAGTCGCCAGACCATCCATTAACTCTTTTTTTTTCTTTAAACTTGTCTTATCTATCATTTTGTCTAGTATAAGCATTAACTTCATGTTTTGCATGTATATATTTATGTGCCATTTGTATGTGTGCTACGTATGTGGCATGTGTTTGTGCAAGCGCATATGAATCCCCTTACATGTGCATGCCGGGGGTTGTCATCATGTGTCTTCCCTCATCACTCTCCCCTTTAACCAAAAGCTCTCTATCCAACCAGCTTGCTCTGGGGTTCTCCTGTCTTTGCCTAGCCTGTCCTTGGATTGCAGTTAGTCTCCACACTTCCCCATGACTGATGTAGATGCTGGGGATACAGCCTCCACTCCTCACTGGATTTTCTCAGCTCTAAAATTAATTCCTTCTGAAACCCCACGCACATGAACATACCAAAAATATGTTAATTGCAAAAATATCAGACTGGTTTATATAGAAGTGTGAATTATTATTACAAATGAGGGGTTTTTTCCCAAGTAAGTATTTTAGGGCATTTTAAAAATTGATTTATGAAGACTGCAATCAATCTCCATCCTCCATCTCCATTGGACTTATTTCCAGGGCAGTTTAAGTTTTTAAAAGTGCCTTGCCATTTTAACACCAAATTCTGTGTGTCATCTGATGCTGTTGTCCACCTTGGACCCCAATATTTTGCCAAGTGACAGTTTTCTGCTACAGATTTAGACTTTTTTTTTTCTCTTTTCCTCTGCCTCAGTCCTTTCTCCCCCATGTTGGCAAAGTTGGGAGCTTATTAATACCTTCAGCCATCCTCAACAATGAGAGATGGAAGAGAAATTTGGAGTAAATATATCTTTCTATTATAGTATCCTTCTAGTGAGTGTGTTTGAAACACATACTAAAGAATATGTTGGTGAGTCCTCAAAAAGCTGACCATTTCTTATCCTAATCAAGTGCTACTTTTATAGGGTTTTTATATGTATTTTCCTTCTTCATCTCACACCCTGTGCCTCCTTAATACATTGCCCTGGCATTATCTCCCCAAAAGATAATTACCTACCTCCAAGTTTTAGTTTTGGGCATTCTGGAACAACAAACTGAGACAGAAACTTAGTCGAGACTCTTCAGTTACCTTAGCGAGATGGCAGTCCTCTTAGGTGCTGCTTTTTCATCTCAGAGGTCCACTAAATCTCATTCATCCCCTGTACATGTTGTGTAACAGACTATCTGTTTCATGGGGTGATAGGTTTGTGTTTACTTCATATGAACATTTCAGTGTTCAAATCTTTATTCTAAATGAAATTGTTCAGAAAACATCTGTTATTGTACAACTGACATCTCTAACTGCGCACGGTGTGTTTTTTAAAACCATGTTTCGCAGAACACACACCGCACAACAGTGTAGGGATTCGGTCTTATGGGCTATCAGACTACATTAGAGTTGTGTGATAACATTGATTTGATTCCTGTCATTACAAACTTCATTTAATGGATTTTGATATTTGATTTTTGTTTCAAGATTTTAAAAAAGGCGGCATGTGGGGGTCAGGAAAAGCACATGGTGATCCCTGGTAGATTAGTGGTGCCGCAGGCCTCTCTCCTAATGAATAAAGACAATGGCTTCTTAATGCTTTTCTTCTCTCTAATGTGCTTCATATTTAGTGTAGAAGAAACTTGTTTTAAAATCCAAAAAGAGTTAACATGGTCACATGCTGAACATTTTATCATCCACTAAACATAAATTTATGAATATCTGGTATTAAATGACCTTTAATGATTAACATAGACTACCTAGTGATATGCCTTTATTTGGAAACTCATAAACATGAAGGTTATAGAGAGAAAAATATTATAGATTTGCATTATCTCTGAAATGTATTCTAAAGCTTCATGCAAATAGCTGTGGCTCCTGTCTCTGGTCAGGTCTCTGGGACGCATGTGTGGATGTCTGCCTCCTAAAGTGCTTTTGTTAACACCATAATTTTAAATTAAGTTTTCCAGAAAGCTGTTCCTGCTGTACATTGTGGCATCTAAGATTAGGTCAGTAGCCATAAATCTCATTTATGTACTTAATGCAAAGGAGATACAGCTGCCTTGGGAATCGTGGAGCCAGATTCCTTGCTTTGCCCCTCTTACAAGATATTGACATATAAAACAAAATGTTCCCATTTTGCTTTGCATCTCTCTTCGTTTAAAACTTTAAATAAAGAATGTTTATGCAGGGTTCTTTTTCATTCATAAAAATGGAAATCACCCTTAGTGTCTGCATGAGTAGGCTTGTATTCTTGTTCACGAATTCACATGATAGATTGGCCCATAAAATCTTTACGTTTGGCTTGTGCAGCTGAGTTCATGACTGAATACAGAATGATAAAGAAGTCTTAGCATTTTGTAGAAAGCAAAGAAATCATGCCTTCTAGCTGGCCCTTAAGCTAGCTTTTAACTGCCTGGAAATCAGCTAGAAATGTATAATCAAACTTGCCATTAAAGGCACAGTGTGTAGCATAAATCTTTGGGACATAATCTGCAAATTAATGCAAAGGCGTTCTTTCACATTCATTTGGTTTTCATTATATTTGCATGGAAGTGTGCCAATCCAAACACATTTTTTTACCTTTCTATCCATCACAAGTTAAAATAGAAATGATGGATCGTGTCACTGACCAGCCCAACAGCCTGTTTCTTTCAACGCATTACTGTGTATTTACTGTTTTAGGTATATTGTTTTCAATTTCTGGCAGAATAGTCAGTTTTTGATCCTTGGTAGAAAATGTCAGTGCTCACATTTCCTGTGGGGTTTTGGCCTTTTTGTGAAAAGGTAGAGGGAGCTAAATGAATTATGATGCTGTCATCTGAAGAAACCACAATATATTTCCTTGCCAAATTTTAGCAAGAACAGGGCCGATCATCTGCTCGTACAAGCCTTCCGCTGAACCCTACCAGCAGTTCACACAGGCTGCTGCCTGTTCTCTTTCATGCTGTGAGAATGTAGCATGCACATGTCCTTTTCACCTTCCCTTTGCAAGGTTAATGGATTTAATAACCCCCAAGGAAGATATGTTTTCCCACAAGGACTTAGGAATTGAGGTTTATGAATTTAGAATTTCATAAGTGAGCTTAAACAAAACTAGCACTGAGTTGCTCCATAGTGCAGACACAGTCCTTCATTACCTTCTGGAGAATGGACACTGATCTCATCACTTTTAACTCAGTATCCTTAATGTTCTATACAGTAATACATATTTCCTGGCAGCATTTGTACATCTCAGCAAACAACACATTCTGAATATCTGTGATAGTGCATGGGCGTTGCACCCATAATAGACTACAATACTTAAAATCTTCCAGCAGTTCAAATTCTCTAGTTGTTCCTACTGACCCCTAAGGAAGTGTCTTTTCCTTGCTTAGTTACATTATTTTTCAACCAATTCATGACACATCAAGGAATAACAATCTTAATTTTAAGTATCAGGGTCCCTAAGGATGGTTTAGGTTTGTTTGTTATGTTTTCTTACTCTAATTTAAAACAATGTTTTAAACATTTGTTTGTAAATTATCTTTTTTGAATGGTAAGTTTAAGTATTTGATTCTCTCTCCCCCTCTCTCTTCTCTCTCTCTCTCTCTCTCTCTCTCTCTCTCTCTCTCTCTCTCTCTCTCTCTCTCTCTCTTTGTCTCATTACTTTTCAACCCTTGGCCACCCATAGCCAAGAGCGCCCCCTTTCCATGACACACATGTAGCTATCTTTTTGTTGCCTACTCAGTGTCACCTCCTATATACTACTTGTTGGTTTTAGTAACTATAATAAGATTTACTTATATTTTTGCACTAATATGGTTTCAAGTCTAGTGGGGTAAAGGTACATAACTATAATAAATAAATAAGATGTGGAAAAGCAGATATAAGGACTGACTGAATTGGACAAACAGAAGGCTGAATCTTGAACATTTAGATGCAAATGTCTTAAGGAAAGAAAGTAGAAGCTAGGAGGAAAATAATACCCGTCAGGCAATAAGTGACCAGAACCAATGAGTAACATTGTAAGGCCTAAGTGCAAAATATTGTGATAACACTGGTGACTTGATAGACAAACAGAGGCAGAAAAACAGTTATGAAGTCAGCCTACAATCATGCATTGAGCCTGTGTCGTGTGTGCCTCTATATTGTGTTACTGGGCTAGAGAAACAACTGAAGGACAGGGCACACCATCAGCGCAATTTACTGGTGAAAGTGCCTGAAATTTGTGTTTAAAGGTTTGCCTAGAGTGTAGTTAGAGAAAAAAATAAACTCTGAGGACTATTCAAGAAATATTTTTACTTCATGAGTGCTCACAGCCATGCTACCTACCTGCCTTGGCTATATAGATCAAAGAGGCAAATTCTTACAAATTATTCCATATATGTTTAAACCCAGATATGGCATCCTCTACTTTTGAACACTGAGAAAATTTGAAAGGTATTATCTTTTCTTGTGTATATTTGCCTAACTTCATACAAATCCATGGAGGCCATACTGCTTCAGTGGAGAAAGGAGACAAAGGTGGTAAAGAGAGCAGCCTCTTTAAGTGGAAAAGAATTTACCTCGACACACCTTGGCCATAGCTTTGTGCTTTGGGACTGTGAAATCCTTCAGAGTTCATTTGACCAGGAGATCACCAGATAGTTAAGGAGGAAAATAGTACTGCTAGCAGACGGTAGGCTCTGGTGAGCCAAACTAGGGAGAGAAACAAGAGTATGGAGTGCAAGTTCAGTATAAGGTTATGCACATGCCCTGTTCTCTGAAGAAGCATAGACTGAGGACCCTTGAGTAAACCCACCTCTTCCATTTCCAGTATAAGAAATTCAAGGCCTCTGATTAGACCAGCACCATTTGTTGAAGATGCTATCTTTTTTCCATTGTACCGTTTTGGCTTCTTTGTCAAAAATCAAATGTCCATAGGTGTGTGGTTTATTTCTGGGTCTTTAATTCAATACCATTGAACCACCAGCCTATTTCTATGCCCGTACCATGCCATTTTAATTACTGTTACTCTATAGTACAGCTTGAAATCAGGGATGGAGATTCCTTCAGAAGATCTTTATTGTACAGGATTGTTTTAGCTATTCCGCTTTTTTTTTTAATTTGGTTTTGTTTTGTTTTGTTTTTCCATATGAAGTTGAAAATTGTTCTTTCTAGGTCTGTAAAGAAATGTGTAGGTATTTTCATAGAGATTGCATTGAATCTGTACATTGCTTTTGGCAAGATGGCCATTTTTACTATGTTAATCTTCCTGATCCGTAAGCATGGAAGATCTTTCCATCTTCTGATATATTCTTCAATTTCTTACTTCAGAGACTTGAAGTTTTTTCCATATAAGTCTTTCACTTTCTTGGTTAGAGTTACACCAAGATACTTTATATTATTTGTGGCTATTGTGAAGGGTGTAACTTCCCTAATTTTTTTTCTCAGCCTGTTTGTTATGTGTATACAGGAAAGCTACTGATTTTTCCTTTTTTATTGATTTATTCAGATTATATCTCCATTTTCATCTACTTGCTTGTCTCCTCCCATTCCTCCCTCCTTCCCTTTTTCACCCTATTATCATCACCTAGGTCTGTGACAGAAGATGACCTCCTCCCACACCATATAGTCATAGCCTATCAAGTCTCATCTTGGTAGCCTTCCTATTCTTTCTCTGGGTGCTACCAGGCTTCCCTGTCAAGGAGAAGTGATCAAATAAGGGGCACCAGAGTTCATGTCAGAGTCAGTCCCCACTCTCCATATGAGTCTGGATAATGTCCTGTCCCTTGGCTAGATCTGAGTAGGGATTCAATATTTACTGCATATATTGTCTTTCATTAATGCAGTAGCTTGAGCAGACCCCCCTGGGTCCAGATCCACCCACCATGATGATCTTCTTGTAGGTTTCTAGGACCCTCTGATCCTTCTATTTCCCTATTCTCCCTTACTTCTCTCACCTAGAGTCCCAATAGGAGGTCCCCACACCTATCCCAGTCTCTTGGTAAGTGAAGACTTTCAGGGGACATCCCTGTTGGGCTTGTGTCCAATTATAAGTGAGTATATACCACAGCATTTTAGATAAGTTTTGATATTCAACAAAATAATCATCAAGCCTTTTTTCATCAGATTTAACTTGGTTCATTTTAACTCTCTGAGTTCCTAAGAAAATTTTAGAATTAATGTTTAGGTTACAACCAAAGAGGAAAAATTATGTAAGGAATTCTCTAAATCTATAAACTAATTAGAAATGGCATCTAATTTAGATTCTACCATTTGGAAACTTCTAATTAATTGCTATGTACTACATAGGAATTATTACATTCTTTGTTTCTTTTAATGGAGACCTTGGAGCAAAAAGAAGACATTAATAATAGAAACATTTACCTTTATTGTTATTACTATTTTTCTCTGATTTGGGAAAATGAGTCTACTGTCTCTCCTATTCATCCTCCTTCTATAGTTAAAAATGATTACCACACCTATAGCTCTTCTGGAAGATGCCTCATAATTGCAATATGTATATGCAATATACAATTGTTATCTGCACTGATTTATCATCTTTGGACAGTCTCTGTTGATTCCTCACTGTAAAGGGAGACACATTGGTTAAACCTATCTCATGTGTACTATGGCCTGGCATCCTATTAACTCATTTGTTTTTACCACAATGCTGTGTATGATGCCCCTGTCCTTTTATGGAGGATAAAACTGAGTTACTTGAAGACCGACAATGCTGTAGTTCCATACCTGGAGCAGTAGACAAACTCCAGATTGCCTGCTCCACTGTGGCATCTGTGACCTCTGAGAGCTGCTACCCCATCAGCAGCAAGGGACCAGTCCCTGGGTCTGATGCTGAGGATGGAGGGAGGGTACTCAGACTTTTCTCCTGCTCCTTGGCTATGAAATTTTAAGTAAGAATCTTACAGAAAAATGACCCAATGTAATGTGATAACAATAGCCTCTCAGTATTGCATGGAGTTTATAAGAAATTAAAAATAATTCCCTAGCTATGTTAAAACATTTTGATCATGGAAGATAATTTAGAACATTAATCCTTAGTTATGAGTGAGTTCACCTTGTGAGAGCAGTGCCAGTGATAAGATGATACATCCTTGGGTGAACAATGGCCTTTTATTAAAGCAGCTAAATATGACAGTACTGAGGAGGTCACTCGCAGCTGGGCTACTTGGAAAGCTACTGATGCTTGGAGCAAAATGATTGTGTGAAAGTCATCTTTACTGTTCAGGTTTGGACATCTGATGACATCCTGTGTTCTCTCTAAACAAAAATAGCCCCTGAACAAAAAAAGGAAACAAAACAGCACCCCTCCTTTCCCCCAGTGTAGCATTCTCTTGGCTACAGTCCCACAAATATGTTCATTGAAACAAAACCAAAAATGTGTTTAAAGACAGACCTAAAACTAAAATCCCCTGCAAAGAAAGCTGCTTCAAAGCCATTTGGGGGGAATAGTATGACCCACAACCTCTCACAGGACACTGACATCATCTTTCAATTGACTTTAAACTGCAAACTTCAGAATTTGGCATCCATCTTTAAAAACCAATTTAGGCACTTGAAAAGGGAGGATTTCAAGTCGTTCTCAAACTCATCCAGGAACTTTGGTTTTAGTATTTTGATTTTGTTTTTTTACTTTTTAAATTAGCAGTATTTGAATAAAAACATTGAATATTTAGTAAACAGTCAAATGGCTTAATACATTGATAAATATATAATTTTAAGATTTGTTTAGAAATCTGACATGGGGTGGATATGATCTAAGCCTGCAACGGTGCTTATGATTTTGCTATATAGTCATATGATATTGTTGAAACTGTAAGAAAGAGTGGAGAGACTCAGATAACTTCACATCAACCAAGGTTGTATCAAAGAATATAGAACAGGTGTATAGCCTGGGAGAAAATCCGAAAGATAGGAAAGATGTAGCAGTTCCTACTTTCAAATAAAGATGATACCAAATGAATGGTGTTGATATGATTTTTGAAAGTAGGACACTGGATATGTCTTTAAGACACAATTCGTATAGCCACTGTGGCTCTCTGAATAAAACCTGCCTAAGATAAAGCCACTAAAGCTTCCAGCATGGGAAAGGAAGGGGCTCTTGAGCCTCCACCCTAACAGGCTCCTGGGGGAGGGAAAGTGTCATCACGGTGGTAGAACCCCAGGCTTGCTGTTCACTGTTCTTCCCACTCTCCAGGAAAGAGAACCATAATCTCAGCAGTTTGCTGGGTTTTATCCTATGTTCACAAAGCATTTTGTATCCTTGCAAACCTTTCTTCTTACTCTGAATTTTGTGTGTGGTTACACACTCACCTATGTTGTCATATGAATGTTCAGTTTTCCTTATTTTTGAAAAAGTATTCCATCAAATGGATATATTACAAATACCTATTCTATGGTATATGTTTCGGTGCCTATGACTATTACAAATGCCATGGTGAACATTCTCCTCAGCTCTTTCAGGCAACAGAGTATGTGTATTTTTCAATTGAGAATTATTGGCTACTTTAAAATGTTTAAACAAGTTGCACTATTAGTCACAGTATCTTAGAGTCCCTGGTGTCCCATTCCTTTGTTAACATTTTTGTGTTGTTTAATTTTTTAATATTTGCCACATTACTGCTTTTTAAAGGTGTGTGTGTGTGTGTGTGTGTGTGTGTGTGTGTGTGTGTGTGTGTGTGTGTAAGCATTCATGTTGCCCAAGCCCATGTGCTGGGGTTGGAGTACAACTTGCCAGAGTCAGCTCCTTCCTCTTCCATGCAAGTTCCAAGGATCAAAGTCAAGTAGGCAGGCTTGGCAGCAGGTGCTTACCTTCTGCTAAGCTGTCTCCCCAGCCTCAAGCAGATGCTAGCCAAGTTAACCTAATGCTTTAATCTGCAGTTCTATGAGCACACTTTTTTGATTATTTGAGAATACTCTTTGGAAAATTACATTTTTGGGATTCTTTTTTTGTTTGTTTCTTTGTTTGTTTTATTTATTTTTTATTAGTTTATTCTTGTTACATCTCAATGGTTATCCCATCCCTTGTATCCTTCCATTCTTCCCTCCCTTCCATTTTCCCCTTATTCCCCTCCCCTATGACTGTTCCTGAGGGGGACTTCCTATCTGCCACAGTTTTCAGTTGATAGGTAAGAGTTTATTAACTAAAACCATTATAATTAATATCTAATGTGTACTAAATTAAGACTAAGCTTACTAATAGTGCCAATAAATACAGTACTATTTAAAACGTGAATGCATTGTCAGATATGTCTTGCAATGATATCTATACACTGGTTTGTCATTTCTCTCTTTAATATCTTTTGATACATTTTTGTATCATTTGTCTTTTAAAGTTAATACTTTTCGCATTCAATGTAAGGAAAGCCTTTCCTTGCATCAAGGTTATGAAACCACATGATCTTCTATATTGTCTTGGGTATTTTTGCATCATAAATACAGACTGTGAACATTTCCTTAAATTTCCCCCTCAGAAAGATTGAGCCAATTTTGTATAATACTAAAATGTGCATAAGTGTTTCACTTCCCTCATGCACAGAAACTTAAGTCAAACTGTATATTGTTCTTTTTTTAATACTGGGGTAAGTGGAACATAGCTTATTATTGTAATTACTTATAAGACATTCTGAATGTAAAAATGGTGAAGTATTTTTCTTTTTATTACTTTATTTTTTGAGATTATAAATAATCCAACATTTCTCCCTTCCCTTTCCTCCCTCTGAACCTTCTCATATACCTTTTTGCTACTCTCCCCCAAAGCAGTAAGTTTGGTTACAATTCTAATGCCCTGTGATCCACCCCCCCTCCCCCCCCCCCGCCCAACCCAATCGCATTTTCCTGTCTCCATTCACATTTTTACTAATCTCTCTGGTACCTCATAGTACCAAATAGTACCTAAACAGTACCACTTCTACTTTACTGTGTACGTAGTATTTTTAAATTTGAAACTACAACACTGTATTGAAAAAACCTGCAATATTTATCTCCTTGGGTCTGAGATATGTGATTTAACACAATGGTCTCTAGTAACCTCCATGTTCCTACAGCAGATTATTTTGTTCTGCTTTGTGACTATAAATACTCTATTGCACATATATTTTTCTTTATCTTACCCTCCACTGATGGACACCTAGGCTGATTTCATAGTTTGCCATTGTGATAACTGTTGCAGTAAATATGCATCTGGAAGCACCTCTCTTGCATGCTGAGATACGGTCCTTGGGGTACTGACTCCGGGAGCAGTGTGCCTGTACCATATGGCAAATCAGCTTTCAGGTTTTTGAGAAACCTCCATTTCCACAGCAGTTACACCAGCATGCATTGCCAACAGCAATGAATAAGAATACCTTTCTCCCTGAGTCTTTACCAACTTTGCTGGGTTTGCTATTGTTTCCTTGATGAGTTATGACCTTATGAATGAGGTGAGAAGGAATTTCCATGCAGATTTGCCGAGTTTCACTGACGGCAGTGATATCGAATGACTTTTAAAGCACCTATTAGCCATTTGCCCTTCCATTGAGAAATGTCAGTTCAGTGATTTGACGATTAATAATTGGATTATTTATCCTTTTGATGCTTACTTTAATGTCTGATAAAGACTTTTCTCTCATTCTGTAGGTTGTCACTCAGGCAATTTTCTCCTTTGCTGTGAGAAAGCATTTTAATTCCATGCAATCCCGTTTGCCAGCTCTTCTGATTTCCCTGAGCTACTGGAGTCTTATTCAAAAAAAGGATCACCTGCATCTGTTGATGTAGTCTCTTTATATTTTCTTCTTGTAATGTCAAAGCTTTGGGTCTTTTGCCCAGGATTTGGGGTCTTTTCTCATTCTGTATGAATGTTAGATTTTTTTTCCTGTGAAAATATTATTGAAATTTTGATGGCCAGTGCATTAATTTTGTAAAATGCTTTCAGTGCTATATCTGTACCATGCTCACCTCTTCCTCCCTCCTTTTCTCAAACTCCCACACTCTTCTTTATTTCCATATTAATGGTCCCCTTTTTAACTATTATTGTAACATGCTAATAAATAAATACACATCCATATGTGTAAACACCTTATATACATACGCACACATATGGAAGCATCATCACATCATGTGGCATAACTCCATTAACACACACAGACACACACACCTGCATACAAATGTATAATATATATTTTAAGTAAGCTTATAAAATAATACATGGTTCTGTAGCTTTTTAAAAAATCTTGGTGGTATATATGTATATGTATGTATATGTGGTGTGTGTTTGTGTGTGTGTGTGCATGTATCTTACTGAGTCCATTTAGCATTACTTTTAAAATGTACATGCATCCATGACTGATCACTTGAGAGTAGACATCCTATGTGGGAGCTCATCCCTGGAAGAAACTAATTCTCCTTTTTTTGTTGACTATGTATGGGGCCACGTGGAATTTTTCCTGACCATTTCTGCACATCAACTGGTGTTGTCATTATTCTGATCTCATTTGGGCAACTTTATTGTTAAGAATGCATCGTTATTTTTTTCTATTATGCCTAGAAGACACTTTGTAACAAAGAGACACCATGGGCCTCCAGCTCTTCCCTGGTTTCCTGAGCCTCGGATGTAGAAGGTTCACTGCAGATGTGTCAGTTGAGTTGGGCACCCCGTAGTCACTTAGTCTCTGCATTCCCATCCGTTGTGGGTCTCTATAGTTTCTACACATGTTGGAAAAAAAAAAGAAGTTCCTTTGATGAGAGGTAAGAGCTATGCGTATGGGTGGGAATAAGGATGAGTATTTAAAATGCAGTTAGAGATTATATTGGTTTAGGAAAAATGACGGTAGTAGGTTTTCCACTGTGGCATCTTAGGCGACTGGTAGTTGACTGCGTTTACAGTGTCAGGCATGCATTCTCTCTTATTGTATGGACCATGAATTCAATTAGACAGCTGTTGGTTACACACAAGATAAAGGTGCCACTGCTGCAGTGTTGGTAATATCTTGTCAGTCCATTTATTATGTTTCCCAGGCTTTACAATTGGGTGGAACTACCAATTGCTCCTTTCCTTTGGCGGTTTGCACAAAGCTTTCTGACACTATAAAAGACAGTCCTTAAGGGAGGAGGCTTCCAGTTCACTTTCAGCTGTATTCCTCCAAGTCCTATGTCCAAATTATGTCTTAAGCAAACTGGTCTTATGTTCAAGTTCTATGTGAGAACCAAGAGCAATATCTATAGCCCATATTGTTCTGAGATATTCTTCATTCCTCAAATCCACAAGCCAAGGGAAGATTCCTATGCTTTGCAGTGATGTTTTTATTAAGTAGAGCCTGGATCTTAGGGGAAGCATCATACCCCATGTGGCATAACACATATACACATACACACATAATACTATACAAATGTATAGTATATATTTTGCATAAGATTATAAAATAATACATGATTTTGTGGCTTTTTAAAAGGTATTGGTTTATGTATTTCTCTTTCTTTCCTCTCTCCCTGAACTACCCTTCTTCCATCCTCAGTTTAAATGAATCCATTTTTTTCATGGCATCCTTTGAAGCCTTTTTTTTTTTTTACTGTCTCCATGTCTAAATTCCCCAACCCTTCATTACACATAATATTTTCTAAATTTCCTAGCTCTTAATATAGTCATTTATGGCTATACTGATTTAAAAAATTGGAAAGCAACTTAACTGTCCAGTCTTACAGCCTTTAGCATTCTCCCTTTGTTTGGAAATTGATGTATAATATAATGTGAAAGATTCTTTTCTGATTATTCTGTTTGAGGTTTAAATGCTTCCTGTACTTTTATTCCCATATTTTTGCATGGATTTGGGGAATGTTCTCCAATAGCCTTATCGAATATATTTTCTCTGTCTTTTGTTTGTATTTCAGTCTTTTCAGGCTCGTGAGTCTAATATTTGGTCCCCTCTGTGTCCCAGGGTTCCTGAAAGCTGTGGTCATTATTACTGTTTTTTCTTCCATTGTAACTTAATTGTGATAATTCCTTAGTACGTATGTCTCTGCTCTATGATAACTTTCTCCTGCCTAATCTCATTTATGGTGATGTTTAACTGGCTTAATTTATGACTTCTGCTTTGTTGTTTTGTTTTCAGAATCTGCTTGCTAAGTTTTTTACACAAGTATTGATTTTTTTACTTGATTTTTCTGTTTATTTGAAACTCCTTTAAAATCATCCATCATTTTTAAAGCAGACTTACAAATTCATTGTTCCATATTTCAATCATTTCCTTTTCTTTGGGGCTATTATTGACTGAGGTTATGCACAGATCTTTAGTTCTATATATTTGATGGTATTTTTCCATCCTTATTAGAAGACTTGGACAATTCATTTTCTTAAGTTCTCTCAGTTGATATTAATAAAAGATGCAAATATCAGGTTTCCTTTAGTTAATTATTCCATGATCTGTGTTGTACAATCTTATTTTCTCTAACCTGTCTCCATCCTTACTTTTAAGAATTATCTCTTATGAATACCATCCAGTTCTACTTTTAATCTAGTTTTGATGTCATTTACCTTTAAAGTGAAGCAATGACATTTACTATAATTGCTGATTTGTTTGTAATAGAAGTTCATTTAGATATGAACCTTTTGGGTCTTAGTAAATGCTTAGATGTGTTAATAGAGCCATGGGCTGAATTTTTTTCCATTGTATCTTCTTTTTTTATTTTTTTTATTTTTTTTATTAATTTATTCTTGTTACATCTCAATGGTTATCCCATCCCTTGTATCCTCCCATTCTTCCCTCCCTCCCATTTCCCCCTTATTCCCATCCCCTATGACTGTTCCTGAGGGGGATTACCTCCCCCTCTATATGCTCATAGGGTATCAAGTCTCTTCTTGGTAACCTGCTGTCCTTCCTCTGAGTGCCACCAGGTCTCCCCCTCCAGGGGACATGGTCAAAGGTGAGGCACCAGAGTATGTGAGAAAGTCATATCCCACTCTCCACTCTACTGTGGAGAATGTTCTGCCCATTGGCTAGATCTGGGTAGGGGTTTGAAGTTTATGGCCTGTATTGTCCTTGGCTGGTGCCTTAGTTTGAGCGGGACCCCTGGGCCCAAACCTGCCTATCATAATGTTCTTCTTGTAGGTTTCTAGGACCCTCTGGATCCTTCTACTTTGCTATTCTCCCATGCTTCTCTCATCTAGAGTCCCAATAGGCTGTCCTCCCCTCTGTCTCAGTTTCCTGGTAAGTGAAAGCTTTCGTGGGACATGCCCCTTGGGCTAGTATGCAGATATAAGTGAGTATATACCATTTGAGTCTTTCTGCTTCTGGGTTAACTCACTCATTATGATCATTTCTAGCTCAATCCATTTCAAGAATTCCTTGTTTTTAATAGCTGAGTAGTGTTCCATAGTGTATATGTACCACAGTTTCTTTATCCATTCTTCTATTGAGGGACAGTTAGGCTGTTTCCATGTTCTGGCTATTATAAAAACCACATGATCATCTCTTTAGATGCAGAGAAAGCATTTGATAAAATCCCAACACCCATTCATGTTTAAAGTTTTAAAGAGATCGGGAATACAAGGCACTTTCCTCAACATAATAAAGGCTATATACAGCAAGCCAATAGCCAAAATCAAAGTAAATTGTGAGATATTCAAGGAAATTCCTCTAAAATCGGGAACAAGGTAAGGCTGTCCACTCTCTCCATATCTCTTCAATATAGTACTCGAAGTTCTAGCCATGTGCTGAATTTTTATTGAAAATGATTTACAATAAAGTGATTTTTTATTTAAAAAAGAATAAAATTTTAAAAAATTATATGTTTCACTTTCTTTATATTCCTTTTTTCTTCTTTACTTCATTTAAGATTAATTTAAATATATTGATACTCTCCCTTTATTTGGTTTGTGAATTATACCCCCCCTCTCTCTCTCTCTCTCTCTCTGTGTGTGTGTGTGTGTGTGTGTGTGTGTGTGTGTGTGTGTGTGTCAAGGTCTTCTGTAGCTCAGGATGGGCATGAAAGTACAGTACAATCAAGGATGACCTTAACTTTTAATCGTCTTGACCTTACTTCCTGAATGCTCAGATAACATATATGCTCTACAATACCCAATATATGCAGTACTGGAGGTTGAAACCAAGGCTCTATGCATGCTTGATAAACACTCAACAATCTGAATCAAACCTACAGCTCACTTCTACCTTCTTTCACTGTATTGTAGTCCATATTATGAAAAAGAATGCTTCCAGACTTGAAATTTTCACCATACGTATTCACATTTCTCAGATAACACTAGAACCTCTAGAGTTTCCATTCTGTTTACGATCATTCTGATATTCTTTTTTGTTAACCCGTACTTCATTCCTGAGATCACATACTAATTACCGCTTTGTATAGTTAATAAACATTTGTATTCATAAACAATTTTACTTTTGTGTTCCATCTCACTCCCTCCTAATTTTTCTTATATTTAGAATCATTAATTTCTTTAGTGAGGTTGGCAGGGAAGAGTTCATCCACTTTCTTTTCTTTTAAATATATGTTTATTTTTGGAGATGGTTATTGCTGAGTGTAAAATTACAGAAGACAGTTCTCAATCAACAGCTTGAAAGTATCATTACATTGTATTTTTCTATTCCTATTAAGGACTCAACAAAAACTTTTACTGTATACCTTTGGAGTTAATTTCATACCTCTCTCTCTCTCTCTCTCTCTCTCTCTCTCTCTCTCTCTCTGTGTGTGTGTGTGTGTGTGTGTGTGTGTGTGTGTGTGTGTGTGTTCATTTCAAGTTTCAACTGTTTCACTGTAATAGATTCTGGTATGGTTTTCTTTTCATCCATGTCTTTTCCTGGGACATTTTTTCCTTTGCTTCCTCAGTTGCTTTTCTACCACATTTTCTGTCCCAGACTTGCTGGGCTGGATCTCTAATTAGAAATACCTCTGGAAGAGACTGACCTTTCATCTAGAAAACTTTTGTGAATTTCCACATATTTTACTCACCAAATCTTACCACAATTATTTTCTGGTATTTCTTTCAAATCATTAAGTCTCATATTAGCTTCTAATGGTATATGTAGGTTACCCCCATTGGACTCATTTTCAGGCCTTAGTTTTCATAGCTTCATAATTGCTACTTAATCCTTGCTTTTTTATAAATTCTAGCTCTTTAGAATTTACAAATTCTTCACCATATTTTAAACATATTAGTCATACCTCTTTTGAAGCAGTTAGATAATTTTTAAAGGAAACATTTAGGAGTTTGTTTCCTGTTCTGTTTTGTGTCATGCCTCTTATTTATTTCTTTTTTAAATTGAGTCTAAATGTTGTGTTTGTTAACATGTATCAACATGAATAAGTTGCACTCTCTATGGATCTGCTTGGCCCATGACTATAGGTAGCTTACCCAGTAGTAATCCTGGGACTCAGCTACAGAATCAGTAATGCTCAATCTGTCCTTTATTAGGTCAAGTTTCCTCATATGTGGAAAGTTGAATTCCCCATTGAGACTATAGGGTTTTGGTTTTGGTCAGAATTCCTTCCTTTTAGATATTTCTGAACTGTACCTCTTGCTCCTTAAGATTGGGATACTGCAAGCTTCTGCTCAGTCCTTCATTGGCTCCCTGCCTAGCTTCATACTCTCTTGTTTTATCACTTAAGTAATTCATCAAGTAATTTCTTATTAGTCACTTAGAGAATCCAGTTTTGTTGTTTTTATGTTCTCAACCAAACTTCAAGCGTTGTGTCATTAGTTATTCCCATTTGGAATAGTCACAAGATTAAAAAGTTTAATGTTGGAAAAGAGTTAAGACGTCATCTCTATTGGCTCCCCTCCCGCACAGTGCAGAAATCCTTCCTGCAGCGTCCTTGGCATATGCTCATCCGGTCTCAATTTGGGTATCTTCAGCAAAGGAGCTCATCATTTCCTGAAACAATCCGTTCTGTTGGACAACTCTATTTTAAAAATCCTTATGTTGAGCTAAAATATGCCTTTTTGTAACTTATACTCATTTACTCATTGTTTCAAGTGTTCCTTCTGGAATTAGTCAAAACACAAGAGCATTTCAGATAGCTGTATTTAAAGCGAATCTAAGTGCCGTTTCTGTGTGTGTGTCCTACTACTTTACTGCTTTCTTCTTTCAACTCATTGAACATAAACTGCTGAACTTGGACTAATTATCAATAGGACATTTAGGAGGACTTACAATTCTTTTTGTAACATAAATTTGTCTTATATTTTAAAGATAAAAAAGTTTGTATAGTTAACTTAAGTTTAATACATGTATGTATGTGTGTATGTATATGTATGTATGAATGTGTAGCATATATATTTACATATATGTTTTAATGTTTTTATTAAGACTGGTCGTCCTAGTTCAGGCTAACCAGATTCTTTTAACCTTTCTGATTTAGTGTTGCAAGTCTTAGAAGTGAAGATATGTACCCCTTTCCTCAGCTTGAATTTAGTCATTTTTATAGAAAAAAAAAGGAGGAAGTCCACCATATGTTTTCAAAGATGATAATCCTACAACCACTTGTGGATATGTAAAGAAAATCAATATTTATTTGCCAAGATGCAGAAGAAGACCAAAGGAATACGTTGTTATTTTCTCTTCTAGTTCAACAGTCTTCAAACCCTGTTGTTAATTATTAACAGCAGTAACCATATAACATTGAACGTTTATTGAATGCTGACTGTATGTAATTCATTTAACTTGTCTTTACATTGGTCTGGGTTTTGATCAGTAAAAACTCACCCCCTGTTGTCTAACTGTGGCACTGAATTGGAGGCAGGCAGTGCCTGTAGTACTTAGACTGGGACAATATATATAGAAAGGAACTATCCCAGAAGACCTGGACTTACACTCATTCTTTTTGGGTGAAGGTATGCCACATGGATGTGTTGCAGGAGGAAGCAAGAAGATGCTGAGAGACCCTCTGGATCTGGGGTTACAGAAGGTCACGATCCTCTAGAAATGAGCTCTGGGAACCCGGGCCAACTCTGCAGCTCTCACGGTCATTCTTTTAAAACATGATCTCCATGAGCTGATGCTGAAATCCAGAAATGCAGATAGAAACAGATGACAAATTGATTCAGATAGGACTAACCATCATACTTTACTACCTCCGGCTTTCTTATTATTTAAGGTTCTCTTTACATCCTGCTCCTTCCCCGCATTCATGTACAATGTAATTTTGTGTGTAAAATTTGCAGTTTTTTTCCATAAATTATCAAGAGTGGGGGAAAAGTCATTCGTCTTGCTCTATTCTCCATCCCCTGAAATGGAGACTAGTGTGAGTTGGTGAAGCTCAGAAGCTTACCTCAGGCAGGTGCTGAGCTCAAGCTATGAGCAGCACAAGAGTTTCAGGGACTGAAGCCCCTTCAGCAATTCCTCTCAGACATCCGAAGACCAGGAAAAGAACAGAATATGGAGTATCCATTCTTCACTTTCTTCACAAAATGTTACTTTTCTGAGACAGCAAGGTGGCAAAGGCTGGCCCATACTTACTCTAGCAGCATCCTCAGCCTTAGCTGTATAATCCCTGTGGCGGGGCTGATGTCTAACTTTCAGTCAGGTTAGCTTGGGTTACATGTTACCAGGTGTGCCAGGGTTAGACATCCTCCACAATCACTGTGCAAAAGCTGCTATTACACGAGGAAAAACAACTTCCCCTGAGCCCCAGAATTATGATTGCAAGTGTTGACATGGGAGACGTTCTACTGACAGTTAAGAAGGTCACACAGTAGGACCTCTAGGATTACAGAGATTCTCATATCCAGAACAGCAAATGACTGACACATCTGGCTAATAATTCTACAGGAAAATTTAACAATCCTGCCAGCTGGATTAAGGGTAATGAGCATATTATCTCCTCCCCTCAAATAGGCTCTTTTAATCTAACCTTGACACAAATCATTACTGTTAAGGTATCTGACCCTGGTGGGCCATTAAATCCACACGCTGTAATAGTCCACAGCTTCAAAATTGCACTAAAGTAATTAAGCGAAATTTAGGGGAAATGTGTGTGTTCCTTTTTGTTGTTTGTTGTTGTTAGTAGAAGAGGAAAATATAGGACAAATATTTGTTTCCCTTTGTTATATCCTTTTTATTTAATAAAAGAATGGCTTGGGAGGCAGACAAAACTCTATGAATTCGAGGCCAGCCTGATATGCATAATGACGTCCAGGACAAGGAGGACTATGTAGAGAGAGACCCTGACTCCAAAAAAGGAACCTTAAGCAACAACAAAAACAAAAAGAATGGTAAGAAGGAAGGAAGGAGGAAGGGAGGGGGAGGGAAGGAAGGATGGAAGGAATGAAGGAGGGAAGGGAGGAAGGAAGGAAAGAAAGAAGGAGGGAAGGGAGGAAGAAGGGAGGGAGAGAGGGAAGGAGGGAGGGAGGGAAGGAGGGAGGGAGGGGTTTAAGGCACTGAGTATTGGCCCTGTCTCTAGAGGACAAGGTTCACAATTGTTCAAGTCTCATTAGAGGATCATCAAAGGATAATATCTTGCCCTGTGCTATCTCACCTTCCCTGCATCTTATCTGCTGCCCTTATTACAACTCAGCGGAGCTATCTTTCTTGCATCCTATCGGAGCTATCTTTCCTAAATTTCATCTTGTATTATCTTTCACCTCTTAGGCATTGTCTAGACTAAAATATGTACACCACACACACACACATACACCACACACACACACACACACACACACACACACACACACACATACACCACACACACACACACACACACATTTGAATGGGCTGAGGAAATATTTTTTTCTTTCTTAGCTATTTTACATCATGATACCATTTTCTTGGTCGCCTACTCATTCACCCTCACTGTACCATTTTCATTTTGTCCAAAAGAGAATAGCCAGATTGAAATCGTGATCCATTAATAAGTTTTCTGATCTAGAAAGAAGTAAATCTCAAATGACTAGCTGCCCAGCTCTCACACCCATCCCAGACCCACAAAAATGTCAGAGGGCCAAACTACAACCAGCCTTCAGTTCTGATTTAACAGTTTCCTCAAACTCCTCTCTCTACAGTGACTATTAAGGATGAGCCTGTGCACATGACTTCAGTTCATAAAAAGTTTACAAGTGCAGCTGGGCTGCTTAGCATTTGATTGTTACATAAATAAGCATTCGAGAACACATGTAAGCTGGGCAGGGTTAGTACCAGATGTTCCAGCAACACAGTAACACGCTCTCAATGTCCATCTCACTTTCTGCTTTCTACTTTGGCGGTGGCTCTTAATCTGCTTTTAGATAAGTGGGTATTAACTCTGTCTCTGATGTTTATAACCTCATTGTTTTATTTATGGTGGTTATTATATTTAGTGTCCAGAAGTATAAATAACATAGCCCCCGCCACATTTTTTCACACATATCTCTTTAAAACACAGATATTTCAACTCCTACATGTTTATAGCATAAGAAGAAGAAAGAATTTTCTTTAGGCATAAGTATGTACTCTGATGTTGATAGTAATTGATTTTCTAAATCATAGTTCATCTAAGTTGTTTCTTGCCATTTTAGACTACCAGGCAGGCAAGCGTTTTCTATCTCAAACACAAACCTCACAGCTTTTTCAGGTCCAGCCCTTCCCGTAGCTAACTATATCTGTTTTATTGGTAGGACTGTTTTTGTTTTGCTTCTGGAATTTTCAAATAACACATACATTTACATTTGTTAAATAAAATAAATACAAAAGAATAAAATATTTCACATAAATATATACATATATATTAAGAATATAAAAACATGTGTGTATATAAAACATGCATATATGTATTATTAAGCATATAAGTATATAATATAAACATATATATTAAACAATGTTTATATATAAATATATGTGCATATTTAATTGTTTTATTGGTATTTGCCTTTGTGTATGTATTTGTTTAGAAGTGCACACATGGCATGGCACGTATGTGGACATCAGAGGACAGCTTGCAGGCGGCAGTTCTCTCTTTCCACCATGTGCATTTTAGGGGACAATTTAGGTCATCAGGTTGGCAACAAGCACTTTTTTCAGCTTGGCCATCATGTCAACCGTGACTACACATTTATAGAGAATAAGAATATTTTAGAATAAACAAATTCATTAGCTTATATATATGTGTGTGTGTTATATATATTATATACACTTTATTATTTTTCTATAAAATTATAGAAGCACTTAATGTTTTAAAGTAGGGTTTTTTGCTTCATAGTTTTACTTTGTAATTATCTCAACAAGCAACACAAAACATATGGAATATGTACATTTCTGTGTTCTGCTCACATTCACTGTGTTGACATATGTCTCATCATATGGATTCTTGTCACTTGGTGCATATAGATATGGTCAGAGTACATGAAATTCATATATATATATATACATGCCAGCACAGTCTCCTAAAGCTTTTTTTAAAGTTAGATACACAACCAATTACTTCTATGCCCTTCAGAATCTACTTTGTAAAAATAGAATGTTGTCTTACATAGAAGTAAATTTAAATATGATAATTTTAAATTTTTCCTCTGTACTCTAGTTTAGTTTGATCAAATGGTATCTTTTATGTTGTAATTTTTCCTCTAATTTAAAACTCATCTTAGGATCACATTTCACATAATCTCTTTGGTCTCCTTAAAGATGGAAAATTCTATGAAGCTTTTCTTTGTCTTTTATAACACTAATACTTTTGAAATTTTTAATTCCATTCTTAATAATAAAAGCCTTTGTTTTGTTTGTGTGGTGTTTCCGCGTGGGTAGGCTGAAGCTATGTGCATTGTTCTAAACACTAAGTAAATACAGTCGTGTTTTTCTCAATGTCACATGTGAAGGTGTCCTACACCTAGCGCTTGCTCCTCAATGCTAATTTTAACCCAATAACTTGGATCATTACTGAATACTCTACTGTATGGCTATCAGTTTTTCTGTTATAAGTCGTAAGAAATCTGTGAGGAAACAACATAATGCAAATATAATATACTAAAGGAATACTTTTTAAAATACTTGGGCTAGGCTTTTAAAAATTATTCTATGATCACAATCTTATGAATAGAAAGTCTTGAAAGTTGTGCAGACACCAGTACACACACACACACACACACACACACACACACACACACACACACACACACCATTCCTTATCATGACTGTCTTCCCTGTCCTTCAGTATTCAATGCCTTGTGATTGCATCTGCCCCTTTCTCACTTCCTGAACTTTCCTGGTCTGGATTTTGCTTTGGATGCAAATACAACAAACTAAGGATGTTCCCTGCATGAGACTGTGTAAGCAGTTACAGACTGTAGAAGAATTTAATCCAGCAACATGGCTTCTTGGGCATGGGTCACATCCAAAGACCTTTTAAGTCTATGTTTTCCAGCTGGAATGCAGACAGTCTCTGGATTACAATATGATCTGCCTGGAATACAGACAGACCCTTAGCCACACATTTAATCCCAAACAATGACAGTAAGGTTAGTTTATAGAAGGAAGCAGACATGTTTGAAAGTAATGTTTAATTGAGGGATAAACAAAGTGATAAATCAGAGAAAGATTTGACAGATTGAGTCAGAGATAAAATATGCCCAACTCTCAGGAGAACAGGACAGGAAATAAGGCTACTTAAGAAGAGTAAGAGGAAAAGAAGAGAGTTTTTACAGAGAGGTTTTTGTAGTTGTTGTTATTTTTTTTTTAAACCAGAATGGTGTAACGCAGTCAGGTGGCAGAGAGAACAAGGTAGACATAGGTGCAGACAGAAGGAGCCAGAAGATGAGAACATATTGCCAGAATTGGTTTGAGGCCAGGCAGAACAACTCAGTCAGAAGCCAACAGAAATCACTTTGAATCAATCAGCTTGGAGAGGAGTTTGGGCCAGACAGCTGACTTGATCCAGCCAGCAAGAGTTCAGAAAGAGCTAGAAAGGTTTGGGAATGTCTCTCATCTCATCCTCTCACCTGAGGAAATAAAAACATCCTTTACAACAAGCCTCTGAAGAACCACGATGGCCCTGAAGTTTTCCAAGAGAAGAAATTTATTTGGTGGAAAAGCCCCAAAGTGCTCAAGAATAAAAGCAGAAGTTCAAGGCAGAAAGCCATAGGTTTTAATGAAGCTTCCACTGGAGACAGAAAACCTACCTCACAAACTAGAAGGCACAGTACAGGGTGTCAACACGGGTTCAGTGAGAACCCTGATTTGAAAACATCACTGTAGCAGAGAAGCTACTCAGTGAACTTCAAGGAGTTTGAGTGACAGAAGACAGATTGGCTAAGCAACATGGCTTCTCTGGCAAGGGAACACATCCAAAATCCTTTTAGGTATGGCTAAGCAGAGTGACCTCAGAAGGGGTGCAGCAGCATTCAGGTAAGGAATATTGCATTGTAACTAAATGCTCTCAATGGCTCAGATGTTGGAGATTTGGTCCCAAGGGGGTGCTCTTGAGAAATGGTCAAGTAATTTCAACTGGGACTCGGTGACAGGATCAGTGAGCATGGTTCCTTCTTTCCTTTTCTTCCTGACCATGAACTGAGCAACCCCTCACTACCAGGTACGTGCCAACATCAGCATGCATTCCTACCTACTGTGAGCCAATGCAAACCCTTTTTTTTTTTTGTCTGTTGGTTATCAGATACCTGTTTCCGTGACAGCGAATATCTCAATGCATGTATAAAAGAGCATTTGATAAAAGGAATGATCGCACGAAGGAAGTGATTTCTAGTCTTTGGCTTCAGGCTCAGAGCTGAGATGCATGGTGCAGCTCTGGGATAGGAGAGCCAATTAAATTCACTGCTTGAATTGTTTTCCATGATGAGGAGTATATTTTATTTATATGCAATGCTATAAAAATTATTTTAGCAACACACTTATAATGGATTTCAAACTCGCCTCCAAGATACAGAGGGAAAAAACGTTCATGAAGTTAGTAAGAACACTCTAGTTAGCATTCTTATAGAATGAGCTGGAGATTTACTGGAGAGAAAAATACCAGAGCTCTAGCCTAGCACATCAGTCATTGAGTCTGCCTGACACTGTGGAAGAGGAGGATATCCCTGCACAGAAAGCACATTGCTGTCTTAGGGCTGTGGCCCTGGGTCAGAGCATAATAAAAACAAAAGATGAGCAGCTTTGAGAGGAACCAGCTGGCTAAGGTGATCTAAAGTGCACAGATGTTAAAGGCTTACTGTTCCAACAATATCATTACTGAATGCAAGAAAAAGAACAGCGATTAAAACCTTGTGGGACTTGATTTACCGTGTTGACCCTTCACGTATGGCTATTTATGAATTTCTTTTTATCTCATGCTAATTTTTAACTTTTGACTTCTATTTTAATATAATCTTGTAGTCTGTGGAAAGTGGCTATTAAAAGCCAACTTAATATCCTATAAAGTTGAAAATTAAACCACAGCTTATCTTTGTAAGAAATGTATTAATGTTCATCACTTAGAATGTGTGTGTGCGTGCGTGTGTGTGTGTGTGTGTGTATGTGTGTGTGTGTGTGTGTGTGTGTGTGTGTGTGTGTGTGTGTGTGTTGGAACAGGCTGGCAGAGGATGGCACACATGTTTGGATTATAGGTGTACATCACCAGACCCAGATCTTTCCTAGGCTTTTAAAGTCATCTGAAGCACAATACCGAAGACCTTGTAATTGTCTTTGTGTCTTCCTCAAACACTCTCAAGCCCCGATGAAGGTGTGATCTAGAGGTAAAGATGAGAGGGGTCTGAGCCACAGGAGTAAGCCGAAACTAAACACAAAATTGGTAAGGAAAAACATTAATTTTGTAGTTACAGGGCTTGTATGGGTATGTGGATAAAGTCATAGAAAATAGTTCAGTGTTCAATTACAAAAAGTCATTGTTTCCACTACAAACACTAAATACGGACTGAGGGTTGGAGGTAGGGGTTTACTGCTTCTCATATGAGCCTGTGAAAACACCAACACCAGAAGTGTCCTTATGTTAATAGCTTGTTTTTGTTTTCGATTTTAAGACAATGCTATGGTATAAAATAAGCAGAATTACAAATCTGATAAGCATTCTTCTTAAGTCTGTCATGTATACCTCAAATGCGTAGTCATAGGATGTGAGTGGATCTAATGTAGCTGCAGCTTGCTTTTTCTTTGTTTGTTTGTTTTTTCTTTTTATTTATTTATTTATTTTAGACCATCAAAATAGCCTCATGGAGATTAGCTTTGAAGAATGCCTTAAATATACTCTTTTTCCTTTTCTCCTCAGGTTATTATCACTTGAAAAATCAAGCTAGGCATTCTTCCTGGAACATCAGAAGTGATGCTGGGCATGAACAGGCTTACACTATACTTAACCACAGTAATCCTCCGCAACACACGCCGACACCGATTGATAACCAGATTTGGCATTTCAAATATTTTTTACCCAAGGCAAAGGCTTTAGGGTGTTTTCTTGGCATTAGAGAGTTTAGAGATGAAAAGCGTGTCATTTATTATTTTCTCTTCCTGTCAGCTTAGTATGTCTTTTCAAAATCCTGTCTATAAGACTGAGCTTATTTGTTCTTGAATATCTCACCTGTTGAAAAATGTTCCACGGTAGGGTGCTCTGAAATCTTGGAATATGTGCACCCAGCATCTTGACCAAATAGTAAGCTGGGGAAAAAAAGTCAGCTTGTCTCAGACTGAGAATCCTGAATTTACTCCTGAGTCCCAGTAAGGACTGTGCAATATGATCCTGAACAAATTTTACCATATCTCATTTTTTTGTTTCTTCATGTGAAATGTGAGAGAGTTTCTAGATGATTTTGCCAGGTAGATAATCTGATAAGTGTGGCGTTTCTTCAAATAGGTCAGGTAGAGAAAATATTTAAACAGTTGTGTAAGACTGAAAACATCAGAAAACTAGAATTTTATGCCTATGTATCCCTATTGATATGTATATTATGTGCTGAGTAGTGACAACTTAAAGATCTCTTAGAAGTGACAGCAGGACATAGTTTGCTACACCGTTGTCTTCAGTGGTGTTTACATATAAACTTGATTATAAATTCTTAAAAACAATTAGCACTCACCTTTGTTTTCTATTAGAACTTATGAAGACCATGGCTGACCACTCTTCAAAAGTGAATCTTCCCCATTCCTCAAAAAGGAAAAACAATATTCAGTCAGATAAGGTGTCTCATGTTTTTAATCCCAGCGCGTGAGGAGACTGAGGTGGGAGGCGTGGGGTCTCCTCAGACTGTCAGATATTATAGAACCATGTTTTGTACAACAACAGTCCCTTCACCAAACCAACCACTTAATTTCTCAGATGAAATAAACAGCCATTTGGATATGGTTTCTTTACCAAAGGTCCACATTTTTTTTTTTTTTTTGGACAGTTTACTCTCATTCTAGCAGTCTTGAATTTTCACCTCTAAAACTGTTCTTAAGCAATCTGAGACAGTTCAGTGTGGTAGAAAAACAAAACAAGATATCACTGATCCCTTTGTTTTTCTTACTTATACCCACTGATCTGTATAATTTATGTCACCAACGATGTTAGAATATTTTACTTATCAGTGAGTTATTTCTTATTCCAAAACATAATCTCTGGTTTAGTGACAGTGAAAAATGCACACTATTTTAAGTCTGGAATCAGGCTTCCAGAATCTTCTCTGTCACTATTACACACGATCTCAGCATTTAAAATCATTTGTCGATAACTTCCTGACTTTACAATGGTACAAAAGCTAAAGCATTCCATGGAAACCACACTTCAGTTTTGCAGTTTGATCAAGTCCAGGTATACAACATAGCGTATTTATGTGCTGCCGGAAAGCAACTGTGTGTGTGCCGTCTAGTTTCCTGGTGTGATGCTGGACACCAACACCAGAGCACAGCTCCTGGTTACTTGTGTGGTTGTGCAGGACAACAGCCAGCTGCATTGTGCTGCTCAGTGTTCAGCAGATGAGCTGTATTCAAACCCATTTCCAAGCTATGATATTTTCACCGTAGCACACGTTTCTGAGGACTTATCCTCATCTTAAGTAGATGAGCAGCTGTGACATATGGGAACGTCTGTTAACATCTCTGACCTTCTATGGTTTTATTTTTAAGAAGGTGGTAACAATGGCACCTGCCTTCAGAGCTTTTGTCAGATCTGATGCAATAATGAATGTAAATCCTAAAGCTTAGCATGCCTTATTGTTAACACTCGCTCTTTGGAAAAACAGTCTAGAATCCTTTGAATTTAGCAGAGTCTAATATTTCTATCTGGCTACATGCAGATAACATTGTTCATTTACAGAAAGTTTTACAAAACCCAAAATTTGAGCCCCACCTCCCCCGACCCAGTTCTCAACTGCCCTGCCACAGTGTCATGATGGAAAAGCCATACAAATGCCTCTGTTTGCTTTTTTTATTTATTCATTCATTCACCCATTCACTCACTCGTCTGTTCATTTACATAATATACTGTTGAACTCCTTTATCAGAAACTGGCTTCAGGATGGTATCACTTCATCACTTCTCCACAGAGATGGGCACTTATCTTTTCAGGTGCTACAAAGAGAGAAGCAGAGTGATTGTCACCAAATTGAAAAACTCTAACTTTTCTCCTCCACACAATTAATCCAATAAAATTCTCAGACTATGTTTCCAAATTTCATTTTTACATAAACAATTTAAAAAAATATGTAGCCTACAAAGACCAGTGTAGTTCCACAGCAAGCTGTGATCCAATTTGTGTTCAGAAGACTGCGATTCAAGTCTGAATGCTAGTGGATATTTAGTTGAAATGTCACAAGGGAAAAAAGAAGGAAAAGAAAAACCTCCTTCATTATAAATATGAGATAATTACTTTTCAAAAATCATTGCAACCCCAATCCAAGAAGGGGCCACCAGGTTTAATTGTGGGTGTGCTATTTACAGATTAATTAGGACATTTAACTTCATTTTTTATACTACAGAATTAATCCTATAAAAATTAGTGATCTCGAAGGAGTCAGTTGTCAAGTCTGACAGGATCTCTTTGCCATAATCTATTAAAATGCTGCTTTTATCTTGTCTTGCCTGTGTCATATTTTATGGATTTTTTCATAAACACTGCCTATACTTCATAAATGTCTCAATTTTCTAGTCTATTAACATTACTTCAAAAGCAATTGATAAAAGAGTAGGGCATGCATGAAATAATACACCAATAATGTGAAGTGCTAGAGGCAAGAACAGTGGGTAGGATCTGCACAGCTTGTGAGCTGGAACAATGAAAGGATGCCTCCTCCACCACAATAAAGAAACAAATGATCATTTTGATAGTAGAAAAAAAAGATTGCTAGTAATTGGGCAGATGAAAAATGTGTTACACAGGAAATATAGCACACTTTGAAAATGATAGCTGAAAATGGGAAATAAATACCCCCAAGTATCTATTTACTTAGGGGAAAACTATCCTCTTTGGTTACTGAAAATGTGGTGTGTTGGGTGGTTTGGCTTAGTTCTAGAAAATACTTGAATTGTACACATAAGTCATACTTTGGATGTACATCTTTTAACAAATGTAGTGTGTATAGATTATATCTCAAGCTGTGCTTCACAGTTGGGTGAATGTTAATTCATAGACACACAATTGGTCAAAGTGCAGAGAATGAGTGATGGTCCGGTGCCCAGCCCTAAGTAGAACATATATATTGCCCCCCCCTCCTTAAAACCAAAGAGTGTCAAGGAAGAGGATTGGGAAAGGGTGAGTGCTGAAGGATGGGGAAGAATACTGGGAAGTGCTCTATTCTGGGCACAGCAAGGCTGCTGAAACTGTGACCTGATGGCAGCTATGGCTACCTGCCCAAGACCTGGAAAGTCTAGGCCCATCAACGTCCTATCATGTTACAGGAAGGTGCTCCTAGGACTCCAGCCTTCCCTGAAGAGCTCTAGGCAGCTAGTGGTTTCTGGGAGGTAGGAGTCATATTCTAAGTGGTGTGTGCTGTGGTTGTGGTACGTTGTCCTGGTGAGCTGAATTAAGTGCACTATCTATACATGTAAGCAACCCTAATTAAATGCAGTGGAATGAGCATGTGCACACACACACACATGTATACACCCACTCACACACATGCACACATTCACCTATACACACAGACACACAAATAGACACGTGCACACACAGACATATATAGTAAATGAAAGGGAGCCTGTTGGGAAGTAGAGGTTTGGCAGGAGGAGAAAAAGAATTAAGAAATAATTCAAGAAAAATATGATCAACATCTATTGCATATATGAAATTGTGAGAGAATAATTTTTAAAGTTTCTTTCTTTAAAACCTGGAAGCAAGACCATTTTGCAGTTGTTCACATAAAGGAATAATCTTTAGTATTTGCAGTATAGTAACACAATCCTGATACTTGGACATCGGATGATTACTCTCATACTCTGAGAGAAGATGGTAGATGTGTTCGTGACTCTGCCTAATGCTCTTCTGTAAGGCAGGCAGCATGGTTGGGACCATCCAAGACCTGGCACTGTCACAGCATCCCACGCGTCTGACTCCACAGGGACACAGGAGACCATGATGAAGGGTATGCTTCATTTCTTAAATGCTACACAGAATATTTGAAAGCACCAGCTCTTGGAATGGGCCTAAAGAGACCATGATTAATACTATCTGAGCAATAGCCAGACCCAGCACAGGATCATGGAAAATATGCTGTGCAACAGCATATAAACCCAGTTCGTTCCTAAACATCTCCCAGGCCAATTCATTTCTTCGCCATCTCAGGAAACAACATACATAGTCTAACATTTCTCAAGCCAAAAAGTGGAATTTTCATGTTTCTTCCTTGTCCATTGCATCCACTGACAAAGTGCACTACCTATGCTCCATAATGTGTCTGCTTCATTCTGCCTGCAGCCCATCACCTCTATCCACACTGGCTTCAGTCATGGGACCCTCATTCTTCCTGTGATGTATAGCAGGCCTGTGACCAAGTCTCCACACTTCTCTTTTTCTCTCAAATGTAGAATTCTAGTAATGTAAATCTGATCACAAAATTCCAGAGATCACATTAAAGTCACAATAAACTTGCAGTAGTTCTCTGTGGCTTATGCACAGCATATGATGACCCCACACACCCTACCCTGCTAACTCACTGCCCACTCTTCTCTCCTTGTTCTCTGTACTCAAACCTCAATACATACCACTGGTCAGAATGCATAGAACAACTTATCATAGGCTCTAGTATGCAACACATATGTCTGCAGGACAGCCCCCACCAGGAAGGCTCAGGGACAATCTCAGAAGAAAAGGCAGGGAGATTGTAAGAGTCAGAGGACAAGAAAATAAGAAATGACACCATGTCTCCCAGAAATAACAAGGAATCTAAACCCACGATAGCTCAACAATACCAGTAGACATGCTAAGATGGAAGGAGCGTATCTCACAGGTCCCCATCCTTAGACAAAGAACTATAGGCAACTAAGGACTTCTAAGAGAGGGAGAGTTTGTTTTTCATATTGATGAGCCTTTTAGTTATCCAACTCTAAGTGGTCAGCCCTGAAATGATATACATACAGGCAAAACTAAACAGACCCAGCAGGTTATATGTACTATTGATGCACTTATACATCTACGAAAAAATAACAAAGAAAATCAGGACATAAATTTGAGAGGAAGTAACAAAGGAAAGGAGACATAGAAAGGGTTGGAAGAGGAAATGGAGAAGATTGATATAATTATATTTTATTAAAAATAGATACCTGTTTTAAAAAATAAGCAGGTAGTGGGAGGAAAGCGTTCTGAAAAGAAAAACAAATGATATCAGAAAAGTGAGCTGAGTCGCTTGTAAACATGTACTGAGAATTCAGAGCAGCTGCAGCTCAGCAGACAACAGGGGGAAAAGCCTGGTGGGTATGTTCACTGTAGACGTGGAAGAACAGACAGTGAGCATGGGCCCTGAGTTCAAGGAATTTACTTTTAAAGGGGGATGAAATATTGTCTCATTGACAGAGGAAATTGAGCATGAGAAGTAGAATAAGAAAAGATTGTTTTTAAGATGGGAGTGACTGCAGTGTATTTTAAATGTTAACATTTCTAACCCATTCCAGTAAAATGTCACACAGGGTAGTAAACAATTTCAGAATACAAGTCTCTATGATGCTGAATAGGTTTGAACTTAGGATGGAAAGATTAATCTTAGGTGGGAGGAGAATGATTCTACCATAGTCTACAAGAGGATGCAGCGTGATGGACTATCAGCATATAAATTAAGTCCTGCAGGGTGGGAGGGAAGAAGAGCCTACGTCACCAATTAAGAGAAAGACATAAAATGGTTGTCAAGAGAGTTGAGAGAATTTAAATATTAAGTGCAGTGGCTAGCATTAACTGTCAACATCCCCTGGGGAAAAGAGTCTCAATCCAGTAATTAACTGTTTTGATTAGATTGACCTGGGGGCAGGCAGATGTCTTGGTTGTTAGTTAACACAGGAGGGCCAGGCCCACTATGAGTGGCACCATTCCCCACGCAGGTATTCTTAGGCAGTACAGAAAAGCCAACTGAGCAGGAGTCTAAGGCAGACAAAGTTCAAGCCAGCAAGCAGTGTCCCTCCACAGTTTCTGTCACCAGGTTGCTGCCTTGAGTTCACAGTGACATGGAAGCTAAAATGATCCCTTTCCTCCCCTGAGCTGCTTGGCTCAGAGGTTTTTTGTTTTTTGTTTTTGTTTTTGTCACAGCAACAGAAGGAAAGCAAGGACCTGAGGGAACTTGGGAATTGGAGTGGAGCTGAGCAGCAGAAATTTGTAGTCAGATTTTAAAATGATATTTATCTATGTGGTTGTCTCTCTCCAGCATTATTCAGTAGCTACAGAATCACATGTAGTTTAAAAGGGCTCTACATCTAATGAGGACCTTGGTGCTACACAATAATTCGGCAAAGGCTGCCATGTGACGAGAATGAGCTAGCAGTGCTACTTCAGAGATCCGCCTCTCCATCGTTTCCCACACTTTCATCCCCATTTTATCTCAAGCATAGTGTATAGCATATAGCAGGCATTCAGGAAAGCTAATGTTGATTAGACTGGATCTTCAGACATCAGTAACGGGAGGGAAGAGCAATGGGAGCTAAACAACCAGACAGGAGATACTGGGAAGATACAAGGAGTGCTCTTTCTTCTATCCCTGTGCCTTTTGTACTGTGACATCATCATGTGGTCTATAAACAAGGTGAGTTTCCATAACAGCTATCCAGGGAAGCATGGGGCCATGAAACACAGGTTGGGCACACTGGTAAGACTCTTTTTGAAAGTCTATAGTCCCAATCAACATGATCTACCTGATCTCGAAAGGACAATACCAAAGAAGAAACTTGTGGAAGCAGAAACTGTGTAAAGACTTTTATTAGTCACAGTGATCTGTAAATATGGATAAAATGAAAACCGTGGGAGCAAGGAAGGTCTAGAGCAGTGGTTCCCAACCTTCCTAATATTGCAACCCTCTAATGCAGTTCCTCATGCTGTGGTGATCCCCACCACCACCATAAAATTATTCTCATTGCGACTTCATAGTTGTAATCTTGTTACTTTTATGAATCATAATGTAAATATGTGGTACGACCCCAGTGAAAGGGTTGTTTGACTCCCAAAGGGGTCTAGGCCCACAGGTTGAGAACTCTGGCCTAGAGGCAAGAGCAAGCATAGCTTCTTCTAGAACTTAACCATGACAAAAGAAATAAATAACGTGTTACCCCTCTGGGCTTGTCTGGTAGAGCAAAGTGGAACTAGGAAGAGGAGAGGACTGGATGAGAGAAGGTGAAAAAACAGGAAAGGTGGGAGGGAGTAAAGCAGCAAATGTCTAAGCTGAAGCTTAGAATAATTTGATGCATTTGGAGTTGATTCAGGAATAGGAGCATGTTTTGGAATATGACTACATCAAAAACCCAGTGACAGCTAACTAGAGAAATATAGACTTAGTAAAACTTGGAACAAACAGCTGGATGCCTGAGACGCGTGACTCTTTCCCCTGAGCAGGACTTAGAACCTAGAGGTTGGAATGCCAGGAAAATGGCGGCAGGGGCAGGGGTAACTGTGCTGCCCCCTTTAGTGCTAAAAGAAACCAAGACACGGCGAGACACTAACAGAATTAAGTCACCTTGGCCTTTAAAAACTCATAAAGTTGAAGAACAAGCACTTGGGAAATTTTCACTGAGATTCTATTTTAATTTTGTACCTTCCATTCCCACCCAGCACTCTGGGCATATTCTTCCTTTTCCTTGTTAAGACTTGCTTCTCAGAAGTGACTTTTCCCTTGCTTCTGGGTCATCCTTCATAGCAAAGTATGGCATCCCAGAACAGTCACTGACTCTCATTTTTCTGTCACAAAGGAATTCAGTGACTCACCTCTAGCAACTGCATTAGCTCCTCCAGGCCAAGAGGGCACTGGCCAGAGTTTCAGAGGAAGTCATTTACTAAATGGTGCCCTTGTGGGAAGAGAAGCTTAGCAACACATAAAAGAGAGAAACCACAGATTCCATTTCTCTTCTCCTGAGTGTTGGAAACAATTAGGATTAATTATGTGTTTTTGTGTGTGAGTGATGATATGAATTTCAATGACACATATGAAAAAAAAAAAGAGTTAGGCCTATTTTTAAGTGAAATAGTTCTAGTTTAGGTCCATTATAGCTGCACAATGCCACGAGGAGATATAAGAAGATAACTAAATTATTCATATTAAAATTTTATTTGTGTTCTACTCTTTATTTTTCCTGTAAAATGTCCCTATTTGTTATTAGAACTAGCATGTTTTATAAAGAGATTTATGTTAATTACACAGAAAGATGCCTTAGTGAGAATTCTATAGTAGATTTCAGAGTTTTGTAGGGTGTGCTCTCTGTGGTGTAGAATATTTCTTGCTAATGGTTCAAGCCGTCTATATATATATACTGATCTTTGAACTCTGTGTTCATTATTATGGTTATAGCTGTGCCCAAATGGCAGCATATTATTAAAATATGAGGTAATGATTGAAGAAATGAGATATAATTATGCCTGTAAAGGAAAACAAGCCTTCTACAAGTAAGTTTTTAGAAGGCAAAATAATACCTTTAAAATGTTATGCTCAAAGTAAACACATTATGACAGATGAAAAATGCCAGCGTTTCAGACAAAGCATGGGGGAGGACCATGAATCCAGCCAGTATCAAAGGCCACCCCAAAATGTTGCTTACTGCAGAAATGTGTGCTGTCTAGAATGGCCAGTCTCCTGGGATTTCCTTCTGATACATTTGAATATTTTATTACTCAAACGAATAAATACAAAAGTTTTTGTTTGTTTGTTTGTTTGTTTTAGTTAGCTTCGAAACCTTGATGTGACCCATGAGTAGAGTCACAGCCAACTTTGCCCTAGGCCTGTCTCTTTGGCTTACGGCTGAGAAAACCTGACAAAATACCCAGCCCTGCTGCCCATTGATCCTGCTGCACTGTCAGCCCCAAGCAGTGGGAGAAACCAGAAGCTCAGAAGCTCAGGATGAGCGCCACGCCTGATCACAGCTCAAAAAGGAGACCACACTTGAGAGCTGACCCTCAGCTAGAGGTGCTGCTGATGGGACACGCGGAGGCGACGGAGGCACTGAAATTCTCTAGGCAGCACAGAAATTCCCTGTCAGGGGCGCATTGTCAGGGCTCCCTGTTAATTACATTGTTAATGTAAGAGTAAGTTGCTAACAACTGCAAGTATCTGAGTGCATTTTGGTTGGGTACAACAGTAGAGGATATATTTTAACATGATACTTTTTCCTATATAATTGTAATCAAAGATATTATTCACGAAATTATTTGGGATTATCTGCACATTTAGATACTTGTATTGGCTAGGCTTATGCTAATGCTTCAGGCTTGATTTTATAAGCCCCCTTAGGAATGTAAAAAAAAAAAGTGCTTATGAAGAAGTAAGGAAGCTGATAATGAATAGGGTATTAGGAAAAAGGAATGGCAGTGGCCAAGGTCATAGAGGAGATGAACAAAGGGACCTGAACACAGTGTTGGAAGAAAAAGGTGCTTGAATACGGAATAGGAAAATAAGGCCTAAAGAATTTCCCAAAACAAAGCAGGGGGGAATGCCCCCACCATGGAAAGGTACCACCACGACCCCAAATTTCCATTAATCTTTATGCACACAGCATTCTTCCCATCTGTGCTGTATCACTCAAAAGTAGATTTGAATGAACTATCTGCCTTAAGCCCCGAGACATCGCAGCATCATCTTGTGTATTTTAAATGCTGGAAGTCAGTCCTAGAAGAGTGTGTGTATGGGGTGAAAAAGAATATTACGAGATTATGAGTATGTTTAAGGCATTTTTCCTTAAGTGGGTTTCTCCTTCCATAAAAAGATCTTATCCAAATAGGCTAAAAGTAAAACAGGAGAAGAGGTTCATAGAACAAAGCATAGCTAGTCTCCAGACATAAAGACCACATAGGAGTGTGATGTAGCATCTCACGGTCATGTAAGTATCTATGGTACTGAGCTCTCTCACAACCACACATTCTTTGTGATAATTTAAATGGTGAGCTAGATAATTTATGTTTCTTGCATATTGGTAATGGCCAGGTTGTAGGAACATAAGATTTTTATTTGAAATTCCAATTGAATTGTGAATGCTTTATTTCTGAAAGTGGCAATTCGGTGATTTTTCTACACTATCCTGCTTTCATTTCTTCAAGGGTTGGCTTAATTTACTTCTAATAGGTTTAAGACATAGGTAGATGGCTTCTCCTGCTACTTGACATCATCTTATATGGTGGACATTGTTTCTTCTTCTTCTTTTTTTTTTTTTAACAAATTCAACTTATATTTGGATTAAATACGTGATATTGGGTTGGGTCTGATTAGTTTACCTTCTAAAATCTATTATAATTAATTAGTCAGTATTCCATGTACTTAAAAATTATTTCACATAAACTGACAGTAATTAACACTCCTAACCTTAAGTAACACAACCATGGCATGAGCAAAGGGTGAACGCTTTTAGTGGCAGAGAGAGGAATGGAAGTAGGTAATTATTTGTAGCAATGCTTTTGCTGTTGTTCAAATGAGACAGACCAGCAGTGGCAGCAGTCATTTTGCTGAATCAAAGTCTATGTTAGTCACATTATACACTGCCACAAAAGGTTGTTAAGGCTGGTATTAGCATGTACCACTGAGGACACTGGAAGGACTCGATCTGTCACACTAAATCGCCTTCTTGCCCTCAACCATTGAAGTCTCCAGCTCCTCTGACATGTCCTTTCATTAATGGCCTGGCCTTGACAACTGATCCTAATTGCCTCTGAACCACACTTCATGTATTATTGGTGTCTGCCTGCCCTGGTTCATGTCAACAAGCCACAGCACGCATAGGGTGTGCCTTTGCTGCAGAGACATTCGTATCCTTATGTTGCTCTGAGGGGCTTGAGTCTCCCTGGGAGTAAAGGAGAAAGCTAGGGATCGTCCTGTCTCTTCTTAGTAATGCCTTAATGTTGAGTTGTGCTGTGTATGTATTAAGTTTGTCTAGTGGCTCACCTTGACACTAAAACAATTATGCAGCATTCCATTAAGGCACAAATACAAATGCTTTGGAATTCGCCCTTATTGTAGGAAAGAGGTAAACTATACACTTATTGTAAGATCCTTGTCAACATCAGCACAGCTTACATTCCTGCTCAACTTCAGTATAGTTTACATTCCTTCTTGGACTATGCATAACAATTTCAATTTGATGTATGATAATGGCATAAAAGGACTATAATATTCTGTAATTTCCAGTTAGAAATATGCATTAGACCAGAACTCCTCAAAAGAAAATTATTACATGTGTGAATAGGATATTTTAGTCTTAACACTTAAAAACAGATTTATTGTACTACATTTTCTAGAAGTAGCTAAAATAATCAATTTCAGTGCATTACATGCGTTAAAAAGCCTTTATTTTATTCTGACATTTCAGGATGCATTTATAAAGGACAAAACAGTTTAGACACATTTTAATTTACAAGGTGAGTTATTTGCTCACAGAAATATATTTTAAAACCTAAACCATCACACTAGAGATGCTCATGGTATTTACTTGATTTTTGGAAGTGCTTCATTTAAAATTTACCCGATTGCTCTGACAATTCTTTACAATCATCTTTCTGAACAATGATGTGAGAGCTTTTCAGTCTTTTCATCCTTTTTTTATTTATTGAAGGGAGTGTTCTGGTGAGCCTCTTAAGCATGTAAGTTCTACCCGTGATCATAAAAAATAAATCACAGACCCTCTCGGAGGCTGGGTATCATTCAGCTTCTTCTAGACAGTGACATTTGGGCCACTAACAGCATAATCATGGTTATCACCACAAATTGCTCCATGTTTGAGTTTTAATGTTATAAGTAAATTATGCCACTGGATAAAATATATGTTTCTTTGGGAATTAAACATGTTTACTTCAGCAATGTGGCCGTGGAATAGCATATAGACTTTAAGCTTCTTTCGTGTAGTTTTACTGCCACCTTCTGAAGCCTAGAAGAATCGTTCTCAAGGCTAGCTATCTGACTCTTTCAGAGACTTCTCTGGTGACCATTTGCTACAAAACTTCAGTCAAGCACTGCAAATGTGGAGACCCTCTCATTTGGGTCACATTTATTGTAAGCTGATTTTAAGCAGTTACAAGTGGTCGTAAGTCTCCAACACCAGATAAAAATACAATTCCTCTTTTCATTTTATTCCTAAGAACCCCCCCCTTTTCTTTCTTTTTTTTTTTTTTTTTGTAAAGTGGAGTTTTTGTCAAAAAGCTCAACTGATACAAAGCTGATTCAGGAATGCAACTTATAGAGCAGGAACCGTGGCCTGGCAGAAGTGGGACAGTGGTGGCCACAGCTGGGATGGTGACGAGGGGACAAATCCTTTCCCATCATTCAATCAGACAGTCTGCCCTTCAGCAGAACAGCCAGCCCCCTTGACTCTTCAGAATTAGTGAGATTAGCATGAAGCACATAATGCGGGATGATGGAATTTGTCATAATTTGCATTGTCCTGGAAAAATTCGGGTTGATAGAGCGATGCATCTTGGAGCCTGTCATGTCCCACGGGCAGGTCACAGAGGAAGCTTGGCAGAAATAATTTTGTGATATGTGCATCAGTTGCAAATGCTTCATAAGCAATTTGTCAAAGAATAAAATAAAACAAATAAGAAGACGCTAAGAGTACAAAGCCAAGGCATTTTAAAAAGCCTATCAAAGAATTGGCCATGCCATTCCCTGTTCCATGTGCTCTGTATTTAGTCAAATCACACAATGAGTGGCTTCATTCTCCCTTTTTTCAAACTCCCTAAAGTCCTAACAGTCTCTCCTTTCTCCATGGTACAACTGTATAAAACATTGGAAAATGCACGTGGATTTCCACAGAGATTATTTATAGCCATTCCTTACAGGAATGGTCTGACACCATCCCATTAGGAAAGGATTTCTGAAAGATTGCTTCTGACCTTGCTAATGTTCCCAGACTTCACATAGAAAAGGATAATCGGTGCCTGGTTGACAAAACGAACATGACAGTGTTACTTATCTGCAGCAACATTTCTGGAAACGGGCATGAAGAATTCCGACAAGCAAGGGAGCGTGCTTATTTAGCAGAGCATCCCAAGAACGAAAGGTCCAATGTCAGGTACTGTACGGGGCATATTTATGGAGAGCCTGACAGTGATGCCACTGGCCTCAGTATTTAGGAATTTCTTCTACGCAAGAATGCTGTAGCTAGTGTTTTCAGGTTATGTTATTTATCATTTCAATATCTACTTATGCTGCAGAGACATTTTGTGATGCCTCCTGTATTTGTCTTTATACATCTCAAACAAAAGATTAATGCTGGCAGCTCAGCAACACTGATCTCTTATGACAGTTGAACATTTGTAGGTTGAGGGTTTAATATGAAAAAAAATTAAGTGCAGAGTTTAAGGAAAATGAAAACAAAGCCATTTGCTACAATTGGATTTATAATAAAAATGTTGTTTTATACTATAGAACTAGATAGGAAGAACACTCTGGTTTTTTTTTCAGATGGTTATAATTGTGAAATTAGACTTTATGAAAACTAAAATTACCCCGAGGCACAGCTCAACAGGAATAAATCTTTCAACACTAGGTATCTGGAAACACGACACACACGAAACCAATAGTGGACTACAATTACAAGCAAATCAAGAGGAGCTGTGAAGTTTTTAAAAAGCATTATTTATTGAGTTCTATAACATGAAAGTGACTCCACATGATGTAGTTCAGACCATTCTAAATCATTTGTTGTTCTCAAAATAATCGCTCTCTATCTAAGCCTTGCATGTTTCTGAGCTTGACCCCCAACCCCCTGCCCTGTCTGTAGTCTTCAAAACCGGCTACTTTCAAACAAACTGTTTTACTAATGAGAGATAATAACTGCTTCATGGCAGCAGTTATCAAAAGCTAGTTTTTGTGAACATTAGTTCCCAGATACATCATCTCTTGGCTCATAAGAGTTTTTAAAAAATAAACACTGTTTGGTTATTTGTTATAACTCAGACCTATAGCTTTAGAAGATACCTTGTATATTTGTTCCCTTAAAATTTGGAATTTAAGACTCAATTTTCCTCATCGTGTGCCATCTTTCCTCATCTTGTTTGGCTATTTTTTACCGCCCCCCCCCCTTTTTTGCTGGATACTACTATGAAAAAGTAATAGAGATACCTGTTGCCTACATTGCTTTCTTACCAGGCATGAGCATGTCGAGCCAGTTGACTAGTTTGTGCTTAGCATGTTCCTTTACATGGAAAAGCCATATACTTTTCCATAATCTTTACTGAGAGAAAAATATACCTGTTTTACCTTTATTGATAGAAAATTATGTTAGAGGACTTAAAAAAAAAAGAAAGGAAGGAAGGAAGGAAGAAAGAAAGAAAGAAAGAAAGAAAGAAAGAAAGAAAGAAAGAAAGAAAGAAAAACTTAAAGCCCTCTTCCCCAACACTTTTTACAAACTTCTCATAGCCAGGGGATTTATAAATCTGCTTTTAACCCAAACTTTTCTAAGTACCTTTAAGCTTCAGGAACCTATCACTAAGGTTCGACCCGCTCCCCCAGCCTAGCCCTTCTGGTTTTCTGCTGCCGTAGGAGGCTCATTCGGTCATCTGCACACTCACTCACGCTGTGCTTCCACTGTTTATGGAGCTGCGTCTGCGTCCTTGAAGGATGTCATGTAAAAGTTTATCTCCCAGAGCGACAGAGAGTGAAGTAAACAGAGGAGGCAGAATCAACACGTGGGCTTAAGAGACATGCGCCGAGCACCCTCTCCAGAACAAATGGCACCCACACCCTGCAAAGAACCTCAGAAAACGAAGAGGTAACAAAAGACTGCCCTAACAGACTACCATCACATCTGCAGGGGTCCAGTTCTCAGGCGGTGATGGAAAAAGTCCTCCTTGCTGCATTGGCAGAGTACTTGGAACTCCCCGAGGTAACGGAGAAACATGTGGTTTGTGGTCTTTAGCTCCTACCTAGCCTGGGATACAACCCAAATGGCTAATGGGTTGAGAATAAGGTTGTGGATTTTGCCTGAGACAGACGTCTTGGTGCTGTGCACTCCATTTGCTTTCTGTTCTGCTTTAACTAACCTGTCTTTAAGAAATGCGATGCCTCAGGGATGATTAACGAATCTTGCAAGCTTTATCCAGGCTGCTGAAGCTTCGCCCCTGCTTCTTTGAGAGATCACCTTGATTTTAATTCGGCTTGTTAGAATTGTGTAGGGTGGAAAGGAATTCTCAAGGAAAACATATCACCGATGAAGTGACAATCAAGTCAGCCAGATCTCACTAGGAAAAAAACACGTCATAGGGATGTCTGTTTTATTTCTTACAGGACAGGTAGTTAACCTCTTTGAACAAAGAAGAATGCAATAGGATGTCAAGTATTTATTTCCAAACAGAGGGAAAATTAAGAACTCACTTAAGTTAAAAAAAAAAATCATTAATTTGGGGTCAGGGAGATGGCTCCACTGTAAGAGCACTTGCTGTTCTTTTAGCGGACCTGAATTCAGTTCCCAGCACCCACATGGTAATTCACAACTATGTATTACTCTAGTTCCAAGAGAGCCAATGACACCCGCTTGTCTCCCTGGTACCCAGATATGTAGGCGGTACACTTACATATATGTAAGCACCCACACATACATTTAAAAAATTAAAATTCATCAAAAAGCAATTATTATTATTATTTTAAAATACTTGGTTTCTATAAATGTTTTTAAAAGTTGGTACTCACAAATAAGACAAAGGGGTAGGAACAAAACGTGCTCTTCAGTGACGCACTAACTTTTCTCTCCACAAGTGTAGACATCTCTAATGTGTCTAATTCATACATTTTGGAAGATTCCTTCCTAAATATTTCTTTTATATCTGTTATAAGTTTTCATCTTTTAATATAAAAATTATTTTGTTCATGGGTCAACTCTGACATACAACCATAAATTCTTTTTATTAGGATAATAGGAGGGAAAATATTTCTTCCCTTATCCAGTCTTACTTTACACAGCCAAACCCCGGTCCAAAGGGGGATTTATTTGCTGATGCAGAATATATATATATATATATATATATATATCACATTGAATGTATTTCTGACCTTATAAGGTTAGCATATCGAAACATTCTCTATTTTTCTCTTCATTAATCTTTACCCCACTTTTTAATACCTATTGGCTTATTTATGGCTACTTTTGCTGGTGTGAAACACCACAACCAAAGCTCCTTGGGGTGGGAGGGGTTTATTCCACTTACACTTCCATATAACAACAGTTCATCTTCTGAAGCAGTGAGGACAGGAACTTACGTAGGGCAGGAACCTAGGGACAGGAGCTGATGCAGAGCCCATTGGGGGTGCTGCTTACCTCTTGCACCTCATGGCTTGCTCAGCTTGCTTTCTTATAGAACCCAGGACCACCAGCCCAAGGATGGCACCACCCACAATGATTGGGCTCTCTCCCATCAATCACTGATTAAGAAAATGCCCTACATGCATGCATACAGCCAGGCTTATAGAGGCATATTCTTAATCGAGGTTCCCTCCTCTCAGATGACTTTAGCTTGTGTCAAGTTAACATAAAACCATCCAGCCAGTACACATATTTATATATTTTCCTATCATAGTATATTATGAAGACAAGGCTCCTTGAAGTACTTCAGGCTAAGAATTTTGCCTTAGTCAAGAAAAAGGCATTTTGTTTCCTTTATGGGTGTTGCTCTTATCCCTGATGAATGGATCAGAGGGATTGGCTCTCATCAGGTTACCTGGACCTGATGAGGATCAGGCTGTGTGCTGAGTACATTACTATTATGTAAAGTGCTCAGTTTCTACGACTGCAGGCCAGTTCCTGAGTGAGAACAGATCACAAATTAATTATATGGTTAAATGAGGTGATCAGAATGCACAGGACAAGAAAAAATATCTAGAAAACACAGAGCATCCTGATGTTGTGTTATCCCCCAGTCCTGCTTTAAAAATAATGGATTGTTGGGGTTTCGTGGGTGCAGCTTCCCTGTCATATAGAGAAGACACATTCTTGCAGCAGATACCCTGACAATCTTTCTTCCTCCCTTTCCACAGTGTCCCCCAAGACATAGGTGTGGGGTTGTATTGTGGGAATATCAACTATGGCCTGGAACCCCACAGTCTATTGATCTCTCTTCATTTTGACAACATGCCAACAGAGATGATGGAAATTGTACATGGCCCCTCCCCTAGATTAGGAACTTTAAGCAATTAATGGCATAAGAGAGAGAATCACTCTTCCCCAGGGATGAGTACCAAAGCAGGCTATGTAAACACAAATGGCCTGCTCTGAAAATATATACATTCAAGCAACACTAAATAAATTCACCAAGTTGTATGTTTCACATATATTAGCAATTATCATTTCTTTAAAAGCCATGAATTTGAGAGGGAGTGAGGGGGTATGGAAGGACTTGGAGGGAAGAGAGGAAAGGAGGAAATGCTATAAATACAGCTCATATGAGTTTAAAAAGATAGAGAAAAAATAATGGGTTCTAGACTGGGGGTCTAAGACAGGAGAGAACAACCTACTGCCTACACTTAAGGGAGGTATAAAGACACCATCACCATATTAAAGAAACAGAGCTGAAGAAACCACTACTGTAACTAACCTGTGGAGCTGTCTCTGCCTACTATCAGCTTATGTTATTGTAATATATTACATATGCACAGGGTCAAAGACAGTTTTCTAGGGTGTTGGAAGTTCCCTAAGGGGTGTGTGTGTGTGTGTGTGTGTGTGTGTGTGTGTGTGTGTGTGTGTGTGTGTGTGATCTTCCCAATAAATAAAAGCCAACCATGAGCTTTTATTAAAATGCTAACCATGGATTGTACATGACGTTGAGGTATTTTGGTGTTGGTGATGAAATTCTGGAGGATCCATTCCTGAGCTTCGAGAGGAGGGAAGGACCATATGCAGAGGGAGGTCCCCAGAGACACAAGAGAGCTGGGAACAGCTATACATATCCGTCTTGCCCCTAACCAAGAAAGTGAGCTAATGTGAGAGTAAATGGCCCAAAAGGATGGCATGCCCCTTCTAGACCACAGTTATCCTACCAAAAGAGAGAAAGTCTTGGATGTAAAAAAAAAAAAAAAAAAAAAAAGCCAGGGACACCTGGCTCCACTAAGTACTGAAGCCACTCTTAACTGCAAGGTGGTCTGATGACCAAAGGTGGCCTGGAGCCAACGCTCACATCTATGTAGACTTGCAAAGCTTCTTATGAGGACCAATGCTCCTCAAATATGCCACTTAATCCTCAAAGCCACCCTTTAAGGGAAAGTTAGAGCCCTCATTTAAGGTACAGAAATGGATTCAGAGAAACTGTGTAATGTGTCTGAAAGTGCCCAGCTAATAACTGGGGGAGTAACAGTACAACCTCTGTTCCATGTGACTCAAAATTTATTTTCTTATCATATGATATTTCTTATCTTTAGGGGAAAAAGGAGCCCAACACAAGAGGGAAACCTGAGTTACCCAAACAGACTGCAGAAGAAGATTCAGGTAACAGGAATAACAAAATGCAATGGACTGGCCTGCAAGTGATTTTTATAAGAGAACAGAAGAATTTCTCATAATTTTAGTGAAATAAAGGTGATAGAAGTTGCATGTGGTATTGTCTGCTTGGTACAGCTGACACATCCCACCAGCCTGAACACTGTTTTTTGTTTGTTTATTTGCTTTCTTGTATTCTGTTTGTTTGTTTGTTTTCTGTTTTTTGTTTGTTTGTTTTTAAAGACGGTGTCATAGTATTTAGACTCTCGAACACTTGGACTTAAGTTGTACACAACTACACCCAGCTACAAAAAAGTGTACTCTTAAATGTAAAGTGTCTAAGCCGTGAGAGGCACTGTTATGTGATATAAATAGAATTGAAAACAAACAAAGAACAAAAATAAAGCCAAGGTGATTCATTATATGTGAGACTATCTTTACCGGAAGCTCTGAGAGGCCAGTGAAGTCTATCCAAGATGCCTACCGCAGCCTTGCTCTGTAACCCTGCTTGAAGAAATCACTTTGCAGACCAGGCTGGCTTGGGACTCGTTCAGTCCTCCCTCCTCTTCCTACAGGGCCATGGGATTACAGGTGTGCGTTCCCACGCCCACCCTGGTGCCCCTGTTGGAACTCTGCAGTACAAGTTCCTTACGTGTGCTGGGTCTAAGAGAGTAACTGACACCTTCAGACTTGATGTGCAGTAGAGGCTTAGGGATGAGCAGCTGAATGCATGAGTCCTTTTCTGTCCAGTATTCACAACTGCCTTTCTACGAAGAGTGGTACCTGATCGGGGGGCTGATATATTTGGCAAAGGAATGCACCTTGAGAAGTCATAACTTTGGGAAATTCCAGAGAAACAAAAGTGAGTTTCTTGGTTACCAGCCTCCTGTTTAAGTCAAAAGGCAAATCTCCTTTTAATTATTTTAACTTTTTAGTGAAAACTTGTTATTAGACCATGTTTTCTATATTCACTTAATTATTTGGGGGTCGAATATATCAAGACATTTAAACAGCAATATTTAAATAAGATTTTGACATTATTTTTCGCAGGTTTTTCATTTTTGACTTTCTGAGCTGTGCAGGCAGGTATAGCCTGACAAATGATTACGTTTAGAGGCTTGAGAGAAAGGAGTGATTAGATGCAACCATGGGATCCATAAATAAGAGCAGGCTTTAAGACAGCAAGATCCAGGTGCCTTTTTGAGTCTTAAAAGATGGTCCACTCCGAGTTAGAAAGGCAGTGGGAGTAAGGCTTGGTGACAATTACTTATCTATTTCTGCATTATATTTATTTACTTATAGATTCATTCCCTGGTAGGATGCATAGAAAAATAACAAATTCTATCCAATAAAGATCTAGTGAAGCTAACCATTTGCTATTGTATCTGGAATAAACTGAGTTTTTATTTCTTTAAAGGTTTATTTTTATTCTTAATTACTATATGTGTCTATTTCTGTGTATAGATGTGTACATGTGGGGAGGGGGAGGCCAGAAGAAGACATAACATGATCCCCTGAGATGGAGTTATAGGTGGTGAGATCTCCCTGATGTGCGTGTAGAAACCAAACTCAGGACCTCTGCAAGTAGAGCAAGTGCTCTTAACCACTGGACTATCTTCCCCATCATAACTTGAACTTTTAAAAGCCAATTGTTCACAATGATAATTATGGATAAAATTGAGAGAATTCATAGAATTCCCATCTTCGATGAGCAAAGAATAAGAGAGAAAAATAATTTTACCTGATATATTTTGCAATTCTTTATTAAATTAAATATTAAAATATCTAAACTCGAAACTTGCACCTTTAAAATCTTTTAAATTGCTTGAAAAAATAATCCTCTATAACTGTTACAGCTCAGAATGAAATAATTAAAATTTTATATTTGGATTATTATCATGAATATCAATGGACATTCTGGGGGTATACACAGTTGTGTGCTACCAGACCAGTCATCCGTATAATTTTCTTTCAACTTTTGAAACTCTAACCAGTTCCAAAGTTTCACCTAAATCCCATCTCCTCCAGGGTGCTCGCATTCTATCTATCATTGCGAGTGACTTTTATCTGTCCTAATTTCCACTATAGTTTCTTGTTCAAATTTCTTTGTCCTATCAATTGCAGAAACTTACTTAAGCTGTTTAAGCAACAGTAGCGTTTACTAGTCTGAGGCTATGCTTTCATTGAGAACAAATTAGAAATTGGCTAGTCCTGAAAAGGTAAATAAGGCTTAGAATTAGAGCCAGAAACTAAAAATCAGAATACTCAAACGCCTCAAGCAGATGTCTTAAATAGTAGAAAAGTATTTCTCTCAACTCTGGAGGCAGGGAAAGTCGATGGTCTCTCGTTTGGTCTCTGGTGAGAAGTCTTCCTATTTCGCAAACTCTCCGCATCCTCACATTGCTTTTCTCCGTCTGTGTAATGTAGAATATTTCTTTTCCCTTTCTTATAAGGTCACCGATCTTGCTGAATTAGGGGCTCACTTTTATGGGCTTGTTTAACTTTAATCACCTCTTAAGAGCCCTGTCTTCAAATACAGCGAAGGCAGGGTTTAAGACTCCAGCGTTATCGATTCGGTGGGGGAAGACACGGTTCAGGCCAGAGTAGCGTGCTTCCTAGACGCAGGGCCTTTCTGTAAGCACTTTACATTTATTAAATCTTTGATGCTCACAAAAATATGAAATAGTAACTTGCCTGAGAAGTAATGCGCTTCCGGCTCCAGCCCCTGCCCTCCAGTGCTGAGGTAAATCCCCTGTGAGAAGCCAGGGGTCCTCCCATGGCGGCCTCTACTTAACCCCAGAGCGTTCCATGTTATAGCATTTTTAATCCCCTCCCTATAAGTATGAGGAACACGCTTCCATTACCCACGTGGGGCAGCTTTGCCCTAGACCGGAAGAAACCAGGGCGGGAGGGAAGAGAGGGGAGACGTTTATTTCCCTAACTTCAAAAATGCCTGGGCTCTGTTTCCGTTGTGCTCACCCAGATGCTACTGCGGTTCTCCACTCTTGGCATCTCGACTCCGATGTGCTCCTGAAAACAAGTTTAGTTATTAGAAGCATATTTTTAATAAAATGTTTATCTTCTCCTTCTGAGGAAATGTTTGAAAAGCCTATCTTTTCTTCAAATTGTGGAAAGGCTTGGAAAGGAAGGCAGTGTTTTGGTTTTAACTCATGGGCCATCATTTGAATCCCTCTGTGCCTAAAGGAATTGTGTGTGGTTTTGGAAACAGGGCAACTTTGGAGGTTTTGGGTGAGTTACATAACATCCAAGGTTAGCTGAGGTGACACTCCTACGTGTTTGGCTTCCAGTGACCTCCTAGGAATATTCAGACCCCCACCTCAACATTAACTTCTCTCTGGTCAGACCAGTAACTAAAGACCACGCGGTTTTGGTTTATAGGTCAGTGATCTTGGCTTCCACCCCTAAGTCTCCCAGTTCACAAACTGTGACCTTCAGCAAGTCATTCAGCTTCTCTAAGTCTGTCCTAAGCTGTAGTGAAATGGAGACTGTGCTTTCATTCTAAAATTGCAAACTACAGAGTGATGTGCCTTTGGTCGCTTGTCTGTTACATGTTCAACAATGGTGCCCCTCTCTCCCATTTGAAAAAGCTTTGAGAGTTTCAAGATACTGGGAAGTTAGAGTTTTCCTATTTGTCTTAGGAAATAAAATAAAGCAAGTCTCTAGTCTTGGATACCAAATGCAGTGACTATGCCCAAACCAGTTATGACAATCAGTGTTATAAGTAGCTATAACGGGACTGGTTGATGGGCAGTGAGTAGAGACTGAGACATGTGTGTACCATTGAGTTCTGTGTTTCTGCCCAAATTTCAGAAACCATAGCCCAAGTGTTTCTGTTCACCGCTGAAATATTCTTGTTTATAAGGAATAATAACCAGCGGATGAACTTGCCGGACCTAGATGGGCCCGATTCACAGGCTCTTCTCTCCGAAAGCATCCTTCTGCCTCAAGAGGACATTGACTGAAGATCAGGGCAAGCTACATTTTCTCAAAAGTGTCCCTTTTTCTTCCATATTTCCTGCTTTCAAACTTAACCCCAATGGATACCATTCTTGTGTTGTATAAGGAAGAGCAGTACCAGCTGTGCAAATCAAATCCTGCATGGTGGTAAATGTTTTGAAACATATAGAAACATACACATAATGATGTCATTAAGAGCCAGTGAGATGTCTCAGTGGATAAAGTCACTTGCCGCCAATCCTTACTACCTGAGTTTGAAACCTAGGACCCACAGAGTAGAAGTAGATAACTGACTCCAAACAGTTGCCCTTTGGATCCTGTGCACCTAACACAATCAAAAAAAGAAATATAATACAAGTAATTAAAATTTTTATATAAAAATATAAGAATACAAAAATTGAGTGACTGACCTCTATTGAAGTAGACTTACTCCTACTGACTAAAAAATACACTAAATAAATCTAAATATTTTGTACTCAAAAGCTTCTGGCATTGTGTAAGTCCCATTTCCCCCCTGCTTTTTGTGATGATTTAGTCAGATCATACAACTCAATAAGTTAGCTTTAAAAAGTGCTTGGAGTTAGAGAGATGGCTCAGTGGCGAACAGCACTGACTGTTCTTGTAGAGGACTCAGATTTTGTTCCAAGCACCCAGATGGCAGCTCACAGCCATTATAACTTCAGTTCCAGGCCACTCAGTGCTCTCTCTTCACCTCCATAGGCAGAAAGTATTCACATAGGACATGTACATACAGGAAGGCAGTATATTCTTACAAATGAGAAAATGAAATAAATCTTTTAAAAATAGATTAAGCACTAACTCGTCACTCTAGTAACTAGTTATAGAGTGGCAGAGAAAAGAAGTATAAAGCTAAAGGGGTTAAAATGTCTTAATCTAGAAAGGAATCTTGAAAAGGAACTAATGCCTTCCAAGTTATGAGAGAACTTCAGACCTTCTCTAGGCATGTGTCCTATCTTTATAACAAGCTGCACAATGACTCTGCAGACTATGCTAGAAAACCAATGACCACATGGCAGGTTGGGTCTAAATGTGGCTTCTACACTCGATAGGGGCCACATAATGTCACACACAAATTATCAAACTGGAGCTATTTGGAACGCTTCAGAGTCTGATGCTGGCAGGATTGGAAAAGACACAAAAATGCGAACAGAGGGATACTCGTGGGAATAAGAGTAAGTGCTTGATGACTTTAAAAAAAAAAATAGCAGCAGCAGAGAACTGCCTGACACAGAAAAGACCCTTAATTCTCCCTACAGATTTAGTCTCATGGGTAAGAGAAAAGCAGAAAAGAACTCCCACTCTGGTGCATGACCCTTGGCACACGTAAGTAAAAGTGACTGAGTCCAAGCCCAGGCGTCTTGCCCAGCCTGATGAGCAGCTCCTCCCTGTTCACTCTCCACGGTTTACAAGGCCTTTTGGAAGCAGGCCTTGGCAGCCGAGTTCCACTGCTCGCAGTGCTGTCTGGCTTTCTGTGTGCTTTATACAGTGCAGGCATGTTTCTACTGCCTCGGTTACCATTTTTCATTTCAGCTCATCTTTTACGTACCTAGATCCTTGGTGCCCTGCAAAAGGATGACTGGCATCGTCATCATAATTTTGCCATCTCACTGGTCACACATGCTACTGAATTTCTATGATTCCACTCCGTTCTTTTTGTTCATTCCTTAATGATTTTATGTGTATCATATAAGCACATGTGTGTATAAAGTCCTGTAATGCTTAGGGCTAGGCATGTAGCTCAGTGGCACTGCATGTATGTATTATGCCCAAAGCTTGGGTTTGATCCCATAGGCATGCTGAAAAGGAAAGTCTCTAATGTAGTAGCCCGGAGCAGTGCCAAGTACTCTAAGCCCTGAGCAGTGAGGGACAATAGAGAACTTGGCCTCTTTTAGATATTCAATACCAAACAGAAGTAACAGCAAACATTCTTAGCATTTACTAGTGAACTGGCACTGACCAGAGGATATTTGACTAACACTGAGCAAAGTTTACTTATGTGAAAGTTCAAACTCCAGATAGTTCACAAAACAAAATAAAGTAGAAGTTATACTATACTTAGAGTTTCATGGTTATTCAGTAGCCAGACTTTCACTATTTAACTTATCTCTTTTTATTACATCTACCTACAAAGCCAGTGAAAACTAGTCAAAGCAATATAACAGCTAGCTGTGCTTTCTGTTTCCCTTTCCCTCTGCAAAGGCTCCTCTACGTACAGTGCTGGATGTAACTGTGTGCTCGATACACATCTACCTCAAACTCCCTTAGCATCATATGTGGAATGCTGCGGTTCTCTGTATTTGATAAACATCTGCACCAGCTACCCTATGTGCCTATATGGTTGTTCAAATAGCAAACACAGCTGAGCAGCTGTCCGTGCACTGATCATGGTATAAGATTTTACGGACCACCACTCCTGTAGCTGTTAAGTTTTTAAATTACACATGCTCTCTCTCTCTCTCTCTCTCTCTCTCTCTCTCTCTCTCTCTCTCTCTCTCTCTCTCTCTCACACACACACACACACACACACACACACACACACACACACACACACTGTCTTCCTACATACACCCTAGAGCACCAGTATTCAATAAACAAACAAAAAAGTAAGAAAAAAAGTAGAGTAAAAAAAAAAAGTCAGATCTAGAAGTATTCTTGTGAACCCTTCAGCATCAATGAGACTATTTAGGGTTTGGTTTCACTGACTCACTTTACATTTTCACGTTAGTTCAAAACACTGCTAAGAATGTACTGTCATCACAGCAACTTTTTCAGCTTACTGAGTTTCTTCTCTGTTTTTTTTTTATATATATATATTCTTTCTATATGTTACCTATCAAGACACAGAAGTGTGTATTTCCAAACTGACACCTTATTCTATTAGAAGAATTAAGGATATGTTTTTAAGGACTGTACTTTAGTCTCAACTAGAAAACCAAGAGCATGGGATTTGTTAACGCCGGAGGCATCTTTTCCTGGGTGCTAGCATCTTCCGACGTCTTTGCCCCATGGAGCAGAGAAGGAGGAAGTGATGTGGAGGCGCCCACCGACCTTGTCCTTCTCTGCTTTGCCCCCTGCGCAAAGGAATCTGTCAGGTCCCATTCCTTCCTTTTAACACATCTAATGAATGTCAGCTACATTTGGCTGCATGTAGGCATGTGTAAGACTGTGGATGCCTTCAAGGCAAAGAGGATATTCTAAAAAAAAAAAAAACCGCATTTTAAGAGTTATCAAAAGGAAGTATTTTGGCTTTCTATCACTGAATTACGAGTTGTCTCTGTTTTCTTTCTCTTTTTTTTTTGTTTTTTTGTTTTTGTTTTTGTTTTTTATTTGTCTCCATTTTCATAGGGATGCATTTTACAATTAGACTGGGCTTGCTCTACTTTACAGGGAATTCTGGGATTTCATATTTTATTTGATTATTGTTATGGCCTACTTCAGTTTGTAGTCATTTTACTATCTTTATAGTAAAAGATGTTTATTGTTATTTTGTGTTTTCAGACTCAAGGGCTTCTAACTTATACTTGGTTATCTTTTCAGATAGGCTATATATGGCTGGCCTCCTGCAGTCCGTAACAGTATACTTATTTAAGCGATCACTATGAATGTGCACTTTCACCCAGTCCTTTGTGAGTGCCTGACACACTTTTCTAAACTCTGATTTTCACATTTTAGTTATAATGTGTTTATCAGAGACCAAATATTTTCTCAATGCAATATTCTCTGAACTCCAGCAGATGTAGATACTCTGCCCTTCTGTCCCCAGGACACTGAACACTGCACGCATCTTTATACTACTGGGAAATCAGTTTTGGCCTGAGGTCATATTTGCCTCTGTATTTTGATGTCTAGATCAGTAAATATTTGCTGAGTGAATTAAACCACAAATTGTATATGTGTTGTGCTAAACTGACATTTTATTTAAAGTTCATTCCAGCATATGTAACATACAATTATTATATGTAAAATAATATTTTGAATAATAACTTGTGAAATAAAAAATGGAAAATTATGAGGGCTGTTGCACATGAGCATTCTTGGATTCGCAGCCACCCACTGACTCTCAGGGCAAGTTCAGCAGAACAGTGTGGGAAGTGAGGGTGCTACTTACAGAATTTTTTACTAACCTCATGTAAAATTAAAAACAGTAAGCTCTTTTGGTTTCAAACAGCACCTGTAAAGCAGTGTTTCTAGAGAACTCCATTAACTAAAGAGATTCCACTAGGGCTTCCACTTGGCCACAGGATAGTGGTAAGAAAGATATTCTCCAGTTGGGACAGGTCAGTAGAAACTCGAGATGCTATTTTCAGCAAAGCTTTGCTAATAATGAGTGAGAAACTGGCATTGCCTGTAGCAGGGGAAAAAAGAATTTAGGTTAAATGAAGGTCAAATCAAATCTAATTTCCAGTGAGAAAATGACTGTAAAGGAAATAAATTAATTCTCGGATTCTTTCTTGATGCAGCATTCAAGAAACACTAGATTATGTCTTGAAATGGAGGTTGTTCCTCGCTCAAGAGCAGAAAAGTATATGACATCTAAGAAGTGTTTATTTGTATATTTTAATAATAAATGAAGCTTGACCTCTATCAATGAATGTTTTTCCTTCTGTATAAAAATGGACCACAAGCTAAAGAAAATTACATGTAGCAAGAATTTTGAATTTTTATTTCTTAAAAAAAAAAACACAAAAATATTATAAGAATGTGGTTTTGTTTTGATCCCAGGTGTGGGGATATGGAGTTTCTTCAGACTGCTTGAAGCAGCTGACTGTGATTTGTCTCCTGCTCTAGCAGAAGTGTGGTTGTGCCAGCTGCAGATAGTTTCTGTGATTGTGTGTCGATTGGAATTCTGGGACCTTTTCAGAGGATCTATGAATGCTAGAGACTTGCTGGGTGAGGGTAGCTGGGAGGTCATTAGTCATTTAGGAAGATCGGCTGCAGTTTGTTAGTAGCCCTGGTCAAAGAAGAAACTAAAGGAAAGAAGTCAGATCCATGTATCATCTTCTCATTGAAGGACCATGGTAAGGAATGAGATATATTCATAAAATTTCTGAGACCTCTAGCTGAACTATTATGTGTAAGTATATTACTATTAGAGTTAGTTGGTATGATATTTGAATAAAATAATTTTTGAATTATCAAAGGCAGTGAGATTATATCCTTTGAGAGGGCTCTGTGCATTAGAAAGTTCCCACATCCGGTTCCTTTTGTTTCAAACAAGGCTCTTACTTTTGAACGATAAATATCCACATATAACTGTAATATCTAAAACGTGAGCATTTTCACTTTTCTTCCTTACTTAAGTCTAAACTATTAAATTTCAAATTATTACTAAGGACAGATTTTTGCACAATTCTTGCATCTCCACTTGGTACCTTATGATGAGTAAGACCTATAACAATCTAGTGACAGATTGCTAGAAAATAGTTTGGCCACGATACACAGCAGGGCCCATGAAAAGGCTTAGCACATAAGGCCTTGACTCTCAGGCCTGAAAGCTGGGTTCCAGCCCTAGGACCTGGGTGGAAAGAGAGAACCACCTCTGGGAGGTTGTCTGCTAACTCCATACTCATGCCATGGTGTGCACGCACACACACACACACACACACACACACACACACACACACACGTACCATCTTACACACATTCACAACCATCACATATACACATTTTACACAATTCACATGAATCATATATACTTATATATTCACTTCATACACACACATTCATCCACATTATATATGCACACATCTTACACACACAAACACACATCATAACACATTCACATCACATGTACATCTATGTCATATACATACACATCACAATGAACACATCTTATACACATAAACCATAACGCACACATAGTTCACAAACATCACATGTACACACATCACACATACATCACAATCACACACATCCCCATCATACACACACATATCTTCTACACATAAACACATATCACATGAACACATATCACACATACACACCCATCACATGAATGCACACACACACATCACATATTTAAATCAATAGTAGAGTTTTGGCAAAGCAAGTACAAAGTCCCAAATTGACAGTCAATATCATCAAAACTTAACTCATTTAGAATTCTTTGAAGACTAAGTCAGCAATGACAGGCTACGTATGCTCTGAGTCACTAATAGTTGAAGGTTTTTATGGACCATGCTTAGTTTATAAACATTTAGGAAATTATGTGAAAACATACAGTCTCACCTTTGGAATAAGCAATCTAGAAGCCACCATGTATAAATTGGTTTAAAAATATTTAATGAAAAAAATAGCACAAATTCATATCGCTATATTAACTGTTGTAGAATTAGAAGTTATAGGCAGTCTTCCTAATATTGCACTAGGGTTTTTTTCTGTGTTTTTTTGTTTTGTTTTGTTTATTTGTTTGGGTTTTAGGGTTTTTGTTTGTTTGTTTGTTTATACATCAACTCCAAGATAGTAAATACAGAAAAAAAAGTAGTAGGGCTATGCACCAGGCTACATGATAGTTGTTCTTTATATGACATTACCTTTTTATGTAAAATTGAATTAAAAAATAATTTAATCCATACTTTGAACCACTTTTAAATTAAAAGTTTCATTCTCAAGAATTCTTCTATTTTTATGGGATGAAGTTTTTCAGGTCCTAGAATTGACAATAAATCCAGTTAAGAGCCTTTTTTTTTCCATGTTTTAAATTGAGTTGGAATTGTTTTCTTTTCCAATGGATTTACATATTTGTAGCCCTACTCTATGCAGACACATCACTGTACCCAAAGCTCTTCCACCACATATGCAAATGTTGTGCCTAATGATCCAGAGAAGCAAATATACACTTCAAATGCATGAATTGTGAGTAATAAATAGGGAAGAATTCTGTAATGATATCTAGAGGACCATATGAAAAGACAAAGACAAGGGTCTCCAAGCAAAGCAAGGAGGAAATTGGACCCTAAAGACAACAAAATCTTTGGGGTAAGACTGCATTTCATATCAGCCCCATGGGATGTGGGAGCCAGGGGATGTGTGGTTTGGAACACTGCTCTCCTCTTCCTCCTCCTCTCCTTCTCCTCCCCCTCCTCCTCCTCCTCCTCCTCTTCCTCCTCCTCCTTCTTCTTCTTCTTCTTCTTCTTCTTCTTCTTCTTCTTCTTCTTCTTCTTCTTCTTCTTCTTCTCTCTCTCTCTCTCTCTCTCTCTCTCTCTCTCTCTCTCTCTCTCTCTCTCTCTCTCTCTCTCTCTCTCCTCTCCCTTCCTCCTTCCCTCCCACTCTCTTTTGAGGTGAGCAGAACTACTAACAAAAATAAGACTGAATTTTGTACAGACCTCTGGGAACTTGTTCTAAAGTTTTGTGAGTTTGTGTGAGTGGTTGCTTGAGGATCTGTATTGACTGTTCAGTGCTTTGTAGGTAAAGGTGGGAAGATCTGAATCGGGTTGTGTGAGCAACAGGTGACATCACCTATCTCTGGTCTTTAGGTAAAAGTCTTTGAAATTGTCACTCATCACTATGTCTCATGTGTCTCATCACTATGTCACATGTAAGAAGGAATCACAGAGCATTATAATCCAAAGTATTTGATATAATTTAGAATTTATAGTACTTGAAATGAAAACTGTACTCTTTTGATTGTTTTCATTTGTTTTGGAAGTGCTGAAGATCAAACCTGGGGTCTTGTACATGTCCGGCAAGACCCCTCCCACTCCATTCCCAGTCCATAATGTATCCTTTCAATGGTAGGTTATGTGTAAGAAACACTTTCTCCTAGTGAGACATAAAGTCTGTGTGCACGGTCCTTTCTGTAACAGAATCTTTGCATTCATAGTTAACCAAACATACTCCTATGTAAGTTACCCCACAAGATTTCAAGACACAGGGCAAGAGATGCCAGCTTATGTTTGCAAATTGGGTACCAAATGGAACTTAAAAAGAGAATGTGATGGAGGGATGGACCTTTGGTGAGAATATTAAGGACAAGAACATGGAGTGCTAAGGGCAAGGAACACAGGAGGAAATGAGAAAGGATTAGAAACACTAATAAAAGCATAAACAATTCCCACTAAGGAAAGCATTGTCTTTACTGAAGTCCTTAGAAATTCATGTAAAAGACACATTCCCAAGTGTTGGCAAAACAAAACACTGAGGTTATTTATTTACTTATTTGTTTATATTTATTTATTTAAACAATGATTTGTTGCTTCATTTACTAATTCAAAAGCCTCCTGTGACAGCTTGAGGAGGAAATGACATTCAGCTTAAGTCTAGCTTTGAGATTAAAAAGCTCTCTAACCTTTAGTGGGAACTTCAGTGTGTCATTTAACTACCAACAAATAAGATGTGTGAGCCATCCCGGCACAACAGACTAACTTGGAGTGAGTTTTGTTCATATGTATATATACAAACACACATACACACACACACACACACACACACACACACACACACACACATATATATATAGATATATATAGATATATATACTTTGTTCATCTATAATCATATATATGGGGATGTTATGAAATAATTGCAGAGTGTAGTATATAAGTGCAGAGATGTTTATCATTATTCATAATAATAATTCATAATAAGTATTCATTATCATTCATCATTCATCATATCATTCTTCATTATCAAATATTAAATATAAAACACAATTGTTCTGTACTTTAGCATGGCTGAGAGCACAGTAGGTTTGTCTATTACAAACCTTTGAGTAATGCATTGTGCTGCAACACTAAGATAGCTATGGTCTCGGTGAGTAATAGTAATTTTCAGACTCACTATAACACTATGGGACCACCTCTGTATCTGAAGACCACCATTGGTTGAGCCATCATTCTTCAGCATATGACTGTTCCTAACCCAGGCTTTGGGCCAGATGATGTCTAATATCCCTTCTGGCACAAAAATTCAATGATTTGTGGAGGGAAAAAAGTTAGAGTATTGGTTTGAAATGCATACAGGAAACTGGTGTCAAAATCAAAATGTCTTCCTTTTTGTGTTTTACACTTACTGCACTAGCCTCCTAGTTTCCATGTCCAGCTTTTCCTTCCAGGAGAAACAGTCATGCAAGGGCTTCCTATGCAGGAATGTGAATCCCATGCTAATCTCTCACCAATGGGTGTTTGTTTTGTTCAAGAAAGTCTCAGGAACAATCACTCCCTTAGGAATCCTAATCAAATCACTTGACATCAAATGAAAGTTAGCATAAATAACTGGAGGTTTATCAATGTATGGACAAGGCCAGTAAGCAGAGTGCCGGAATGGTGACTCCTAAATAAGCTCTGCTAACATTCTAATGAAACAAGACCTTAGTTCCCCAAAACTGACCATATCCCACTGGAGGGCTCAGCTCTTCAACTTGAGCTGCATAAAACTCCAAGAAGTATTTAAGTTGTCATGGATCCCAACTCACTCCCATCCTACTGAATCTATCAATAAAATTTTGAAGTAAGTACATTAGATGCATTTTTGTACTATGGATACACAGAGAATGTAAGTGACACTAGGACTTTGAGTTTTAACACATTTGGGACCTATAGGTGTTTCTCTGGTTAGACTCTTTACTCTCAGAGATGAATAAAAGAAGGGGAAGATGGGACAGAATAGAGGGAAGAAAAAAATCAGGGGCGAGAAATACAAAAGAAAGAGTGAGTAGGGAAAGATAATATCATCTCTGAAAATGCCATAAGAATCATATTATTAACTACCTACATAAAATGGTTATAATACACATAAGTTGATATAAACACACATATACTTTAAACAACATTTTCCCATTTGTCTGACAATATTCCCTTCAGGAACCTGTAGACCATCTAACAAAAAACAAAAAACAAAAAACAACAACAACAAAAAAACAAAAACAAAAAAAAAAAAACGCAACACAAAGCATAAGAAGCCCTCTTTGAGTTGTTGGTCAAGGTTGTCCAAGAAACTCTCCAAATATTATAGGCTATTTTTAATTACCTCTGGTTGTCCCCAAAGATAGAAGATAAATACCTATTGCTGAAGACATCATGCACTTCAGACACTGGGCCGAGAGGCACCTAAGCTGGAATTGACCTGAAAGCCTTATCTCTGAAGTCTAGCTTTCATGGTACCAGAAAGTGCCATGCAAATATCCAAAGAAGGGAAGCTACTAACAATCTTACCCAGCTATGATACCTGAGCCACAAAATAACCAGTGTGGTATAATAACCTTGTAACCAACAGCTCACTAATTGGAGTTAATACCTTCTCAACAAGAGGGAAAACACACTTGGTAATGGAAATGTAGGCAATTCCTAAGAGCTAGCGAAGTCATGGATCCTGGAGGAGAACCTACAAGTTTCACTTTACTAAACCAGCATAATGCCTAAGTGCACTCTACACATCTGTCCTCATACCCACAGAGAAGTGTAGTCCTTACCCCTCATTAAGGAAACATCTCTTTGCAAGAGATGGAGACTGTTGCATAAAACCACAATCAATCAAAATGCAGAGTTGTGCAGCCCACCGCCAATGGATACATCTACAAAGCAACTTCCCCACCTAAGGCTCAGGGATCACTGTAGAAGGGGGTGGAAAGACTGTATGAGCCAGAGGATCCGGGAGATTGATGTGAGATTGAGACTTCTAGGAATGTCAGATGATACTCCCATAAACTCTCACCAACACGACTGCTTAAACATGAGGTCAACAAGAATGACCGCAGTAGTCATGCCAAAGCAGATGGGGGACCTCCCAAGAGGCCTCAACCCAGCACAAAAGAAATATAGGCAGCTGAAGAATGCTGAGTGAAAGAAATAGTGTTCCCCAGGGAAGAGCATAAGACTTGGTTCTCCAATACTAAGTAGTCATCCCTGAAAGCATGCGAGGAACATTATTCCTCCTGAGCAGATTATATTTAGGAATATATATGTATATACATGTACATGTAATATCAAGTAATGAAAAAGAGAGTCCATGAATTTGAAAGCAAGCAAGAAGGGGTAGATGTATGCAATGCTCTGGAGAGAAGAAGGGAAAATGGAAATTATATTATTAAAAATTCAAAAAATTAATACTTAAATGTTGTTCAAAAAGAAAATAGTTTTTCCCAGGGACAGCATACCAACTGGTTATTCAATATCAAATAGTCAGTTCTTTTAAAAAAAAAACATACATACAAGTAGCTTATAAGGAGGGATATATATATATATATATATATATAATTTGATAATCATAAAAAAGAAGAAAAATGATACTTACAGACTATTTTAACCTAAGGTTTTAAATTCTGTCTTCATCACTCTGTCAAATTTTTCTATGATCTCTTTGAGAACTTACACAAATTCTTTTTCAAAAACCATTGTCCCCAGAAGCTCATGTCTCTTCAGTTTAAATATAATTGCCTTTGATTTTTAACTAGTTATTATCCCTTCAGCTCAAAACAGTTACTCAGACTTTGTGGGGCAATCTTGGAGGGTTTGAATGAGTCCATTTAGTTTGGAGTGTGGGAATGTATTCACTCCCTTTAGTAGATGAAGCTTGCATTAAATTTATTTGTCTTGCCAGATGTGGGGACACTGACCTATTATCCACTCACTCATAAAGCAGAGGCTGCAGGTCCATGTTGACTTCAAAGCAGCCTGGTCAACTACTGAGTTCTAGAGTCCTATGCAGGACTGGTGGGCATAGTAAGTCAATGTTTCTCAACCTTCCTAATGCTGCGACCCTTTAATTCATTTCCTCATAGTTGGTCACTCTTAACCATAAAATTATTTTCTTTGCTACTTCACAACTGTAATTTTGCTACGGTTATGAATAATGTAAACATCTGTGTTTTCTGATGGTCTTAGACAACCCCTGTGAAAGGGTGGTTAAACTCCCAAAAGGGTCACAACCCAGGTGAAGAAACAATGTAGTGAATTCTAGAGTTGTTGGATGGTCAGGGCTACATAGTGAGACCCTTTATCTCACTATGAGAAAAAAGAATTTTTTTCTCAATTTTTCAAATAACTACCCAACTCTAAGTAATTATCTAATTAATTAGGGCTCATGAGAGTTTAATCCTAAATAATTTGAATATTTTCCTTAGAAGTTACTTATCCTAATGATTTTGATTTTTCTTTATCATTATCCAACTTAGCGACAATATATCCCACAAAGGGGTACATAACACATAACATGTTTGTATACATGCATAAATAATTACCTATATTTATAGATTTATAGTTAATAATGTAAATGTACATAGTTATACTTGTGTATCTACTAGGAATGCTAAAATCTACAAATGATAAAATCATTTATGTAGAATAGCATAGAATTTGCAGATAATGTATTTGCTTCCTCCTGTTTACCAGTTTGAATCATTTATAAATTATTTAATGTTCCATATGCCATGTAAATATTATATATACATAAGTGGTTACTATGTGGCATTGTTTAAGGGAGAATGACAAGAGAAAACTCTGCATATGTTCCATACCGATTCAATAAAACATTTTTATATCTATGTCTGTGTGTGTGTGTGTGTGTGTGTGTGTGTGTGTGTCTGTGTGTGTGTGTTTGTGTGAGTGTGTGTGTGTGTGTGTCTGTGTGTGTGTGTGTGTGTGTGTGTGAGTGTGTAAGCATGAGTTGGAAAGTGCCATGACATATATGTGAAGGTCAGAGTACAATCTGAATAATCAGTTATAACCTTCCATCCTGTGGGCTCAAAGGATTAAACTCAAGTTGTCGATTTTGGCAGCAAACGCGTTTACACTTTCAGGCGTTTGGCTGGCCCATGGATGCGTTATCCTTTCTTCCCCACAAGCCCTCACATATATACCCTCCCTCTTCTCTTTCAAACTCTAGGTCTCCCTTTTATATACACATACATACCTACCTACATACATAGATACATACATATGTACATACATATGCATATGTACATACGTGCGTATGTACATATGGAAAATTAATGATTCCAAAGTCTGGCTCAGAAAAGCAGGTCAATGTGAGAGGATTTGAGGCTAAGATAAAATCTTCTTTTCACGTTCAAATTATGTTTTGCTTACTTCCTGGTCATAATGGATCTTAGCTGTAATATCAACACCATTCATGAGTCCTATTTCCTAAATGATGTTTATGCTATTTAACTTTTTCCACGTCTTACTCTGTAGCCCCAGCTGGCATAGAGCTCACTATGTTGGCCAGGTTGGGTTTGAACTAGCCACAGTCCTCCTGCCTCTGCCTGCCAAGTGCTAGAATTACAAGGATACAGCACTAAACTGGTTTGTGCCTCCCGTTTCCTAGAGCAGGGATGCTAGTAAAATGCAAATGAAAACCACAGTTGTAAATCAAGTTACAAACAAATTTTGCTTCGGGCACGAACCATAAATTAAAGTAATGATCACTTCAAGATGGAACTTTTTTCCCCCTGTCTCTTAAAATCAGAATGAAAGTAGGTCAATGAATTTTGGGATATTTTAGAGTATGTACAGTATTGTATTGTTTGCCAGTACCTAATTTACAATTACAGAACTCCATGAATATTGAAATGATTCAGCTTCCCATTACAAATGTATGTGGCAGTTTGGTTGTTGATCAGTTTATGAAGTTAATGCAAATGGAACTGTCTTCCTGTCAGCATTTGAAATCTATAATGCAGTCATGTTGTATATTCAAGGACAGGCCATTGACAGTCAATTAACAAGTTTGATTGGTATGTCAACTCATTCTTTTGAATTGTTAATAGTATGTTAATAGCATTCGTTTCTTTGTGCAGTCCCATTTGCGGCTTCGCAGTTACAGCTATTTTTTATAATTCTCAGTAACCTAAAATAGTGCCTTAATAATAGATTATTAAACACCTGTCTAGCATAGCTTAGGGAGGTTTTTCCAGACTGGGAGTTTGCCGTGGATCTCTTTGATATTCAAATCAACAAATGATAGCCTTTTTATTCAAAACGCAAATTCTTTTGATGGTTAGCTTGTTAAGAAATATTCAGCTCTGGTCTGACCTGATCTGGGTTCTCATGGAAAAGATCTGATGCCGTTTGAAGGTTCATAAACGGAATGCCAATGACAATTTGTTGTTGATGTTCCGCCGCCTCAGCCCTCAGACGCCGGCTGGTTGAAGCACCTCTTTAGCCTCACCAAATAAACCTTGCAGGTAAACGGTGTGGAGGTGGAGCTGATGCTTTCAAAGCCAGGAGGGCGCTTCTGTGGTCTGGATGTTTAGGTGTGGAGGGGGTGCTTTAAAAGACGCTTCAGAACTGACAGATGAGTCCAAAGAAAGGGGAAGCTGGGAGAAGAGAGTAGAAATGCGTGAGTGCTTTTCAGTGACTAGCATATTACCTAGAGTTTTTGAAAACCTTCAACTGTCGATCAGATCCGTTCCCCCATAGCAGATTTATTTCCACCTTGGTTTTTGTTATGGTTGTTTTGTCTGTGTGCACAGGTTTACACTCACTTTTCTGGGCAAGTTGATGAGACATTAAATGTATTATTCCCGAATGGTGCTTTGGAAGAAGGTAGTGACTGCATTTGCACAGCCATGTTTTATTCATGTGGCTCCCGTACACCAGCATATAAGAATCTGCCATTTCTCTAGCCTAAAAAAAAAAATTGTCTATACCAAGGAAGCAGTAAAAATTTTATTCCCTCTCCTCCGTTCTTCATTTCTCTTGATGACGCTTTCCATGACCCACTGTTTATATTTTGTTTCATCGGCAGATGCTTCTTTATAATCTAGGGGTGAGGGGGAGCACCCACGCAATGTAGTTTAGAAATTTAGTTCATGCTTTTCTGTTCCGTGGCTTCAATGAAATTGGAAAGAGTGATTTGTAAGTATTAAAATTAAATGATTCTTGAAAGATTACTATTCAAATGCTTCTAATACACCAATAAGGAAACTGAGGCAAAAAAAAGACCCCCCCCCTCATACAGTTTCAGACTTTACTATCTTTATTCCCAACTCTGTGAACATCCTGCTTGCTGCCTTACATGGGAACTCTTTTGAAGGACACAATTCCAACACACATTTCTCAACTGCATTAAAAATAAGCTGTTGAGGTTCTCAGTATTATCGTAAAATAACCTAGTGCTACCATTTATGATTAAGAACTATACTTGATAGATTTTTTTATACTAGTATAATTAAGTTCTATAGAGCATACATTTCTTAATGTGTCCTGTATCAAAAAGAAATCTGCAAATCAAAAACAAAAAACAAAATAATTTGTCATCTCCCATAGCTCCCTCTGCCCCCAACGTGCCCTTAGGTAAGATCATAGAACTTATGACCTAGCTCCAGATGAGAGAGGAGTAGGAGAGAGGTGGGCAAGCAGGCACTAATTGATGATGGGTTTTACTGTGCTACTTTAACTTCCGCCAGTGATCCTTGGGTTGTTTTACAGATTGCTCATCCTAAAAGATGCTTGCCTGCCGAGCGTTAATTTCTTCATCTCTAAGTGGCAGCACTAAGAGTACTTAGTGCATGAAGAGTAAATGAGTTAATGTTTGTAAAGCACTTAGAATAGTGTTAATCACAATGTTTTACATAAGTGTTTACTTTTAGAATTATTTATCAAAAATAATATTGTCAGTGGTGTTGTTACTGTTATGCAGCCAGTACTCTTTATTTGAGTTAATTGTACATACAGGTAAAATAGATTTTACACTCTGCAAGGCCTTAGATTAGAACCTGAAATCTTTTTCTTTTTCTTTATTAGTTAATGAGGCAAGGTGTGAATGAGGAAAAGCATATATGTAAGTTGACCAATCACAAAGTAGTGAAAGTGGTTTCATGGATAAGAACCAAAGGGCCATGGGATGGGAGCACTGAGAAGTAGTCAGCCCAACTCCTGTCTACTTTCTTCTGATAATAATCAATCTCTTCCTCTCTGGATTGGTAGGTTATCTGTAAAAGGGATTTGCAATTGAACATCTTCTGGATGCTGGAACTTCAGCAGTCAATAGAATGACTTCAGAGAAAGCCCCTGGCTTTTTCCAGGTTTGCAAGTTTCTAAGCTCTTTCAATTCTAGGCTGCCAGCAAATGAAAGATCTGTTACTTTGATGTATCATTTTCTGATTCATAACACTTCTAACATGTATATTACATTTATTGTTTCATACACCTTTCCTTCCCTCTTTGTCCTTTTACCATTTTGAGCTTTGGGAATCATGAATCTTTGTCTTTTATTATCAGCTCCATCCACAATTATCTCAGAGCATGTGTCCTTAATGGGAGGACTCATATGGGAAAAGACATTCCATTGATGTCACTTTGAAATATATTTTTAAAATCAGCAATAATAGTTATGAAATACCATATAAGAACTTTTGCATAATACACTTCTTGTACCTTTCAAACCTTGAGATTAAAACCTGAGATTTATCTTTATCTATGTGTCTGTGTGAGTATGTGTTCATGCACATGTGTGCAGGTGTTTGAGGAGGCCATAAGAGTGCAGTGATTCCCTGGAGCTGGAGCTGTGAGCCCCCTGACCTGTGTGCTGAGAATAAAACTCACGTCCTCAGGAAGAGCGGCAAGTGCTTTCTGAACTGCTGAGCCATGTTTCCAAGCCCAGAAAGCTTGAGATTTTACTGCCATGTAACATATATTTGATCTGTCATGTTATGTGAGCATTAATGAAAAACAAAAAACCAAGTTCTTCTTTTGATGTTTATTAAATGACAGCTTCTCTCAGTGATGCAGGAATAATTTTAATCATTTGTTTTAATAATAAGCCTCTCCTCTTTTCCCTGTTGTGGGACTCTGCACTGGCCTGGCCTTCTCTTTGAACACAGGAAGCTCTAGTTTTAGGGGATGGGAAGTTATTAGGTTATATTTTATACAATTTAATCAGAAGTTGATTGACTGCTCTTCTTGTTACCTCATGCTGTGCTTCTGAGTAGTTAAATTTACGTTTATGTTCTGTCAGTGTTCCATCCCTTCACATATCACACAAACTTAAGTGATAACAGAAAAGACATTATAAGCTCCAAATTATAACTAATATGCTATTTTTAAAGTTCTTCTTTAACTCTTAAATTGGAACAGAGTATTATTTCCTAGTATCCATGCTATTTAAGCAATTTGAAGATTATAAATTTCACCCACAAAGAGACAAGAAATAAAGAATAACCAGTATAAAGATTGTAGAAAGTCTTAAAGGTATTAATAATTATTCATTCCACCATAAAGAAATTTCATCTCAAATAATGGACCTATGCCATGTGTCCCCTGGGAATGTAGAATTACACTATGTATCTTCTTCAGCATCTCTCACTGGAAATTTTCCTTTATTTTCATAAAAGGAATTTATGCTTTGATAAGGAATGCAATGATAAAAATTCTCTTGGTATATAACCTGTCTTTATTTAACTACTCAACTTTTCAATTTAAATATTTTCCTCTAATTATAAATCTGTCCCACTTCTCAATTTCTCAATAATATTCAGGAGATGAACATAAACTTAATAATTTTATTCCTCTCTCTGTGTCTGTGTCTGTCTGTCTGTCTGTCTGTCTGTCTGTCTGTCTGTCTCTCTCTCTCTCTCTCTGTCTCTCTGTCTCTCTGTCTCTCTCTCTCTCTCTCTCTCTCTCTCTCTCTCTCTCTCTCTCTCACACACACACACACACACACACACACACACACACACACACACATACACAGCATTTAAGAAGACTATTTTGAAAGGCAGACTGAGGAGTACAGTCCCAGAAAGTACAAGCTTCATCTTACTCTTCAGTGAAAGAAATAAATTCCTAATATCTTACAAATTCCTTGCAAATAATTATAAAACATTCTAGGAGCTGGAAAGATGGGGCTCAGTGGTTAAGAGCACTGACTGCTCTTACAGAGGACTTGGGTTCAATTCCAAACGCCCACATGACAGCTCAAAACTCTCTGGAACTCCAGTTCCAGGGTATCTGAAACCTCACATAGACACACACACATGTAGACAAAACACCAATGCACATAACAATAGTAAAAATAAAGTAAATAAAATAAACAATAAACGCACGAAGAGCCTAGTGTTTTAATTCTACTTTCCTCTAATCCCTTAATGTCTCCCTTAAAGATTCTCCTGTCTTTAAAAGAACATGTTATTATTTTTAAACTAACATAGTAGGGCCAATTGAAAGTACCAAAAAAATGTTCATGGAGGTAAAGAGATACAGTAAGAACCGAAAATCTGTGTGCACATAGCCTTTGTGGGAAAGATAAGTGCAAAGTTGAGGGGTGACTAGGTCTTCACTGAGGAAGGGCCCGTCCCCTCCTGCTGAAGCCGACCTGAGTCCTGAAGGTCCTGTTAACTGCAGGAAGGCAAAACCATTCATTCTCCCTTAGCTAAGAAATGCAGATTTACCTTGTGACTTGGTAAAAGTTACTTAGTGCCAAGAAAGTGAGTCTCCCTAATGAAAGCTGGCAGGCAGGACTCTTGTTACACTCTGCTGGCATTTGAAATTGCCGGGACATCATTCAAGCAAAATCAATAATCCAACTTTTATGTCCTATGCTCACTACAGTGGAATTCCATTATTCTATGATGATTCGGGTCTTGCTGGATTAGGCTGTGTACTGCGGCAGCAAAAGGCAGCTCAGATGGATAAAATGTACAAGATTGTACCTGTATTTACCAAGTGAGCCTAACGTTTAAAGAGAGATGCTGGAAAAGTTAGAGCCTAGTTACCTGCACCATTCCTATACTGAATAATATTTAGAAGTTCAATTGACCATACTGAAGAATTAAATTTATAAACTGTAGTGTTCCTCAATCAAGACAAACAGAATTAGCAAGAGGGAGCTTATTTCAATGTGAAATTTGGAGGACCAGAAGAGAGAAGTGCTGAGCATCTTCTGCTCCTCTGACATAGCTTTCCCCACTACCCTCTTTTTCTATGCAAGTGGAGTATTTTTATAGAAAAGAGGAATTGTTCTTAGGGACGGTCCACGCAGCCATAAAAGCTAGGTAGCAGCACATTTACTTTAAAGCACTGGCTCTGAAGTGTGTTTGCACAGGGAAGCGTGGACCAGGCCCAAATCCAGGCTTAAACATTCTCTCCTTGTTATCACCTCGTTAAGCTCCCAGAGTCAAGGCTGTGCCTCCTACAGTCACAGGTATGGGGCCTCTAATTAAGAAGAAGGGGCTCATTACCAATTCTCATTAACATCAATTGGAGTTTTAAAGCCAAATCCCTGGACTGAAAATTTACCCCCTTAATGTTCAACACAGGTGAACGAATAAAATCATTTAAATGCCTGTGTCATGGGGGAGTGCAAATGTGCTCTCCAAGGATGAACAAATTGCTCGCTGCAGTCTGGCGCTAATCCTATTGCTCCGTAAAAGGCAGGCAGGGCTTTGAAGAAAAATATACAATTGGAAAGGGTGATAAGGGTAGAGAAAGAGAAAGACTGACAGGGAAAGGGTGGTACTGCAGCGGCGGGGTGAGGAACGTGGAGGAGGTAACTGGATTTCCAGGTTGTTATCTGACGATATACCATTTCAAAAAAAAAATTGGGAGAGCAAAGGTGTAGCTGGAAATTAGTGCTCAATAAGTTTCACAATTGATAAGTGAGGAAGTAAATGTCCACCCACGCGTTTTATAAAATGTTCACCCACTGGTGGATGATCGATTCTCAAACTGGTTTGGATTCTTGGAGTTTATTTGAGAATTTTCTGGATCCTTTTCCTTATTTGCACTCTGTAATTGTAAGAGCCGATGAACACTTTATTGTAGGGAAATGTTATATTAAGATGCATCAAAATGCTTAAATCTGCGGGAAAAGTCAAGTGTCTTGTGTTGGGTGATTTGAGAGTGCTATTCTACTGCTCTCTGATGTGGACGCCATATGCAAATTGTCTTTCGGGGACAGACAGCTTCTACATTAGACAACACTTCTGCTCCTTTGCAATTGCAGAGGGTAGCAAGTTTTTAAATGGAATTCTTACTTTTTTTTTTTTTGGACAATTTTCTCTTCTTACCTCAATGTAAACAACCCCAAATTTTCCCAAGATTAATATTTGCTTCCAAATGGTGTCACATTAGATAAATCTTTCTGGTTTTACAGAATGGTGAGTCATACGACTAAGTATTTTATTAAAGGTGTCCACATTTAAATCACATTGATAATATGGACTGTGACCAGCCTTCTGCCAAGGTATAAGCACTTGAATTTTTCATGTGTCAGATTTCTTCATGTTGCTGTCTGTAGGGGTTACAAGGTTATAGACCACTGTAGCAGGAGGGAGCCATCTCATTAAATGCCACACATTATTTCTGAATTCCAAAAACTTTAACAGACTTTCTAAAGTTGATAGGATCCAACTTAGAATTTTAGTTTCCTAACCCCTATAGCATCCCTGGGATTAACGGTTGACTTGAGACAGCCCTTGTACCTTCATTCTGTTATCCCAAACTATCTTGATTCAGACCCCAAAGCTGTTTTACATTTGTCATTAATGAGAGTAAAAGAAACCCTGGGAGAAGCAATATATATTATAGTTGGATGTAGATATGTATATATGAGTGTGTGTGTGTGTGTGTGTGTGTGTGTGTGTGTGTGTGTGTGTGTGTATACGGATACAAGTGCTTACTTCTTTTTTCCTTAAGATAGGCTTGCCTTACCACCATGTAGGCATTAACTTTTTATCTGTTCACCTGCTTAAAGATTGAAAGACAGTGATAATAGATGTATAAATGCATCATGGGATGAATAAATTGTGTGAGATAGAGAAGAGAAAATGAATGTGCTCGTGAAAGAGCGAGCCCATCAATCAGTGGCTGCATGGCGTTTGCACCAGTGTGTCCAGGGGACACCTCACCAATCAATCACTCAGAAAGCTTTTCTCTAGCTTTCAGAATAGAAAAAAGGCTTGACACAAAAGTGTGATAGAGCAAGCCTAGCTTTTAAAGAGGTCATTCACGGGACTCTCCTGACTTTCAGAAAGGAAGTAAGAGGAGAGTATCAAATGTCTAAGGAAGCTGTAGCTTAGAATTTTAAAGTATTGGCTGGTTATGAATCTTTACACTTTTTCTATTGATTCAAGAGCATTAATTAATATTATTTAGTATATCCCAGCCTTACCTGAGCATGAAATATTGATATTTATATATAGCTTCTGTCTTCAAGGAACTTAAAAGCTAAAAAAACCTAGTATTTATGCTTCAAAGCTTTTGCCACTATGCTGACTTACAACCCAATGCTGTTGTTTTTCTTGAGCATTAAACATCCAAGCGTTAACTGAAAATATTTTAGTTTTATGAATCATTCATCAAATAATTATTGGTCTCTTGTAATATAATAGATTAGTTGCTGTCTTGAAATAGTTCATAAACTGTTAAGACAAATAAAAATAGCATATAAATAATTATGATGTAAATTAAATGGAGTTAAATGACAGCATTATTTAGGAACCATTGTCTAGTCTAGCATTCCCAAGGATATAAACACAGAGCATCCAGAAATAGAAGAAGTCTGTCTGAACACTGCAGGGCTGAGTGGCCAGACCTGGGAACTGACGCTATCAGTCACTCCTTTTTCAGTATCTCAGGCTCTTTGAAGGTAGTGTTTCATTTGCATAGTTAATCAAGGCAGGAAGTATGTTGAAATGCCCTAATAAAATATCGCCCAGTTGTGAAGAAAAGCAGCTACTATCAGTAAAGTCAATGTGTAAGCAGAAATCCCTACAAGATATCATAGATTAGTGGTCACTTTTGGATTTTCAAATCAAGAAAATGGGAGAAATAGTAGGTGTGGCTAAGTGTGCAAAGGAAGTCACAGAGGAAAACTCAAACAATCAGCATGTACTCAGAGATATCCATTCCCAAGGACAGCAGTATCACTCATGACATATAGTCTGTGGCACTGAAGATAGGTGAGATGGTAGGTTCTGAAGTTGAAATCTTGAGCTTGAGAGCTGAGCAAAGAATGTCTCAATTTGCCTTTGTTATCCCTTAGCTACATGACCAAAAATACCTGTCATCTGTAAAAATCAACTAATATCACAATAAAAGACAATGGCAATTCTTCCTTCCCTACACTGTGTGCCTTTACCACTCTTGAAATGGAAAACAACCATTTCTTTAGAACTCTGATTTCTTGTAATTTGCTACAAATTCAACTGTTGCCCTACTGGCTTTTAGACCATTTTGGAGCACGAATCTTTTAAATTCTCGATACACCTAAACAGTGCCATGCACAAATTTAAAAGTGACTTGATTTAAATTTTATGGATAATCTTAGTCTCTGTTCTTTTACTGGGAAGAGAGACCATGACCAGAGCAATGCTATAAAGGGAAAAATTTAACTGGAGACTAGCTTATGGTCTATTACTATTCTGGTGGTGAGCATGGGAGCATGCAGGCAGGCATGGGGCTGAAAAAGTAGTCACAACTACATCATGATCTGCAGACAGGGAGAAAAAGGGAGGAGAAAAGGAGAGACAGGAAAGAGATTGGGCCTGTCATGGAGTTTTTGAATCCTTGAAGCCCATGCCCATTGTCTAAGTCAATGCTCTATTGCTGTGAAGAGACAGCAAAACCAAGGCAACTCTTATAAAAGAAAGTTGTCTAGGGCTTGCTTACAGTTCAATGGCTTGTTTCATTGTCATCAAGATGAGAAGCAAGGCAGCCTGCAGGCAGACATGGTGTGGGAGAAGGAGCAGAAAGTTCTACATCCTAATTCCGAGGCAGGAGAGAGAGAGAGAGAGAGAGAGAGAGAGAGAGAGAGAGAGAGGGAGGGAGGGAGGGAGGGAGGGAGGGAGGGAGAGAGAGAGAGAGAGAGAGAGAGAGAGAGAGAGAGAGAGAGAGAGAGAGAGAAACCCCCATTGACATACTTCCTACAACAAAGCCACACCTTCTAATCTCTCTCAAGTATTGCCACTCCCAAATGACCAAGCATTCAAATATTTGAGCCTATGAGGGTCATTCCTATTCAAACCACCAGATTCCACTCCCTGGCCAGCATAGGCTTGTAGCTGTATCACAATCCAGAATGCTACCAGTCCAACTTCAAGGGTTCCATATTCTTCCACAGTATCAACACTATATAAAAGTTCAAAGTCTCTTCTGACACCCATGCCAATTTCTTCACTCTAACCCTCTGTAAAATCCAAATAGAAAAGCAGACCACATACTTTCAGCATACAATGGCACAGAATATACATTACCATGTCAAAAGGAAGGGAAGGGAGCATAGGGAGAAGTATCAGACCAAGGCAAGGCAGAAAAACCAGCTGGAAAAAAACTCCAAACTCTAAAGCTCCATGATTGATGTCAAAATATTCTTCAGATCTCCAACTCCTTTCTGCTTTGCTGAGTGCAACACATTTCTCTCTCTTGAGCTGGTTCCATACCCAAGCTACAGTTCTTCTCAGCTCTGCCATCTCTAACATCTTGGAGTCCCCCAAGGCAATCCAGGCTTCCCCTTCACAGCTTCTTGCCATAGCCTCTCCAGGCCTCCATGTGGAAACACCCCTAATGCATGCCTGGCCTCAGAGACTTCCTTAGCCGTGGAAGGGAACTCCATAACTCCTTTCTTGTATCTTTGACTCCAAAGCCAGAACTATGTGGCTGGAGCTGCCAGGTTCTGCTGCTTGCTAAGGCTGAAATATGGCCACCTTTTACAAATACATTCCTACCAGCTTTCTGGTTTCAGTGGTTTTCTTCACTATCTAAGCTTGGCTGTACTGAAATACTCTCTGTGGACCAGGCTGACATCAAACTAAGATATCTGCCTGCCTCTGCCTCTCAAGTGCTGGGATTAAAGGCATGTGCCACCGTGCTCAACCTTAAGCTTTTCTTTAATTCCTTTCACAAATTGGAAGCTTAGCTGGGTAGGGTCTTATCTCCAAGTCACCGCTTCCTTTATTCATTTAGCATCAGGCTTTTCTTTAAACTTTGTAATCTCCTTAAACACTAGATTTAACTTCACTACACTTCCTGGTGCCCCTTTTCTCCTCCAACAATACGTTCTATTATTTTCCTTGCTCAACTTGTTCATTTCCAATACATCTAGGTTTGCTAAAAGTAACCTGTAATAGCCACACAACAGAGTTAATACTAGGCTGCCTTGAAATCACCTCTGCCAGTGCGATTAATCTAAAGTTCTTCTGTTTAGTTTCATGCAGATTTCTCATACAAGGGAAAAAAGCAAACATGTTCTTCACCAAAATATTACAAGAATGATGTGTAGGCCACTTACTAATATTCTTCTCCTCTGAAACCTCTTGAGCACGCTACCACTGTCTTCTCTGGTCCTATTAGTATGACCCATGAAGGCCCACTTAAAGCATCTCAGAATCCATATTCGGCCCACAAGAAATATGATCAGACCTGTAACAGCAGTCAGTACCCTAGTCCCTGCCTGTCTACTGGTACCAACCTTTGTCTTAGTCAGTGTTCTATTGCTGTAAAGTGACACCATGACTGCAACAACTCTCATAAAGGAAAACCTTTAATTGGGGCTGGCTTATAATTTCAGAGGTTTACCATGGGGATAAGCGTGGTCACATGTCAGCAGACATGGGGCTGGAGAAGTTGCTTAGACTTTTATGTCTAGATCTGCAGGCAACAGCAGAGAGGGAAACAATGGGCCTGGCTTGAACATTTGAAACCCCAAGACTTACCCACCAGTGATATACTTCCTCCAACAAGGCCACACCTCCACCCAAAAGGCCACACCTCGTAATCCCTGTCAAGTAGCCCTACTGCCTAATGACCAAGCATTCAAATATCTGAAAAGGGGACCATTTTTATTTAAACGACCACATTGCATATCATTAAAATGACATAGAAAAAGACGTTAACCAAATGATGGATGGACTAAGGTTGCATTGCCTTTAAGTAGAAAATGTTTGGATCTTAACTCAGATTTTACCTAAAGACCCATATGTTTTACGATTCATGTTATATTTGAAGCATTACAGGCTTATAATGAATACCTTCACAGTGATATGTAATTAGAAGAGTCGTGTCTAATGGTGATGTTTAAAAATGGTTAAAGTACTGTATTTCCCTGAATTTTCTTTAGACTCTCTTGACCTCAAAACAATGTGGTTTTGCAATGCTCAAAGACAGGTCCTTTAAAAACTGAACAAATGATATAATTTGGGTGAGCTGATGAATATCTACCCATCAATTTTGTAATTTTGTTCACCATAAACTATACATGGTGAGATTTATTGTCAACAGAACAGTTCAAGGGTGTCATAAAAAATAGTATATAAAAATGTTTCAACCTTGAAGACAATGAGTAACTGAACATCTTCCAAAGGACATTCTTGAAGTCAAGCAACTACTCTTGTGAGAAGTTAATTAAATCCATCAAATTACACTACATTATATATCTACAGCTAGGACATCAAAGACATACATACATTTCTTATGTAAAGTAGAATTAGTTCCTACCTACCTATAACAGTTTTCCTAATATACAATCAAAGTATGGTAGAGTCCTTATTATTGTTATTCTATGTGACAAATGTCATCAAAATATAATTTCAACCTTGGACTTTTTTTCTACCACTTATGTTGGCTTCAACAACAACTTTATAAAATGAATTTTCACTGATATCATGATTCTAACTTCATATGTTACATCACATTATACATACAGTGAGACCAAAGCCAGAAAATGTACAGTCTGTGTAGCCACACTGAAGTAGTCAATAAGAAAGTACTTAATAATTTTTATTTATTAAATTATAAACTTATATATTACATTATAATGCCTTAGATTATGATTACATGATTTCCCCTCCCCTTTCCTCCCTCCAAATCATTCTACATTGCTCCACCTTTCAAATTTCTCTTCTTAATAGTTACTGTTTGACATACATACATGCACACACATATACACACCTAAATGCATAGATACAACCTGTTCAATCAATATGTTACGTGCCTGTCTATGCTTTCAAAGCTCAAGGATCATTGTGGAAGAAGAGGTAGGAAGACTGTAAGAGCCAAAGGAACAGGGAGTTTGCTGTGAGATTGCATCTCCAGGGAATCTCAGAAGCTACGCCTATAACGTCTTACCAGCGTGACTGCCTAAACGTGAGCAGAAGAAGGACACCAGTGGATATGCTGAAGAGATCAGGGGAGAGCTCACTAGGCCTCAACCCTGCACAAACAACTGCAGGCCATTAGGGAATGCTAAGAGTCGGAGAAATATTACTCCCAAGGGAAGAGCACACCAGTTGGGCATCTAGAACTCTTTAATTTAATTTCATCGCACACTAAGTATGTACATTGGTGCTATTTCAGCACACAAGCGGCTGCAGTTATAAAAAGAATCTACATTCTCCTATATCAGTTGTTGTCTCGGAGGATTACTGCCTCTGTCTCCTAGCCTAGGCTTAACCCTGACAGCTTCGAGTCACCATACAGTCTAGTCCAGGCTGAGAATGTCCTCAACCTCTGAGACTTACTGCTTAAATAGCTCACCCTTTCTTCTGATTTCTGAGCCCTGGGCTGGCTGGTTTAACTCAGTTGTTCTGGCTCAAACTCCTCTCCCAGCTGACTTATTCAGTCTGGTTTCTCTCTCAGCCTTGGAATTGCTCTGCTTGGACCTCAAACTAACTCCAGCCATCTGCTCTGGTCTCCTGGCTCCTTCTCAGTCTCTGGCTCATTTGGTCTCCACCCGAGTCTAGCTTGTTCTTTCTCTGTAACCTGTCTCCATGTATCAATCCTGGTAAAACTGCCTCCTCTGTCTCTCTCTGTCTCTGTCTCTGTCTCTCTCTGTCTCTCTCTGTCTCTCTCTGTGTCTCTCTCTCTCTCTCTCTCTCTCTCTCTCTCTCTCTCTCTCTCTCTCTCTCTCTCTCCATTGCCCTTTAAGTAGCTTCCCTTTCCTCTTTCTTCTCATGAGAGTTCAACATAGCCTATTCTGTAAAACCTTTCTCTGATTCATGACTTTTTTTTTTTTTGCCTGAGTTACACATCTCTTTCAAACATGGGTGCTTCCTTCTACAAACTAACTTTACCTTCATTGTTCTGGACTAAAGGAGTGTACCACCATGCCTGAATTAAAATTCCTCTACAGCGGGTTTATTTTAAAATGTTTTTAAACTATGTATACCACAAACTGTACCTTGAAGGCATACCCAGGAATTCCTAGGCTGAATATCCTTCAAAATAGTATATTTTCCTGTACCCCAGCAAGCAAATCTATTACTGTGTACAGCATGGTGTAAGAAAATAATTATTTTATAAGTGGAGACCTGGTGTGTGCAACTTCAAGTATTTAAGAAATACTTCTCTACTTTAAAAAGTTAAGATCTAGACAACAGTAAGGTTTTTTTTTGTTTTTTTTTTTTATCATTTTGAGGTTTTAAAACATTGAATATTTTGGAGAACATTCACAGGCTCAGAACTGACTTTTTTATAGGAAGAGTCTGTGAAATTTCAATGCAGTCTGTTTTCTCTGGAGCTAACTCAAATTAAGCAAAGAAGAAACCTCTTCTCCTAGGTCTACTGTTTCTCTTGTGCCTTTTCTGCTAAATTGCTGACCCTTGCAAGCAGATGGAGAAGGCTCCATCCTAGACTCAGGCTCTGAGATGCAGATTTGTATGCAAATGTCATGAAGGATGTTCAGAACTGGAGGGGGAAGAGAGCTAAGGAAAATATGCTATACTGAAATGTGCCCTATCTAAGGCTAAGGAACTAGGCTTTCATACCTATGGAGCAGGGAATCAATCTACCATGCTACTGTCACCTGTGAGCCACCAGCATTAAAGGAGAAAAAAGCATGGACTTGGTAAGAGTGGTTATCAGGGGCCAAATATGAGAGATCATGACAGTAACACAACCCCTTGCGAGTGAGAGGCAGGAGCATCCCAAGGTCAAAGCCAGCCAGGGGTGTGTGGCAAGTAGAAGGCTGGTCTGGACTTCAACACAGGACAGTCTCAATAACAATAATGAACAAAAACCTTGAAAAGAGAGTACTTGCTTTGACTGCTCCAGCTGTCTTCTGGAATCCAGAGGTAGAGCTTGACTTATGATTTAGGTTTTTCCTTCATATCTATTAGGAATATTTTGATTTCAGTATACAGAAACTGACTAAGTTTTTCACCTAATGTACCTTGATCCAGTGTTCACACAGTACCAAAGGTTCTACCTTTCTGTTTTGTTTCTTGGGTTTAGTCTATCCTGAAAGGACTTTCTAGCAGCTCCAGTCTCTCTCCATTTGTCCACAGTAGTCCAAGTGTCATGTGCACACACAACACCAAACCCAAGCAGTAAAGAAGGATCCACATCCAAATTCCCCCAACAAAAGTACTCAACTGCTTGCCCAGATCTAGTTGAGATCACGTGACTAATTGTATTCCAAAGATAGGATCCTGGAAATGCAATGTGTTCATTGGCTTAAGCTTAAGCCTAGTATATGCTGATTACCAAATCTTGCTCCTATCTATCAGTATAATTAATATTATTCAAATGTCATTGTTTAAATTCTGGATAATATCATAAAAGAAGAGGAAGATACATGCTAGGATGCTAGAAGAGAAACCAGCCACTTTTCTCTCATTCTTATCGTAAGTTTAAATTGTTTATATTCTGAACCTACTTCCCAGGCTACAAAAATGGCAGTGTTTCAGTGAAACTGAACCCTATTGTAATCAGAATGGAAAGAGAGGCAAGGACTTCCTAAAGGTTAGACTATGGTACAAAAAATCTCCACCACTGTTGCCTCTTTGCCTGATTCAAACCAGACACTCATTGTTTCTATTAATTGGAATTTCCTTGGGTTTAATCCAGGGCAAGACAAAGGAGTGAGATTTAGTTTGATATTCATATGACTACTCCTAGCCATTGCTTCTTTCATTCACTCAATAAATGCAAAGGATAGCAGGCCCTCATCTGTACACTAAAGTGCAGTGGTTGGGACAGAAGAGATGGCTAAATGGTTAAGGGCATTTGTTGCTCTTCCGGAAGACCCAGTTGTGTTCCCAGAACCTACATGGTGGATCACATCTGTCTGTAACTCCAGAACCAGGGATATTATTTGATAATACCTCTTCAAGTACCAAGGACAAACTTGGTGCAGATACATACATACACATAAAATAAGTAAATCTGAAAATATTAAGTAGAGTGATAAAACAGTGGTGGGGGGGGTACTTGTAGTCTGTGGAAAGTTGTGCACAGTAACAAATGGACAAACATATTAGCAAGATATCCTTAGAAAAACAATACATACCATGAATAAAACAAAACCAAAAATGAACTTGAGGTTGAGAAAGCAGAGCATCCATCTGAAGGATGTTTGAGATGACATTTGATTGACAAGAAGAAGCCAGCAACACAAAGATCCAGGGCACTAAAGGCAGTGAGAATGTCATGCACAAGGGTAGAAACATGAATAAAGGCGATGCATGAGAGAAGAGAACAAGAGCGGGGGTGTGGTAAGTGATGGGTGAGGCAGGCACAGCCAGGGCACTGGGCCAGACCCTGAAATGAGCCCTGTGTCAGATCCTGCTCTCCTCCGTCTCTACTTCTGCTCTTGGGGCAGAGGTTTCTGAAGCACTGGGGCATCCACAAATCTGATAAATCTTACTGGTTCGTTTTGCACGGCACTAATTTCTTCTTCTCTTTATAAGTTTGGTATTAAAAATGTCTTTACTCTGCCATCACTTTTATTTTAACCATATTTATTTTTCAGGCTTATAAAATGAAGCTTTTAAATTTTATTCTCACAACAGTAATCAAAAATTTTTGTATTGCCTCTGCCAACTTAATAAAATAACATGGCTATTTCTACATGTCAATACACGTGATTCCTCTTTAATTCTTTGTAAGGGTTGCATGGTGTTTCTGTTGGTGGGGGTGTGATAATTCATCTGTTGTATATGGATGGATTTGTGGATTATTTACAGTTCTTTAGTGTTGTAAGCATTTTTGCAGCATTCCATACATCCCCTTTTAATCTTCCCTTCTTTCATCTCACTCACCAACAAAACCCCAACAGTCCTAGTTAAAAATGAACGTCTTTGCATTCCTGTTCAACACTTTATGTAGGATGAATTTCCCATTATGGAGAAAGTATGAGAGTTAGGATAAATATTGCTAACTGCCTATGAAAATGTTGTACCATCCTCCTCCCACACTTGGCCAGTGCTGAAACCTGTCAATCTTCTTTTATATTTGCAAATGTGATAGAGAGGGGAAAAAAAACCAGAAGCTCTTATTTTATTCATCCACAGACTTGGATTATTCTTTCATATTCCTTGAATGCTTTATCTCCAAGTTCTTTGCCAGTTTCTGGTAATTACAATATTCTCCCAAGGTAGGCAAGATCATCTTTCTGAAACTTTCTGTAACTCTCCTTCATCCTAGAACACTGACTCTTATGCTCAGATCCTTTTGGTCATCACCAGTCACAGCCTCATTTTGAGCATCCCACTGCTGTTGTCACCTCCTAATTTTTTCACAACCTGTATTGTTCACACTGAAAACTATCATCACTACTCCTACCGCAAGTTACAAGAGTTTTGGGGTTCAGGAGTAACACTTAGGAAGATTGCCTTTGTTGGCAAGGAATTTATTTGGTGAGTTACTAATGTCCTGGAAAGGCAGCATGGCATGGGGTTATGAGGAGGGTTAGACCCATGTGACAGAGTGAGAGCCCCTCTTATAGGCTTTAGAAGATGTCTCATACCATGTAGTTGATAACTGGCCCACTGTCCATCTTTGCACTCAGATCATTTCTGAATCCTTGGTGGCAGGGCAAAGGGAAAAGGATTGCTCCCCCAGTTATTGTGTGTCCATTGCAATGGATATGGCCTTGAGAGTTTTGAGACATTCCTGATAAGGAACCTCTAATTTCCTTGCTTCCTTGGGAATAAAAGAGTTGGCTCTGAGGCTGGACAGAGAAAAGACATCCTCTTGGTAAACACAGCCTGAGAATCCCCTAGCTCAAACCTGACACCCACCCTGTCCTGATGCTCTGTAGCCATCTCTCCTGGATCAGCCTTTCCCAGGATAGCTCAGCATACATCCCCATGATCACTTCATGTACCCCTTTCATTCTCCCCCTTTCTTCACACTCCCCGACAAAACCCCAACCCCAGTTAACACCAACGCACTGTCCACTCTTTACCCCTGCCATACGACCTGTCCTCACTTTGTCTTTATGAGCATTAACCTTAAGCAGTGTCCTTGTGCTGACTCAGCGTCTGGCTTCTGCCCTATTCCCTTCACCCTCTGACCCTGCTCTGTGACTAGCTCACAGTTTCTCTTTTCCTCCGTGACGCCCAGTGCTTTCTTTTCCCTTCAGTCTGTGATGGTGACCTGATTCACTAAAATAATAGAAACGACAGAGGGAAGCTTATTCTTGTCACCCACATTTAATACTCTCTGTATCTTCCTCCTGTTACTGCAGATGAACTGTCTCTGCACTGATCCCAGGCCAATTTTCAGTCAAGGGAACTTGGAGTCATAAATAGGGATACTGACTTGGGAGAGACTCCATCTTGCACATGGGCTGGGCAGGGTATGGAGTGACAGATCTGCCATCGGGTCTCGCACACACTGACATCAACGGGATCTAAGGCCGCATGTCATCTTGGGAATGTGCAGGACCCCTACATCGCATCACAAGTTGAGCCCTTAAAAAGTAAAATGGCTTTCCAAAAGACAAGCACATTCTTTAAAAAAAAAAAAAAAAACACTGACAATCAGAGAAAAGGTGGCAAACAATGTACCAGTAACTTTACAAGACCTTTTTTTTTCTTCTTCTTCTTCTATACTTAACCAAAAATTAATAAAAATAAGTTTTGGGTTTTAAATTTTTATTTAACTTTATTTTGACAGTTTCATGCTTATATACAATGATTTTTATTTCATCTCACCCATGTTAGCCTGTGTTATCATCCCCTCCTTCTCCAGTAAAACCCTTTGTTCAGAACAAATTCCCTTTACTTTCGTGCCTTCTTCTTCTTCTTCTTCTTCTTCTTCTTCTTCTTCTTCTTCTTCTTCTTCTTCTTCTTTTTTGGTTATTTTTTTCTCTTTTTTTCTCCTTTATTAATTTATTCTTGTTACATCTCAATGGTTATCCCATCCCTTGTATCTTCCCATTCTTCCCTCCCTCCCATTTTCCCCTTATTCCCCTCCCCTATGACTGTTCCTGAGGGGGATTACCTCCCCCTGTATATGGTCACTTGATTTTCGACAAAGAAGCCAAATCCATTCGATGGAAAAGGGATAGCATCTTCAACAAATGGTGCTGGTCTAACTGGATGTCGTGCCTTTCTTCTGTGTGGACCCAATGAGTTGAATAGGATTGTCTGGCTGAACAAGGTGGGCAGTTACTTATTGGACATAGTCAACTTACTAATTGTTAAAACAGTGAAGAAGTTGACACCCATTTCACCAGTCAACATTAACTGTCAAGAGTCCTTTGGGGATAGGTGGGGTTTCATAAACCCTTTCCTGTCCATGGGGACCTATTGAAGGACCCAAGTCTATGAAGGTCTTGTGCATGTAACCACTAGTGAAGTCAGTTCATAAGGAGGGCAGCTGTGCCAAGTACAAAAGACAGTGTTTTGCAGCCATTCTTCTCAACCTCTGGCTCTTAAAATCTTTCTACTTCTGCAAATTTCCCCTGAATCATGAAGAGAGAGTGTGTGTGGTAAAAAGTATCCTATTTAGGACTGAGCGCTCAATAGACAGCACTTTGACTAGTTTTGAATTTCTGTATAAAATGACATTCATTGCAGGGGGGCAGAATCATCTCTGATGAGGTTAATATATGTAGACTTATCTACAAGTCTAAAGATAAGTATTTATAAGTCAGCTTAATTATACATTTAGCAAACAGTAAGTTCTCCCCCTAGCACTTATAAGCTCCCAAACCATGAGTTCCTGACCAAGTAGTTCTCGGCATGATTTCCCTTCTATGGAGTGTGTCTTAAATATAATCAGAAAGCATTTGGTTAGTCCAATATTATACCAATAAGCATATTTTACCAGGTTGGCCATTATTTAGCACACAGGGCTCACGGCTATGTAATACTGTAATTGGCTTTTCTTTGACAGCATCCTACATAGAGCCCTCTGACGCTGTGAATGCTAGGAAGGGCTTCCAGATCAATACTCACCTGATTTAGCCATGCTCTTTGACCAAAATGTGTAATTTCTTTACTAATAAGATCATACTATCAAGTTCTGGTGGGCAACCACAGATAATGGTAATAGCCTTGCAGTCTGGTGGGAGGATGGGGTCTCTAGAGAGCCCCTCAGCCAACAGCTTAAAGGAAGATAGTTTATACTAGGCCATGGGAGTTTATTTAATAATCTTTGGCTTCTAAGAAGGACATTACTCCCAATAAGATATTTTCATTCAAACTATATTTTTTATTATATTTCTTAGTAGGTTTATAAAATAATAGACTTCAAAGATTGTGTTAGTTATATTTCCCTGACTCGTCTCTGTCTTATGCTCCCAGCCCCCTTCCCAACGTAAACACTCTCCCACATTATTTCCTTTATTCCTTTCATCGCACATGTGTTTCACGCTCCTCCATACCAAAATATCTCTTTCCCCGACACCCAATAGCCACTTACTAGTTTCCTTGCCTCTACAGGCACATAGGGTTAAACATACAAATCTAAGGTTTCAAAGCTAAAATCTATATACGAGAGAGATCATACATAGTTTGTGTTTCTGGGTAATCTGAATCAGCATAATTTTTCCAGTTCTGTTCATTTAACTTCAGCGTTCATAATTTAATTTTTCCTTACAGCTGAAAATTTCCATTGTGTATATGTGCCACATTTTTCTTTTCCACTCATCACTTGACAGACAACAGGCTGATCCATATCCTGGCTATTGTGAAGTGTCAATAACCATTGGTGAGCAAGTATCTCTGAATAATATAGAGTATCCTTTAGGTATGTGCTGAGGAGTGCTATGCCTGGGCCATATGGTAGTTTGATTTCTAATTACATAAAAAGATGTTTTTTTTAATGTGACCAATACTGTAACTAGAGAAGAATAAAAAACTTGTAGTAAGTTACATTGAAACTTTATCTTTCAGAAAATATTGCAATGTAAAGATTACTGGTATTTTTAAATGTTTCATAAAATATTTTTAATTCTCTGATATTATCTCAATTTTCTCTCCAAATTGGAGATTAAGAGATTATGGTAAAAAAAAAAAAAAAGGAAGGCATGTTGATTATTACTTTTAGGAGCACTTGCTCTTTACTGTTTAATATAATAACTGAAAGCCTCGGTTTAAAGACCCACCGATATCAGTCATTTCCATTTTGGGCTCAGTAGGGGTGAAGAAGAGAAACAGAGAACAATCTGTGTACACAATTGGCTTGATGATAAGCAGCAAGCAGCAGCCAGCAAAGTCGGTGACACACAGATGGGTTTAAACAATAAAGACAGGCATGGAAAACAGCTGTGGTTCTCTGAAATAGACAAACAAATTAAAGCCTAGCGCACATTACTCACAAGCAGTACTGCTATGGCAGGTGGGCTCAGGAGGCATTATCAGAAGTGGAAATCAGGTGACCCTCTGTAACCTGATGGACATAGGCCCTCACAGAAGAAAACCCACCAGGAATATAGAGACACGAAATTGAAGCTAGGGTAGTTTGGAAAAGCCAACCTTGTTTAGAAATGAAAGCTACCAAATGTATCTTGTTTTTGCCAAAAGCGGAGAGAGAGAACGTAAAACTTGATGCCTAGAGAGATGGCCCAGTGTTTAACAACATTGGCTGCTGTTCCAGGGGACCCAGGTGCAATTCCCAGCACCCACATGGTAGCTCACTAACTGATCAGGTGATCCAGTGTCTTCTGGTCTCTACATGTACCAGGCATACATACAGATGGTGCATAGACATACATGAAGACAAAACACTCATAATCATACAAAAATAATTAAAATAAAAATCCACAAGAATTGCTGTACAGAAGATACTTTGGAGTAAAATATACTTTAAAAGAGGTATGAAATTTTTGAAACTCATACTTAGGAGATTGATGAAAGTCAGATTTTATGAAATAATTGATACAATATAATACAAAGAAAAATATTTTTTAAAACACACACACACACAAAAAAAAAACTACAGGAAAGTATAACCACCAAAAAAAAAACGTGTTTAAAAGAACAGGAAAGAAATACAGCAATGTAGAAATCCTAGGTTGCAGTATAAGACAAGACTGTGAGAAGTCAGACAAAAATATAAGGTCAAGAAGATTCTGAAATTTAAAAATATAAACATATATGAGCACAATGAAAAATTAATGTATTTGCATTATATGCTAAAGGTAGGGATTGGGGAACAGAATGAATGGCCTCACTAAAATTTATAGAAAACCTCAAGGTGTGAAAAAGGCCTGCCTTTCTAATACAGGCAGAAAAGAAAAAGTTTAGAAATATTAACGTTAAGAGTAATGTATCTTTAAGTTATTAAAAGGCAAGGATTAAAAAAACGAATTTAGAAGGTCAGGGAAGATGGCTCAGTATGGTTCCACTTTAAAAGATGCAGCAACCAAGAACCATGCATGGTGAAGACCTAGACCCTCTGCTCAGATGTAGTAGATAGGCAGCACAGTCTCCTTGTGGGTCCCCTAGCATGGGCTTCTGACTTGGACTCTGATGCCCACATGCTGATCACTTCCTGTGGTGGTCAGCCTTGCCAGGCCACAGAAGAAGAGGCTACAGGCAGTCCAGACAAGACTTGATAGACTGAGATCAGATGTTAGGGGAGGAAGGCTCCCCTTCTCTGAGGACTAAGGGAGGCGGAGGGGGCATGAAGAAGAGAGGGAGAGAGAGTGGGACTCAGAGGCAGTGAGGGAGGGGCCTACAATCAGGATGTAAAGTGAAGTAATTTTTTTCAAATGTACAAAGTAAGGAAGGAAGGTAGGAAGGAAGAGAGAGAGAGAGAGAGAGAGAGAGAGAGAGAGAGAGAGAGAGAGAGAGAAAGCCAAGTGAGCATTTCTATAGAATGTCTAAGTTAAAGTTAAAGAGTCATGAATATTAGGTAAATTAGTATTCTTAAAGAAAAATTAGACCATATAAATGTAAATGAATCACTAACATCTAATTCCATAAAATTTAGTTTATTTATACCTTAAACTTCCATTCCCAAGAGAACATGTTAGATTTTGGGCTGTCAGATAACACACTGAAAAGGATCCAATTCGATTAAAAATTAAGATAAATAAGGAAAAATCCTTTAACAAATATAAGGCACATAAACTAGTCATAATAAATGCATTCCAAAAAAGTATTCCTTTCCCAAAAACCACACATAACTGGGCATCCTGCAACATTAAAGTACAGAGCACTTGTAAAAAGAATATGCAGCCTTTAACGTGAACAGTGCTATTAGTGACTGGGCTCAGTACTGTGGCATACTATCTGACAAATGCACTGTAGGAAGGGTTTACTGTGGCTCAGGGTTTGCGGTGCTTCTTCCTGTCTGGGAAGGTGTGGTCAGATCAAGTCTACAGTCAGCCACGTGTTGGAAAGGCCACTTCTGTTCAGAAAGCACAGCTGTGAGGTTCACGGTACTACAGAGGAGGGGTGCACGTGTCTCCACAGGCCAGGACTCTTGAATGATTATATTGTTTACAAAACGTCGGGCTAATAAAGTATGCTCACCATGTTCACCAGAGGTGAAAACGAAGGAACTCAGAAAACAAGAAACTTATCTGCTCTGGTTTAGCCTGCCACCCCGCACCACCACCACCCCTCCCCCCCGCCCGCCCTCTCCCCCACTCCCTGCTCCCCACCCCGAGTAGAACCAAAACAAAAACGAGTTCCCTGAGGTATGGCAACACACGAAACTTCCCCAAAACAAATTTGGACTTCTGATCCTGGAGACTGAAAGATGACAGTTTAAAGTCATTCTAAATTAGTAAATTGGTAGTATGAATCAGCCAGAAGAGACAAACATGAATTCCCTCCCAGAAAATGTGCAGAGAGAGCCATGGCGGCCATTAGTTCACTCTCAAAACAACAGAATGCGCGGGAAGCAACCATTATAAAACAGCCAGTGAACACAGAAAGATGGTGCCAAAGAGCCCAGGAGCTTCTTTCTGTTTTTTTAAACTTTTAATCAATGCGTACTTGTTGTAAATAGTGATGGGTTTCATAAGCATTGTCTCATCTGAGTGTATTGTGAACGTTAAACTGTTCACTGCTTACAAACTTCGCGCTCTCTCTTCCTCGCTGCTGTCAGTCCAGCCCCTTCTTGTGGGCAACCTTGCTTCTAGTTTCACCTCATATGTAAATATTAGGGGTTTTTTTTTGTATTTATATAAATTCTAGGCTCCTCAAATGAGATAAAACATGGAACCTTGTCTCTCTGAGTCTGAGTTATTTTGTTTAATAGCAACAATTACATCCATTTTCCTGAAGGAAAAAAAAATGTTTTAACTTCTTAAAAGAAAGTTATTTTAGAGAGTAAGTAATAAAGTTATTTTAAAGACTTTTTAGAAGTGCAACTAATATTGTAACCAAAGGGTAGAGTTAGAAATATAGTAAAAATTCTAAGAATGGCTAGGTCCAGCGGTATAGGCCGGGAATCCCAGATACTTGGGAGACGGAGACAGGAGTATCACAAGTTTGAGCTCAATCTTTGAGACTTGGTAAGACTGAGCAGAGGAATAGGCACTGTTATGAGAAATAGCAAACAGAAATGTAGAGGTACAGAGATTATCTAAGCTGAAGCACAATAAGAGAGAATTGTGGGAAATATAAGAAATGAGGATTTCTCATAGGATCAGAGGCCAGTGCTGTGGAAGAAAATGCTGAGGGGCATAAAACTGAAAGCTGCTCTTATAGAAACAACTACAGTAATTTTCATGTAGAACAAATAAATCTACATTTAGACATCTGGCATTTTAATCAAACCCAAAGATAATAAGAAGACTTTAAAAGAAGGCCTTCTCAAGCCGGGCGTGGTGGCGCACGCCTTTAATCCCAGCACTCGGGACACAGAGGCAGGAGGATCGCTGTGAGTTCGAGTCCAGCCTGGTCTACAAAGTAAGTCCAGGACAGCCAAGGCTACACAGAGAAACCCTGTCTCGAAAAACCAAAAAAAAAAAAAAAAAAAAAAAAAGGCCTTCTCATGATCAAGCTTTCCAGATGACAATTTTTCCACATTTATCCCAATTTAAATGTCCATATCCTGGTACCTTGTGATCCTATTGCTAGTTTATTTCTTAGAAGATAATCCTATAACAAGGATTTTAATATCTGCATGTCTTACAACAATATTTTGTGTACAGTCTAACTAGAGATGGTAGGAACACAGTAAAGAAATCATAAAGCATGGCTTAATAGTGCTGTGGGATATTACGTAACAACAAAGGCTGTGGTTGTGCATATATCCATGTTTATTGACAGATCTCTAGAACCAGTCCATAGATGAATAACACACACCACAGAAGAGCATGATCCATATAGTTTTACTCATGTACACACACACACACACACACACACACACACACATACACATATGGATATATGGTTCGGCTATGATTATCTCTGGATACTGGGGTTTTGAGGTTTTTTTTCTTCCCAACACATGGACAAAGTCATTGCTGTGCCTGTCCTACTTTCATTTCTGTTGCTGTGATAAAATTCCTGGCCAAAAGCAACATGGAGAATAGAGAGTTTAACAGTTTCAGATTACAGTCTGCTATTTCCAGAAGTCAGGAGCTACAAGAGGATAAACACATGGGCCCTTGCTTACCTGCCTAATTCCCAGCGACTGTTCTTCTGTTCTCAGCTGTTCTCAGCAGCTCTTCTCTCTGCTACTGTTCAGGACCCCCTGCCTGGGGAATGTGCTGCCCATGGTGATCAATCAACAACCAAGACAATGTCCCACAGAACTGTACACACACCAACCTGATAGAGGTTCCCATTAAGAGTGTCCTCCTAGTGGCTCAGTGCTGAGACTGATCACTGTTCATCCTGAAGACCCACATACAGTGATTCACAGCCAACACACATGTTGAAGACACACACACACACACACACACACACACACACACACACACACACAGAAATAAAAATCAATATTTTAAAAAATTACTCTTTTTTTTTTCTGATGATTCCACATTATGTCAAGTTGACATTCAAAATTACAAGGACAAGAACAGAGAAAAGTACAGCAGAGTAAGGTCCAAGAGAGCCTATGAAGTTTAATTTTAACTCCACTGTGGAGTTCTCATAAGATTCTGTAAAAGAATGAGCAAGTTGATTTAAGTGCCTCAATTGTTAATCTAACTTATAAAACCCCATTGGTCCTATCTCCAGAACTCAAAGATCTAGAGACAGCTGCCTGGTAGTTTCAGCAAAGCAGTGCATGGTAACCATGATTTCTCGCCATCAGAATGTAAAAAGTATTTACGGCTTTGTAACAATGCCAATGCCACACCAGGAGAAGTGGACACCTGCAGGCCTGGGATCCGTCCGTGTTCTAGCTACGATTCAGAACTGTTTTATTTACCACCCCAAGCATATTTTTTTAATTACTTGCTGCAACATGGTGATAATCCCAGTTTTGAATGGTGCATATTTCTCATTATGAATCTAAATACACAGAATGTTTGCTCTGTTTTCAGTCACCACACTGTGTGAAAATGATGTATTAAAAATAGTATGACATATTTGCATATTTATCAGTATTAAAAGTCTCATGAAACAGTTATTGCAGATACACAGCTGTTACTTTTCAAGTAATTTTAAAGGAGCTGTGTCTCCTCCCCTATGTAAAATACACACGTATTCAGTCTGAGCCAGCAGGGTTGCAGAGTTCCCAGACAAGTATAAATTTTTGGTTACCATGTCACAATGGCAATTTTTTAAACCTAGAATGATAAACGTGTTCCTTTGCCAAGGCAGATATTATACATTGTAAACAGAAAGTAATCTGAAAGTGCCTACAAATTATGGTTGCTTTTTTTTGTTTAAGAGAATGTTTACCTAAACCACAGAACACATAGAAAAATATTGCTCTATATCAAACACCACACAGAAAAGCCTGCTTTGTGACTTCACATGACAGTTTCTCTTGCAATGATCCCTTTTTTTTTTCTGTGCTTTCATATGTATGTATGTATGAGTGTTTGCATGTATGTGGGCATGTAGCCATGCACAAGTCTGTATGGTGACCAGAGGGTGATGTGAGGTGTCTTCCTCCACTGCTCTTTCTATTAGATAAGGTCTCTAGCTGAACCCAGAGCTCATGATTCAGGTAGCCAGGTTTCTCTGTGGATCCCTGTTTTCTAGTGCTGGGATTATGGACATCCTGAAGCCCAGCTTTTGTGCAGATGTGGGAATCTAAACTCTTCTTGCCCTGGTGAACACTTTATCTGCCGAGCCACCTCCCAAGCCGGAAACATTTCCTGATGCCGTTACTGCTAATAGAATTGCTTTTACTTTTGTTCACCAAGGAAACTTTCTGCCTCCGCAATGTTAGATGTACTATCTTAGCGGTTGCCAGAAAGGAGACCGAAACTTTTAAAGCAATTATATTACATTTCAGCTTGTCTAGAATTGTAATATTTCTTTTGGTTTTTAGAAAGCTATTTTTTTTTAAAACTCAGTGATCATAATGCATACAGCTGTGATAACCATGCAATCCAAGTAACCTCAAGTTCTCATTTCAGTCTTGGGGTCTCTCTGCCTGTTCACTTTTTCTATTTTCATTACACATAAACTTCATGCACAGTATTGTACCCCAGAAGGACTTTTTCATGCAAGTATGTTGAGAATACTCCCCTTATCCCTCATACTCCACTGCCTTTCTTAAAAAAAAAAAAAAAAGCTCAAAACATAGCTGAAGCATGGGTCTAACGTTTATTTTGTAGTTCAATTTCACAATGTTAACTAAATAAGAGAGGATTATCATACATTAAATTAAAATCTTGCCACTTTGCAGCATTAATCCCATTAGAAAAAGGTGATTCCTGTCTAACTCAATCAGCAAGAGGTCTTTATTGCTCAAAGTACTAATTGATTAGGTTCTCATTAAGGTCAAAAGTACACTTGGCTGACCAGAGTCAGCCAATTAGCAAATTGTCAGGCATGTTTATTTACATTGACTGCACATAATGGCGGTTATCGGACTGTCAAGTCAGAAGGTCACTGAATCTGTTATGCACTTTGCCCTCCAAAAGGGCAGCAGTCACTCGGGCACCAGAATGCATTTATAATAAAGATTTAGCCTATAACTTATTGACTTAAATTACTCTTGGAAAATAGGTGTTTCATTCTCTTTTGACAAATATATCATTTCTTTGTAAACTACTTGAGGTTTGGTTGAAATCCTGGAGTTAATTGTGTCCCAGGATGTTTATTCAGGGGGCAGTTTACACTTGAAACTCTAAGTAGCTGTTTAAAGATCAAGCTGATACAGTGAGAGCATTCTGTGACAGCCTTTTCCTCCTGCTGTGGCTTCTCTGCCATTGAGGTAAATTGGGCCTCAGTGGAGGGTTAGAAGCAGATTTGAGCTCCACCCTAGTTGGGACAGTGTGATACCTTCCGACCACTTAGGCTGATATGAAAGATTGCATATTTTCAGTAGAACAAGGGTGGGGTGAGATTTGTCACTCATAGAGCAGCCATCTAAAATATCTACCTATTTCCTGAGATTCTTTTGTCAACGTGAAGAATCGCCCTGGTTTAAATGGTGGTCGTTTGACTAGTTGTGTCCATCAACATTTTATTTCTTTCCCCCCTACATATTTTCCTCTACATAAATTTAACATCACTTTTTCTTTCACTGTTTTAGAATTATTGTTTAACTATCACTGGTGATTACATGAATTTGATTTTTATAAGGAATCACTTTTGTTGAGCGCATCATTTGTATACATTGTGCCTAGAGATCAAACTAGAAAGCAACCTAGTCAGCCCAGAGTCTTCCTGGACATTCTGCCTTGCTACAAAAGGGAACCTATGACAAGTCACAGTTCCCTGGTTCTACAGATGAATGCCATGGGTCGTCACAGGACTCTCCACTTTGGTTCAGTGCTTGGCACAAACACACACACACACACACACACACACACACACACACACACACACACAAAGGCGTTTGATAAAAACAAACAAACAAACTTCTGAATAAATAAGTGAATAACCATAATTAGGTTTATGGTTCACCTAATATAGTCTTTGATAAAATGGTAATTTCTTATGACTTTAGGATGGATTGAATTAACATTTTTACTACTGTTAAATTATGAGTTAATACTTTCTCAGACTTAGAAGTAATAATGTCTTACTCCAGTAGTGTAACTAAGCCAACTGCGCTAAACATGAAAATAGAATGAGAGATGAAGAAAAATACTTTCAATTGTTAATTTTGATTAATTAAGCTACCAACAGTGTAAAAACTATAAATCCCTATGCTAATGAAGCATCTGTCTTATTTGAGGAATCTGTGGTTTTCAGATGATTCAGCAGTTTAGTAGTCAGTATGTGCAGATTATCTTGTGAGTATAATATATTGTATATGCGTCATCTAAAGTCCTACTGAGAAATAAGTAATACAGATAACATAATTGTGATATTATAGATTAATAAGCTGGCTAAGGATAAGAGAAATACTGTACATTTTCTCTTATATATGGAGTGTAGAGTTAAATCCCCCCCTCTCTCTCTTTGTGTGTTTGTGTGTATGTGTGTGTGTGTGTGTGTGTGTGTGTGTGTGTGATGAAACGTAAAAGAAGATTGAGAGGGACATGAAAGAGTTTGCTGGAATTGGAAGGGGGTAAAAGAAGAGAGGGTGACAGGATACATGTGTCATGAAGGCAAAAGAGACAATTTGAGAGCAGAAAGGATACCAATAAGAGCAAGGGTGGAAAAGTAGAAGAGGATAGGAAAGGCAGGAATAAATAAAACTAAAATATAGTGACATATATGTCCGAAAATGTCATAATGAACCCTATTGCTTTGTGTCCTGACTTAAAATTCTTTTTTTTTAATTTAATTTTATTAATTTATTCATATTACATCTCAATGGTTATCCTATCCCTTGTATCCTCCCATTCCTCCCTCCCTCCCATTTTCCCCTACTCCCCTCCCCTATGACTGTGACTGAGGGGGACTTCCTCCCCCTGTATATGCTCATAGGGTATCAAGTCTCAAAGTAAATTAAGAATTTTAAGCAGGCTACCAAGAAGAGACTTAAAATTCTTAATTTACTTTTAGGAAAAGTTTTCGTGAGAGTATTTGTGTCTGTGTGGGTTGAGTGTATGCTAGTGGGCTTTCCTATGCATGCACTTGTAGAAACAGAGGTCAACAACAGGTGTTTTTCTATTGCTTTTCCACTTTTTTTTTTTTTACTTTTTTTTTATCCTTTATTAATTTCTTCACTTTTTTTTTTTAAACACTGTATCTCATTGAACCTGGAACTTGAGATTTTAGCAAGATTGGCTGGCAGTGATAAGTGAGACACAGGAAGCCACTTGCCCCTACCACTCCCAGTGCTGAGGTGACAGGCACATGCAACCATGAACTGCTTAGGAGGAAGCCAGGGATATAAATGCCAAGTCTTTGTGTAGACTCAGCAAGCACTCCACTCACTGTGACTCCCACAGAAAGTAAAGAACTGGCTTCCCAGGATAACTTGGCCAAAAGCAGATGACACAGATATTGCTAGCTTCAAACTGCAAACTCTATCTGCCATCTTAATCTGGATTTGTGTTCTTCTTTAAAGCCTTGTTAAAGCTACTTTAAATGATTTTGGAACTTCACTAAGTGTGTGCAGATGTTTCACATCTGAAGTTAGGATGGGGCTGGGGAAAACAAGCACAAGCAACAACGGAAAATAACAGAGAAACTGAAAGGTACTATGATATGGTAAAGACTGCATCAGCTGTTAACACCACGATGCCTCGTGCTCATGTCCCAGGTCTGCTGTTTGCTCCCTGGGTAACTATGCTAAGTCACTTGATGACTGTAAGTTCCAAAGTCCTCACATTTAAGATTAATATTATAATGGAGCCTGGTAGCAGAACATTGGTGGTTACGTTTACACAGGCCACCTAACAGAAGAATGGGCATATCACAGGGCCTTGTGAATGGCAGTGGTTGAAAGTAAATAAACATTCCCCGCCAAGAGAAAATGGTTTAGGTTAGTTCTACTGATGCTTTGCTGGATCTAGATGCTCTGGGATGGCAGCAAAGTGTCATGAAACTCCTATATTATTTTGACACATAGGCAAACATCTCATGAGGTTGGCCAAAGATATTTAGATACTTAAATTTATTAGAGACCCATAGTTTTGCATAGTCTCTACCAAGCTAGCAAACCCCACAGCTTATCACGTACAGAGAACTGTTTCTTTTCCTTGTGATGCTTCTCAAATACAGCACTGGTGACATTGGCCCCTTTGGCCAATCACCGTATACACTGGTGTAACAATAATCTCACACGTTAAACTTGTGGGTTTTGTCTGGTTAACTGCAAGTTCCACAAAGTGTTCTCCCTCATGTTTAACATAAATACGAGAAGTTTAGTCTAGTGTTAAGGAATTGGTGTGGATCTGGGGGCATGGCTCAGTAGTTAAGAGTGCTTAATGTTCTTCCAAAGGACCTGAGTTTCATTCCCACTACTCATATCCAGCAGCTGATAACTGCCTGCAACTCCTGCTCCAGGGGCCTCCATGTCCTCTTCTGGCCTCCCTTGAGAGTGCATAGCCGGGTCATACTTCCGGTTGCTGCATTTGCTTTCAGCTGCAGCTGAAGGTATGAGCATTCCTCATATCCACTTGCAATGCCTGCCGCTGGCTTCTATGTCTCCATGGCCCGATCAACTCTAACCCTTTCTTCCTTCAGATGTCTTTGGTCTAGGTGTTCTACTACAGCAATATAAAAGTAATATGCAAAGCTCGAAGTACGAGCAACATGAAAACATAGGATCAAAATTCTTTTCTGTATACTTTCTGCTTATAATGACATGGCCAACGCCTCTAAGACAACTGCTCTACACAGAACACTGACCCGTAGAACTGTTGCAATCCCTGTTTTCACAGTCTGATTGCTCTTGGTACATTAAAAAGCTCACAGGCCATTGTAGTTATCACATCTGAGAACAGTGCCACCTCTCTGAGTCTCTGTCTCCCTTTCTTTGACTCTCTCCCTGACTTCCTCTATCTCAGGATCTAAGTTTCTTTCTCTCTCTCTCTCTCTCTCTCTCTCTCTCTCTCTCACGCCAGTCCTTCCCTCCTTCTGCATTTGTGTCCCTCCCTCTTTGGGTCCCTCTGTGGGTACACTTTTCTGAGATTAGACAACCTCTTAGTCAAAGCAAAACCAAACCAGAGAGGAATGTTTTCCGGTTCTGAGAATCAAACCCAGAGCTTTGCACACCTTAGGAAACTCTCCAGGCTCACTCTTGTAAATTCCCTTTCACATGTACCATGTACCAGGGATCCCTGGTCAACTCGGGTACATAGGATCTGATCAAAATAGACCAGCTGTAGCCTCTTTGCTACAGAGAAAAGACACATAACTCTGAACAAAATTTGTCAAGAGTTTCTCCCCTCCGTATCTTTGAGTTGACTTGTAAGAAAATCCTGACCACTTTTCTCACCTCTTGCACATGAAGAGAACTTTAATTTTAAACCCTTCCAATTTAATACAGGAAAAGGTTAGAAAGACTGTCAACGTCGTCTCAAGAAAACAAGTGACCCCCCCGCCTCCCAACTTCCCACTGAACCGGCGCAACAAACTCCGCCAATTTTGCTCTCGGGCTTCTGAGCTGGATCCTGACTACTCATTCTACTGGTAAGTGCTTTTACATAAGATTGATCTGGGCTTTTCTCTAAAATTGCTATTTTGTCCCTATTTCTAAACATTCAGAGATATTTTATCATTAATTAGTATTCATATTATGTCTCAAACAATCTGTTCAGGAATAGGGGAAGTGAACAAACCAGTGGAACAGCTCTTCTGTTTGTTTGGTAATTAGCATGGATGCTGCACGTAGAACTGGAGGCCTCACGAGGGGAAGAGGTGGTCCAGCGTTGGGTGGGCAACTCTGACTACATATAAAGGCTTACCTATTTTGACAGGCTAAGCATGTCTAAAAAAATTTTACACTTGGAAAAGAGGATGGGGAGACACAAGCCTCTGTAAAAATAGACCCGTGCCTCTTTGATTCACAGCATCCTGGCTTTGCTTTCCTTCATGTTAACATGCCACTTGGGAGCTGGCTGGACTCCCTTGTTCAGTGACATAGATTTCATAGTGTTTTTTAAAACCATTTGTTCTATCAACCACAACATGCTTTGAATTTCTCTTTAAAATTGAGGGTGTATATATAGATTGATCAAAACAATATTTTTAACATTCCAAACAATTTAGGATGGTAGTGGATGGGTGTCACTTCATCTATTATGTTCCTCTCTTCCTCCCTCCCCCTTTCAGCTGCTAATCTTAGAACTTGTGTGCCAAATTGTCTAAGACATTCTTCCAATAGCTACATGTGTGACTCTTTTGTGAGCCCCACAGACAGTTATGAGGACAGATTTGGAGTTGCATATGGGACTGTCACATGGTTTGAATGCCTTGTCTTCCAGACACTGAGATTTCTTTTTCACATTGCTTAAATACTGAGGAATTTTCAGCAGTGGTGAAGGGTCAACAAAGCGTCTATTAAAGAATTTGCACACCCTGGTAAGGAAAGAGGGTTTTCATGTCCATCATTGCATTTGTGGCCTACACAGCTCAAATGTTTACACGTCCCCCAAGGAGGGTAAAAGGTCACAGTGTTATCACAGAATTTTTATGAAAATCAAGATTTGTAAGAATGTATTACTCTTCTTCCTATTTTCTGAGCAATATTTAGCAACTGGTTTGACAGGGAAAAAAAAAAGAAGCAAATGATTTGTCCAGTGGTCCCATCAGTTTTGTGCAATTATGGAAAGCATTTTCAGGAAAATAGGATCCTTAGGTGCTCACAATTCTGCCATATAAGGTGCATTATTTCCAACTTTAAATAAATATATTTAAATAATTAATTTGCAACATAAAGGCCACATGTCTCCTCATTCCATTAAACTACAGGGCCACCCTTAAGGTATGCACAGGGTGTGCGTGGTAGAATACAAACATCCTGCAGGGTCCTTCTGTCCTTATCCTAAATTTCTAAAGGCAATGCTTAGAGACAGCACATTGTCTATGGACCTGATACATGGAAAACCGCAAGTTCATTGGTACTGCTCTGTAGGCCTGACAGAAGAATTTAACAAATAAGAAAATACCTAGTGTGTGCCTGTGTGTGTATGTGTGTGTGTGTGTGTGTGTGTGTGTGTGTGTGTGTGTGTTATTTCTCACCTAGAAAAGAATGATTTATGAAAGGGTTTTTCTCAGAAAATACCAAGTTATTCCTAGTACCACATGGGTTTGAACTAAATCTGGTATCATAATCAGTTTTGATGGAGCCGTTATGTTGAACCTTGTAAGTGGCTGTGCACAATTACAGTGGAAACTGCTTACTCACTTACTCATTTCTAACTCTATCTTATTCTCCAAAGCAGTTTCTCAGAGGTCTCTAGAAGCAGTGCAGTTCTTAAGAGCGCAGAGTTCTCATGGAATGTTTGAAAATACTGTTCAGGAATAGGGAGAGAATTGTAGCTTTGTTGACTTTTTTTTTATTTACAAACTTTATTATTTTTCTCCAAGAACATTGCAAAAAGGCCATATCCTTATAGTATCTAAAATATCAATAGTGTGTGTATGTGCATGTGTGTGTGTGTTGAAAAATGATATTTTACACAAACTTAAGGAAAAAAACTTTCAGTTATTTCACAAACATTTGGATTAGATAAAATGCATTCGATTTAAATTTTGCTATTGTTTATATTATTTGGCTATCAGAAAGTGAGAAGACTTTTAAAAACAAGAAAATACCATAATGTCTGGAATATTTTCCAAAAAGAAAAAGAATGTATGTTGCTGATGTTAAGGGTTATATCCATAGGGCTGGAGAGATGGCTCAGTGGCTCAGAGCACTTGCTGCCCTTGCAGAGGACCTAGGTTCAGTTCTCAGAAGCCACAAGGCCGCCCACAACTGTTTGTCATCCAGTTTAGAGGATCCAGTGCCTTCTTCTGGCGTCCACAGGCACTGGGCACACATGGAACACTTTCATAAAAATGGTTGAAATACTGATACAAGTAATAGTAAAAACATTTAAAATTGTATTGCTAACAAAATAATTAATTTGGATATTACTATCTAGTGGTTCCATGAGACATGAGAAGTTAGAAATGTCAAGTTTAGTAAGACTACGAGGTAGAAATGTGAAAAAAAATTCTGTTAACTTCTAATTATACAGTAACCACTTTTAAAAGATAATGAGAAAGGGGCTCAAGAGATGGCTCAGCAGTAAAGAGCATTGGTTTGTTATTCCAGAAGACCAGGGTTTGATTCCCAGTGCCCACATGGTGGCTTAGAACAATCTGTCAACTCATAGCATGGTCCATAGATACATAAGCAGGCAAAACACCAATACATATAAACACTATTTCAAAAAATATTTGTTAAAAAAAGACAATCAGTGGGATAAACACTCAGAGTAATTTATAGCTGTAAGAAAATTTTCAATTGCTAGAAAAACAACCCATAAATCCTTTTTATGGGATAGTTCAGACTGGCATCAAATGTGTGGCTCTTTCCTTGCCTCCCCTCACCCAAGGGCTGAGATAACAGGTGTGAGCCACCATATACAGCAAGAAAGGAGTTGAATATAGGTTTCAACGTGACAGAGGGAGGAAAGAGGCGGGGTTGAGGGAGGGAAGGAAGTAGGGGTAGGTGTAGAGGGGAAAGGGAGAAGGGAAGCGGGAGGGATAGAGGAAAAATAGAGACAGAAAGGAAAGAAGAGTGCGAGGGGAAGGCAAGAGAGAAAGAAAGTGAAAGAGACACAGACACAGAGAGAAGAGACAAAGATCATAAATCTCATGGAGAAATGGCACAATTACAAAATGGAAAGATACGCCAGGCATAGAGGTGTATACCTTTAATCCTAGCACTGAGAGGCAGAGGCAGGAAGATCTCTATGAGTTCAAGGCCAGGCCAACTGAGTTCCAGGACAGACAGAGTGAGACTCTGTCTCAGAGGGGGAAAAAAAAAAACAAAAGGTAAAGAAATGACATGATCAGAAATGATTATTTTATTTCAGGGCTGCTGAGAACCCAACCCAGGTCCTCTCTGCCACTGAAAACAGCTTCTGTCCCTATTTTCTTTCTTTTTCTTTTGGGGAATGAAATCAACTAGTTTCCTCATGCTGGCTTTGAACTCATCCTGTAACAAGCTGCGAACTCACAATCCCCCTGCGCCGTTCTCCAGGGAGCTGAGGTTACAGGCCTGCACTACCAGACTTGACTTCCTGATCAGATATGATTTCAACATAAGCTAGCTTCCACAATTTTCTTTGAAAGGTTTTCTTTATTAGAAGAAACCTTTCTGGGTGAACTTGACACAGCCGTGCCAAAGAAGACATGGAAAGGACAGGGTAGGCAAACACTAGCCTGAAAACATTATGAAAAGAAGGTAAACATAAGAGGAAGAACAGAGTGCCTTGTACTGACAGATATGAAAATATATTATAATAAAACAATTAAGATAATCTACCATTAGCCAGATAACCAATAGGAATGAATCTGTAATTCAATTCTTGAACTTTCTCATGCAATGTTTGTGTTCGTGTAAATAGAGTTGTTAGTGTTTCTTTGTTGTTGTTGTTGTTGTTGTTTGTTTGTTCTTCTTTGTTTTTCGAGACAGAGTTTCTCTGTGTAGCCCTGGCTGTCCTAGACTCACTTTGTAGACCAAGCTGGCCTCGAACTCACAGTGATCCGACTGTCTCTGCCTTCGGAGCACTGGGATTGAAGGCGGGCACCACCACACTAGGCTCTTGATCGTGCTTCTTTAGACCGAACCTGAACTTGTGGCCGCACATAGCCTGCTGCTGCCCTAGCAAAGTGGACTTGGAGGTACCTGCTTCTGTACATGAGCTTTCCTGATATTGCGCCTGCAAGCATAGTGAGCTTGGTGCGAAGGCGGCCTCCTTTCCTCTTAAGGACCTTGTCGCTTAATGGCTATAACTGGATCTGACACTTTTCTCTCCACACGGCCCCTGGCGTTACCTTCTGTAGGGAGTGGTGGGGGTGGGGCAGGGGTGTTGCTCCTGGATTTGTGTATCACTTAAATTTCCTTCTGCCTTGGCTGACACATTTGAATTGGAGCCAATTTGCAGTTCTACATCCACTGATGGTTTCATTCGGTATAAGCTTTAAGTAAAAGTAAAATGCCACAAAATGAGATTATTTAAGCTACACTTGTGCTTTAACACGGAGTAAACATATCTATTCATGATGCGTTTCTTTTTACTTATCCACAGTGGCTGATCCAAATTTAGAACAAGTTTCACCAAGGAAACTATTCATAGAGGATTCTCAGTTAAGGTCATGGGCAAAATAAATGTCAGTCATCTTATAAGACCTTGAAAAGTACAGGTAAACTGTAGGCGTACCAACCACACCCATCTCAAAACTGCATGTATTGCAAATTACCACATCAAACCAGAGGTCCGAGCATTCCAGTTAGCAGCATTTAGATTCCTGCTAAGTTAATGTCACGGTGGGTTTTTTTAAACAGTAATTTTCTGTAGAAATACTAGTTCATTGTTTTGTCTTAAGAAAATGCTTATACCCAAGAAGAAAGTTGATTTGAAAATATCATCTTGCTAAGTTGCCACTCACAATTTGCATAATGAGGTCATTTTTCTTTTAAAATGATTTAATATTGAAAGTTTATTGACCATTTAATAATCGTATATAAAGCAAAGAAATGTATTTTTAATTTAATTACTCATGCCTGAAAGGATTGCTGAGTGTGTTTTATTGGGATAATTCATAACCAGAGCATACCCTAATAAGCTATTGTTCTCTTTCTACAAATTTTTTTCCTTTCCTTTTTCTGAAAGTGTTAATGGAGGTTCAGGACTGACACAATAGTATTCAACATGCTGATGCATTTCTGTGTCATAATGTTAGTTGCTAAAACTTTTCTAAATTGAGTTGATAATTTCAAATTAAGTATCATCTTGTGTTTTCCTTTCTCCTTATCTCTCTAATGACACTGTCATATAATATGATGGCTTTATGAGTGGTTTTGCTACCCCATTCATCAGAGTGATCAATGGGGAAGGAAGCCATATGGGTTGTTGTCCATTTCTATTGGATAGGACAGATGGCATTATTGATAAATGGAAATATTCCAAATATTTATTGTATGATGATAGCACAGGGACTCTGCCTTCTGAATTTTAATTTTACTATTAACTTACAGGAATTGGCAAATTAGGCAGTGTATTCAGTTGCCATGTATTCATTTAATTGTGTTAATTTGTGAGTTGCAGAGCTAATCACTTTAAGTTTATGCTTTATTTTACATGATGGGCACTCCCCTTTGAAAGGCATCACATTTACTTATCTGAGTTCTTGCCAAGCTATTCTTCTGGTCTTCAGGATTTGAAAGCTAAAACAGTATTTGCAGTAGGCAGTATGTTGAGGATAGAATCCCAGAAGAAAAAGAAGTGAAGATTTCCTGACACTTCTCCCCATTATCACTTCCTGTGGGAGACAGAAGGGGGAGGGGGAGCCAAACAGACTCTTGACATTTTCCTGTTGCTTCACTTTCTACACTCAGTAGATTTCCCAAAAGTATGTTCCAATATAATTGTGGACTTAAGGACATAATGATATGGTTCAGGTTCTAATTGCATTTCGTTTTCTTGATTTGAAATGAAGTCATCTGAGGAAGGGTTGCTGTTGGCATAGTACTCTCAATGCAGTGCCCTCCCAAATGTTTGGCAACATTCCAAAACCATGTTCACACTACGACAAATCAGCAGCATCCATAGAAGACTTAAATAAATATACTTTATAGCGTTTAAATGCTTATCTAAAGAAGTTTAATTGAAGTCCAACTCTTCTGAGATACATTTAAAAATGTATTCAGTATCTTTATGTCTCCTGTAGAAACCCATCTACTCTGAAGAAGGGCACTATCATACCACCCTTAAACTATCAAAATGAAGATTTGATGTTATTTGAATCTTACCATGTTCCCAAGGCACACTTTTAGTACCTTTAGCTTATCTTCAAAATAGTGGGGTGGCATGAAATTCTTGAGATACAAGATAATTGTTAAGTGAAGTAACATATTTGAGTCTTCCTGTTGTCTTATTTTTAGGAATGCAGGGGTCTTTGGAATGAGGAGGAGGTAATCCATATCCAAAATGATAAATAAAATGAAACAAAAACTTTAGAAGGGACAAAAACATGAAACAAGACATACTGGTGATAGCTGTGTGTTCTTTGTTAATATAACCAAACTGCTCAACTTCAGAGACTTCTAAATGAGTAATATCACAAAGTTAAAACAGGAAAAAAAAAAAGTCCCAAACTTTTCACAGTTTTTGATTAATGGATGGCAGCTGTTGGTCAGGCCAATGAACAAAAATAAATAAATAAATAAACTTTGATATCTTAAGCAGCACATAAGCACATATCCTAGAACCAAAGTTACCTGTCAGTAGTAGAGCATTGAACAAGAAAGATTGGTGTTTGACAAATGTGCAGTTGAGGGAAAGAAATCAAAAACTATGTTTTCAAGCTTTGGAGACCGCCAAACAATGAAAGAGAAAATAAATAAAAACTTCAATGCATAATATTGATATACCTTGTCAATGAAATGTTAATTAAAATCAGGCTTCTGTCTTCAAAACAAAGAGTTAGATTTCCAGGCAAAAGGCTGCTCAGGAATAAGGCAACTAATGCAAAGGTAGCATTTTACAGGTACACAGTGAAAGCTGACATGAAAAAAGGGGGACTGTCACATTATCAAAAAGCTATTCCCTAGATTTCAGTGTCAATGATCTCCTACTGATTAATTAATATAATCAATTAAATTTCAAAAGGAAAGCTAAGAGTTTAAAACTACATCGACATGGGTCATGTAAAACTCACTCATAAATGCAAAAGCTGAAGCACACAGGTTTCTGTTTACTTCTGCATTATCAGGCTTATGACATTTATTTGATAGCTGCATATTGTCTTGAATGCACAATGACTTGAGTTATTAAAGTACAGTTCACTTATGATCCACACTAAGAACAAGCATTGCATTCGAATGAGGCAGTAACACAGCCTTTCATTGCAGAGCAGTAGATTTCATTTCCCCAGGGTCAGGATTAAATTGAGATTTTGTATTCATCTGAGGTAATTGTAATGAGAATATTTAACTTGGGTCAAATGGAGAATAGTGGCACCCTGGAAAGGCTTAGAAATGATTTGCTTTTTTATACATTGTTCCATGGTGGGATTTAAAAAAAAAATCAACTTGCCTGGCTTCAGGATGCTATATTATTCTATTTCTGAATCTAATGAAATCTTTGGCAGAAAAGAACACCAAGAGAGTAAACAAGTTTTAGAAAATAAGAAAACATCTGAATCAACTAATTGCACATCTGAAATGAATAAGATGATCTTAACAGACTCTACCTTGAGAAAATCAAATAGGTATATTTAAAAAAAAAACAAACAATGCTTTCTTTTTATCACCATAGTGGAAAGAGGAGGGGTTGTATATATTTTTCCATTAGACATGGGAAAGCATGCTCAGCAGAGCTGTGTCCATACAAAAGATTTTTCTAAATTTCTTTTTCCCCTGAAGCAATCTTTTTTTGTTTGTTTGAGAACCATAAGTGATTTTTCTATTTTCTCACCAAAGTACTCAGGTATATTGACTCCACTCTCTCCTTTAGAGCACTGACTCTGTTAGAGTCAAGAAAATAGAAATCATTTCTTTGTTCTGACTTTTTGTGTGTCTCTCTCTTGTGTTAAAAATCAATGATGATAATGATGATGGTGATGATGATGATTGTGAATCTGTAATGGCCTGTGTGTGAAGTCTGGCCTGTTGCTGAGTGACAAGAAACCTAAAACTCACTTAAAAGTGTGTCAGATTGGATGATATCACCTATCCAAGAGATTCTGTTTAAAAAAATAAAAGTGCCAATAAACGTCTTTGTGTTCTAAATGATATTCTGAGGGTATTTTATAGCTTAAACCCAGTGGTTGCTTCAGGTTAGGTTCCGGTGCCTCAGTAGAATATAAGTTGGCTCAACGTAACAGGCTAAAATAATACATTTTTAAATAGGTTTCTTCCCTAAGTGGAAATATGTTTATGTTGAACATATTCTAGAGTGAAAGGTTGGTTAGAATGGACCAATAAATTTAGCAATTGCTTTAAGAGGCATGGAAGAGTTCCCTACCCTGAGAATTATGAAAGAAGAGAAAACCTTCTTCCATTGAGGACATTCCCAGGAGCCACACTGGACATCTGCTGGATCACTGCATTCCTTGCACTTCCCAACAGTGTAGAGGGGGGGAAGGTGTATTAGCCACTATTCCTTGTTTATCACCATGAGGGCTTGTCTCCTGTGCCTCAATCAGTCCTCATCCATATGTGGAACAAAGCAAGAGTACCTAGAAATTGCAGTATAATTTAAGGATTTCTAGACATCTTTGACAATTCAGTAAGGCAATGACCTCACCAAAGGTACATTACCAACAAGAAGAGGAAGTTTTCACTTGAATGACACAGAGAATGTGGTGTGTGATACAATCCAGGTCGAACATACCTATACATTTCTAAGGTTTACCCTCTCACTTTCAGAAGAACATAGTAAAATGAAGTCATGAAAATGGGCTCATACCACACCCTTCTTAAACTGCTTCAGGCTTGTGTATTAAGTAATGTGTATTTGTGATGATACCTTCTAATATGAAAGAAAATTAATGACAAAAAACCCACAACTAAAGAAAAATTATCATGGCTGGATGCAACATACATATTTAAAATGTTACATTCCTAAAGAATATCTTGATTTGGGCATAGGAAAATACATTCATAGTAAAAGTACAATTTTGAAATTTTTGTTAACATGCCAACTGAGAATTGTATAAAAACTTTATCTAGAAAAAGTTAAAACTTCTAAGTGATATATAAGAAGATAAATACATGTTGGGAATAACTCTTCTGAAAGAAAAATTATAAGATGGCAATTAATCTATAACTTTAACAATTAGGTATAATTCTAGCACATCAGTCAAAATTCTAGTGGGGTTATTTTAGGAACATAAATTTTTCTTAAAAAATGACAGTGTTCAGGGCCATCAAACGTAGTTTAGCGGAAAGGGGCTTGCTTAGTCTGTATAAAGCTTTGAGCTGAAGCCTAAGAGCACCACAAATAAACAAACAAAGAAAAGAGTAAGTTAATTAATGGCTCAGTGGTTCACAATGCTAAAGCATAGTTTTTGAACACTGAAAGAAGGAATTTGACATACTCAACATAGAATATATTCTATACTCAAATATTAAAAATGTCACAGAACTATTGCGGACAAATCTGTTCATAAATCAGTAGAATGGGACAGAGAAATATTAAAATTATATCTTGTATTTCTATGAACCAAGCATGACAAAGAGAGATGCCAAAAGCATAGATAATGTGGGCTATTCACTGAAGGACACGTGGAACTTGGATGGAACCTTGAGAAACAGTGGTAGAAGGGGCAAGTGCACTAAATTTTGAATAATTCATTACAAACAAAGAGCCAAACAATAACAACAAAACCACAATTGGACAACAGGCAAAAACTATTTTAAAAGATAGAGATGTCTAAAAAAAAGGGGGGGGGATTGCTTAGCTGCTTAAAAGAAATGTTAGTTTTTATCTGCAAAGGAAGGAGAGGGGAAGGAAAAAGGGAGAAACGAGAGGGGAAGAAGGAAAGAAGGGAAAGAGGGAGTGAGGGAAGAAAGGAGGGATGAAAGGATGGCAAAGGGGAGGGGAAGGGGAGGGAAGGGAAGAAAAGTCCCAGTGTTTTGGATTTTCTTGTTGTTTGTTTGTTTGTGTTTGGTTTTGTTTCTTTCGATCTCTTGGCACTAGCCGTAGGTTCTCTTTTGTGGAAGCCATGACTTTGGAGAGAAAGCAAACTGCTCCGCTACTCCCTTCTGCTGAGGAAATCCACTTTTATTTTGGGGTAAATGCTCTGCATTGAGTGACTTTCCATAGTATATAGGGTGCTGGTATCACAGTGCTGGGGTGTCCATTTCCAGGGATCTGTGCATCTGTCTTGAAAGATGTCATTCTTGTTGCCTTATCATGATCTTAACTCTGTTGAGCAAGGTTTCTGGTTCTTAGCCCCAGTCAACTTGATTATGCACTGATATCCTATTCTTTTCTGTAATATGAGCCTGTTGTTTTGCAATCTATGATTTCCACATAAAATAGTACATAGTGTGGTAAGAATTTGGTGTATAAGTAGAGAAATTTGGCTTCTAGTCTTTTCTGTTTTTCTCTCAGTAATAAATGAGAGTGAATGACAGTCAAGTCACCTGCATCCTCAAACTTTTCTTAAGAATTAGTTAAATACTATCTTCTATGCCTAACAATCTTCGGTTATTTCATTCATTCATTTATTCAACCAGGCGTCAGTCATTGAATTCTCATTAATTTTGTGGAGCTGTGCAAGGTGCTTATTTAGGATAAAGAAATGCTTAAAAAGTCCTTACCTCCATGATACCAGGACACATCACTTTCTTTACGAACTGGAAGGAAATTGTTATTCTACAATGGAGATATTTCATCTTGATACACTTGATATACTCAGCTGAGCTTCCTAGGCAGAAACCTTTAAAAGTAAAGAATTCAAAAATGCTGATACATCATTTAGTTAGGAAGGAGACAAAGTGTGCTTAAAATTATTTCTGTACTTAGGAATATTGTAGGGGCCCTAGAGAAATGGAACAGTGTGCAAGATTGCTTGATGAACAAGAATTCAAACCTATGTTTGGATCCTAGGAAAAACACAAAAAGTTGGGCTAGGCCACATGTTCACCTGTAACAGCAATATTGTGGGGACAGTGACAGGAAAATTGCTGGGGAATGGTTGCTGGGTATCAGACTCACTTTGGTTTCTGTGAGAAACCCTGACCCAAAGGAATAAAGTGGAAAATGAAAGAGGTGGCCACATTTTCATCTAGGATCCATGAATGCATATAGGCACACAGGTGCATGGGCACAAGCACACGCATGAGCATGCACACCCACACACCCACACACACAGGTGTGCACATACACAAGGATACCCATACACATGTGGGTATAGCACTCCCCACACAAACACATGCATATGCAGTCAAATATACATAAATTAGAGTGGCACACTCCTATTTTCATAGTCACATCCTGGTGGTGTTGATTTACAGTGTGGTATCACCCGCATTCAATTTCAAAGTATACTGCTGTTGTTTTCGATTTGACACAAGCTAGAATTATTTGGAAAGAGCACCTTCAGTTGAGGAAAGGCCTCTATTGGATTACCAGTAGGCAGTTTTGTAAGGTGTTTTCTTTACTGATTTACTGGAGAGGGCCTGGCTTATTGAGGGAGGTGCCATCACTGGGCAGGTGTTTGCATAAGAAAGCAGGCTGAACAAGCCAAGAGGAGCAAGTTTGTAAGCAGCATTCCTTCAAACCCTCTGCTTCACTTTTCAAATTGAATTTCTGACCTGAATTTTTCTCTAGATGATTAAATATTATCTGTGAAGTGGGGGGAAAAGCCTTTTCTCCCCCAAGTTGCTTTTGCTTGTAGTGAGTCTTTGTTGCCGCAGTAGAAATGTAACCAGGACATAAAACATAGCTTTTCATTAGGGCAGCTTCCTTCCTTCAGTGACAGCTTTTCAGATAAAGATTTCTGAGCCCACAATACACCTTGGTTTCTTTTAGAAAAAGCTTAACACATTTCATATTTGTTCATGCAATGAAGTTGGTATTCAGGCAAAGAATAACCACATGCCTTTCCCAGATGAACCGTCCTATTGTGCTCGTGATGCACAGGGTAGAATAAATGACTGGTTTTATATGCAAGTTTCTTGGTTTACTTACAATTTTCTGCTAAGACTCTGGAGCAAAGGATTTCACCAATTACGTTTGTTGTGTGTGTGTGTGTACATTTTTCAGAAAGCATATGTTAGTGGGGCTATTAAGCAATTAGTTTCATGCATATAGATAGTTCATTTTGCACCAAACCATATGATGTGACTGGAATTTATAGAAAACCATCTTTCTTGCCAGAAATGAAGTGAGTTAATTCTCTGGTTTGGAAAAAATGTGGCTCTATGACTGCAATCTGTAGCCTTAAGAATTAGGAGCCTGGTATTCATGTTCCTTATCTTAGAAAAGTGCATAATATAAAAAGAAGTTCTGTGTTACGAAATCAAAAACACAGTACCTGGTTCATATTGCGTGATCATTAAATGTTTGTTAGCTTGCAATGAAATGATGTCAACCGGGATCACATGTATACCATACATATATGAGGTCTCTGTCCCTGTCAGCTTTGGGTAGAATACTTTTTTAGCAGTCTATGCAAAAAGGAAACACAGTCCGAGACAAAATTGGCAGTATTCATGGGATAAAAGCAATCTGGCTGCTCAGGAGAAGCCCAGCTATTTCTAGAGACTTAATAACTGTTCTTGAATGAAGGCGACAAGGCTGAAATGAGAGGAAAAGCGGAAGCAACCTCCAATCTTCACATTTTTCTACATCAGAGTAGCATGCGGCTCTCTCTCACAAGAATGCCCAAATGCAGTTCAGAAAAACAACTTATCTAAGGGTGGGATACCACAACTGCTGAATGGCATCTCTTATTTGAAACATTGGAAAAGAATCCTGAAATATTTAGAAACCCTGAAGTAGGATTTTTCAGGCTTTCAGGTATAGATACATAAGAGTCAATAGCATCTTCTTCTTTTTTAAATTTTATTTTATTAATTTATTCTTATTACATCTCAATGGTTATCCCATCCCTTGCATCCTCCCATTCCTCCCTCCCTCCCATTTTCCCCTTACTCCCCTCCCCTATGATTATGACTGAGGGGGATTTCCTCCCCCTTTATTTGCTCACAAAAGAACTGATGATCTTGGCTCATTTTTGTAGTATTCATATCCCCAGCCATACCCATGAACCACGCTAAGCACCTTTCCTTTTGGGGAAGAGAAGGTATGCTAAAAGTTCGTGTAATGTCCACTACAACATTCTACATAATTGGCCTTTTATAAATATTAAGCAAAACCGGAAGATCAAAACGACAAGAATAGCATATTATGGCACAGCCCTGCTTGAAAATAAGTGTTGATATTATTTATGAAAGTCCTCCCCCGTTACTGCTGCCATCTTCGCCCTGGATTTCCCTGTTCAGCACTTACTTCCAGTTTTAATGGATAGAAACACCCTTCCATTCAGAGCCTATGCTTGCATTTTATTGAGTTTAAGATGGTAGACTGTGCTGTGAATTACCACCCAATCATTCTCTGGATTTTAAAGACCTCTTATCACAGGACAGAAAACGAGCTTTGTTTGGGTGTTTGAAATGAAACGTCCTACCTAGCTTGACCTGTCCTACTTCTAGGGCTCTGGATTTGTGGTGTAATTGGGGTGGTGGTGACAAGGGGTGTCCAAATTTGAGTATAGAACTAATGGAGAAATCACCCAGGAATTCCAAAGAGATGTTTTATTTAAAGAGGTAGGTAGGCAGCTGTTTGAATATGGTAACCTGTTCAAGCAAACCCTGCTTTGCCTGAATGTAGCTTCCCGGAAGTATTTTGCTTATTATTTAGCTGAGCTGGACTCAAAGGCCATTAGTGGATGCTGGGAGAAAGAGCCAGTTTTCTTCCGGGAGGTGTCCCCAGGTAGCCTGTCCATCTTCCAGTGGATGGCCTAAAAGCCACACACACACACTGGTAGCACAGGAAGGCAGGAGAAAAAAGTGGTGGGGGGGGGGCAGCAGGGGCTGAGGGGATATGGAAAAGACTGGAGGGGAGAAAGTAGTGGATGGATTTGATCAGAACACCTTATATTCACACGTGAAACTTTCAGTGTTCGAAAAATGATAAAATTGGGTCTTTTTTTTTCCTTTTATTATTTTGCTAGCTCTTGCAAGTTTTGTACAATGTGTTTTGATCAAAAAATTTAATTATATTTTAAAAATCATTTTAATAATTTCTATAACACAGACATGGACATAGAAACACACAGACACACACATGCATGCACGCACACGCACACACACGTGCGCATGCACGCTGGGACGAAAGGACAGAGGTATCCTCAGGGAAGCCAGAGGCATCGGATTTTCCTTTAGCTGTGGCTACAGGTGGTTGTGACCCACCATGGAACATGAGTACTGGGACCTTAACTCAGGTCGTGGGACCTTAACTCAGGTCCTGTGGAAGAAGAGCGGGTGCTTTTAACCACTGAGCCATCTTCCCAGCCCCCTACCCCAAATATTTTTAAACATGCTACAAATTCAAGCGCCTCAGTGTGGATGCTGTCTTTATGAGGAACTTCAGCGGTGATGTGATAAAAATTATACAAGGGCATAAAGCCTTGGGCAACCTTCCTTTTAGGATATAGTCAAGTGTGTTATAAGTAAAGACATCACTGAATTTCAGAATCAGAATCTGTGCGTCATAGTCAAGCTTCTCAGAGTTAGGGAAGTTTATGCTAATATCTCGCTCCCTCAACTCCTCCTCTTTCCTGTGGCTCTGCTGTTCTAACCACTCTTCCCGGAAGTGGGCAAAGGCAGAGCCCTTGCTTTTCCTTGCTCTCCCTTTAGAAAAGGGAAGACATGTTCTGTTAATCTTACTGCCCCCTGTGCCTCTATGTTGCTTTATTATTAAGCATACAATCTCTGTGAAGGATTCACTTATCACTGGAATAAACTATTAATAGTGATTTTTAAAATGCCAAATTGCCAACACTTAAGACATTTAAAAGAATATACGTTGGTGAGGCATGTCAACATCTGCCTCTTGTAGTCATTTTTTATAATGTGAACTATTTAACAAGGTGAAATTTCCTAATGCATATTTTGAGAACCACTTTTGTTCCTTTGCCTTAAATAGCATGCTCGTTCTCAGGCACCAGGTTTTCTTCTGCCAGGGACTCTCATTATATGATTGGACCTCCTACTCTCCTAACTGAGAAATACTCTTTTAAAATCAAATTCGTAAGTGTTTCTTGACCTCACCATCTGAAATCCTGTTACAGAGTATGCTGCAGCACCACACCTTTGAGCTGCCAGACAGCCAACATTTGGGGGGAGGTCTTCTACCTCCCCCAAAGATTTCCTAAGTTATCAGATTACCATAGAAACTGAAGCTTCCTCAGGAGAAGGCCAACTGCCCCCAAGGACATTCCCTTAGGATCCACGAGGCCCAGAGACTGGGCTCTGAAAGACTGACCTGCCCAGTGTTAACCAGTCAATCAGAACAAAGTCTAGAAAAGTAGGCATACATCCTTAAGTGGCTCTTCCCTGGGAACTCTGGGTCAGAAAACAAAGTGGCCTAGGCACTCTTACCAACTGTTAGGATGCTTTAAGATAACTATCCTTATCTTATGTCATCTGTGGAGGCTTACCCATGAGTTCCAGCTGATGGACACATCTACTTAAAAGCCATTTTAAGGATTGGAATCCACATATCCCAGGCAGTCTTATGGGCACAAAGAGGCATCCCAACTTGTGCCTTAACTCTCATTGCTTCTATTCTCAAATCTGACCTCCACTTGATGTGTTCCATGCCTGCAACACTGTTGCTACCAGTTTACCCAAATGTTTGATTTAATCCTTTAAAACGTCAGTTTCCTCCTGTGTAAAATGATTATATCAGCTGTGGTTCAAGAGAGCTGTGAAGTTGGCTAATGTGTGGTAGAAGAAGCAATATGCAGATTACAGATAGTGCTGGGTTTTGCTAATTTTAATAAATGGATTTTGTAATCCTGTAGGTAATTATGTAGTCGACTGGTTATACTTGATTCGAAAAAATGCACTCCATGCACTATGTCTGAAGAAAAGCAGAGCCAAGAAGTGGTCCATTGTTAGATATGATGTGTTTTGTTGTGGTTGATTTCCTTTTTTTTTTTTTTTTCTTTATAACTATGGCGTGCTCTGATGAGTTGAAGAAACGTGGGTTTCCAGGGGCCGATGTCAGCTAGTGGCTTCTGGGCTTTTGTTTTTAATGAGGATGGGGTATTCTTTCTCTTTCTCTGGAAAAAGGGAGATTCCCTATCAAGCTTCAGGTCTCCTTGTGCTCATATATTATCTTTTCCTTTGACTTTGGCTCAAAACTGGGGAATAGAGCACATCTTAAAAAGAGCCAATGTCAGGACACCGCAGGCTCTTTTGTTTCTGGGCAACATGAATGAGAAGGACTATGATAAAAAATATGGAACTTTGGGAGGAAATAAAAACGAATCCTAGAGGGCAGCATTAAAAGGTATACAGAAAAGCACCGCCAAGAAGTAAATGAGTATTTTTAACAAGGTTTTCTTGTCCTTCCTTTTGATTGGCATCAGAGTCTTCATCCGAACCTTGTCATATTGGATGCTCTGAGCAAAAGTCAATTATAATAGACTCCCGATGAAGACTCCACATCAAAACAAGAGTGTGAAGGGAACACCGTGGCACGGCATTTTCTGAGAGTTTCTATGAACCATTCTATTTTTTTTTTCTTCTCCCCTTGGCTAGCCCATCATGTTCCTAATGTACTTCCGTGTGATCTCTCATAGCCCTTTTGAAAGTCTCAGACAAGTACATGCCACAGTCCATACGTTGGTTTAGTGTTGACTAATTAGTTAACTTTCCCTGATATCTTCGTCATCATTCATAGGGTGAAATAAATTCTGTAGATGCATTTAAGAAATCCTAGGCTAATTCTCTCGGTGTTATTTCTAAAATCAAACTGTTAGAAGTACTTTTAACCCTGACATTTCTTTACCTATTAGATACAGAACAAAAATGATGACAGCATCTTGCTGAATACTTTTCTTCTTTTTTTCCCTTACAACTAAATTTCTTTCTGGGAAATAAGAATTCCCATGACCATTTAAATTAATATGTGGAAGAAAAAAATAAGTTAATAGAAACTGCAGAGAGGGCTGGAGAGGGCAATAGAACACATGTAATATTAAAGACACAGGGATGGGATACTGAAAGTGGACAGGAAGGGTTCAAACAGAGACTGAGGGCAGAAAGATGAAGAAGATGAGTGATGGTGAGCAGCCAAAAATATGTATGCAAATGCCATAAGGTACATCACTTTGTGTGCTAATTTTGAAAAACAAAAAGTATGAAGCTGAATTTATATACAATAACTTGTTAAATGGCTACTGCAGAAGGTAAACATATCAAAAATATTTTCAATGATTTGTATACTTGCTGATATCATTTCCTTTATTAAGTGAAAAATTATCCCCTGCTTTTTCTCAGAAAGTTGACCTAACTTAGCAAGTCCAACTAAAGTGATTAAATGCTTGTTGTTTTCTTTAAAGCTATGTCATAGTACATGCTCTGGAAAAGGACAATTAGGAGAGTCCATTATGCCGGGCTAGCCTCAGACTTTTGGCACTCTTCCTGTCTCAGCCCTTGAGTGCTAGGGTTACATATATGCAGCTTCATATCTTCCTCAGAGTTCATCTGTATTCTGTTTTATTATCTATAGTGTGCATGTGCATGACAGTCCTCTGTCATGGTGCATGAGTGGAGGTCAAAGACTAATCTGTAGTAGTCAGCTCTCTCCTTCTACCCTGTGGCTCCTAGGGTTCGAACTCCAACCACCAGGCTTAGCTGCAAGCATCTTTAGTCAGCGAACTGTAGAATAGACAAGTTCAAAGACTTAAAAGTAAACAATACAATGGACTGTGAATCTGGGTTCTTCTAGGTTAAGCAGTTTATCTCCCAGAAACAAATGGATGTGAGAAAGATGAAGAAACTGGGAGCATAAAAATACATTTGTGGTTCCAAAACCAGAATGGAAATACCCAAAAATCAATGCAAACTGAAGATGGCAAAAATGCTGAAATGCTTAATAAGGAGAAATTTAAATGCGTTTTTGATATAAGAATTTAAATCAGAAGATAGTCATTTCATTGCTTGGGAAACATACCATAAAGCTAAACATAGTTCTGTAATACAATTTAAAAGAAACCATCCAGGCTGTATATTAAACATATTTTTCAGGGTTTGTATATTGTCCTTCCACAAGATTTTCTAAGAAGATATAAACAAGTCTGGACAGGCTTTCCCCCCCCCCTAGTATAGTTATTCCACCACTATTGTAAAGATGATGGATGAGTCTCAGACATGGTCCTACTGGGCTTCCTGGTAGATGTCCAGTTGCAGAAACAGATGGAGAGATGAAGCGTTTTTAACTGGTGAACAAAACAAACGCTTCCTGAATTCTGTTCCGTGTGTGTGTGTGTGTGTGTGTGTGTGTGTGTGTGTGTGTGTGTGTGTGTGTTTAGCATGGAGGATGCTCCTGTTTTTGTCCAGTCCTGCATTTTTATGATCTTGTGGCTTCTTAACATGTGCTCAAGTTTTCACCTTAGAACTACCATTGATTCGGTAGCAGCTGTGACCTGAAACTTCACTCCTGCCCTCAGTTCTACCTACCAGGCAGGATCCAGCCAAGAGCGTGCAACATGGCTTTCCCTCTTTCTTTCTTTCTTTCTTTCTTTCTTTCTTTCTTTCTTTCTTTCTTTCTTTCTTTCTTTCCTTCTTTTTTAACTGCAGAACAGCCCTGTGTCTTATGTCTGCATATCAGGCTGCAGTGTAACTTCATAGTTAATTCTAGATTGATCTAGGCTATGCCCCAGGAAAATTTCAAGCATCTCTCTGCTTTTCTTCTTTGGAAATACCGTACTCAGAACACTGTCCTTCAGTTCGGTTCGTACCCTGCTGTTGCCTCTGTCTCGTATCTGCCCAGTCAGTGGGATTGAGTTTTGATGGGCATCTCTTCGACCCTGTGGCCTGGCTGCCTTCAAGGACTTTGCCATCACACCTGTCATGTTCCTGGTTTTCAGTTAAGGGGATGCTAGCCCGTGCGGAATTATTCACAGAGGCAGACATAATGTCAGAAGTTTTACATACATGTAGAATACCAGAGAACATGCATTTCATGCCATTTGTTATGCAGTGTTTTTCTGCCACATTGAAGCTACACTTCCTGTCAGTTTACGCGTGCACAGTTCTTCATTTTAATTGAATTATCTTCTTCTTCTTGCTCATTTTCTCATTATACTGAAAGGTAAGATTCACTGGAAGTTTATTTTCCATATTTCCAGTAGAAAACCATTGGGGAAATCCTTACAGACACAAGTTCTCTACAGGAAACAGTGAAGAGAGAATAGTTGTGTTGAGAGCTGTGTCTCTGCACAGCTGGATGCTAGCATATTAACAAGATCTGCCACCCTGTGCGTACTCAAGGATATATTAGACCCAGTATATATTACTGTTGTTAGGACCCTCAATGGTACCTGCCAACTACTTTGTTTGAAGACTTACCTTGACCAGCGCAGCAATGCCTGAGCCACGAGGAGACCTGCCGCCCCACTTCCCCCATCGCTGGCCACCGAGTCCTCAGATTTGTTCCAACAAGGCTGATTACTACGAAGTTCTGGGCATGCCTCACCCCAGAACATTAAAAATGCATATGAGGGTATCAAGTCTCTTCTTGGTAACCTGATGTCCTTCCTCTGAGTGCCACCAGGTCTCCCCCTCCAGGGGACATGGTCAAAGGTGAGGCACCAGAGTATGTGAGAGTAATATCCCACTCTCCACTCTACTGTGGAGAGTGTTCTGTCCATTGTTTAGATCTGGGTAGGGGTTTAAGGTTTACCGCCTGTATTGTCCTTGGCTGGTGCCTTAGTTTGAGCGGGACCCCTGGGCCCAAATCTGCCTATCATAATGTTCTACTTGTAGGCTTCTAGGACCCTCTGGATCCTTCTACTTTGCCATTTTCCCATGCTTCTCTCATCTAGAGTCCCACTAGAATGTTCTCCCCTCTGTCTCAGTTTCCTGGTAAGTGAAGGCTTTCGTGGGACATGCCCCTTGGGCTAATATGCAGATATAAGTGAGTATATAGACTTGATACCTTATGAACATATACAGGGGGAGGTAATCGCCCTCAGGAACAGTCATAGGGGAGGGGAATAAGGGGAAAATGGGAGGGAGGGAAGAATGGGAGGATACAAGGGATGGGATAACCATTGAGATGTAACAAGAATAAATTAATAAAGTAAAACACACACACACACACACACACACACACACACACACACACACAAAAGGCATATGAGAAACAACCACTTAAATGGCACCCAGATAAAAATCCTGAAAATAAAGAAGCAGCAGAACGGAAATTCAAACAAGTAACTAACGCATATGAGGTGTCATGAGATGCAAATAAGCGGGATGTCTGTGACAGATACAGCAAAGAAGGATTAAATCGTGGTGAAGGAGTCATTTTGACAGTCCTTTTGAGTTTGGCTTCACGTTCCAGAACCCAGATGATGTCTTCAGGGAATTTTTTGGAGGAAGGGACTCATTTTCATTTGCCTTCTTTGAAGACCCATTTGATTGCTCTTTTGGGGAATTGAAGGGGTCCCCGAGGACTAGACACGGAGGAGCCAGCTTACTTTTCTCTGCTTCCAGTGCATTTCCTTCTTTTGGAGGTGGATTTCCTGCTTGACACAGGTTCACCTCGTTCCCGTCACTAGATGGTCAAGGGGTCGCACTTCATCTCTTTAACATCATTTGGCATCAATATCAACCTCAACTAAGCTAGGTAACGGCAAGAAAATCACTACAAAGAGAATTGTGGAGAACGGTCAAGAAAGAGTAGAAGTTGAAGATGACGGACAGTTAACGTCCTTGACGATAAATGGTAAGGAGCACCTGCTGCGCTTGGATCACAGGTAATTCAATGCATGCATTTAACTGAAAGGTTAAGTCATAACAAGCACCACTTGAGGAATAACGGGAACTTTTTTTGTTTTTGAAGATTTCGAACAAACTCGACTTTCTGTATAACTGTACCTAATCTGAAGTATTTATAAAACAGCTCATTGGAGCCCCTATTTGTCATAGACTTTTTAGTGTGTTGTTGGGAACCACAAAATAGAACTATTCCTTCTTCGTCTTTTTTTTTTTCCTGGTCTTTACAATTATTGTAATCTCTGTATGCACTTTGGTTTTTGGTTTTTGGTTTTTGAAGATAATTATGTAATTATATTTATGTACAGAAAACTTAGCAGTGCACATTTAACCCAGTTTAGCGGTGAATTTTTTTAGCCTTTGTCTTTTCCAGCTTGGCAATGCAAGCCACAGATTTAGGACCCAGGATGTTGCCTCCCTAGTGGCAAAGGATCTCATCATATCTGTTGTTGTAATTGGTCCTAATTTCTTCTACCAGCTTAATTGAGCACCTTTGTCTTCCCAGTTAATCTGTGTGAAGGCAACAGGGGTGCAAGTACTTCTGTGGTGCAGTAGGGGGCCCCCATCTTTCGACACAGGGCAGGTAGAAAGACCAACCAGCTGAATGGGGTCTACGTTGTGGGCAATCACCACCAGTTGAGCCTTCTTGTTCTCCACCAAGGTGGTGACTGTACTGACCCCTGCTCGAAGGACAGGTTGTCTCGTAGTTGGGACATCCCCATTCCCAGCAGCTTTCTTCTCAGCACGTGCCAGTAGCCTTAGCTTCTTCCCCTACTTTGTCTCTAGCCTGTACCTGTGGGCAAGCTTAAGCAACTGGGTAGCTGTTTGCCGGTCCAGGGCCTGGGTGACCTGGTTAATGGCAGGAGGTACTTTGAGCTGCTTATAGTGAATGGCGCTTTGCCATTGCAGCCTGATATAGCGGGGCCATTTACCGAAGTGAGCAAGATCTCTTTTGGGCTGGATGTCCTGCTGGATGCCGAGGTTCTTGGGCCTCTTCTCAAACAAAGGATTGAACACCTTTTTGGTCTCCTGTTTCTTCACCATGGCGGGGGCCACCTTCTTCCACTTGGTCTTCTTTACCTTGGGCATCTTGCTGGGCTCGGAGAGAGAGATAGAAAAGGGAATTGTGGGTAATAATGTAAGTGGTCGCACTTTATTTTAAACAAAACAAAATGTAATCTGAATTGACCCCTGTGATTCTTAAGTAGTGCTAGAACAAGACTTTTTTAACACCAGCCTGGGTCTGCTTCTCATTGTGTTGAAATGCGAGTGTGTAGTGTCAGTCTGTGAAGTTACTAGCGCCAGGTGAACGGTCTACAGAAACACTTCAATTTTATTTTCAGTATTTAGTGACAAAAACTATTACTGTAATACATTTCCAGTTCAGTGTAAATTAAGGATGTTTTCTAGTTGTGAGTAGATGCTGGCAACTTCGTCAAGTCTGACAATTGTTTAAATATGTAATGTAAGCTTAGGTTTAAAAAAGAAGCTGGCAATTTGGGTCTTTTGTCATTTGCTTTAAAAAAAGAAAAGAAAAGAAAAGAAAAGGAACGTGGATGTATTTGGTGCATTCTTTCATGAATGGGGTCTGAAAGAGAAACAACCAACCAACAACAACAACAAACTTGACACTACTTTCCAAAGACATGATCTAAAACTATTTTTCCCCTTTTTCCATTGGATTATGGGCCAAGCAATTCAGAGCAGTCAAATGAACTTAGTATATAGGTAAGTATTTTGTAGGTCAGTTTCTTAATGTAATGACACCCTTGACCTTGGCATTTGACATTTAATGACGAAGTTTAACCTACTAAACCTCAACGTTTATTTCTACTTTAGGATTTAAGGTGGATCTGATTACTTTTCTGAGAATTTTGAACTTTGTTAGAAAAATAGAACACTGAGAATATGCCTCCAAACTCTAAGAAATTCACTTTTCACTTCTCTGAGCACTTTATTGCAGTTCGTCTGGGGTGATGTTAATGTCATTCTTCCAGATGTGTATTGACCACCAGACTTTGCTGAATGGATCTATTGTATAACAAATACCAAGCATCAGAGAGTAATTCACTGAGTTGTAAGGAGAAGCAGATAAATTTTTGATTTTTCCATTGATATTTGTTGCAGTCTGATTCGTAAGCAACATCATGAATTAGTTCTGCAGTATATAGTCATTTCTGCAAATAAATTAGGACCTCCCGAACTTTCTTGGATATCCACTCCAGGTGAGTACATGCTGAGGAAAATCTCTCCAGCAGTATTTTGATACAGACAATGAGTACTTCTAGTCTCAAGAAAGTATTACAATGTCTAGGGGAAAATTCAATAAGATGTTGCTAATTACAACTCTTATGTGCCCGAGATTGGCTGAAATGTCTGCGTTTCTTCATACACACCACTATTTTAAAACTACACAAAACATGGAGTCCTGGCCTGATAATTTGAAATTGCATTCTTCAACAACATAATCCATTTGCTTTTAGTTTATATCATAATCATTGTGTTGCTATGATCCTCACACAGTAATCTTTTATCTGCTATGTAACATTTATCATACTGAACGTTAAATATTGCATGGTGTCTAACTGGAGCAATTACTGGTTTTATCCAGACTCTGGTGTCTTAATATTTCAAGAAATTATTTTTAAAGATAAAGGACTTTATAATCAATATTCATTTTCTTATACAAGTAATTATATGCTACTTTCTATATATGCAATATATATATATATATTCTCCAGATTAGCTGGCAGTCAGTGCTTAACTTTCTGTTTTAACTCTGCAGGGTCCTTGTAGATGTTATTACTGCAAAGAAAAATCAAAAATCAAAGTGAATTCTTAGTGTTACTCTTGAAGCCAGAGAGGTGCAATTGCTGAAATAGCAGCCAAGCATTGTGCTACACAACTAACTCACAGCTTGGTGCAATGTCCCCACTGAGAGGGAAATGTAGGGGAACTGCCAGAGTTTTACTACATCTGCTCCCTGCTGCTAATGAGCTTTAACCTGTTTCATTCTTATTATGCTTACTGTTTAGATATTTTGCTTGCAAAATTAATTCTATAGCTGAGAGAACACATGAAAGAGGATATGATTTGTAAAATGGGTCTGTTTAAAAATTAAAAGGTATCAGCAAGGGAGATGAAAGGCTATAATGAGTGATGTGTTACTTAATATCAATTCAAGGGCATAAGCTCAGGTGGCACTGCTGATGCTGTTTCTCAGTTTTCTTTCCTCCTGAGACATGGGCTGAGGCTGTGGGAGATACCGGCTTTGTTCTGCATTGTACACCTGTACTGGTATGTGGTGTGTGTGGTGTGTGTGTGTGTGTGTGTGTGTGTGTGTGTGTGTGTGTGTGTGTTGTGTCTGGGTCTGTGTGTAAAATGTTCTGCTTTGAAGTCTTCAATGAGTCCCTAAACAGAGCCAAAGTCTTGGTGGTATGCAAATCTGAAAATCTGTTGTTCCGGCAATAGTATTTTATTATAAGCAAGGATCAGTGGGGTTCTTTTATATGTATATAAAACTTTAATTAATCTTTGTTCTTTGACAATTTCATACATGTATATAATACATTCCCCCCCCTTTTTTTTTTCTTTAACCACCACAACTCTCTTGTATCTCCTTTCCACCCCTGTCAACTCTTTGTCTACTTTCCAAGTCCTAGTCTCACATTCATGTCCTTGTGTTTTGTCTTGTGATTCACTGAATTTAACCAAGACCATCTGGGTGAACATGGGTTTTGACTCGCCTTTGGGTACATAAGTGTCGATGACTGTCTTGCCTCAGAAATCACCAGTAGCTAATAGTTTGGTGGGTGCGGTATGGTCCAATGGGTCTCTCCCCTTTCCACACTTGACTGATTACCATAGCAGTTTTGCACGGACCCCATTCGGACATCTGTAACTGCTATGAGATCACTGTAACTGCTCTGAGATCATGCTTGCACTGGCTGTGTCATGCATGACCAGAATATAGAATTCTGCAGCCCTTGTTCTTTATCATCTAGCTCTTAATATTATTTCAACTCCCTCTACATGATGTGCTTTGTGCCTTAGAAAGGGTGGTAGACATATTCTGTGCGGGGCTAGCACCCATTTCTTGCTTATTCTTAGTAGCTTGAGAAGCAGATCATTGCAAAGGGGAAGCCTGTCTGGGTTACGCAGGGGTAGCATTTGCCTATGAGAATAAACATAAAGACTGAAAAGACAGTTTGGTTTTATACCTCTTTAGCTAAACAACAGTTGTAGGTTCCTTCCCAGGGCCCAAGACATCATTATTCTTGGGTGTTTGGGAGGGTTTATAGTACCAGGCATGGATTGACTGGGGAGCTGTCCTCAAATCCCATTCAGGAATAGTGTGCTTTCAGTACCAGAGTTGTGTCACTGTTGCACAAGTGGGTGCTTCTTGCCTAGAAGTTTAGTATTTTACTTCCCAGTGTTTGCAGCTGGGTGAGACCACTGATGTCTTTTCTTGCAAGCAGCCTATAAATCACCTTTCAGAGCTGTGAAAATCATCTAGCTGAGAGGATTTTCCCGGCTCGGTTTCCCTGTATCTTACATCAAATGTGTGTTAGTAACAACTCCTGAACCTAAGGTTCTAGGATCAGTGTGGAAGAGGAGGTGAGGAAGACTGTAAGAGCCAGAGAGACAGGAAGCTGGCAGTGAGATTGTGTCTCCTAGAAATGTCAGAATGAGGTCTCAAAAACATAGCTGCCTAAAAATCTAAAACAATGATAACAAAAATATTATTATAAAAGAAGTATTTCACAAGGCCTCAACCCTAAACAAAGAACTACAGGCAACTAAAGAATGCCAAGAGCATGGGAAACAGTCCACACACACCCCAATTGGTGATATAATTCAAAATAATCAGCTCTGAATATACATATATATATATATTACATGAACTGAGCAGATTGTATTTATATGTGTAAGACTCTCTCTGTCTCTCTGTCTCTGTCTCTGTCTCTGTCTCTCTCTCTCTGTCTCTGTCTCTGTCTCTGTCTCTCTCTGTCTCTCTCTCTCTCTCTTTCTCTCTCTCTTTGTGTGTGTGTGTGTGTAAGAACAATTAAAGAAAGAGAGATCATGAATTTGAGACAGACAATCAGACAGAGTCAGAGTCAGAGACAGAGAAAGAAACAGAGAGACAGAATCAGAGAGCAGAGGCAAGAAGAAAATGATGTAACTATAATCTCAAAATAATAAAAATAAAAATGGAGTGCTATCATCAGCACCAGTGTCATATCGACATTCCAATGAGCACCTGAGAGGAATGGCAAGAACTTCGTTGTTTTGGGGCATTTGGGGATTTCTCTAACAAACAAATCCTCACCATTCGTTTGTCTACCACCTGGTAGTGGCTTCTAGAGAATTTCAATAGGAGTAACAGCGACCTATGGAGACTCGGAGAATCATCTTTACCACTGTAATTATCATCTGTTAGTAACAAGTAAGCCCACAACACCCTTCCTTTTTTCTTATTAATTTATTTATTCACCTTATGTCCTAATCATAGTTTCTTCCCTCCACTTCTCCCAGTCCCGCTCTCCCGTCATCTCTCCCCTCTCCTACCCTCTCTGCCCCTTCTCCTCAGAAAAAGGGATCCCTTCCCTACCAACCCTCCCTGGCACATTCAGTCTCATCAAGACTAAGTGGATCGTCTTCTACTGAGGCCAGACAAGGCATCCCAGTTAGGGGAAGTGATCCAAGATCAGGCATCAGAGTCCACGTCAGAAACAGGCTCAGCCCCAATTTCTAGGAGACTCATGAAAACCAAGCTTCCTATCAGCTACCTATGTGTAGAGGACCTGGGTCGAGTCCATGCATGCTCTTGGTTAGTGGCTCAGTCTCTGTAAGCCCCCCATGGGCCTATGTTAGTTGACTCTGTTGCTCTTCTTGTAGAGTTCTTGTCCTCTCCAGGATGCTTTATCCCTTCCATAAGACTCTCCGAGCTTGGCCTAATGTTGGTCTCAACATCTGGTTGGATCTGCTGCTGGGTGGAGCCTCTCAGAAGGTAGCTATGCTAGGCTTCTGTCTGCAAGCACAGCAGAGTATCATTAATAGTGTCAGAGTGGCTGTCTCCCATGGGCGTGGGTCTTAAGTTAGGTCAGTCATTGTTTGGCCATTCCCTCTATCTCTGCTCCATCTTTATCCCCCAGCACATCTTGTAGGCAGGGTAAGTTTTGGATCAAAGGTTTTGTGAGTGAGTTAGTGCCCCCCTCCCTCCACTGGAAGTCCTGCCTGGCTATAGGAGGTGGCCACTTGAGTCTCCATATCCCCTGCTGCTAGGAGCCTCAGCTAGAGTCACCCCCATATCTTCCAACAGCCTACCCTGTTGCAGGTCTCCATATTATACCAGAAATGTTTGTTCACATCAGTTACCCTCCTTTCTCCCAGCCCTCTCACCTCCCTGACCTCCACTCTTGTTTCCCTTCCGACGCCCCCTCCAACCCAGTTCTCTCTCTTCATCCACTTCTAATGTCTACTTTATTTCCCTTTCTGAGTTGGGGTTCAAGCATACCCTCTTGGTCCCTCTTTCTTGCTTAGCTTCTTTGGGTCTATAGATTGTAGTGTGGTTGTCCTGTACAATAAGGATAAAATTCGCTTATAAGTGAGTATATACCGTGAGTGTCTGCTGGGTCAGAGTTAGCTCACTCAGGATGGTATTTTCTAATTCCATCCAGTTGCCTACCAAGTCCATGATGTCCTTGTTTTTAATAGCTGAGTAGTATTCCATTGTGTAAATATTTTTATCCATTCTTCAGCTGAAGGATCTCTGGGTTGTTTCCAGTTTCTGGCTATTACAAATAAAGCTGCTATGAACATAGTTATGCAGGTGTCCTTGTGGTATGGTGGAGCAATTTTTGGGTTCCCAGGAGTGGTATAGCTGGGTCTTAAGGTAGATCTACTTCAAATTTTCTGAGAAAGTGCCAGATAGATTTTCAAAATTACTGTACAAGTTTGCACTCCACCAGCAACGGAGTGTTCCCCTTTCTCCACATCCTCTCCAGAGTGTGCTGTCTCTTGAGTTTTGATCTTAGCCATTCTGATGGGTGTCATTTTGATTTGCATTTTCTTGATGAATAAGGACCTTGAGCATTTCTTTAAGTACTTTTCTGCAATTAAAGATTCCCATGTTGAGAATTAGGTCTGTACTCCATTTTTCAACTAGAATTTTTGGTTTGTTGGTGCCTAATTTCATGAGTTATTTATATTGTAACTGTTATTTTTATATAACTGTGTTTTTTTCCCTTTTGCCAACATTATATATTTGGATATTAACTCTCTTTTGGATGTAGAGTTGGTGAGTATCTTTTTCCAATCTGTAGGCTTCAGTTATGTGCTGTTGACAGTGTCCTTTGCCTTATAGAAGCTTTTCAGTTTTATAAGGTCTCATTTATTAATTGTTGATCTTAGAGTCTGAGCTGTTGGTGTTCTGTTCAGGAAAATATCTTCTGTAACAATAAATTCAAAGTTATTCCACACTTTTTCTTCTATTAGAGTTAGTGTATTTGGTTTTATGTGGAGGTCTTTGATCCATTTGGACTTGAGTTTTGTGCAGGGTGATAAATATGGATCTATTTGCATTCCTCTACATGCAGACATCCAGTTAGACCAGCACCATTTGTTGAAGATGCTTTTTTTCCCCTGTTGTATGATTTTGGCTTCTTTGTCAAAAAACAAAACAAAACAAAACAAAAAAAACCCAACAACAACAAGTGTCCATAGGTGTGTGGGTTTATTTCTGGGTCTTGTTATGCATTAACTTCTACAAAGTGCTAAAGATATTGCAAATTAATACTTTAAAAATATGGCATATGAAAAAATTTTTTAAAATATGGCATATGACACACCTCCTTACCAAATAAATGATGACTTTTTTGACCTGACTTATTTTTCCCTTGGTATAGTTAAACCATAGTATATTATAAGATAACTTATTTTTGCACCATTTTATTGAAACTTAAAAATATTTTTTACAGTGTGTGATGGTGTTTGGCCTCTGCTTGACACAGAGCATCATTTGTCTGTTAAGTACATGTAAGTTTTCTTTCCACCAGTCTGAGAGAATTAAAGTGGTGTGTCATTCCACTGCAAAATTATTTCCCCATGTCAAGTCATTATCACAATTTATTATATTTGTTATGGAATGTAAATATAATTTATTAAAATCACTTTTAGTGGCTAGTTAATACTTAAAACAGATTTTTTGTAAGTGACAGATGACGAAGATACTGACATTGACTATGGTATGCAGTGCCATTTATTGTTCACATTTGCCTCTGTTGGTGCCAAATTAACACCTTATCTGAAGACAATATTTTTGCTGCAGCCAAGTAGGAAGTTATTTAATAAGGCATTAGAGCCACATTAATGTAAGTACACATGACAGTGCCCAAACCTAAGCTGATCATTGAGACAGATCAGAAATGCTTATGTTACCGTCGTAATAAGGCTGAGAAAAGAATGATGTCATCCTCATGCTACAGACAAGAAAATCAAATTCTATGAGTATTACACAGCCAGAGTGTGGTGGAAGCAGGATGCAAATCCAAGGCATCAGGTCAGAGCTTTAGCAGTGAGAGAGAAAACATGACCAGGTACAACAGTCACTTGCAAGGGCACTCGTGTGTGTGTGTGTGTGTGTGTGTGTGTGTGTGTGTGTGTGTGTGTGTGTGTATCTGTGTGTGTGTCTGTATGTGTGTATCGGTGTGTGTGTGTTTATACATACACACACATATCCACATATAAATGTAGCTCTCACTCCTCCTCAAAGAAACTTCTTTCTGCAGTAGATGAGTCTATTACAAAGATCCATAATTGATTAAAATACAGAACATACATGGCTATGGGATGCTCAACTACAATTGATACATCTAAAAGGCAACTATTATACCTAAGGCTCTGGAGAAATGACAAAAGAAAACATGGAAAGACTATGAGAGCCAGAAGACCAGGCTTCCTCCTCCAAGATAGTAACTTCTAGATATGACAATGAAACTTCTGCCAAATGCACATTTTTATTTCATGATACTTTCTCAAAGGGAATATGTATATAAGAGCAGAGCAGAACTTTAAATATTACATGCAATGCCTATTTAACTCCAGGCATGATTAATATATATTAACTTTTTATTAAATTGATATCTCTAATTCATTTAAAAGGATAAGATACATCTCTTTTAAGATAGTAGGCAAGTTCTTTATCTGACCAGGGAGGTGCTGTAAATTCACTAGACACATGTATGTGCTCATGCTTCTGTTTTCTAAATCATGTGTCTTATTTTAAAAAGCAACCAGGTATGGAAGGAGGCTTTGGGTTTTTTATTATATTCAGTATAAATCAAGTAATTACCAACTTAATAATATATTTAAGTTTTTCTCAGTATTACCATTTTAATTCATTGCTTTATTAAATTGTTAATAATTTGACATTGGGTTATATTCCAAAGTAACATTTTTTCTAATTATTATAAAGTATATTCATTAGAGACATTTTATAAGTCCATTATGATATAAAGAGAGAAATGGAAATCGCCTCTTTTTACCCAAAGCTGATGAAAATTAAGCATGTTGATACATGTTATTACCAATATTTCATTACATAATATAATACATTTTGAATATAATACTTTTTCTGTGATAAACATTTCCATATGTCCAGTTATTTTCTGTGGGAATATTAACAATCATTTTCTTAGAATAGATTTTTAAACTTGAATTTGGAGGTACAAATTGAATGAATATTTGGAAGGTTGAGGTGAACTGACCTGGAAATAAATCTTAGCTTAAAACATTACTGAATAACCATCAGAAAGCAAATTATGCTAGTTATCTGGGACTTAAGCTATGTCAGATATATTCTCTGCTAGGGAAGAGTATATGCTTAAATGTTTGTGCTAGTAAATGGTAGCCTCTAATCATACACTGATTTTTTAATCACTTATTTGTTTTTCTTTGTTTATATTTTTGACTCCTTGATTTATATTGTGGACTTCTCTGCAATATTTTTAAATATTTTATTTACTATAATTTATTCACATTACATCCCAATTGTTATCCCCTCACTCTTCTCTTCCCATTCCTGCTCTCCCTCTCTCTTCTTCCGTATTCCCCTCCCCTAGACCTCTGACGCCCCCCACACACTGTGTTCATATTTTGAAACAAGCTCTCACTCACTATGTAGCCCAGGCTGGCCTCACACTCACAGAGATTCACTTGCCTCTGCCTCCTCAGGGTCTGGATTAAATGTATGTTTCACCACACACAGTCCTCAATCACTTATATTATAAAAAATTAGTTGCTAATTCTTCAAACTAATAAATTTTTTCTTAATATAATAAAGCAATTTTATGTTGTCATCAAAGTTACCCTTGTAAAAACTTATTTTCACATTGGAAATTAGTTTAGTATGATCTTGAAATGGAAATGTCTTGCTTGTCTAATTAGAGGTTGTATATATAAACAATTATTTTCGAAATTGTTTATACTGAAGCCCTGTTAATCCATAACTTAGAAGTCCTGGTTTAAATGTGTTTCATGACACATTTTTCTTTAAGTCTGTTCACAGTCACCAAGTACAGGTAATTTTGAGAATTATTAAACACCAAGAGATATAAGGAAGGGCAGATAGAAATGGACTGGACTATCCTTCTCAGAAAAAAAAAAATGATGGGGCATTTCCACTGTCAGGGGAGAACAGCCATAATTGACAAAATGTACACTTATTCAATTCTATAAATGAAATATTAACCCAGGCATCTCTTCACCAATACCTGTAGAGAGACTAGTGCACTGTTCATTGTTACTTCCAATCACGTCTTAGACATGGGGAAGGGCATTATTCATGCAAATGTTCCACTTACTTCCTGAAAATATTGTGGTCTAAATTTAAGAGTTAAAGCAAACAATTTTGTGCAGTCAAGCATGCTGGGTAACAGAAAACATTGCATAATTATTGAGTGATGGTAGGACAATGGGCTAGAAGAAAAGACGGTAAGTGAGAAAGCCAGGCCAATCCAACCTGTTGCCTCTCCTTCCTTTTTTAAACTTTTGATTAAACATTCACTTCCCCCCAAGCACGACAGTGGTTTTTGTAGCACTATAGTGGAGATATTCAATTGTCAGAGTGAGGAATAATGGACTGAGAATAAGGATAAACACATATCTAGTTTGAACAGGTCCTCCATGGACCAGCAATGGATACCTTACACTTTTAGAGGGGCCATTACAGTACTGTAAACTAAACTGTGTGGGCGCTTGTATGCACAGTGGTTCACCCAGAATATTTATCATCTGCTCTCTGGAAATGAACTCTTAGACCTAGCATTTCTTCTGCACAGTCACAATTCCAGCTGAAGATGTACAGAAATGTAAACTTTACTGATTTAGCAGTCTCAGCCAGTGGAAAAGTTTGTCTCAATGTTTGGCTTGACCTAGCCGAGTTTTTCTTGGGCTTATATCCTCAATAGAACCCCAGCACCTTGGGCAACAAAATGGCCTTTAAGCTTGAATGAACAGGCATTTCTTTTCCTCTACTTCAAGGCTTTACTATTTCATCTTTTCAAACTCTTTTACTGCAAGCAACGCAGAATTATATTGACAAGGGTAGAATTTATCTCCAAGAGGAGACGGCTATGCTTCTGTTAAGTGCTAATATAACATTTATGTGTCGGTGCCTTAATAACAGCCTAGCTTACCTAATGAAAGTTGAAAGCAAACAGTACTCTCTGAGATTTTATTATGACTGAAGTGACTGCAATTTGAGGCAAATTATCCCTATTTTTGTTCCCATATCAAAAACAGAGCCACTAACGCAATTGCCACATGTTTGGTATGGAATTAGGCCTCACTCTCATTAATCTACAAGGAAGAGCATTTTTCATGTAAACAGCTCACAAGGGTCAGAGAGAAGAGCCGTTTCTGTGAAAAATGCTTGTCAATAACTTTGTGAGTGAATTTTGAAATAAAGTGCCCGTAGCCTGTCATTATTCCTTCCTCTCAGAGTCAAGAGTGAGTGGATGAAAATTGAGCCTGTGAATTGAAAACGGGGTGAGTGTTATGGCCTTATCGACTTCAGGTAAAACGACTGTTTTAACTTGTTATTATTTTTCCATTCAGAGGTCAGGCAATGTACAGTATTACCAGCATAGACTGCAGTGTAAGCAAATTGGTATACAAAAAGGCTATTACCCACACTCGCGGGGCAGAGGAAAGCATAAGTCACCAGGATCCAGAGAACTTGTGATCTCCACAGAAATGAAATAACCAACAAGGCTTTGCAAAAGAATAGTGTGTGGGTGTGTAAGAATGAAGCTCCAAGGAGACAGAAAATTATAAACCTAGGTAAATACACACTCATGTATGTAAAAGGCAGGTAGAAATTATGCATCTTAAGGTCTATTTTAAAGGACACTCTAATTACACTTGCTTGCAAAGAAATTGTGGGCCCACACTGAATATCAGAAATCCCTGCTACAATACGTGGTGCCCTGATGTCTCCCTGCTGAACTTATCTTGAAAGTTTTTAGTTGCTACGTTTTCAAGTACACATGACATATTTTTTTCAAAGCTAAGTTGTTTGAGTTCATTCTTATAGGAAAGAGTGTTTTCAGTACATTAAGAATCTTCCCTTGAACTTCAAGTTTATTTTTTCTCATGTTGAAGAAGATGTTGGGAATTTTAGTATGATTGTGTTAAATTGACAAGAAATACTCTCTCTCTCTCTCTCTCTCTCTCTCTCTCTCTCTCTCTCTCTCTCCCTCCCTCCCTCCCTCCCTCCCTTTTTTTCCTCTCTCTCCAAGTAATCTGGGGCCCATAGAATTGTGCGTCTGATCCTGACATTTAAATTCTTTTATTTTTTCCATTTCAGAAAGCATGTGCTGTTTCTAGCCTTTGATTCTGGCTATTTTCCTATATAGACTCTGTGGTCACTAAATAATCAGATACACTTGGAAACTAAAGAGCTTACCATGATTTAAAAAAAAAAAAGTATGTCTATGGTGGAGGATAGTTATACATAATTATAATTTCCAAATAATGTAAATTCAAATTCCAAAATAATATGAAAAAATAGTATTGTTCTGTTTTTGTGAAGACTTGTTTGATTTTGAATTATATGTGTATGGGAAGGGGATAGTGTTAAGTGTGAGTCCTGAGGCGTCTGCAGAGTCCCTAGAAGGGTGGCGGATCCCCTGGAGCTGGAGCAGGAGGTCTTTGTGAGCTGCCTGTGTGAGTGCTGGGAACCAAATCTGGGTCCTCTGCAAAAGCAGTTCACATTATTAGCCACTGAGCCATGCCCCCGGGCATCCCTTTATTCTAAACAAGATTTTCATAACCTAAAAATAATCACAGTACTCTCCAATTTTAAAGTATCAGCATATACCCTCATTTCCCATTGGCTCGATTTAGTCATCCTTTCAATGCTTATTTACGAGTTGAACACCGTGTGTCAGACAAAACACAGCGATACTAGAGTTCCTGCCTTCATCCAATAAGGAAGGGAGCTGGCAAAATGGTGAGATAAGCAAGGCTCATGGGGGTGAGGGCCGTTGGTTTTGTCCAACTACATATGCTAGCTACTTAAATGAATATCAAGCAAACACTAGACACGACACCTCCTCAATATCTGTTGAATATTAAATGGATGTGACAGGAGACTCCGGAATACCCAGAAAAGACCAATAAAGGGTAAATATACCTTTGGCTTATCAGGTTGACATTACTGGGGAAACTGGTGCAGGGCCTTTTACCTTAAGGGAAAAGGAAACTCAAAAGTCAAGATGAGGGAAAAAAAAAACAGATTTCAGTGAATTTCTGTCAATTCTACACGGCTGTAGCGATAAGTAAAGGTTGAACATGGAGAGTCATTTAAATTAACTGGAAGCCACACACTAAAGAGCTTTGTAAGTCATGTTCACGAGTTTGGAATTTAGATTGACTCCACCAAGTGGTTTGAAGCATGTAAGAACTTCAGCAGTGAAAACACATAGATGCATTTTAGGAAACATTGGCTGAGGCTAAGACCTGACGAGCGATGGAGAGTGGGTGGAGCAGAGCAGATCAAGTCGGGAACCATTGTAGAAATCCAAGCAGCATATAAATACCGGTGAGCTGAACCAAAGCAAAGGTGAAGGGACCTAGGGAATTGGCATATTTGTAAGATGTCCTTGGCTGTTGGAAAAGGAGTTAAGGAAGATAAAAGAAAAAACAGGACTCATCTTTTCTATCTTGGCCAGTGAAGCATAGAGATGGTGCCTCCCAAAGTCACTAGGCACGTTTGGAAGAAAGCATACTTTCAGACATCCTGACTTGTCAGCCTTTCGAGTTGTTATAGACTGGATTTCTTCCTACAACCCGAGACTATGTTTTCAGCGATCCATCACAACTGGTAAAAACACACTTGAGTATCTAGTCTCGTATCTATAGACTAAGCTTTCTTACATGTCCATAAGTCACACTTAGAATGTGAAATCGTTTTCTTGGGTTGAGGAGCTATCCCATGAGTGAGAGTGCTTGCTGTACAAGCATTAGAGTGTGAGCTCGGAAGCCAGCACCTATCTAAAAAGCCAGACACAGCAACCTGAAGCCCTGTAACCCGAAAATTGTGACTGCTTTATTGCACCAGTTTTAAGAACTAGAACATTTTAGCTGACTCATGAATTAATTTCCAATATGAATGGTGAAGAAAAATTTTTTCTGGATATACAAATGTTTTTGTTTTCATTGGAGAGCTTGGTATAAATGGTGCCAAATGATTCACTCAGCATGGTCAATATCAGTTTATCTTACCATTCTAATTATGTCTGAAGACCCACAGTAGATTTCAGAGTTGCAATTCAAGCCTTACTCTAGGTGAACACAAAGCCAGTATTTCCAAATTCACTTGTACTTTTGTGGAAGTTAGCTTTTTTAATCTTTCTTTTTTAAAAAAAAACTATATTTCTTTTTTTAACATATACATTTATATTATTACACATAAGGAAAATAAACTACATACAGCAGGAAGAACCACGAGACAAACAGGAATTATATAAATGTTACATTCATAGTGATTTGGCCATTTGTAAAATGTGTTATTTCTTTGACTTGAAATTTCTACATTGAACAACTACCCACTCACTTTCCTTTAAATATAAACCTCAATATGCTGAATCTTCCTAAGGCAAGAACATGTTTTGTAATCTGCATCTCTCAATGGTTGCTCCTCTGCAGAGTAACTGACATAGCAACAAGTGTGCTATTCAGATACTGCGGGGCTTTTTCCATTATGTTTGGGAAAGAGAACAAAGCAAGGATGTGTCTGGTCACCTGACTCCTTCACAGATGGTAAGGTGCAGAATGCTAATTATGTGCATCCTGGTCCGGTGTCCCTTTCAGCATCCTATAGTCTGCAGCAACAAAGGAAAGGAAGGGATGCAGGGAGAAAAAAAGAACTGGCTGTTTAGTACGCACATCCTTACCTATCCCCAGCTTTGAAATCATCTCATATGGAATAAAACAGATACTGTTCTCATAATCACAGTGCCTAATGAGCATAACTAAATCTTTTTTTGCAGTCTGGGGGGTTTTCCATAGTCAGATCCTTTGAGAAATAGGATGCACTGTGATGGCTTTGATTACACCATCTTGTGACAATTTCCATTTCAGGGAAACACTACATGTCTTTATAAAAATAATCCAGGGCATGTTTCTTTATACCTGCATGCCAGCATTCAAGAACAAGGATTATACATGCACATTTTATGTACATGAAAATTAAATATGTATTGATCCATATTAATTTAACTAATGTAGTACTCTGAAATCCAGTGTGCTGTTTTCACCCATTTAACCTAAAGCAACATTAGAAGGAAATCCAACTGGACATTCCTTAATAGATTTCAAACATAAAACAAAGAAATCAATGAAAATGTGGCAACGAACAAGTCCCTCTTGCTTGAGAAGGAGGAGTGAGCACAGAGCCTGCCAGAAGCCGGTTGTCACTCCAGTAGACTAATTTTAGAGAGAAAAAAAAAGTCAGCGTGGTAAAATGAATTTCCTTTCTGTAGCTTGCCTGATTGCTGACATTCTGAAATCTCATAATATTCTCTGAATAAATTATCCTCATTTTGTTTAAAGAAGAAATTTAACATACATTTAAATAGTGCCGTAATGCAGGAGAGGAGAGGAGCAGTGCTGAGCTGTGCGTTCCACTAATGGCATCGGGTGCAGAGTGAGTCATCATGGTTTTTATTTATTCATTCATCCTTGGATCCTTTTAAAAGTCTCCAAGGCCCTAATGACCATCATCATTATCATCAGTAAAAACCGCTTTCTGGTGCAAAGGCAATAGGCATTAAATTTAGAGGCAGCATTAAATTATCAGTAAAGAGGGCTTAGAATGGCGCTCCACGCATATTCCTGCATACGATACATGCAAAGTTCACAGAGTAGCAGGCAGGCAGATCTCTCTTTTAGCAGCAGCAGTTAAGGTCTTCTCTTTACAAGGCACTGTCATTCGGCTCAGGAGAGAATGCATAGGCCAGGTCTGAGCTGCATTGTAAGTAACTGGAAGAATAAGTAACCAAGAACAAGATGATTGCTAATTATTAATTTATGTATTTATACATATAATTTTAACTGTCCACATGAGAAATTGCATTTCAAGCTTTCCTCCCATGCATCAAACTGCCTTGATGTAATAAATACTGTCTAAAGAATAAAATGTATATATATATATATATATATATATATATATATATATATATATATGGTTTTGAACTAATTGTCATGTCTTTCCTGTCTCAGGACTTTTTAAAAGCATCCCAGTGTCATCTACTGAGCAGGACAGAAGCCTGGCTTTTCTGTGTCATCCCCAGCCAAAGAATTAGAACTGCACTCATGGGCCCCAATTTTATTCATGTGAGGATAAGCTTAGTGTCAGTTCCAAAAGTATGAGCACGTTCATACATGGGATAAGTGCTGTTGCGCAATGCGGTCCCCAGTTCCTTCCCTCCCTCCCTCTTCCATCACAGTTACAGAAGTTATCAGGAGCGCAAAGCAGACATGGTCTTACCACTCACCGGAAATGCTTGTGGCTGCACAAATGTCTCAAAACTTAGAGCAAGGAGAGTGGGGAGTGACGGTCCAAAGGGCCCATTCCTGTGAACTAGCTAAACCTGGGACTGGCTAGGAGCTTGGTTGTGAAGGATGTGGTTAGGAATTTGAACTAATTGTTAAGTCTTTTTAAAATTGGCAAGTCTTGTTTAAAAGAGCATATCCCAGTACAGAACCAAACCAAAGGAATGCAATGAAATGCACAACAAAATGTTTAGTAGAGAAGACTGCTGACTAACTTTGCAAATTTTGTCAGTTTTGTTTGTTTGTTTGTTTGTTTGTTTTTAGTGTAGGGTGACCAATGTATTTGTGTGAACAACTGGCCATTTTGCCCATGCTTCTGTATTCTTTTCTCTGAAATACAAGTGCTAACTAGTCTGCTCCCAGTTTAAGGTAGCCTTAGCTACCCGCTGAGGCAATGTGTGTGAAGCTGACTTGTTCACTGATCAATGTTGTCCACAGGGAAGTTGCTGCTGTTCTTCTGGAACAATCACTGCTTTGTCAAAGAGCATGCACATGGTTTGATTCCCTTTCCCAGTCTTTAGTGGGGAGACTTGTGTTTGCCCCTAAACTCTAAAACAGCATTTGAAAAGATGCTACTTTTATAGTGGATAGTTAGAAATAGATTTCCCTAATCTAAGCAGATCCCAAGGAGAGGCTATGGCAGAGTCATTTCCATGGTACTTCCCACTCTTAGTTATTGGTAGATTAAGAACATCCACACATTCTTTCTTACTCAGGGGCTTCCCTTCTAATGATACCCATTAAGCTATTTTATCTAGAATTTTCTCAGCTCCTCAACTCCCTAGCCACCACAGGCAGACCAAGGCTTCATATTGCTTGTAGGTTGGTGATGGTTTTCAGCTGGGAAATGGTTCTACAGGTTTGTACCTCTAAGCACTCTTTCCACGATAATTCTTACCATCATTATTGCTCACATTTGCTAGAACTCTGAAGAAAATAGAATTTTCTTTTTGCATCCCCCCCTTATTCCCATAGTTGCATTGTTGCCATCTTTTATGTGTCTGTACTGTGTGCATGAAGGCCAATGAAGAATCTTGCACTGCGTGGCTGAGATTTACAGCTGCGAAATTCACTCTTCAGCCTTGCATTTGTGGAGGATGGAAAATGTTCTTCCTCCATCACTACATGCTCATCTTAGTTAGGCCCATTCTTTCAGATTTAACTCAGGGTCTTCTGTGTCCAATCCTTAGACTGGACCTTTCTTCTAAGTATGAAAGCATTTCTCATGTGACAATTGCCGTATGTAAGCGTAGCATATCCTAAACTCTCTATTTCTAAAGTGATATGAAATGTTAGAGATATTCAGAATAGTATAGAACCTGATTGTTCATCTATAGTGATATATATCACCTTTAAAAAAGAAAAAAAAAAGGAATAGATGGAGAGAGAGAGGAGTGAATAATGAGAGATGAAGGGAGGGAGGGAAGAAGGGAGGAAGGTTCTGAGGGAGTAGGCTGAAGGAGTGAGGGGATGTATTGTCATCAATTTCCACATACATGTGGGCAAACTCAGTATATGTAAATATGCTTTTGGTTACATATATGTATATATATATATATACATATATATATATATATATATATATATATATATATATATACACATACATACGTGTGTGTGTGTGTGTGTGTGTGTGTGTGTGTGTGTGTGTGTGTGTGTGTTTCCTGTGCGGGTAGGTACATATGCATATGCGTGCATGTGGAAGGCAGAGAAAAAGTGAGTGTCATCTGAAGGAATAACAAACAAGTCTATTGAGGTAAGCATACACATTGGCCTGAAGCTCACCAAAGTTATGAGGATGAACGATCAAGGAGCACCTGGGATCCCTTCTCCCCTGCCCTGCCCTGGAATTACAAGCACATGCCACCACACCTGGTGCTTTATGTGCATTCTGGACCTTAAGCTCGGGTCCTCACACGTGGGAGGGAAAGACTTCGCTAACTGAGCTATCTCCCCATAATTAGAGATTGCCACTGTCATCTAGAGAGCAATTTGATGCTTTTATCTTACTATAAGCAAAGTGACCCAGAACTGTTTGAAAAAGGTGAGTCTCAGAGATGTTAAAATTTATTGCTATACCAATTGTTCCCTGGATAACACCAATTTTACTGGTGTCTTGGAATTTCTACACGATTCAAAGCTATAGAAATCTTTATTAGTGTATGTGTATTATACATAATTGTGGACTTAATATATTTTTATACAAGTGATTCATGTACTTTGAACATATTCACCCACCTATCCTTCTCGTGCTTACCTCTTTTCTTCCTCCGCATAATCTTATTTCTACACCAATGTCATATGTGTATGAATGAAGTCTAAAATCTAAGTATAAATGAAGTATAAAATCTAAGATGCACAATGAGAGAAAAATATTTATTTTTTCTTTCTTTTTTTTCTTTCTTTCTTTTTTTTTTTTTTTTTTTTTTTTTTTTTTTTTTTTTTGAGAAAGGGTTTCTCTGTGTAGTCTTTACTGTCCTGGACTCACTTTGTAGACCAGGCTGGCCTCGAACTCACATTGATCCGCCTGCCTCTGCCTCCCAAGTGCTGGGATTAAAGGCGTGCACCACCACGCCCGGCCCAAGAAAAATATTTATTTTTTCTTAATCTGATTTATTTGACTTAATATGATGCACTCTAGTCCTATTTTTCTGCAAAGAAATAATCTCATCCTTCTTATATATAAATAAAACTCATATATAATATATAATATTTTATTTTTAAGTGATACTTTCATTAATTTTTTGAGAATTTTATATAATAAATTTTGATTATTCATACTCATCCCTCACCCAACTCCTTCCAGATCTGCCCGGTCCACCCAGATTCCAGTTTTCTTTCTTTCCAAACTAATGAGCCCAGTTTGTGTTTCCCAACTACTCTTGAGGGTGGGGTCTTTCCTGGAGAATGATCAACCTCCCAGAGGTCACACCATTAAAACAAAGCAGAATCTGACCCTGCCTTTCCTGGAATCTATCAAATGTCTATATTTTCTCACATAGGGCCTTGGAACTTCTAGACAACTCAAAGTTTTAGAAATCCTTATGAGTGCATGTGGGTTCTGTGCTGGACACCATGCTGGACTTCTATCTGGCTGGATCTTGAACAAGCTTCATGCGTTCTGCCACAATAGCTGAGAGTTTATGTGTAACTTCTGGCTTTTAAAGTCTTTCTGTCCCTTCTTCTATGCATGTCCCAGGGCCTTACGGGAAGGGGTATGATGCATATTTCTCACTTAGGGTTAAGAACTCCACGTTTTTTTTTTCTCAGCACATTGAACAGCTGATGGTCTCTTGTCTACTACAAGAAGTTACTCTGATGATAGCTGATCAATGTGAATAGAATATCAATAAATCATTAAAGTCATTTCAACACTATGGCCACTTAGCATAAGGTTCTCCCCTAGTACCTACCCACAGAATCTTGACCCCATTCACAGTGCAAGGGGGAGATTCCACCTTATAATACTGGTCTTAGATCCAACCAGACAGTGCTTGGTTTCCCCCCCCCCCCACACACACACACAACACTCATACTACTATTTGAGCCATGTACCTACCTTGTCAGGACATTCATCATCATAGCTTGCGGGGTTCACAGATGAGTGAGAATGATGATAACTTTTCTCTCCTCCAATAGCATGCATGGCACCTTCCAGCCTTATGAAAGCTAAACAATAGGAACGAAGTTTCCAGGTCAGAACTATCTTGACTTCTGCCTGTTCTGTGATTCAAGTATGTGGTCTTTTCAGCAATAGGGTCTCACCATCAATTTCTGAAAAATAGCCAAGAGGAATCGCAATAGCCTATGTTGTTCAAGGGTCTATGTAACTCCAACTATTCAAAAAGAGGTGGCCCATTGCTGGTTCGGGGGTTTTTGGTTCTTAGCCTGTGGTATCTAGTTGGGGCATTTCTACCTCACTATAGAGTAACTCCATTGAAATCCTTTTTGTATAGGTACATATTTAGGAAGCTACTACAATAGTAGGTCTCCATATTGCTTTTCTTTTCTTTTTTTTTTTAAAGATTTATTTATTATGTAAACATTATGCATCAGATCACATTATAGATGGTTGTGAGCCACCATGTGGTTGCTGGGAATCGAACTCAGGACCTCTGGAAGAGCAGACAGTGCTCTTAACCATTGAGCCATCTCTCCAGCCCCATATTGCTTTTCAAAAAAGCCTTTGGTGTTACTTTTCCTTCCCCATAGTTTCTCCTCTGCTCTGCCCTCCCAGCCGCCAACCCGTTTAATGCTTTCTGTTCCATATTCGCTTCCCCCTCTTACATCACTGTATTTTATGACCTGATAGATCCCCTTCTGCTGCATTGTTCTAGTTTCTTCGTCTCCAAAGCATTGCAAATAAAACACACATATCTAAGAACTCCAACGTTTATCTTTTTGGTTCTGAGCTACTTCTATCAGGATGTCTGTCTCCAGTTATTTAAGAACTTACATTTTAACAGTTAAACAATATTCTATTGTATAAATGTACCACATTTTCATTCCCATTCATCAGTTGGTGGGCATCTAGGCCATTCCCCATTTTCTATCTAGTATGACTAGAGCAGCAATGAGCCTAGAAGATCACGTATCTCTGTGATAAGCTATGGAATCCTCTGGGTATAAACACCCAAATTGCATAGCTAGATATTGGGGGGGAATCAACCTTCAGCTTAAGAGTGCCCACACTGATTTCCATGGCGGTTACACCCATTTGTACTCCCATCGGCAGTGAGAAAGCATCCCTCTTTTCCCACGGCCATGCCAGCATCTGCTGCCTCAATTTTTAATGCTGACCATTCTGAATGGGATAAGTTAAAATTTGAAATTAGTTTCAACTTGCATTTCCCTTGTGGCTAAGGAAAAATTTTTAAATGTTTTTCAGTCATATGTATTTCACCTTTTGAGAACTTTTTTTTTTTTTTGGTGGGGGTTGCATGCCCCAGTTTTAAGTTGGAATGTTCGCTGTTTACCATTTTAGTGCTTTGTATATTCCAAAAACTAACCTTCTGTCAGCCATGGAGCTGGTAAAGAGTATTTTTTTAACCATTCCGTAGGCTGCCCCATCACTTGAAAAATGGTGCCTTCTGCTGTACAGAGCTGTTTCATGTGGTACCATTTATCAACTGCCACATCTCGTTAGAAAGCCCTTTACTGTGGCTTTAAGTTCAAGCCTATTTCTTACATTCTGCTCTGTCAGATTCAGGGTCCCATGTCCTGTGTAGATGCCGTGATCTATTTGGAGTCGTGTTTTGTGCAGGGTGAGAGACAGAGATCTAGTTTCATCCTTCCACATGCAGCTGTGCAGTTGTAGCAGCAGATTTGTTGAAGATGTACGTGTTTCTGGCATCTCTGTAAAAACTTAGGCAGCCTTAGGTGTGTGTGTGCGCGTGCGTGTGTGCGTGTGTGCGTGTGTGCGCGTGCGTGTGTGTGTGTGTGTGTGTGTGTGTGTGTGTGTGTGTGTGTGTGTGTGTATCTTGCCTGGTAGTTGCGTTGTGTAGTGTGTGGAGTCCACAGCAGAGTAGCACTGCTGATGCCTTCCCCCTACCTTCCCCCTCCTCCCCTCCCCTCCTTCTCCCTCCCTTCCCTTCACCCCTCCTCTCCATCAGACATTCACTTAGATCTTCTGGTACTCTGAAAGCTAGAAAGCAGGACAAAAGCTTTTCAGGTCAGTTCCTGCTTGATTTCTCTATGTCCTACAACTGACATATGAAGCATCAGAAACAGGATCTTGCCATCTAGCTCTGGTAGGCAACCAAGAGCACAGCAATGGGCAATGTTGTTGTGGAAAACTCAAGGAGTGACAACTAGGTGGTACCCTATTTCCGGCAGTCGGGTTTTCACTGAATAACCCATGGCTTCTGGGATCACCATTATCCACTAATAGAGGACACTTATATTCAAACTCTTTTGAATTATATATTTATAATTAGTCTGCTAAGTTGTCGGTTTACTATGGCTTTTGCACATATCTTTAGTTTTCGTTAGCTCTTCCCCCATCTCTTCCTTTCCCCATCCCTCTTTTGTCAACTCTACTTAAGCTTTTACAGCTCCAGTATCCCCCTCTCTACTTTGTTCTCCATTTCTTAACTTATTTATTTAATCACTTTACAGTCAGATCCCACCCTCCTCCCTCCTCTCCTCCCAATTCCACCTGTACACTTCCTCTTCCCATTCCCTCCTCTCCTTCTTCAGAGAAGGTGAGGTCCTCAAGTGGTACCAATCCACCCTGGCATCTCAGTTACAGCAGTACTAAGCCCATCCTCTTCCACCATGGAGTGACAAGGTAGCCCAGCTAAGGGGAAGTGCACCAGGGTCAGGTAACGGAGTCAGAGACAGCCCCACGCTTATTGTTAAGGGGGTCCATATAATGACCAAGCTACACATCTGCTACATATGTGTAGGGAGTTTACTTTGCCCCAAAAATGTATCTTGTTTACAAAAGGTGTAGGGGTAGGTAAAGATGGAACAGAGATTGAGGGAATGACAAACCAGTGACTGTCCCAGCTTGAGACCCACCTCATGGGAGAGGTCCTACCACTGTCACTATTAATGATACTCTGCTATGCTTGCAGACAGGAATCTTACATAACTGCCTCCTTCTGAGAGGCTTCCTTTGGCAGCTGGTGGAGACAGATGCAGAGACCCAAGGCCAAGCAATGGGCTGCGCTGGAGGAGGGCTGCAGAAGAGTGAGAGGAAGGATAAAGGGAGCCTGAGGGGTCAAGTACACCACAAGAAGACATACAGATATCTAACCTGGACTCATGGGGGCTCACAGAGACTGAACTACCAACCAAAGAGCACGCATGGGCTGAACCTAGACCTCCCCCCCATAATAATTTAAAATAAGAAAATAAGGTGATAAGATAATAAGATGCCAGGCAAGAGATTATTGTATGAGGCTTATTAATTGAGCATAGGGAGAGGAGGAAAGGGAGGAGGGGAGCCCCAGAGAAAAAGATAAAAAGGAAAAGAGAAAGAAGTAGAGGGAAAGGGAGTAAAGGGGTAAGAGAGAGAGAGGCGAGGGAGGACTGTCCTTTTATATACTGGGCAGGGCCACGCCCCCATGCCAGGTAGGCAATGACATCCTAGGTAGGCAGACAGAAGTAGAATTCTAACAGCCCCCTCTCTACTTTTATACCACATTTCTCTTCTGCCTGAACTTGTCTAGCTCCCGTTGCTGTCTCAGGGTTTCTGGCCTCTACAGAAAATTTTCCAGCTTAAATCCACAAATCGAAACATGCAATTCCATTGTGTATATATACCCTCATGGCTGCTCACGGTCGGTCATCTACCTTGATTAGAGACTTAGGTCTTCTAATCACTCACCCTGATGACTTAAGAAAACATGCGCAAGCTAATTAAGGGCTGAAGCCCTGTTTGCAGTTGAAATAACTTGCAGGGTCAGCATTTGCCCTGCGTCTAGAGACTGGGTGAAAAACACTGTAATCTTTAACTTGGATTATCTTGAGCACAAAGAAATTCATTTTTATGAAGCATCCAGTAAATGTATTTCTATAGAACTGAGTTTGAGTATGTAGCACAATTTGAGTTTCAATAACTGTAATTATGGAACCCAGAATTACAAAATGTTGGAGAGTGTTTACTGTTACTGGTATATGGGAAAGAATCACTGTGGATCCTACTTTTTAGCATGTTTCGTGTGGCTTTAAGAAGTCCTTTTCTCCAGAAGTAGTTTCATTTACTCATAAGTAAACAAGAGGCATTCCATTACAGTACCTCTTATAATAAGGTGCGGTATCAGTTCAACTGAATAAAACTGAAATTCCACTGATAAACTTCCAGGCCATATATAAATTGGTAGAATAAGGTATCTGTCTACTCACAGCTTTAGTCATAGAATAAATGGGGGATATTTAATGAAGGTTAACCAGAAGGCTCAACTTACATGTATGTTTATTGTATTTGGTCCCAACTTTCATAACGGTCCTAAGTATTAATCTGCAAGACCCATACATAAAGCATTTCTTTTGTCATCTAAACCTTTACCTAGAGTTGGGATGAGTCATGCCTTGAATAAAATGTCTCATCTGTAAGCCTTCTGCACAGATAAACCTACTTACAAAACAGGGGAGGAGGTCTCTCTTCCAAAAGATTCATTGCTAAGGTCATTAGCAAGCAAACACCTGTAGTGACATTAACATAGAATCGATTTTGCAAAATTCAATTTATGTTCAATTTTCCAAAGGTGACAGCCCATGAGACCAAAACCCAGTATAGTGATGATTATAGAGTGAGCATTTCATAATAAGAAGACATTTTTCAAAAGTTGACATATTTGGTTGACACGAGCTGCTAAAATGACAGAACCTGGTTACCCTAGCCAAGGCCAAAGGCAAAGGGGTGACACACAGCAAATAATGCTTCTAAAAGCTTCGTTCCACCCTACCCCCAATACTATATTGTAATAAAATAAAAATATAGGCAATAAGCTCACTTACTACCACACTATTAATTTCAGATGGAAATAATTTTTAAAAGCCACCCAACAGTCTCCAACCACATGAAGGAGACCCTACTGGTAATACACACAAGGTTTTGTTGTTGCTGCTGTTGTTAAGAAAGCAAAGGTCTTGCCAAATTTTATAATTCGGGCATTAGAAATTTGCTCCTGTTCCAAAACAAAAATAAACAAGGACTTAAAGTAGTGTTTGCAGAAGTGTGTTAGATTTAATGCATGCAAGCAATTAAGCAACACTGACTTGATTCACGGTGGTGTCTAAACTGGCATTTTAAAAAATGAAAGTAGCTAAATTTGTCCCCGATAAAATATATAGCGGCAATGGGTTAGGAATTTTGCAGTTTTGCCCAAAGAGTCCAATCAAACAACCCATATATTAGGTGGCCGTTAACATGCTGGCAGCTGAATTTTTTACATCAGTTTCCAAGGTTGCACAGTAATTACATCTACAGTGAGTCATTTTTGTGGCATATTTTATAAAACTTTTACAGGTTTTCTGGGAAAGGATTATTCAAAGTCACCTTTTATAGATTCTGCCGTGAATATTAGACAATTCTTTGAAAATGTTAGTGTTTACTGCTCGCATCACTCCTGCCTTAAGTGCAGTCGGCAGTTGAGGGTTTTGTATAGTATATCAGGAAAATGTCTATTTCTTCCCAGACCTTCTGTTCCCAAGCATCGCTGGTTTATGTTCCCACCAAGCTGCTGCCAGAACAAAATAAATCCAGTTGCCTTTTGCTGCTCAAGGCCAATGTGGAAACCTAGAAAAGAATTAGTTGCTCTGAGCAACTTGCCCTAGTGTAGCATTGGAGGGAGTGATGCACGGTGCCTGAACCAGTTCAGCCACAAAGGATTTGCTCATTTGAATGGCTAATTCATTTGGTGGTAGCATTTTACTGCACTCTCTTTTTACCCTGGTTCCTAGTAGTAACCAATCAGGGCCCAGAAATGTACTGGAGGTGGTTGTTAGGTAAACTACTTGGTATAATTTGTAGAGACCCTGGTTATTAAAACAAAACTACGTTAGTTTCTTCTACTTTAATTGACATGTTTCCATTTCTGAATGAAAAATTTTGACTGCTACTAATTTCCAGGTTGACTTTTCTTAGAATTCCTTATTCCAATCTGCTGACATAAGTTTTCTTGAATATATCTTTTATCCTACTTTATACAGACCCGTTTAATGCCTTCTGCATTGTTTACTATAACTTGATCCATTTTTACCACATTGAAAACTACTTTTGCCCTGAAAATATTTCCTCCAGGCTCATGAAACAAATGGGCAAAAATAGGGGGAAACGATTTTAAACATATGTCACAGATTTACTCAAGGGATGGCCTTTGATTTATTTTAGACTGAGGGGGTTATACTATGGTTGAGAGTCCGGTAGTTAGGGGACAATTTGTGATCATACTCAGGGGAAAATGTCAGCATAGAAATTAAAAATGGAGGACAACAAATGGCATTGAAGTTTGGGTTTGACGGTTAAACAGAGGACTCTGGCTGGGGAGGCGCAGCCAGTCTCCTTTCCTGCTTCTCACCATGAATCCAAAACATAAGAAGTGAATTCTTGCAGTCAGTGGGAGAAAACTTGATCCATCAGTCAATAAATATAAGTACTATGGCTAAGAATAAAACAGGACACTGGAGAAAGAAGGCACAGGTTATGATATACAAAACCGCCCCAGAATGGCTTTCGTCATGAAGCAACATACGAACAGAGACCTAAATGAAGTGAAAAGTAAAACCCGGGAAATTCTGATATTTTTAGAGCCACTACTTTTCATCATACTAGGGCTCCCTTCTTGTAACTTATCCCGCCCTAATTGCCTTTCCCAAGCCCTGTACCCAAAGACTGTTACATTGAGGACTAAGGTTTCAACATACAGACTTGGGGTTGGAGGAGATGTGCTTTTGGCCTCTTTCGTGCTGTGTTTCTGAAGTTCTTCAGATGTTGTCGTGTGTGTTTATTACCCAAGTGCCATGAGCAGTCATTTAAATTGAGTGTGGACCTCAGAGCAAATCTTAGTCTAGAGAAAATCATAATCAAAAACAACAACAACAACAACAAAAATGAAGTACCTGAGAAGCTAAAGGAGAAGGAACGATGTTAAGGGTAGAACATCTTCTTAAAAATGAAAACGCTAGAAATGGAGAGGCCTACAAGATGGGCCTCCCCTAATGGAAAAGGAAAACTACCCCTGCATCGACAAAATCTACTGTAGACGAATGAGCTTCAAGAGAGATGACCTGGTTCAAATGTTGATTTGTCCAGAAGAAGATGAGCTAAGGACAGACCATGTCTTGAGCTAGAGGGAGGATGCTGGGAGTGTCACAAAATTGGTTCCGTGTAACCACAGAGACGACCTGAATGGAGTTGGTTGGGCAAAGAGGTCAGTTATGAGGTGGACATGGAGAACGCAGACACAAAAGCATCTAAGGACAGAGAAATGGAGTCAACATTAGGAAGAGAGGATCTAGAAAAGAGTGGAAATATAATCACTTGTGTTTGTACTGACCATCTTATAAAAAGTACCAGCTGAAGATAGAAGAGAAAGGGAGAATAACTGCAGAAGCGATGGTCTGAACTGATACCAGAGGATGGCAATCGACCAGCAGCATTGTGGTACTGGTCTCATGTTGAAACACGCTTACCCAATGTTGTGCGTTGTGTGTAGTATTCCCACAAGTTCACACATTTGAGCAATTGGTCTCTAGCTGACGGCACTGTTTTTGGAAGGTTGAGGAACCTTTAGGAGGTAAAGCCTCACTGGAGAATGTGGATCAGTGGAGTTAGGCCTTGAGACATTCACTGTAACCCTGCCCCACTTTCTGCTCCTGTCAACTTCCTGTTCACTCTCTGTTTTCTGGGAGCAGGTGCAACGTGACCACCCAACCTCCTGTTCATCGCACCATGCCTTCCGTGCCTGCTGCCATACTTTTCCATCACGATGGACTTTATCCCTCTAAAACTGTAAGCCACAGCATTATCCCCTTTTCACCTTCAGTGGGTTTTGTCAGAAAATATTACAGAAACAGAAAAATAAGCTAAGAAACCCAGTGTAAAGGAACGTAAGGCAAAATCCATAAGATTACAGTTGGTGGTGAAGTGCTTCTTCTTTTCTGGTTGCTCAGTCTTGTGTTGAAGTGAGAAATAAAGTCGTTAACTTCAGAGGAGGAGAGGGGAGTGTTGGAAGTGGCGGAAAAGGTGTAAACTGCTAGTTTCTGAAATAAAAAGTGACCATTTAAATGTGTGGGGGAGGCCCAAGTCCAACAATTGAGTATAATGTTACAGTCAAGACTGGGGAGCACGTTGCTTTAAAGTGGGTGTCTTATGCCTTGCTTTAGAGATGCCGGCAAGGGAAGGTGGGCAGCAAGTGTTAAAAGAGTTGTTATATAAGAAGATAAGAACTTAGAGTAAGGAGAATGTTTTCATTGCTTTTTAAAAATTATTTTCAACTTTCTTCTAATAAAACTAAGTCCTCTAAAATCCATTGTGTATGCAAACCTGTAGGCGTACAATTTTTTTCTTAGTCGTGCCATAATGAAAACTTCAAAAGCTGGAAAATGGTATTTCTAACATAAGTACTATAATTTAGTCTATCTCTCATCTATTTAGTTCAAGTTAAGGACTTTTTTTTCCCCTCATTTTTACCATTTTCTCTTACATAACACACAGCAGCGTAAGCTGTAGAGGAGTAATTATGAGGGTGTTATTAACATTGGGGACTTTTGAATTTCAAAACAGTTCCTAATAAAATTGCTAAGAAAAATTAAACTTCATATAAGTAGATTGAATTCAAGTGATTCAGATTATAAGACATACTTAGTGGATGTATGTACATCCTCAATCTATTTTTTAAAAACTGGTCAATTTCGTTTATTGAGAGCTGTGTCATTCTATGAGGGACATCTCCTTTACAGATGCTGACATAAACAATGACACCATGCAAGAGCAGAGCACTCACAACTGGGTTTTCCTGTCCATGGTCTAGTGGAGTTCTCCTTCAAATATTTATGGGATTGGTGGGGTAAAAGAGGAAGAGAACTGTCAGAGCAAACAAAGCCTTTCTCCAACAGCTTGATTGTGTTTGCAGCCCTTTGTCATTACAGCCATGTTTAGATTCCGTTTAAATAAATGTGCCCCATCTCAGCGACCACACTCTCTAAAGACACTTGAAACAATGTTTGGAGCAAATCTTACTGAAACTTCTGAAAAGTATTGTAGGATTAATACTAATCTTTTTACCTCAAGTTACAAATAACAGAATTATTAAAATATCCAAAATGAGAATATTTAAATATGAATATTCCAGATGCTTAAAAGAGATATATTTATTTTAACCTTTGGAATAATTATTATCCTTTCAAAAGTCCTTCCTAAAATGTTATCAGTTTGACCATTCAATAAACAATTTATGTAGCTTTTAATTTTACTTAGGGAATATACCCCCAAATACATTTTATGTATATATGTGTGTGTGTGTTTATGTATAATGTTATATATAATATGTTTTATTTATGATATGAAAATCTGAGCCATTATAAAAGAAAAGCCAGCACTTTCAGAAATGTAAATCTCATCAGAAGCGAAAGGTGTGATCACACTCAGTGTTCCTCTGCAGAAGACCTTAGTCACCAAGTTTAATCCATTGTCTCTGTAAAGTATAATTCCAATAACAGTCAAGAAAACCTTCTTAAAGGCTGCACAATAGTGACATAAACTGTAAATATAAAATCAGCTTATTTTTGGTGAAACAAATACAATGTGATTTAAAGCTAATGTTTCATAAAATAGATCCCTTCCCAAGAATGAGCACGTGATTCAAACAGGACTGAACTGCACCCCTAGTTACCTTTTTCATGAATGTGACCCAGGCTCCCTCGAGCTGAGTGTCACTTTTACATGCACATCCAACATGATAAATGTCATCAGGGCATGTGTTTCATGAAAGGACAGCTAAGCCTTTGGCTAGCTCAGTTCAAGGCCTGGAGGTTCGTTCACAGGCCTGCCTTTGTCCACTGCCCTCTGCTCTTTATGCTCTATCCCGGAGGCTCATGGACGAAGAGCGTGTCCTCCAGTGGGAAGAACAGGGACAAAGAGCTCCAGTCCTCAGTCTGATCTCTGATACTTTCTATCTGTATGAACTTGGAAGGAATTGTTGCAATTTCAATTTCAATGTGTTTCTCTCTAACCTGGGAGTGGAGAGGGTGGGGGGTGAGGGGGGCTGGGTGGTGGGTGGTGGTGGCAATTTTGCCTGTCTGCCTTAGAGATGTTCAAATCAAATGATGTAATGCAAGTAAGCATGCTTCAGAACTGTGTTTTACACACACACACACACACACACACACACACACACACACACTAAAATTCCAGTTTCAAACTTTTATGGTTCCGTGGATCTTGTTTGAGTTACGAGGAGTTTCATAAATCCAATTCTTTTTACGGTTAGCGCTAATGCTTCATAACGATGCAAAAAAAAAAAAAAATACACTGGGAAACGTGTGCTATAATCGAGCAGGGAAAGATTTGCTACTTTTTCTTTTCTATCTCAATTAACCTCTGAGGAAGGTCATGGGCAAGGCCAGAGCTAAAGGTTCGATTTCCTTTTTGAGTCTGTCAAGACTTTAAATGGGGAGTGAGGGTGGGGCACACAGGCAATCACAGAGGCCCTTCAGGTTCTGAAAGGCTTAGGGAAAAAGAACTTACTCCGCCTGTGACGTTCTTTGGGAAAAGCATAGATTTTTCTCCTTCCGTCTTCTTTGCCTCTTTATCTCAATCAAACTCATGTCTGATTGTAATCATCAATGGCCTGTGCTATTTCCGTGTAATACCTTACAGCAGTGCAAGGCCGATGTGTCTCTGGGGCCTCGTAGGTTTGATAATGTTAAGGCTACTGTGAGTAAAAGGAACTTACTACTGTAATAATCTCAGCTCATAACAGATCAGACAATTTGTCTTATTGGCTTTCCTTTCAGGACACTTTTCAGATCACACACATTCTTTCAGACATACTGGTTGTTGAGAGATTTTTCGTTGTTGTTTTTTGTTTTGTTTTGTTTTGTTTATTATATAGTCAACACATAATATCTGAATATCTATTGTTACTTGGCAGTATCCTTCAAATCATGAAGTATAAGTAATGGTAATAAGCCAGATGTGATGGACCATGACTTTATTCTCAGCACTCAGGAGGCAGAAGCATAGATATTTGTGAGTTTGAGGCTGGTTTGCTATGCATAGTGAATTCCAGACCATCTTGGGCTACATACTTAGCCATTAGTCAAGGCCTTGTGATATGCTCAATACTGGTTTCATGTTTTATATAATTGTAGTTTTCACGCCAACACTGAGAAGCAGGTATTCTTGCTTCATCTACCAGAAGGGGAAATAGGACTTAACAAAGCTACTTGTATTTGTTAGTTTCTGTTGCTGTGATAAAACACAGGAGCAAAGCCGGGCGTGGTGGCACACGCCTTTAATCGGGAGGCAGAGGCAGGTGGATCACTGTGAGTTCGAGGCCAGCTTGGTCTACAAAGCGGGTCCAGGACAGCCAAGGCTACACAGAGAAACCCTGTCTTGAAAAACCAAAACAAAACAAAATAAAACAAAACAAAACAAAACAAAACACACACACACACACACACACACACACACACACACACACAGAAGCAAAGAAAGAGAACAGGAAGTAGGAGGGGCTATGGACTCTCAAAGCCTGCCTTCCGTGATGTACCTCCTCCAGCAAGGCTTCAACTCCTAAAGGTTCCGTAATCTCTTCAGACAGAAGTGCCAACAGGGGACTGGAGGATTCAAATACATGAGCCTGCAGGCAAATTTCTCATACAAACCACCACATTAATTCACTTGTGCAAGCTCACTACCATTCAACCAACCAAGTATTTGCTGGTTGGAAGTTGGCTCCGTCCCACCTCTGGAAATCTAGGTAGGAAGACCTTAAGCCTCTTAGTGTTGCAGCTTTGGAATCACAGCGCCTTTCTAAGCTGTTCTCTGTTAATTTCTTTAGATTCAAGCTATGATTCATCCTAAATGCAAAACTCTGCCATTTCTGGAATCCTCCAATAAGTCGTAGGTTGTTCGTGTCATTTATTGATGACAGTTGCCAACTCTTAGAAGATTTTGAGATGCCTCACTTGAAGGTTCTCGCCCTAAGCCACTTATTCATACTCTTTTCCCATTCCTTTGTCTTTCCTCCTGATAGTCCTTCTCCGCTCCCCTCCCTCACCTTCTCTCCTTCCTTTTCCTCCTCCTCCTCCATATTTTTACTCCTTTCTTTTATCCAGTTTTTCACAAAATTACTAGATCAATTATGAATCTCTCCATATGTAAAGGTATTTCATTCCATATGCTCTAGGTTTCTCATGGTCGTGGCTTAATATGACAAGGCAAGGCCTTCAGTCCCTAAAGTCCTATTTAATTTATATTCACATTTCACTTAAAGCCTTTTTTTTTGTCGTTCAACAACATCACTAAACAAAATATAGATCTTAATATGATTTGCAGTCAAAACAGTTTGTGGGAACGATAATTGCTACATTATACCACACACTATTTTTTGACATTTTACTATGAAAGAGATTGACAGATTCTTCCTGTGGCTGAATAGTAACTATTTTGTCTTCATGAGCCATGTAAATCTCTGCTACAGCTACTCATCTTTCTTTTGAACAGCAGCCATACATAGCATGAAGCTGAGTAAATAGTGATGTGTTTCAATAAAACTTTATTTCTAAGCACAGAAGTTTAAATTCCACATAGCTTTCATGTCATAGAATATTATCTTTTCTTAGATTCTTTTCAATCATTTACAAATTTTGAAAAAACAATGGTTTGGCAAATTCTAGCCTGGATTTACCCTGGAGGAAAATGACATGCTTCCCACAGGTGTGGGTGAGCCTGGTATTCCACAGCTCAGAAATGCATTAAGATTTAGGGAAATGTGCAACATAGTTATTGTTTTTCAGAAATAGACTTTGGTGCAATCAATTGCTTAAGCTGTACTTATATTGAGCCAGTGTCTCCACAGCATAGACCACAGCACCAGCCCACATCTCTAGATCTTTCTGTGCTGGGAAAAGTAGAAGGCACAAGACTATGAATTTACCACACAGGGAGGCAAATGATCCATCAGAGCAAGAGAAAAAAGTTCTTTTGTACACAAATTTTACATTTTCTGACATTTTTATAATATTTTAGTTATTCAAAGGATATTGTTTGCAGGATTCTTCACTTTGTTTCCTTGACGCATCACAAGGAAGTATATTCTTTCTACAGGAGCCCAATCCTCAAACTGTGTTCCAGCAGCAGCAGCTGCAAACTTTTTCTGAAGCCCCAAACCAGAGCTACTGAGCCTGAACCTTCGGGTTAGTGTGATTTCACAGGATATTTTGAGTAAGCATTGGATCTTCTTTGCTTATGTCGCAGTGTTAGGTGTCAGTCCCCTGGTCTCCGTACATGTGAGGCCAGCATTATACCAGTGAGCTGCATTCCCCAGGTCAAAATCCAAGTACAATTTTAGAAGCAATGCCATAGGCCATGTGTTGTTTAAATTAAACTAAAAGAAAAAACACAAATCTGAGAGTGAAATTAAAAGATAGCACTAACTTTTGGAGATTCACAATGAAGGTAAAACCTGCTTTCATGGGCTACTGAACTGAGTCACCTACACTTTCTTAAAATTCTCCCCTTCTCACTACACTCAAATGCCCTTTTTTATTTCTGTCTTGCTTGGTAAGCTTCTGAGATCAGCAAAGAGACAAGACAAATGAAAAGCAAAGTTAGAAAATATATAATAAGTGACCCTGTGTTCAGAAAGCCTTTAAAGTCTTGTAGGAAAACTATGTTGCCGTAAACGTAAACCAGGAAAGGGTGTGTGTTGTCATCTTAGATCCTTAAATAGGAACTCTGGCCTTCACTGTCACCACCTTTAAGTAGCCATCACTCCCAAGGACCACGTGAATCTTTGCTGGATCCACTTTGCTCTTCTACAGTACCATGATTCCTAGGTAGAAGACCTCCAGCTTCCTCACTCCACCCCAAGCTTGAACACTAAGGTAGTAGCAGCAGCTAAGTCTGTGGTTTGTGCCAAGGAGATTTCTGAGTTTTGCATCATCAAATTCATTAAAAGAACTGTATTCCAGAAAATGCTTGTGTGACACTTCCGATCCATAAGCACACCATCTTCTTATATTTATAACTGCGGTGGAGTTGCTTGCTCTTCTTGATTAGCAGGCACCACTTGAAAAATGAGCTATGTCCCTTCAGTGGGTTCACATCACTTTGTACTGCGTACACAAGTTCACATGACTGAGCAACATCTGTACTGCTAGCCTTGGTGCCCCTTTATTGTTGCTGTTACTAAATCGCACCGCCTGTTAGGAGAAAAGCTCTTGGTTTTATTTTTCATCTGTAATTCTCCTCTCTTCTCTCTCTCCCTTCCCCAGCCCCGTCTTTCCCTCCCTCTCTGCCTCCAAAAGAATTCTCTGATTGTAAAAGGTACACATGAGACATGGTTGAAAACATCATTCATACATGCTTATTTGCAAGTCTTTCTGCTTGTAAAAGAACTGAAAACTCTAAGATTAGAAAACAAGAGCCTCAGCGCCCCAAATCTTCATTCACCTTAAGAGAAAGCCAGTGTAAGATTTTGAAATCAAAGAGATGTGTGGGCCATAGAACAGAACACACATCTGGGCCACATGCATAGTTAACGCAGATGGATGTGCGTAATAAAAAGCATTGCTATGTTCACTGCACTGGACTGCATGAGAACACTCTAACTCAGTGACGAATCTTTGAAGCAATTCCAGGAACATTGGCAGCATGTGAACACTTGACCCTAGTTTTGGTCCATGACAGAATACTAAAGCACCACATGCGTTTCTGTACGTGCCCTCTGGTATTCAAGGCTTGCACTAGTACATTCATCTACTCAAATATCTCAGCATAAGTTTCCATAAAACTGAGATCTTTGGGTATTTGATTACACTAAAATAAGTGATAATGAGTTATCCTATTCAGTATAAGTTAATGAGCCCAATTTAGAAATCAGGTTCTTGAAGGGCTCTGTGATCCATGCTGTCGAATTAGGACTTACACAGTGTTTGCCCCATTACTTGTTCTTTCAAATTCTGCTGCTACTAATAAATGAATTTGTTTACTGATGCAATATCTAAGTCCATTGTATCTTCCCCAATGCATACAAAATAATGCACTTCCTTATACTATGGTGATGTACACAGGGAAACAAAAGTAGTGCCTACTTCTCATGGCTATTTAAATATTCAACTAATAAATCTCACAGAGTTCTAAATCTGTGTCTGACACACAGTGTGCACAATACAACTGCTGGATGCTCACATTGTTAGTTGTGCAACATTTGGAATGCTTTCCACACTTTATAAAAGTATTTTTGTGGGTTTCTTTTGAGAAATTTTTATGGGTCAATGTTTTAAGGCTTTTGCCTTTTAAAAAGCTTACACAATTAATTGAAAAAAAAATATATGCAGCAGTGGCTGGAGCAGTAGCCTATCAGCTAAGAAAACTGGCTGCTTTTCACAGAACCAGATTGGATTCCCAGTTCCAACATGATGTCCCACAACCATCTATAACTCCAGTCCCAGGGAATCTGACATCTTCTTCCGGCCTTCACAGGCACTGCGTGAGTGTGATGTACAGACATTTATGCAGCCAAAACATATACATGTAAAAAAATTAGATAGGTAGATAGATAGACAAATAGATAGATAAATAGATGATAGACAATGTGATGTTTCATTTGACATATGTATATCTTATAAGCTGATAACCAAAGTCAAAATAATAAATACATGACTGTATACATTTGAGCACACGTATGCATAAGGTCAGCATATTGAAAATATGCTCACATCCAATTTCAAGTAACCATCACAGCATTACTAACTATAGCATCCTGCTAAGCATTACAGATCCAAAATTTACTCATAGCAAAGCTTAAAGTTTGCACCCTTTCAAATTCCTCCCCACTTGTCCGCGGCAGCCCCCAGAGGATATCATTCTGCCCTCTTTTCCCGAGCCTGACTCTTTAAGGTCCTTCATCTAAGTGAAACCTAACATTCGCCCTTCACTCAGCATTTCATCCAGATCCTTGCGTGTTGGCATAAATGGTAGAGTTGTCTTCACTTTTCAGGAAGATTGCTACTCTGCTACATCCACAATGTACACCACACTCTCTGTATTTATCCATGTGTTAATGGACACTTGAGTTCTTTCCACATCTTGCCCATCATTAGTATGGCAATGGTGAACATAGAAATGTGGGTATTTCATTGGAATATTCTTCTTTGATAAGGGATGAGAGATTCTCTTACCATATATATATATGTAGCAGTGGTAGGTTCTCCTCTAGGTCCCATGTCCTCACCAGCTGTAGGTACTTAGATGAGTCTACAGGACTAATCATGAGCTCCCTCCTATGGATAAGACCTTATGTTTAATTAGATAGCTATTGGTTACCCCCAAGATAAACGTATGCCTTTTTACCCTTAAGGTACCTCTGGAGATATTTTTCCATTGCAGTCACCTGTGCTGCACAGTCATCAAGCTATGTAGGACTGTTGGTTGATTTTTCTCCCTTGGCAGCTTGCATAGTACCTCCTAATAATAAAAAGCCAGTCCTGAGGGAGGAGGCTTCCCTGTGAGGTTGACTTTCCAAGTCCTGTGTCCAAAATGTGTGATGTCTTCAGCAACAGAGATTTATCTCTAAGTATGGAAGGCACAAGGACAACAGCAATAGCCTGTATTGGGTTTTTTGGGGGGGGAGTGCGGACAGGGAGTCTCTTTCTTGGACTCCGCTAACCAACAAGTCAAAAGTGAGTTTTAAAAATACTTGTCTTTTGTCTTCCCATTTAATAAATATTTTCTTCAACTATATCTTCCAGTTGTATATTTGTATACATAAATCTCTTTTTCTATTATACATATTAACTTAACACAACCACTTTTTCTTAAATTATCTTATTGTATACAATGTTTATTTCAGGAGATTTTTCTTTTAGTTTTCTGGGTACATAATCCTATAACCTACAAATGTCGTATCTTTGCACTTTCCATATCTTTAATTATATTCTCTTATATAATTGTGCTAATATCCAGATTACTGTTTAATGCCAGTATGATGGTGGATTTCTTTGTTCTGGTGCCCCATATTTGGCCATGTCCCTTTGTTGGGGAGGCCCAATGGCACTCGGAGGAAGGATAGCGGACTACCAAGAAGAGACTTGATACTCTAGCACCATATTCAGGGGGAGGAGGTCTCCCTCAGTCACAGTCATAGGGAAGGGGGATTGGGGTGAAAGTGGGAGGGAGGGAGGAATGGGATGGGATAGAAAATGAGATGTAATATGAATTATTTTATTTTTCAATAAAAATGTGTTAAAAAAAAACAAAAAGATAGAAGGGAAAAAAAGCCAAATAATTTGAAGAGGGTTATTTGAATGTATATCAGTTAATACAAATTAGTAAAAGAGACAACCATGACATTGACTGGACATTAATTAGAATAATGAGAAGAGTTCTCTGCTTTTAACAAAGTAGACACCTCTAACTCTTAGGTAATTCTTTTCTTAGGAAATAAAAGATTTGTAAGATTAAAAAACAAAAAAACAAAAAACCATGACCTGGTGGAAATTCAGTGAGGTTCTTCAGTAAAAGCGGAGCCAGTTCTCACAGCCAACAGAGAGAGTTTTGCATCTCTTAATGTAGGTTGTGATTGCCTTGCTTTCCCATTAACATTTGCAGCAAGCTGGGGATTTTTTCTTATGTAATTACTTACTGCGAAAAGAAAGATCAGAATTCAAAGAAATCTCCTCTTCTGAATGTATTATACATCAGAGATATTTGTGAGCCAGGAATGAGAACACCAGAGTTTAGTTTCAGTCAGAATACATGTGGCCTTGAGTGCATAGAAATCATTAGCCTCTTCATGAACTATACACACTTATGAGATATTTGAGGTGTATAATTGAGATAGCATAGGGATTAGGTATGAAAGGATTAAAGAATCCGAGTTCTCTAGATCTGAATAATTAAGAAGGTAGAAAATGATAAAATCAGGCTTGAAGTCATATATCAATTAAAGAAATGTAAAATGCATTAATGTTAAGCAACTTATGTTTTCTACCAACATGAAATTTACAGAATAGACTAGTTAGTAGACAAAAATGGGGATTGGGGTTTCATGTGCTTCCTCTAGGAAGGGGAGCAGGGGCTTTCTCTGAGATGGACTCTATTGGCAGCTTTATGATCTCTTTCCCTGATGGGACTGCTTGCCAGGTCACAAGGGAAGAGGCACACTCTAATCCTGATGAGTGGGGGTCAGGGTGGGGGTATTGGAAGTGGGGCTCCCCTTTTCTGAGGAATAAGGGGGAATGGTGAAGAGAGAAAGAGGGTGGGTAGAACTGGAAGGTGAGGAGAGATGGGGCTATGACCAGGAAAGTGAATAAATTAAATAATTAATAAAAAAATAAAAATGGGGGTCAGGGTACAAAACATATTTCAGTCATATGGTATGTAAGATAAGGGAAAGAAAAATCCAAACACTTCTTAACTTGAAAGAGATGGCAGAGATAAATATATGGGTTTTTTTTTTTTTTTAGCAATTTGAAATTTTCCATATTCTTATTTATCCTGCAGTGTCATTGATCATGTTATTTAACTTGCCCATTATTTCTTCTGAAACAATTGCATTACAGGAAGAGCAGACAAACAGAACCCCGGAGTACACTAGATCACTGAAGTGTTGGTTGCTTTAAAACAAAGAGAAGTATCAAATCAAGCCAGTTTCTGGATGCTGTTCTCCTGGGCGCAGGCTCGTCATCGTTCAGAGCTGTCAAAGGGTGCTGTCACTCCCAAGCTTCTGTGACACGCAGGACTAATTGTTTGCAGCCCAAGGCGTTACATGTCCCACTTTTAAAGGCACCGAGATGGCATCTTCTCCATTATTATCTGCTCACTCTGATTCTTCTGTTTATGGCACAACAGTGGCAGTTTTGAACCCCTTTGTTTTGTGTTAGGGATTCTCATCCACCTGCTGAGGGTTAATCAAGTGCTCGCTATGCCCCCAGATGAGTCAAATTATTTCAGACCGTCTGTCTGAGCGAGTTTGACTTGCATTTTTAAGCTAATTCATATTTCAGATGACTATTGCAGAGCGTTATAAAGCATCTTGATCTTTGGGCCAAATGTCTCAAAAATCAGGATATGTGAACTCTTTCCAAATTCTCCCTGCTATTAAGACCAGGGCACATTACAATTGCTAGAGAACGTAGCTGGATGACTTTTATTCCAGAATCTTCAGCACACTGTCGTTTGCCGTGTTATACCACTCTTTTCTTTCCAACTTAGGGGTCCTGGGAGAAGAAACTGTCTCATACATGTTTTCATAGCCCTTGCGGGACGCTATGCTCTTTGCATAGGAAAGTGAGCAAATATACACAAGCAGCACAGTAAATGTGGGCCTGCTGTGGCTAGGAAGAAGGGGCCTATGCAGATGAGTTGCTTGGCTTCAAATCCCAGCATTGTGACTCAGGAGTCGTATGACTCTTGACAGGTTCTGTGACTTTCCTTCTACTCGGTTTTTCTCATCTGTATTATTAACCCATATCTAACAATTCTGTGCCCATTCCTAGCTTTGCTGAGGGATAAGGAGCTTAATATAGGTTAAAGGTTTAGACCATCCTCTTATGCCATAAGAAGCACCACATGCTTGCTGCCTCAATGGTAGAAATGAACTCTGTTTAGCCCTCTAGAGCGTCATTTGTTTGTTAAATGGGACGCTACTATATTTTTTTGTATGTTATTCCTCCAGGGTGGAAAAAGACAGTGTTAACTCCCATTTTGATTTTTCTAGAGTTAATAGGCAGGGCCCTTAAACATCGATGAGCAGACAGACATTAACAGCAGAGTACTGGGGCAGTCTGATGAACCACTGCCCAGAGAATGGGGATTAAAACACAATTATGTTCCCTGTACTCAGATACCAAGTAAAATTGTAGCCTCATAATCTCTAAAAGTCATGCTCATAGCAGCAAGCCAAAGGCAAGCTAAAATTTACTGAACACAATGATTAGAATTCCTTAGTATTTTCTAAGGTATAAATCATCTTAGTCCGTTTTTAACTAGGCCACTGAATCATTTCTCAGACTCTCAGTTCATTAGTATGGTGTACCCAGCGCAGATAAGTAACTGTGAAATTGTTCTGTTTATCATTTATGGTTTAGAATAAACCGACTTGGATATTAGAGAGTAAAAAGCAGAGGATTAACATCTATGATAAGCTGAAATACATAACATGAAAGATGACTTTTCTATCAAATACTAAACATTTATTGTAAGAAATAAGCAACAGTGCTTTTTGGAGAAAATGTTCCAAAATAATAGAGCTAATATACTTTCAATTAAACAGAGATCGAAAAAATTATAAAGGAATTTCTAACTTAAATCATGCATCAGGAACTGGAGTTACAGACAGACAGCCGTGAGCTGCCATGTGGGTTCTGGGAGGTGAGCCTGGTCCTCTGCAAGAACAGCCAGTGCTCTTAACAGCTGAGCCATCTCTGCATCTCTCCAGCTCCCATCTGTTCCTCTTACACAGAGACATCGTGCTGTGCTCCTCGACAAACATTATCCTATAGATCGGAATCTGCATTACAGGTGGAATCGACCACTGCTGTTCTGCACATTCTCATGCAGATCTTATCAAGGCTGAGAAATCCGGGGTGGGAGGGACTGAACAGTTTCAAGTTACTGTAAAACTTCATCTGGAATCCATCTTGAAGGCTCCAAGCTTTGCTTCCTGATGTCCACCCATGTGTGCTGTGTCCTCTACATTTGTGCCTGGAGCCAGTTCCTATACACGTGACAGATGGCCAGCCCTGAGGATCTGAAAACACAGAGGCAAACTGCCTAAGTGCACACCCCACATCCTATGCCTGGACACTTGAGCTCTCATGACCCCTGTGAGTCGGGCCACCTGAAAAAGGGACCCATCTACCAAGCACGGACTCACACCATCACAGCTTTTAGATAACCCCTCTGTTTCTTTAACCTCACACTGGCACTGCTGCAAAACTGTGGTATCTTTGTGACACTTGAAATGCAGAGTTTCGGAGGAGTTTTTCTAAGCATATTGAATAGCTGTTTATCCTTATCTGGTAATAAATAAAACCGGAGTGGGGGGACATGCTTAAGACAGATAGTCCACAAAAACTCCAGAATTATTGCAAAAATCACATTTTTATCTACCATTTTTAGAGCCCATTTGATTTATCCCAGCTTGGCATATTAGAGTAGACATGGGAGATACAAACAACCCGATAGTTAAAATTTTGTCTGCATATGAATCTCCTCTGGCTTCCTTCTCTGCCAGGAAAATTTTTCCTGTTGTCAGTCAAATGATCCTAATATCTTCTTGGAATAGAGCAAGGATTTTAAAGTGCAAAGTAAAAGTCCTCCCCCAGCCCTAGGGAGAAACTTTTTTTTTCCCCTGAGCTGTTGATGTGTTTAAGAGAAATGACTTTCGTTTATTATGTCAGATGATAGAGGACACAGTTAATTCTGTAAAAAGGAACATGTTTATGAAGAGGAAAATCTGAGTCACAAATTACATAAGGGCTAAACTCCTCAGCACCAACCAGAGAAAGGTAGTTTTAGAATTGAAACATTTCCAGTTTTGCTTTTTAAAAGTTCCATATTAATTTGTATTTATAAATATGCTTATTAGCCTTGAAAGATGTCTAGGCCTCCTGGCCGTGGCTTGCTTTCCTTTTAATTATTTAGAGTTACAGTCAGAAATTCTACTTTGAGCCTAAAGAAAATGTAAACCTATTTATTTATGTTATTAAAAGGTTTTATTTTATGGTAGACAAAACAAGGCTTAAGATACCCTTGATCCACAGTCATTGAGTTTATTTCAACAACTGTTACAGAAATATTGTTTAAATATCATTGTCAAAAGCATGATTGAAAATAGTCACCAGAGGGAACACTTAAAAACTAGAATTCAATGGTGATTGTCACTGAAGAGAGATTTAGAACGAGTCTGGGGACCTGCAGAGATGGCTTTGGCAGAAAAGCTCTTGTCATATAAGCACAAGGACCAGAGTTTAATTTCTTAGAACTCACATGAAAAGGTCAGACATGGAAGCATGTATTTGAAATCCCAAAACTGAGTAGACAGAGACAGATGAATCTCTGGGGCTTGATGGATAGCCAGACCAGTCTACCTGACAAGTTCCTTGTCAACAAAAGGCAGGGTAGACTGCTTCTAAGTAACAATACTCATGGTTGTTCCATGACCCTCCCATGCTAGCACATACATGAAAAATCCACAGACACACACATGCACACACACACATGCACATGCACACACACACTCACATACACACACACATGCACACACATGAACACACATATACTCAAATGCCCATGCACACACATGCATGCACATGCGCGCACACACACTTTTGGAAAAGTAAAGTTTATGCAAAATAATTCAGGACTGGAAATTGATGGGGTCTTGATGGAAAAATAAACCCAATGAAAATGGAAGGTGTAGAGAGAGAGGGAGAAAGAGACAGAGATGACAGAGAGACAGAAAAGTCACTTGATTGCAGGATGCAGCTTCAGGTGCCAGCTCTAATTGCAGTCTGGAAAAGGTCTACTTCAGTGAAGGCCTGCACGGGGCGGGGGGGGGGGGTACCCCAGAGATGTTGATGTTTCTCTCAGTTTTGAGATAGAATGTCTTCTTCCTATGGGACCTCTCCGCTCAGAGCACTGGCTGATAAGATGTGTCAGACCACATGGGACGGGACATACTTTACTGAATGTGCTGGGTACTAACGTTAATCATATTTAAAGCTTTTCTACACCAACGTCATGGCTATTTTCTTTTTTACCAAACAACCCAACATCATTGCCTAGCCAAGTGGACACACAGGATTTGGGCATCTCAGGAGCCTTTCAGATCACCCTGGCTCTTGTCCATTGGAGTTTTTCATAGTATTCATGAAGAATGAATTTCTGAAAATAGCCGAAGTAAAATGAGAAATAATTTTATAAATACTTCTGACATCTATATCATTTGTTTTTGTATGTTAAAGTTTGTGTCATGTAGTCAATCATTCTCACCCTCCCTCCTTCCCTCCCTCCCTCTCCACCCTCTCCCCTCTCCCCTCCCCTTTGAGATAGAGTCTCACCACACAGCTCATAATAGCCTGAAACCTGCAATGTAGCACAAGCTAGCATGGAACCTGAAATCCTCCTGCCTCAGCCTCCTGAGTTCTGAGATTGAAGGTGGAACCACCATACTAGTGCCAACACATTCAAAACAAGTGAATACAGCTAAGGAATTTCTCCTGCAGCTTTCCAAAGAATGTACTCCGTGCATGTAAACACCTTATCAGACCTACCTCCTATGAGGACATTTAGAACATCACTTGCAACACTGAGTCACACAGCTAATATCTGAAAGAAAGAGGGCTCCAAACTTAAATAGGTGTCCCTTTAGAAAAAAGGACTTGAGTCATTTAAGACATTACTCTTTTGTCCATTGCTGCCATACTGTTCAGATAGAAATATAGAATATGAGGAAGTTTAGTCAAATCATTTGTGTATATTTTCAAAATGACTTCTGGTAAGTTCTAATTGTTTGGGTTTTGTTGCATTTTATTTTTGCTTTTGCGTGTTTTCAGAATGGGTCATTCTTTTGGTTGGAGGATTGCTTTGGTGTTGGACTCTGATTAAATACATTATTTATAAAGACTAGGGGATAAAAAGAACCTATGAATATAAATGGGAATTTAAAGAATGATTTGAAAGAATGATCATAGATTTTAATTGGTTTCTTGAAAGAATAATATCTCTATCAGTATAAATAATATCACCAGTCTTTGTAGAAGCCTGTTTTCTCTCCCCCAAACACTTATTTTTCTTGTTGAACTTGTATCATAAACAGCATATAACAGAAAGCCTAGAAAGAAAAATCACAGTTTATACATTGAAGAATGTCAGACTGTCCAGTTTAATTTAAGAACTAGAGATACACACTAAAATACAATGGTACTACCAGGAAACTGAGACAGAGGGGAGGACATTCTAGTGGGACTCTAGATGAGAGAATCATGGGAGAATGGCAAAGTAGAAGGATCCAGAGGGTCCTAGAAGCCTACAAGTAGAACATTATGATAGGCAGATTTGGGCACAGGGGTCCCGCTCAAACTAAGGCACCAGCCAAGGACAATACAGGCGGTAAACCTTAAACCCCTATCCAGATCTAGACAATGGACAGAACACTCTCCACAGTAGAGTGGAGAGTGGGATATGACTTTCTCACATACTCTGGTGCCTCACCTTTGACCATGTCCCCTGGAGGGGGAGACCTGGTGGCACTCAGAGGAAGGACAGCAGGTTACCAAGAAGAGACTTGATACCCTATGAACATATACAGGGGGAGGTAATCTCCCTCAGGAACGGTCATAGGGAAGGGGAATAAGGGGGAAATGGGAGGGAGGGAAGAAGGGGAGGATACAAGGGATGGGATAACCATTGAGATGTAACAAGAATAAATTAATAAAGGAGAAAAAATGGAAAAAAAATACAATGGTACTAAGAGATGAGAGCCATGGTTTCACGCATGTAAGCAATTGTTAAGAATAGTAACAGTAGCCATTTCAATAATCTGTTTGCCTTTTGGTAGCATGTATTCAAAGCTCATCTATGGTCACTCAGACACACCCCTACCATAGCCAAAGCCTGACAGGTTAAACCACTTCTTTCTTTGCTAAGTTTATAAATCTTCCTTTTACCTAAAAATGATCAAATAAATTTCTATCTGTAATAGTAGGGATAACCCAGGCATTTCTGTAAAAATTCACCACATCCTTAACAACTTACAACAACACAAATTCATTCTCTACCAGTTCTGTAGACCAGAATCCCGAACTGTGTTTCCTTGAGCTGGAATCACTGTGGGCAGGCTAGCATTCATTGGGGGCTCCAGAGGAGAGGCCTCTTCCTGGTCTTTTCCAACATCTGTAAGATTTTTACATTCCTTGGCTTAGGACTCATCCTTCCATCTTTGGAATATAGAATCAAACAGTGTCATTCACACTTTTTCTTCTGTATTGTTCTCTCTCTCTAGCCTCCCTGGTTCACGTACAAGGGCTCCCATGCCTGGTATGGTCTGACCTGGAGGATAGGGAGACTCTTTGCATTCTAAAGGCATTTTATTAGCAACTTTGATGCCACTTTTAACCTTAATTTCTACTAATTACATAGCTTATTGTGTCTACAAGTTTCATGTTAGGATATGAACATCACTACAAGAATAGTATTCTGTCCCATAAATCAATAATTATTTTTTAAATTTTTACATTATTCAATGAAATGCCTAGTGAGGAATAATTATATGTTTTAACTGAAATATAATTATATGCTGTTCCTTCTCCCTTTCATTCCTCCAGCCCCTTCCAGCTACCCTCCCTCAACTCTTCCCATACCCCCCAAATTGTTAGCCTCTCTTTTCGATTACCAGATTATATTTATACACATTTGTGCATACATACATATATATGTATGTAACAATAACAATATGTTAATAATTCCTAAAGGTAGGTGATGGACACATAAGGATTATTTGTTCTAGCGTATGAATTTGTACAAATTAAACTTTTCCCAGTAAGAGATGAGATGATAAATTTAGGGCCATATACGACCCAAAAATGTGTCTGGAAGACAGAATTTATTATTCCAAACTCAATTACCACCTTACTAGAATTTAGCCTCTTGGAAATTTTCCACACTCATTCCCCTTAAGATCTTTAAAATGAGATAAAATCATGCAAAATTTAAATTATAAAAGCACCAGCATGCATTTTGCTCCCTAACAAAATGCCTCTCAGGTTTTGTGCTTTTAAAAAAAAAAAAAAGAGTTCAAAATAAATGTTACACATAGTCATACCTGATTGCTAGAGGTTTTAGGGTGGAAAGCTTTCCCCCTATAGCCTGCTCCAAGTCCACTCTGACACACAGCTTCCTGGAAAACACCAAGAGATTAATTATCTCTTGGGGAGGGGATTAGAGGCCACGCCCTCTGAGACAGTATTTTCCATCTTTTGGTAGCTATGACTGTCTAGTTTTTGTTTCACATGCGTGGCTTTGGAAGACAAGTGTAATAGCGCTCTGCATAACAGACCACAAAACATTTGAAATTGGTTCATATGTCACCCTGAGGCTAAATACCTTTAGTTCCTCCAGACATTGGTGGAAACCTGAAAGTGATGAAAAATAAGGACTGTACCCCTGTGGAGCATTCCATTGGAGATAAATTTGTCAGTTTAAATGAAATTTTCTAAGAGACTCATTTATCTAATAAATTGAGTCACAGTACATTGGGGAAATCTAGAGACGGCTTTACGTATGGCTGTATACCAGGAGACAGTTCACAGACGTTTCAGGATCCTGACCTGAAGGGTATTTTAGCAGGTGGTAAGTGGCCATGCTGTCTTGCATCGCTCCTAGACATAGCTATCCTGCCCACATGTGGGCATATATGGTTGGACTAAGCAGGGGAGTGGGACTCAGTGTACAACCGAAGAGGCTTTCAAACACAACCAAAGATATGTTCACTCCCTCTCAGTCCGACAAGGAAAAGGTGGATTTTTGCCTCTGTGACTTGAGGGTGGTCCTTTTCTAATGATCAGGGGGATTTTAAAACACTTTTACCTAACTAAAAATCTAATCTCTTGGCAATTGCAGGACCCAATTTTCACTTTCCAAGTACATACTTTGATGAGATTTCCTGAGAAGCTTTAAAAAACACCCGGTGAAAATGTGGTTATGGCTTTGTAAAATTTAAATCTTTCAAAGCCTAATATGTTTTATTAACTCAGAAAACCTTGGTAACAGTAAAATCCATAAAAGGGCCAGAGTCTCAGAATCATGTCGTTAGATTTCATTATCACGAACCTTATTCTGCTTCCTAAGTTACATTCTAATGACCTCTAATGTCTTCCTGTATTTATCTTCCACTGTATATTGCTAAAGGTTGGGGGATATGGTCTTCACAATACAGGGAAAGATTCTAAATAGTTAAATAGGTGTTAGGTAGATGTTGGGGACAGGGAGGGTTAGGAGACCAGCTGGTGGATAGGAGACTCTGTTCTTACCATCTTCAGCATAGTCAGCTGTCTTCATGTCTATGGATCAGGCTTCATCCTGTACTGCTGACTGAAAACACACACCAGGAAAAGTCTAGTGATAAAATTTTTGCCCTCAGAGCTATTCCATGGCTAGTCTAACAACTGTCTCTCCTTTTAATGGCTTTTTATACACTTTTACTGACTCTGGGCATGGTACCTTCAGGTTAGAATCTGTCACTTACTCCACATTCAAGAGGGCTCACCTTCCACTGCCCCAAATCACAGAGTTCCTAGAGCACTTTATAGCTCCAGTGAAATCCCACACAACTCACACATCAGCCTTTGTTACTCAGACAGCATCTTCATGAGTAACTGGTGGGCTTTACAGCTGGCAGTGCAGCTATGGACTTTCTCCACATTTGCTTGTTTTTTTTTAAGGTCCCGTCGCCAAGCTCCCAGGAGCATTTCACAATTATGTGCAGTTTTTTTGAACTTTTGCCTCTGTACTCAGGAATCGGTTATGTTCTGAGAAATGTAAACTCATACATTACTATGTATGCAGAAGTAAAATTATATTACCGACACTGCAGTTTACCATAGGTTGGAAGGATCTTTTAATACAGTAATCAAGTTGTTCATAGACTACATTCTAACTCCTCCTTCTGTGAGCTTGCTACTAAATTACCACCTGTCCATGAGAAATGGGGGCTCAAGCCCAAAGCTTTGGGCAGGCTAAGGAAGCACCCTACCAACTAAGCTTAGTCCCTAGACCCATTAAATACTCTTATACAGACACCTGCAGATACTTAATTAAAACTCCCTTGATAAGAGAGACTGTGGCAATTTGAGTCTTACAAACTTACAGTGGCCTGAACAGGCACCCCCAGCCCCCGCAAGCTAATCACTGTCAAAAAGAAGGGCCACACAACAGACTTTTAACAACCTAAGCTAATGAATTTGTTAGATGATTACGTATCTTAATTGCTTTAAAAATAACAAGGCGACCCATCAGCTAACTTATTTAGTTAGACTCATGTAGATTCCTTAAGCCTCTCTGGAAACCTTCAGGCAATCGAGCTATTAAAATAGACATCATCTGAGTGATTTATTAGGATTGTGTCTGATTAAAAGGAGTATCTGGTTGCATCTTTCTTACATTTTTTTTCACATTTAAAATTTCATCAGCTGTGCTATAAGAACTAAGAGAGGACTTCTCTCACCCATTTGTTCATCTGATTAAATGGTTTTTAAAAGACTTTGGAAAAACAAGTTCTTTCCGGTGGATGATTTGCACACACTTGTGGGTAACAATGGCCCTTTCTCCTCATCTGGTCCTTTAACTTCTGTAGTCCTCACTCATTTTCTGCTCCCTCTTATTGTTTCTTTTAAGCTCCTTTTTCCTTAATCTGTGTAAAATTTTTGTGGTGTTTAAAATTCTTCACATATATATATTCCATAGATGGCTGAATAGACAGAGAAGAGACACGTTCTCCGCCTAGCGATGCAATCTAATGTTTCTTAAACTCCTGATGGGGGTAATAGGCTCCATCACACCTTTCAGATCTCAGTGTGGCAAAGTGAGCACATTGTCACTGGCACATAGTACTGAAGCACTTGGAACTCACTTTCCTAGAAAAGAAGAGGAAAGGTAGCCTGTGTCTAGAGCAGCCATACAAGTAAGCACGTTTCATCATGAGAAACTCTTATACTATTGTCCCACTCACATAAGAATGTCCCAGGAAATACTACTAGTGTGTTTTTAACAACAGAGTTAGTCATATACGTTGCACATATTTTCTTCAGTTCCAAACACTGCCTTATCCACCCAGCAAAATTCTGTTCATTTTCCTCAAGGAAACCTTCCCAACCCATGAAAAACAACAGAACATCTCCATACCTTCAAACATTCCAATCTTTCTTCTACTTTGTGAATTGTATTCTCACAGTACCTAGGGTCTACATGTATTTATCTTCCTCATAGATTGTTAAATCTGTGGGACAGAGTCTTCTTAAAGAAAGCCTTAATATTTAGCACAGAAAAGATGGAAGGAAGGAGGGGTGTAAAAAATAAGAGGAAAGTAAACAAACTAATCCATTTTTTGGCTTCTTTCACGGTCTTCATCATCCCCAGAAGATCCCATGGATCTCATATACAAAGTCTGCCAGTGCTTATTCTTTCTTTGAGTGCCACCAGACCTCCCCACCAAGAGGAAGTGGTCAAATATGGGGCACCAGAGTTCATGTCAGAGTCAGTCCCTGCTCTCCACATACATGTGGATAATGTCCTGTCCATTGCCTAGATCAGAATAGGGGTTTGATGTTTAATACTTGTATTATCCTTGGTTAGTGCCATAGTTTAAGCAGACCCCTCTGGGCCCCAATCCACCCATCACCATGTTCTTCTTGTAGGTTTCTAGGACCCTCTGTATCCTTATATTTCCCCATTCTTCTATATTTTTCTTACCTAGAGTCCTAGTAGGATATCCTCACAACTATCCCAATCTCCTGGTAAGTGAAGACTATCATGGGACATGCCTTTTGGGCGAGTGCCCAATTGTAAGTGAGTATATACTGTGTGAGTCTTTCTGCTTCTGGATTAACTCACTTGGTATGGTCATTTCTAGTTCCATCCATTTGTCCACAAATTTCGGGACCTCCTTGATTCTAATAGCTGAGTAGTATTTCATAGTGTAAATGTACCAGAGTTTCTTTATTCTTCAACTGAGGGGCATTTGGGCTGTTTCCAGGTTCTGGCTATTATGAATAAGTCTGCTATGAACATGGTTGAGCATATGTCCTTGTTGTCTGGGGGAACATTTTCAGGGTATATTCTAAGAAGTGGAATTTCTGGGTCTTGAGGAATCCCTATTCCCAGTTTTCTGAGATAGAGCCAAACAAATGCCCAAAGTGGCTGCACTAGTCTGCATTCCCACCAGCAATGAAGGAGTATTCCTCTTTCTCCACATCCTCACCAGCATGTGGTGTCACTTAAATTTTTGATCTTAGCCATTCTGATGGGTGTAAGATAGAATCTCAGAGTTGTTTTTATTTGCATTTCTCTGATGATTAAAGAGTTGAGCATTTCTTTAAGTGTTTCTCAGCCATTCGATATTCTTCTGTTGAGAATTCTCTGTTCAGTTCTGAATAAGCAGGTTTCAAGATAGGACTTGATAGCCTATGACCATATAGTGGGAGAGGAGGTCCCCCTCAGTCACAGATATAGGGAAGGGGAATAGGGTGAAATCAGGAAGGAGACAGGAATGGGAGGACACAAGTGATGGGATAACAATTGAGATGTAATCTGAATAAACTAATTAAAAAAAGTCTGCTAGTGTACAGAGTAACAATTCTCACGTCTATCACCAAGCATAAGTACCAAGACATTAAGTCACTCACAGTTGACTAATTTGCTTCCTGTTCAATGATAATGCAAACTATTGGCTAAGGCTGCTCCTTAATATATATATATTTAAAAGAAATAAGTGGCGCCTTGGAAACAGATGCAGCTGGTACAAGATTCAGTTCCTTAGAAAAAGATACATTCCAGAGCATCTCTTGGCTTCATCCCTGCCTCAGCCTCCCGTGTGCTGGATTGCCAGTATGACACACCACATTTGACTGCTGCTGTGGTCTGTATAAGAAACAGACACTTGCAGTTTGCTTGATTTCGTTTCCTACTATTTTGTGGGGGGAGGTGTGCTATTTTATGACTAATTTTTCATTCTCGCTCACTTGATACCCCTTTCCTAACCCTCAGTCCCACAATCATCCTACAGATTGGTTTGCATTGGGTTTTTTTTTTTTTAGAGGGAAGCTGTATATCAAGTATGCATGCCCGTAGAGGCCAGGGGCTCTGGACCCTTAGAGCTGGAGTTACAGGCTGTTGAGAGCCACCAAACATGGGTGCTGGGAACTGAACCTGAGTATCCAGAAAGAGCAGTGCCCATCCTTACTCTCTAAGCCACTTCTTCAGCCCACAGAACAGGCTTTCAGTGTTACTGTTCAAAAAAAGAATCTGTGTTTCCTAATCTCTTAGTGTTGGCCTTCTGCAGGCTGGCCACAGCTTGTATCTACTCTGCCTTATCACAGGCCATTTGTACTTTCAGTTGTCAGCCCTTTGCCCAAATCTGTATTTCTCCAATCTTTACATCAGTAAAGGATATACTTCGCCAGGCATGTTTTCAAGTTAAAAATTTAGGAACTATTGCCGAGGCCTCTCACCACCACAGTCAATCTGTCACCTACCGCCCCCCTTGAGACTATGACCGTACTCTCTGAATCATATGTCTAGTTCTGTCCACTCATTCTAGTACCTTCCAAAACCGCCATCACTCATGGAACTACCGTAACAGCTCCAGCATGGTCTCTTCTTGCCTCTCTACAGTCTACTTTCTACCCAGGTGTCAGGAAGGGCTCACGGAGGCACAAATCAGCTTATATCTCTTCACAGCTTAAAACCTCCCAGGAGCATTTTGTTCCCTCCTGTGTAATCTGGCCATGTGGCTTCTTTGATCTCGGGTTTCACCATTCCATCATGTCTTGCTATGTATCAGCCACTCTGGCTCTCACTACATCCTTCTGACATGCAATTTTACTGACGTATGAGCAGTGCTGCTGTCCTCTTTCCCTTCAGCTTTGCCTTGCCACTGTCTTTGTCACTCAGCTCGTGGCAGCAAATGGCTTACCATTGACTGTTGAATAGCAAGCAGCTAAAGGCTTACTTTTACTGCCTCCCATGTAGCACTTCTATTGGTGTTTAAGCTTGGTTTTCATTTGTATGATTGCTTTCTTTCTTGTTCGCTCTATTATAACTTTATATCTAAAACAGAATGTGCAAGAAATAGATAAAGGAATAAATGAATGAGTGAATGGTCATGATTTAATGTCTGGGATGCCTTGTTTGGCAACAGTTTATATAAGTATAAGTAGAAATAAAAGACAGTAGATTAGCCCACCTCGGAATATGGAGTATGGATTGCATTTCACACTTGTGCTTTTCCTAAGACCTACTAAACCACCTAAGACTAAGATTAAGAATCAAAAAATAATGTTTCCTTGTGTTTTTTTATGCACTAAAGTTTGAGAATAGCTACTATAGAAGGTAGAAAATTGTGTAAGTACTAAAGTGGGATCTGCAGTAGAGAAAGCTCAAGAAATCTCCAGATTTTTACGAAATACAGTACTGTTTGTGATTTTGTATAAATGATAACAAAGATCCTCTTCAAATGTTTATATTCTTACAGTAAAAGACTAACCTTATATTCATATAATAAAAGAGGAAATATGAAGTATGTTTTTGAAAAATAAAGTGCGCACACACACACACACACACACACACACACACACACACACACTACACATACAATGATCAGATCCCCCTCATGGCAGGCAGAAAACAATGGCATGGTAGTCAGAACACAGGCCGCGGGAGGATGGGCATGAAAAGGCCTCCCCACTGACGAACACCACACAAAGCACTAGGTCTCCACTTTGTGGAAGACAGTGCAAACACATTGAGAGTAAAATAAGAAGGTAAAATGAAACTAAGCTAAGAAAATTGTGTGCTTTCAAAGCTGGAGAAGGTATTGCACTATAATAAATAGCAAAGGTATGTTCATGGCTCTCCACAGCACAGGGAGCTAAGACAAATTTCTCTCATTTCTTATTGTCAAAACCTATATTAAAGGCAGGCTGCTCCTGTTTATTTCATTGTGAAAGCACCACATTCGCCTTAGTAAATAGTTCTTTATGCACTAGCTTCTTGAACTTGGCAACATCCCAGCTAGGAAAGAGAGATGGCACCACAGCAATGCTGGGAAACAAGGAAGGAATGCCAGGGATCTAATTTGGGGAAAGATCTGAATGCAAATGTCTCTAGTAAATAGTCACATTTTTTAATGTTGTTTGGGTGTCCATAGTTCAGGTTTATTTTTAATTTTCAGGCTTTAGCATGGAGAATCTATACTTAGAACCAGATTTCTGAGTGTATAAAGATGGGCTGAGGCCAGTAAATGCTACTCAGGAGAAATCTTTAGGCATGAAACTATTTTTGGCATATAAGAGTCTCTGTGTTTTTGTTTTATGGGCAAGGTGTTATTTAAAGTACCCTTAAGTTGAATTCTCCAAGAATAGATCACTTCCCAGCAAGACAAATAGATGAAAGAGGCTTAATATGTATGTATAGAGTGTTTGCCACTAAACACCAAATTCTACCTGTCCCTTTGCAATTAATTACTATGCCATGAGCAAAGAAATCAAAGAAGGAAGGTCAGCAGTGATAGCAGCAAGAATTGGAACATGGCCGCATGCTCCTGACACAGCCTGTGGCACTGCCACCATTTCGGAGGCTCCAGAATTTAGAGTCTGACAGAGCTGAGAGCAGCATGTTCAGAGAGGCTAAGTGCGTTGTTCTATAGGCTCATGTGCTCGGGTTCTAAAATGAACAAGAAAAGTGTTGACGTTAAAGCTTATTTTAAAAATATTTTTAAAATATACAAAGAAATTAAATTCCTGGTTGGGAATGTAGTGCCACAAAGCTTGTCCCACACAGTGCTTAGACGTGAGCTTTAATAGCTACTGCCCAGGAAGCTATGAATCTGTTATCGACACAAATAAATAAGGCAGGGTACTTGTCAGCACAACTCTCTTACAATTACACCCACCCACGCCTAAAAACTCTACCAATATCAATGAGGAGAGTACAGTCACACATTGCCTCATGCCTGACTTCCTAGAGAAACTTCCTGATAGCAACTCTAGGTCAAGAAAGGCACGTGATGAGGGAGCCAGCTGGACCCTATAAAGCAAGATGACAGTCACCCCTGGGCAAATCTCACTCCATGAGTAGTTGCAACCAACTTCATATCCAGCATCACACAGCAGGGGACTGCCACCTGCAGGGACTGTGCTAAATTCAATCCAGAAATTGTTGGTTCTATGCCGCTTTGACCAAATCCCTGAACCAAGTAGCTTAAGGGGAGAGGGAGCCCCTAGCACATCGCTTCAGGGAGTTCAGGCCATAGTCACTTGGCTCCATGTTTCTGGCCTGTAGTAGGCAATACATCATGATGGTGGTGGGAACAGAGACTGGTCATCATGAGTCAGCCCAGAAACAGAGACACAAACAGAGAAAGGCATGGGGAAAGATGTGTCCCCTAAAGGCATGTATCCAAGCTATCTACTTCCTCCAGATAAACCTTAATTCCAAAGTTTTCCAAAAGCTCTCCAAATAGGAAAGATACTTGGGAATCAAGCCTTCAATACATACATCTCCAGGGAACACTTCATACCTACACTGTACCTAGAATAGACTAGTACGTCTCCAAGAATCTCCTAAAATCCTCTCTAGCTTCCTGGACTACCAGCTTATTGCCGTTGGATGCTACAGCTTGGTCCACCCAGTGCCATCGTGCCTATGCCATCTCCAGACTACAGGCAGAGGAGGGAAAGGAAGGAATCCTTCCAGATGGTTCAGAGGACATGAATGTTGAGTCTTGAGACCAGAAGAGAAATAGATGTCTGTGTCCTTGGCTTGTGTGAAATGGCTGACTTTAAAAAATATGACAACACTCTTTGCCTTCATGTCAGGGTTCTGATCCTTCTATCATTTTTATCACTTTCTCCCACGTGGATAAAGATCTAGTCACACACTAAACGGAAAGTGTTTGCTTTCTGGAAGAGCTATATTTTTGTGTTTTTCTACACATCAAGGGCAACTGAGATCAGAAGGCATAAATTAGATTTAGAGTCCAAATTTATATAAGACTAAATTGCGGTATTTTATTTCAAGTTTGGACTTAAAACCAAATCACTTTGGTGTGGATGTGTATTTTATTTTTAATATAAGATTTACAGATTTTTTTTCTTGAGTGATAGATAATAAATTCAGCTAATCACAGTCTTTTAGCAATAAACAACTACATATAATAATTAACACTTAAAATATAAATTTAACTCTCTTTATTCTGCATTATTTCTACATTATTAACCAAATAGTTACGGTCTGGTTCCTTGGGGGGAAATATCAAGCTTAACTTTATTACATTTTAGTCCTTAATGATCCATATGTTTAGATAGAAAAAAATTAAATGCAACCTTCATTTTATACAGTTAACCATCTTAAAGTTTTATTCTGCAAAAAAAAACCTGAAGTGCTTTTATAAAACATTTTAAATGTACTATTAGAAACACAAATATGAAAAGGAGGTACTTTCAATAATCTAGTTCGAAAACAATTCTCTCGGGGTCACTTCTCAAATCTATCCTTCTATGTAAGGAAAAGTGAGTGACTTAGAAAATCAGTACCTTTTACTACACATTTCATCGACTGGACTTTCAAGTATAGGAACAAATTCTTTAATCACATTTAGATATGCCCAAGCTGTCACTCCCCCACTTGCAAACACCAAAACTTTGTGAGGAGAAGGACAGACACACGGCTGCTCACCCATCTCCAACGGACCTAAACAGAGGCCAAGCACAGACAGCTGGGGCAACTTTTCAACTGTAGAATTTTTTCTCTCTTTCCCTTCCTTCTTCCCTCACTTCCTTCATTTCTTCCTTCCTTTCTTTGCTTGCACATATGCATGTTCATGAAGCGTGTTTCTACATTACAGTCACATACGTGTTTGTGCGGGTAAGAGTGGAGGCCCGGAGTTGACATTACATGTTTCTCCTGTCACTCTCCATTCTGTTTGTGGAGACAGGGTCTGTCCCTTGAACCCAGAGCTCGATGATTCTAGCCATCAAATTCGCCCTGGGGAATCTTTTATTCTTCTCTGCCTTTCTAGTACTAGGATTATAGGTAGCCATCTCACCTGCCCTGCTTTTCTGTGGATGTTGGGCATGCAAAGTCGACTCCTCTTGCTTGTAAGGCAAGTGTGTTATCCATGGTGTCATGCAGTCACTATTTCCACATTATTGGAGATGGAGCTCAGATCAGAGTAGACAGCTGTCCTACCCCTGAGTTCTATCCCAGCCCCTCACCCCATTTTTCAACTATATTATTGATGCTACCTGTGCATTAAGATTTGAAGAACTGTTAACGCCGGAGTGGATAGCCCTATTTTAGACCGTTCACAAAGACACATACAGACTGAATGGCTCTCCAGCACTCTCTACAGTGAACCTGGCTATTCACCTTCACATCCCATGTCCCTGCTCTAGCCAGTTTCCTAGTGATTAGTTACTTCTCACTGGTGTCTACCCCTGCTGCCAGAGTGACATTTCTAAAACGCCTTCTGGTCATGCTCTTTCTTTGCCAAATCTCACCTCAGCTTAGCAATTCTGTAGGAGATGTGAGGCATGGGGGAGGGGTGGTTTCCCATGAAAATCAAGAAGGCAGGCTCCTTCTTCTGAACTCCATGTTCTTCCATTGCACTCTCTGACTTGGAGATGCCACTGTGCGCTCTAATTGGTTCACAATATTCCTTGGATCTGAAATGTTCTCACTCTCTGCTCCTGCCCACCAAATACTTTTCAGAACTCATTCAAGGTTACCTCCTCTCACAGTCTTTGCAATGACAGGAGTCCCCTCCTCCCCTCCTCCAGGAGTTAATTGGGAGAGTTTTGGTTTGGGGTTTGATTTTCTTTCTGTGTTTTCATCTGCATTTGAATTCTTGGTACCCAACACACAAGGAGTTGGGTACTATGTTGAACCATATTTTTATCTTTATTTGGTTTTCATGAGTTTTCTTAACTTCTTACCAAATCACTTTTGCGCTCTAAAAAACCACTTCCTTAAAAAAGTCACCTTAACTTTGGCTGATGAGTGTCATTAAGAGCTTAATCGTTATCGCTGATCTTGCAGAGGACCCCAGTTGATGTCTAAGCATCCACACTGGGCATCTCACAATCTCCTGTAACTCCAGTAATAGAGAGCCCAACCCCCTCTTCTGGACCCCTTGGACACCAGCAGTCCCCTTTACATAAACACACACACACACACACACACACACACACACACACACACACACACACAGTTTTTAAATTCTTTTTGAATCTAAACATCTCCTTGACAACTTCTGTATTGCCCTTCCCCTCTTATACATGGCTCCATTTCTCTTTCATCATAGAGAGACTAAAACTTGGAGTCTTTATTTAATTTTTATTATTTCTCTCTTTGTTTTAAAAATCTGCACTATTTTCCATGCTCCTTGTTCAATCCAAACATGCAATGCTTCTACATTGCAGATGTAGCTCCTACATTAAAATGGCTTTTATGGGCTGTCTTGCCCACCCCAGCACCATCCATAATTTTTCTGCCTAAAAATACATGTTAAGTTTCAATCTGCCTCAAAGAGACTTTGGAACTAAGCATGTGTGGGGCTGTAGATTCTCAACAAGATTAAGAATCTACTATGTCCAAGTTTAAGTTGTTAGTTAGGTATTTATTAAATAACAACATTTACCTGGATCTTCTCCAAGGTTTTGATAATGGAATGTGAGGTGAATTGATTCCTTGCCTTCAGGAGGATTACAATCTGTGCATCTGTTTTGTTAAAACTCTGTCTGCCTGCCTGTCTGTCTCTCTGTCTATCCATCTGTCCATCCATCCATCTACCTATCCATTTATCTACCTAACTTTCTAAATTGCCTCTTGTGGAAACAGAATGGATCTATTTATGATCTTAACTACTCCGAGAATAGTTCTGATGAGAATACAAATTAAGTTCTATCTCTCTGAGAAACACTTCACAGAAAAAGGAAACATTTTGTTTCCTTAAATACTCATTTGAGATCGACTCCTCTAATAATTTCTTTATGATGAGTTACTCTTAACTTCCAAAGGACCCATGGTGATCTGTCATTTCACAGCATTTGCATTGATCCTTGAACAGCTCCCTGGAACTATTTCTCAGCTAATACAAGTCATTTCATGCCCTTTTATTTTCCCAGCCTAGCTGGAAGATGAGCCATCTACAATTTGAGGTCTCATTTAGTGTCTTCCATCAAGGAAATGATGATAATGGTCCTGGAAATGCACGGGCTTCAACAATGCACAGCCTTAAGCATTTACCATTTGAATGAATGTTCTTAAATGGTTATCCTTTAATCTGATCAGAATTATTCTTGGCAACCAATGGATGTATCTGTAAGGTGGAATTTATCCACTAATGACAAAAGGTTTCTAAAGATCTTTTAACATGAGATAAATAAAGTAATAGATCAAAAGAAGACAGTGATATTTTCTAGTAATCACTTTGAAAGAGCAATGTCAGGTCCTCATTACCTACTCAAGAATGGTGCAAGGGGTTGCTAATGGCTACATCTGTAAGAATCACTCACAGTGTGATGAGACAATCCTGCTATCTTCTAATGTTAAATGTGGAAACATTCTTTAAAGGGAAAACAATGCCTTCTTTACTCTACTAAGACTTCAATGAAAACACATTTCTATACTGGAGTTTTACTCATATTTTCTAAGGGTAATTTTTTTAAGCCTATCACAAATGAAAAGCTGACAAAATGGTAGATTACTATTTGGTTGATATGAACACCTTTCTTTTATAGGACATACCTAACATACCCTGAAAATGTTACTTCTTTAATGTTGTCATTCCAGCCCTTAGTGTTTTATTTGTTGTTGTTTTGTTCTGTATGTTGCTTGTCTGACAACAGAGTCATAGTTTATAAAACTAGTAATACCATTCAAGAACAGAAAAAAATCTCTCTTGAAGCTAATCCCAGGGAATCTTAATTTGGCACCTAGTATTTTTTCTAAACCACAAGAAAGGGAAATGTCATTTTGCTTGCCAACTGATTTGCTTATGGACTTGCCCACTAAGCTACAATTATCTGAGCATCTTCCCTGACTAGACACTCTATCAGGAAAGTAAGGTAAAGCCCAAGAGCTCAGAATACAAAGAAAGTTTCTGTTCAGTGTGGGACAGAACCCTGGAGCTCTCTCTACAGTGCTCCAGAGCCTTAAAAAAATCCCAGAACCTCTAACACATGGTGTCAGATTCTATTAAACCATGCTTACCATCTGAGTATGTTCCACACCTTCTAAGATTTCATGGTTTCTCTAAGCTTGTAATCTCAGCGCTTGGGGAGGCAGAGACAGACAAATCTTTGTGAGTTTGATACCAGCCTGGTATGCAAAATGGGTCCAGGGCAGCCAAGGCTACACAGAGAAACCCTATTATATATATATAAAAAAAAGATTTCATGCCTTCTTTTGACAGGAAACATCTCTGTTATGTACATTTGTCAAAAGATAGTGTTGAGGAACTGGAGAGATGGCTCAAAGGTTAAGAACGCTGCCTGCACTTCCAGAGGACCTGAGTTTGATTCCCAGTACACACATAAAGGCTCACAACCATTTGCAACTCTAGGTCTAAGAGATCCAGCAACTCTCTCTTGCACATATATGATGCACAGTCATACATGACAGGCAAAACACCCATATACATAAAAATAATAATGAAAACAAGATAAAGCTGTCTTCAGATACTTCTGTGAGAAGATGCTAAAATCATCCCCTTATATTTTAGGTAGAATTAAAACTCTCATTCACCCAGCTTTTCCATATTGCCGTATTAGTATTATTCCTGAAGGAAAAAAATAAAGCAAAAAACCAACCAAACAACAACAAAAAAGTCAAACCAACCAGATATTGATGGATGCAGAGTTTGCACAGTTGGCAAAGTCTTTCTCACACAAGCATTGCACTTGAGTGCAGATCACCTACACCGTCTGTCCACACTCCCAGTACAAAAAAATGAAGTGGAGAACAAGAGAAAAGATACCCAGAGTCACAAAACCCAACAACACTGTGCCAGTTTCAGTGAAATAAAATTAACCTTCTGAGTTGATGCCACTTGCACACATGCTTACACACAGGGATGTGTATATGCAAAAATAAAAAATATATGCCCTCAACAACCACTGATTACATGTTAACATTGGTGTTGATTATTCTCAGGTAATTTCTGTTTTAAGAAACCCTTTGAAGTCCAAGCATGTATGTATGTGTAAAATATCCATTGGATGAGCCTAGGTCCACTGGTATGTTATGGAATGTGACAGACTTGTCTAAAGACAGGTTTCTCAGTATGGTTACCATGCAACTGGGAGATTTTAGCTATAACGTATTGACCACCAATCTCATGAGCAATTCGGAAATCCAAATTTAAAATCATGCCCTTTACATTTCTTTCTGCCTCACATTTAGCCTGTTAATTTCTTGTCACAAAGACCCTCTAGTTGGCATCTTGCTTGTGAAACACTTTGTTTGTCCAGTAATAGATGTAGCTTTTGCATATTTAGCTCTGATAATCTTTACGTAATATCTCTACATGGAGAATACATGGTATGTATTCTGTATTTAAAATTGTATTGTTGTATTAGTCAGGGTTTTCTAGAGGAACTGAAATTATAGTATGCATAATATGATTTTATTGGAGTGCCTTACAGGTGTGGCCCAGTTAGTTCAACAATGGCTATCTACCAAGAGAAATTCCAAGAATCCAGTAACTGCTCAGTCCATGAGGCTGGATGTCTCAGTAGATGCAGGAATCCTGAAGAAGTAGGCTCTAGTCAGAGTGAACTTGCCAGGCAGTGATAGCAAACAGGAAAAGAAAGCAAACTTCCTTCTTCCATGCTTTTTTATAGGTTGCCACCAGGAGTTGTAGCCCAGATTTAAGGTGGATCATTTCACCTCAAAAGATCCAGAGCTGCAAGAGCCAGCCATACCACTTCTGGTGATATACCCAAAAGATTCTCCATCATACAGCAACGTTTGCTCAACTATGTTCATAGCAGCTTTATTCATAAAAGCCAGAATCTGGAAACAACCTAGATGTCCCTCAACCAAAGAATAAATTTTTAAAAAACCGTGGTACATTTACACAATGGAATACTACTCAGCTATTAAAAGCAAAGAAATCTTGAAATTTGCAGGCAAATGGATAGAACTCGAAATGATCATCCTGAGTGAGGTAACTGAGGTACCAGACCCAGAAAGACACCGATGGTCTTTCTCACTTATAAGCAGAGAGTAGCCAAATAATGCAGGATAACCACACTACAACAAACAGATCTAAAGAAACTAAATAACGAGGATGGCAAATAGAATAGACACTGGGAGCAGTTGAAGAGAAGGAACAGGAAGGGAGCCTACCGCAGAGGTCCTCTGAAAGACTCCACCTAGCAAGAGATTGAAGCAGATACTGAGACTCACAGCCAAACTCTGGTGTGGAGCACAGGGAGTCTTATGGAAGAGTTGAGTAATAGAGGGACATGAAGGGGTCAGGAGATTCCCAAGGAGACCAATGGAGCCAACAAACCTGGGAGGAGGAGAAGGTTGTGCAGAGACTGATGCACCAATCAAGGACCATGCATGAGTAGGATTTAGACCCTCTGCTCAGATGTAGTAGATAGGCAGCACAGTCTCCTTGTGGGTCCCATAATATGGGCAGTGGGGACTACTTCTGACATGGACTCTGGACCCCACAAATCGATTACTTCCCCCTGGCAGGACAGCCTTACCAGGACACAGAGGAAGAGGATACAGGCAGTCCAGATGAGACTTGATAGGCTGAGGTCAGATGTTAAGGAAGGAGGGCTCGCCTTTCTGAGGACTAAGGGAGGGAAGGATAGGATCAGGAGGGAATGAGGGAGAGGGCTACAACCAGGATGTGAAGTAAACAAATGAAAAAATAGAATTAAAATGAAATAAAATAAATAAAAAATATTCAGTGTCGGGTCTTCATACTTCAAGTGACTTAATTAAAAACTTGTGTGTAACAATAACTGTAATAAATATTTATAAAAAAAATTACTCAAAAAGAGAGTAGGTCAGTAGAGTGGTTGATATGGAGAAAAGGGATCAAACCCAGTTGGAGAAATAATACTTCACAAATACTGAAAAATAGTTTTCAGTAAATAAGTATGTATATTTTGAATTCGATACTGTGTCAGATAGATGGCATGAAAGAATTCACAGAAATGTCTACAAAAAGTTAAAGAAAACCACTTCAGGTAGAAGTTTCATATCCAAAGCAATTCAACAATTGTACACCATGAGGAGGGTAAGTAGATGGAGACTGGATGTGTTTTAAGTGGTGGAAGGGAATGTGTGACAGAAAGAGCTATGAAAGAAACGTAACCACGCAAGCTCTGTAGAGTAGCATCACATGATGTCTGCCTTCGTGTGCGGCCTGCAGGCTCATTCATCTTACAGAGTGTCAGAATTTCCTCCCTTTTTAGACTGAGTAATATGTCGTTCTAGGTATTTATACGTTGGTAATTAAGTCATCTGCAAACGGATATTGGGTTAGTTCCCTATTTCAGCTGCTGTGTGTGAGTTATAAACACGTTGCTGTTCACATTCCCACTTTCAGGTCTTGTGATTATGTGCCCACAAACGGGCTTGTTGAATCATATGACAATGCTGTTTAAATTTATTTATTTATTTATCTATTTATTTATTTATTCATTCATTCATTCGTTCATTCACCTCACATCCTGATCATAGCTCCCTCCCTTGTCTCCTTCCTGTCCCACTATCCCTCCCTTTCCCCCCTTTCCCCACTCCTCTATTCCCCACTAAAAGGATCCCCCCTACCAACCCACTCTAGCTCATCAGTTCACATGAGGACTGAGCCCACCCTCTTCTCCTGTAGCCTGGCAAGGCAGCCCTGCCAGGCGGAAGTGATCAAAAAGCAGGCAACAGAGTCCATGTCAGAGACAGCTCCCGCTCCCTTTACAAGTGGACCCACATGAAGCCTGAGCCGCCCGTAGGCTACATCTGTGTAGGGGGCCCAGGTCCAGTCCATGCATGGTCCTTCTTGGTGCTTCAGAATCCACAAGCCCTACAGGGCCCTGGTCAGCTGGTTCTGTTGGTCTTCTTGTGGAGTGCCTGTCCCCTTCATGTTCTTCTATCCTTTCCCCCTACTCTTCCAGAAAACTCCCTCAGCTCTGCCCAATGTTTGGCTGTGAATCTCAACATCTGTTTTGATCTGTTGCTTGGTGGAGCTTATCAGAGGACAGCTATGGTAGGCTCCTGTCTGCAAGCATAGCAGAGTATTATTAACCATGTTAGGGGTTGGCTCTCTCCCATGGGGTGGGTCTCACATTGTGCCAGACATTGATTGGTTGGGCATTCTATCAATCTCTGCTCTGTCTTTATCCCTGCACATCTTGTAAGCAGGGTAAATTTTGGGTTGAGATTTTTGTGGATAGGTTGATGTTCCCCTCCCTCCACTAGGAGTCCTGTCTAATTAGAGAGTGTCCTTTCCAGTCCCCATGACCCCTACTACTAGTAACCACTTTGGAAATGAATCTGGCAACTTCATAAAAAGTTAGGAATACATCTACCTCAAGACCCAGCTATACCACTCCTGGGTCTATACCCAAAAGATGCTCTACCATACCACAAGGTCATTTGTTTAACTATGTTCACAGCAGCTTTATTCATAATAGCCAGAAATTAGAAATGACCCAGATGTCCGTTCAACCAATGAGTGGATAAAGAAACTGTGGTACATTTACACAATGGAATACTACTCAGCTATTAAAAACAAGGACATCATGAAATTTGCAAGCAAATGGGTGGAGCTAGAAAAGATCATCCTGAGTGAGCTAACCCAGACCCAGAAAGACACGCATGCTATGTACTCACTTCTAAGCGGATTTTAGCCACATAGTACAGGATAACCATATTACAATTCACAGACACAGAGAAGATAAGTGACAAGGCAGACCTAAAGGAGGATGCTTAAATCTCACTCAGAAAACCAAATGAAAATAGACAGTGGAAGCAGTTGAAAAGAAGGAACAGAGTAGAAGAGGAAGCACAGAGAAATGAGGGTGGAGATCAGATCTGGGGAGAGCAGGGACTGAAGGACAGAAGGTTTGCAGAAGAAAAGAGAAACCTTAGGCAGGGGCATCTCTGTGACAACAGGGTAGGCTCCTCGGAGGATACAGCTATGACTGTGTTTAATTTTTGAGGAATACTCATACCTCACTGTGATGTCTTCATAGGGCTACTGTAGTAGATATATTGGCAGCATAGTTTAAATGTATATAGTCATTAGCCAAAAGTTTTTAGGCTTTTTATTGGTCAGTGCAATTGTCTTGCACAAGTCCCATGTTTCCAGACCAAGATGTCCACAGCTAAGTATGCTCTTCTTTTTGCCTGAAAGCTGACCAGTGATGTTTCCTCTTATTCAGAAGTGTTCGCTCTATGTCGGTAGCAGAAACCTATAGCAGATCATCAACCGTGAAATCTGTTCAGAGGAATTCCTTTTGCCTTCCCTCCTTACATCTTTCCTCACACAAGCCATCAGTAATGAGAGTTGCAATTGTGTCCTGTGAGCTTGATTTGGAAGTGTGTTTTGCAATAATTTTCCACTCACATTTTTAAGGGAGCGTAGAACTTATGTTGTCAGAAAACTTTCCTTCATCCTTCGGTATAGGACTGTCTATGATATTTTCACTCATTTTATTAAGTGTTTTCATGTAAAGTACAAGTTCTTTTTATTTAATGGGGCTTTTTTTTTTCAAGACAATTTTTCATATCAAAAGCTTAACTTAAATACCCAAAATCTATTATGGTTAAACTTTTGTAAGAATGACTTTGGACCTTGATGTTGTTGTAATGAGCTATTTTGCACGTTTCATTAATCACCAGACTGCTTTGGCAATGATGGGAAAATAAGAAGTTGAACAAAACCCTACTGAAAATTGTCTCTAGTTTATTTGCTCATTAAGCAGAAGCTCAATCATAACCCATACTTTTGTAGTCTTTGCCTAATTTACCTAATTCCAAAAAAAAAAAAAAGTACATAGCGCTGTGCCTTTTATAGAGCAATAAATTTAGAGATTGTATTCTCAAGCTGAAGCCGTGATGGTGCACTGGTCCAAATCTGAAATCTGCAAAGCGTAACTCAACTCAGTCTTCAACTCTGTAAACTCGTGCGTTTGGATCAGATTTAAATTCTCTTTTAAGGAGGCTCACTAATAAAATTCAAGTCAGGAATTTTGGAGCTGGGAGAATGGGTTTGTCATTTTAATGAGTGTGGCACAAAAAAGATACTAGCATACCAATAAGATTTCCTATCAAACACACCGGAGGCAGTGTTCCTGACAAAGCTGGAACATTCAGAAATAGTTGAAAATGTTCCTCATGCCTTTGAAAAACACAAAAGCAGTAATTGCTGCTGCTTCATAATCTAATCATATTTTCTCACTGTGGCTTTTATTCAGCTATGGTTTTTATTCAGCCATATTCATTTGACTTTGAAAAAGTAAATTTATTAATATAGCTATGAAAATACACAAAAAATAAGTTCAACTTATAAAGTAGAACAATCAGATAAATAAATACTAAAATCCGAGGTACAGTGAAAGAAGAATCCAAGTTCTGTAATAAATTAAGACCGGAGTTTAATATTTTTTATTTTTAAAGTTAGGTGTATGTCTGTGTGTGGGTTTATACATGAGTACAGTGCTTAAAGAGGCCAAAAGATGGCAATATAGTCTCCTGAGCTGGAGTTAGATGTAGTTATGAGTCGCCCAGCCTGGTTACTGGGTTACTGTGTGCCAAACTTCTTAAAAGTAGTGTGTGCCTTTAACCACAGAGTCTCTCTCCAGCCTAGGACCGAGATTTAAAAGACAAACTAGACTTTAGAAATATAAATTGTTGCAACAGAATCAGGACTTGAACTCAAGTAATGAAAATTTTATATAACACTATTAATAGGTAGGAGGTCAGCAGTAATTGGAAACATAGAACACAGATACACACTTTGGGGGTTACTCAAATCATCAAACTGAAACAAGCCCTTATATCTTCTGACAAATCCATCATCCTGCTAGCCTCACACATGGCTTTATAACTCATTGAACAATTCCTTTTAAAAACTATTATTTTATTCCTATATATTGTGTCTATGTGCAGATACATATTGTCACTATATGTTTGTTGTGATGAGAGCACAGATTTGAGGAGCTAGTTCTCTCTTTCCAGTGTCAGTTGGGCAGTAAGAGCTTTTACTCAGTGAGACATTTGTGTGGTCCCACTCCACAGTTTCATGCTGACAGTCTGCTACTCTGACATTTGAAATTCTGATGGATAAAGTCATAGAATGAATGATCTTCAAAGAACTTTGATAATTATCTGGTCTGCCCTCTGTCAGGAGGATATACAATCCATTTAAGTCTAAATACCAATTCTCTAATTTTGAAAATCTCAAGAAAATTGCTGCTGTAAGTCTTCTGGAGGTGACTTAGTATGCATACAGTTTCTACTTGAAACTGCCCCCTGGATTCAGAGCAGACAATATGACTTTGCTTAATTTTACTAGGTTAGAAACTATTTGTTTTCAGAACTTTCACTTTTCTTTCAAAGCTGCCAAGGTGATCTATGTATATTTAATTGATTTTTATTTTTAAAATTTCACACAATATATTTTGGTCAAATTCTTTCCCCCATCACTCCTTTCATAACCTCTCCTCACCAAATCACTGCCAATCCAACTGCATTCTGACCACACACACACACACACACACACACACACACACTCATACACACACACATACACACACACACACACCTGTATTACAACTCTGTTCAACTTCCAACCAAGGCAGCATGTTATGATCCACTGTGGAGTCCTCAAAAAAATAGAAGGAATTTGACTAACACTGTGGAATGGATGTTAACAAATTGAGCAAGGGGTGTGTGTGTGTGTGTGTGTGTGTGCACGTGCGCACGCACACACACACACATGACTGTGCTAGAGTGGGGTGGCATGCATGAGAGTGAATAAAGACAGACTCTGTTTTCCTCGTGATTTGAACATCCAAAGCGTTCTGTTGCTGTAATCAGGGCCAAATGTATTTCCTACTCTGGACTTAACTAAACCACCCCTCCCCCAAAACGGGGGGGGGGGAGGGGGAAGAGGGTAATGAAAGCAGGTTACCGTGCAAGCAATAGCTTGGAAATGGTTTTGCTGAAGGGAGAAATTCCACCACTGAGGGCAGTCTGGAGCTCAGATTGAATTCTGCACAGGCATCTGTCACTGTTCATATGTGGATGTATTTAACAATATGTCTCTATGGATTTACTTGATAAACTAATATCAATTTCTTCTTTTAAATGCACGTGAAGTGCTGTTTTTTTATTCTTTAGCAGATACCTGGCAACGCACATTAAATATATAACACAGACGTTTAGTTTTTAGAACCATATCTACAATTTGCCTATCCAGTGGTTTGCTCATGTGGCTATCAGTAACATGCAGGCTTGATCTAATAATGGCTAATTATGCAGTTGTTTATCAGCTCATTTGAAACATTTTGAGATTCAGTCTAGCTCAGCAAATTACTGTGCTTAAGGCAGTTCTACATTCTAGAAAATTATAATATCCCCAGAAGGCAAAGAATTAATAATAAAAAATCCTCTTTTGTAAAAGATTATCATTGCAGAGCAAATGGAGCGGAGTTTCCCTTTCCTGCTGCATTTAATATTCTCATTCTCCCCCGGCAACTTTGATGGAGAGGCAATGAGCAAGTCTCTGTTTTATTAACTTATTAAGAGGAACTCGTGCCCTGTATCGATTCCTAAAGCTGCTGCCTCTAAGAGCCAATAATCACAGGAGAGCAAGATGGTTCAATTCATTATCCCAGAATGTCTTGAAAGTACAGTGGAGCCCAAATTTTCACCTAACACTAAAAGTCTGCTTATTTAAATGATCGAAGCCTCAGGTTACTGATCTGTAAAATGGGGATAATGACAATGGTAGCCTTTGCAAGTGTTGAGGATCAAGCAAGGTAATGAATTGAACATATGTAGCAGACAGACTAAAAAAACTGTTAATTAAATTATGGCAGTTTGGTTTCTTCTTTTGGTTATTCTAATGATCATTACCTCTTGCAGTTCAGAAACCAAAGAAATGTGCTCATTTCATCCAACCACTTGCCTATGCAGTTGTATCATATGTCAGTAGAAAAGTTCGAATATCAGGTAGACATTTAGAATGCACTATTTTGACATTTTTTTTACTCAGTTAAAATGCTGCAAATTTGTTTTGCTAAGCCAGCAGAAGACTAAACAGAGTAGGTGGCCAACTAGCATCTGAAATATACTACCCACACTCAGTTTGGAGAGGTTGCACTCTCATAACAGCTGGGCTTGACAACAGTATTTTCAAAAGCACTTGCTGCTCGTTCTGTTGAACTGTGCCAGAGTCTAAACATTTTCTCCATGATTCAGATGTTGCCATAGATTTTATCACCTTTGCTACCTCCACATTAGACAGTTGCACAGTATTTTAAGACAAATACATATTAAACTCTCCAGCTGCTTCAGCTGGAATGTATGAGACTATATGCTTTATGATATTATTTGCACAGAATATATGCACCACTTCACTTATGTTGTCAGCCAGCTCCACCTTTTAACTTCCTGGTGAATTTAGTGAACAACTTTTGGTTTATTCCTATGGCTGAAGTTTTCAGTGTTTATGCAAGCTACATTGTCCTCTGTTTATTCAAAGAATTTAGATGCTGTGTGCTTTCTCAAACAAGCTTAGAGGTAAACTTCAGGACTGACTGGGGCTCGGTTTTTTTTCTTGTAGTTCATGGGTTCTCTCTCTCTTCTTCTTCTCTTTCTTTGTTTTCTATTCAGGACAACAACTCATGTCCCAAGACTTTTAGCTCAGTGGTTAACCCTTTCACAGGGGTCACCTAATACCATCAGAAAGCACAGATATTTACTTTATGAGTCATAACAGTAACAAAATTACAATTATGAAGTAACAACAAAAATAATTTTATGGTTGGGGGTCACCACAACATGAGAAACTATATTAAAGGGTACCAGTATTATGGAGGTTGAGAACCCTTGATTTAGCTCAAAAGGTACCAGCAAACTGTCTACACAATAGGGTTCGACTGTGTGCATTAACAACACTTTTTCCTACTTATACCCAGTGCCTGACATATTTCTATCTTTAAAACATACAGTCAATTCTTCTTAAATTTGAAAGCAGAAAAGAAGGAGCCTGTGAGATGACTCAGTGGGTAATGGCACTTGCTGCCAAGCCTACAGACCTGAGTTCAAATCCTGACTGACCGCAAGGAGAATCAGCTCCTCAACGGGTCATCTGATGTACATGATGCTGTGCCCATATTCATATACACAGAGATGAGCAAATATACTTTAAAATAAAGAATTAAACAATGAAGAACAACCTGGTGTTCTTTGTTGTTCCTTGCGTTTTCCAATGGAAAAGGAAATCCCTTCCAGGGGTGGCATAGGTAGAGGAATAAAATGGAAACTGTCAAATTAAAATTTTAGAGAGCAGAAGCTAATATTACAGAAGTAGAGAGCAGCTAAGGGAGGAGTGATTCCAGAGTGGAGTCTCACTCTATGCAACAGTAGAACTTGCATGCTGAAGGAGAGACCTTTGACTGCAGTCAATCACTAGAAACTGTGAACATGGGTTACTGTCATTCTGTTTTATTACAGAGGTAGTGTGTAAAATGCTAACCCAGGTGGGGCCAGGTGTTTTTCACCAAGAGCTTCCAGCATCCCAGTCAAACCCATTACCACAAGCACCACCTCTCTATCACCACCGCCCCAGCTGTGTTTGTGCTGTTATTGTTTAATTCCTCTGTGTTCATATTGCCATGACCACCGTAATTCACCCTAATGTTACATAATTAGCAGCCCCTGTCGTGGTGAGAATTAAACACCATTCCCATAGCATCTATGGCCTTTCACCCTACACAGGATCTGCCAGGGCTGCACTGGGTGAAAGATAAAGGGCACTTAGTCACATAATACCGCCTGCATTCTCTCAGGCTGGGGGATAAATAGAAAATTCCGCTATCAAACTGTGTGTGTTGACCCCTCGGCAGCCAAATATTAAAAGTTCAATCGCTCTCTCTGCCTTCCTCAAAAAGCTAATTTATTTTCATACCAGGAAGATTTATTAAGAATTTTGTGAAGCATCACTGCTTCTTGTAAATATAGAAGGCAAAGTGACATTGTTAATAGAAAGATAACAGCTCTTAAATTTCATTTGCAACCTCATCAGAACATTAACCGCATCCTCAAGATATAAAGAAGAGGTGTGGGGAATTTGATGGGTCTTTGTCAAATACTGAAGTCAATAAAAATGTGACAAGACCGCTGAATGACAGGATTTGGCAAGAACAAAAAAATAACAGATAACTCTTTATCTAAAGGAATGCACTTCCTTCCATCCAGTGCCCCTCATGCTGCGGAGAGCTGTTAATCATAAACACTAGAGAAAGCTGTTGCTTCGACTCCACAGACCTCTCAGATCACAGCGCAATTAGTAACAATTAAAAACGTACTTCCTGACAACTAATATGTCAGGATGAAAAGTGACAAACGGTAGATTAAAAATACATGGAAAATAGGCGTGCATCGGAAGCCGCTGCTTATCATTCTTATATTTTTGATGAGACTGACAATGTGTAGCCCGGTGAGTTAAATTTTTCTTATGCATCGTGCAAAATCTGGGCAGTTTTTCTAATTACTGCTCCGTAAAAGTCAGTGCACAGAGGGATAGACTCAGTGGTTTCAGCTCAGTTTCTGCAGCTTGACAGACACTGATATCAAAATTACTTGTAGGATGTAACTTCATAAAAGGAAAAGTCCTGTTGAATACAAGAACTCTTGGGTCTGAATCACAATTGCATTTGCATTGTCAGCCCCATCTTTATTGTACATAAAACGATGCCTTCCGAGATATTGAACGCCCACAGAGAGTTCATTTGAGGTGTCCTGATAGCATCTCTCGTAGGTAAGAAAGCTGAAGACATTTTTATGACATCTTCAGAACTTGAAGATTGAATTACAGTTTTAGTAATCATCTGTTCCCCTTCTCCAGTGTCACTTTTTGGTAATATATTGCATAGGAAAGACTTATGGTGCCCATTTTATAAGCTTGCAATAAAAATATAACAACTGTTGTATTAAATTATTTAAGTTGTAAACCATTGTGAAAAAAAGAGGAAAATTTTTATCGACTTGCAGAATGAAAAAACTGATTATGATGGAGAGAAGAATATATTGTACCGATTACTCCCAAGTTTTTCCCTGCTTTAGCATACTATAAATCTTTCAGATCTCTTTGACACCAAGGTCTGAGTATGTAAGGTTCACTTTTGATTGAATATTTAGAACTGACCAATGGCCCAAAAAAAAAAACAAAAAACCAGAAAACTGGAATCCATGTAGTTTGTTCCAGACTAATACTTTATTTTAACAGTGTATAAATAAGCAAAAATGGTAATGGAAATTTAAGATTAAGTGAAAGATATTTCCTTCAAGAATCTAATAAACAGAAAATGACTACATTCCTTTAGAAAAATTAGACTCCAGAGATGGTCTAGTTTTTCTATTTTTTCCCTTATATTGGCTCATGGGCCTTGGCTATCTCTACTTTATTATTATTATTATTTAATTTATTTATTCAGATTATATCTCACTTGTTATCCCATCCCTTGTATTTTCCCATTCCTCCCTCCCTCCTGCTTTCACCCTATTCCCCTCCCCTATGTCTGTGACCTAGGGGGACCGACTCCCCCACTATATGGTCACAGGCTATCAAGTCTCATCTTGGTAGCCTGCTTATCCTTTCTCTGAATGCCACCAGGCCTCCTCACCAAAGGGAAGTGATCAAATATGGGGCACCAGAGTCAGCCCCCACTCAACTGTGGAGAATGTCCTGTTCATTGGCTAGATCTGAGTCGGGGTTTGATGTTTACTGCATGTATTGTCCTTGGTTGGTAGGTTGTTTGAGCAGAACCCCTGGGCCCAAATCCTCCTGTCATGATGTTCTTCTTGTAGGTTTCTAGAACTCTCTGGATCCTTCTATTTCCCCATTCTCCCATACTTCTCTCAACCTAGAATCCAAATAGGATGCCTGACATCTATCCCAGTCTCCTGTTAAATGAAGACTTTCATCGAATATGCCACTTGGGCTAGTGTCCAATTATAAGTGTGTATATACCATGTGAGTCTTTCTGCTTCTGGGTTAACTCACTCAGGATGATCATTTCTAGTTCCATCCATTTGTCCACAAATTTTGTGATTTCCTTGTTTTTAATAGCCGAGTAGTATTCCATAGTGTAAATGTACCACAGTTTCTTTATCCATTCTTTGACTGAGGGACACTTAGACTATTTCCAGGTTCTGTCTATTATGAATAAGGCCACTATGAATATGGTTGAGCATATGTCTTTCTTGTGTGGTGGAGCATCTTCTGGGTATATTCCAAGGAGCGGAATAGCTGGGTCTTGAGGAAGTCCTATTCTGAGTTTTCTGAGATAGCGCCAGATTTTCGCAGGCTATTTGGCTGCTGTGTAGAAAAGATTCTAGGCTGCTTTGTCTCTTCTGGAATTCTCTGTATTCAGTCCAGTAGAAGTTCCACTCTCTCGTAATGCCAATCTTCAAGAAACTTTGGTCCATCTCTTGCATCTCTAGGCCTGATATGGAAATGTAGGTTCTTGTTGTGATGACAGCATTTCATGCCTACACATTCCTCTCACTCCCTCTCAGCATCCACATATAGTGCTAAAATATGGCTCCACATGCATTTGTTATTTAATCCTTATGACATCCATATTAAATATCATTCTGATTTTACAGATGAAGACACATATGTTGCTCAAAGTCATGTAACTTGAAACTATAAAACACACGGTATTCAATACTTAACAACAATTCTGAGGTTTTCTAATACACATGATAAGAAGTAAAGAATAGGATAAGAAGTAAGTATAAGATGAAACAAATCTTCTCTGGTGTCTATCTTCCATGCCATATATTTGTTGACTTCAGGTAATGGGCTAGATTTTATCTTTGGCTTAAGTGTATAAAGATGAGTAGTGTAAAGTAGCTGTCTTTATTACCCATTGAGAAGCAAAACCGATAAACAACTAATGTTTGGTACGATGCAGTAATTGAAATGTAAACTGGGCACTGAGGGAGCAATTCTGTGTTTTCACTCAGGTATGGCCTGTCTCACAGAGAACAAGTCCTCTAGGGAGAATCCAATGTGGTTTCATCCTCAACTAAGAGGGGCTGTGAAGTAACTGTCTCCAATACTGAGGAGACAAACCACTTAGCTGGGCCAAGCCATCCATTTCCCCCAAAATCAAAGGTTCTTCCTCTCCCCTTCTGCACCTCCAGATTTATGGCCAGGCAACACTGGGATCATCTTAGAGCCATCTGGGTCAACAATCTGTAATAGGAAGATAACTCTAAAGCTATTTTCCTGACACATGAAATCCAGGAAAGCAAAATGCTTGATTTGCTTAGCACTTCCTAAACCTTCACTTCTGATCTCATAGTAACAAAACATGAAATTAACTATCTATACACATTTAAAGAGCTAGTACCAATTTTTTTTGGTACCTCAAAACACATGACTTCTGCCATTAAGAGTTCTGTGTGTTGGGTTCGAACTTGTGACCTTTGTTCATGCTAAACACTCTAAATACTCTACCACTGACCTACATCTCCAGGTCTCCAAACTATCATTGACCTGGCCTCATTTTATGATTTGAGAGAGTAGTAGAGAACCAAACTGTGTCCTAACTAACAACCAAAGAGTGCAGCGCCTCCCTCTGGCAACAGACCACTATGAGCCCCATGCTTTCAGTCACAGTACAGCAGTCCCTACAGGTGCCAGGCATTATTTCCAGCTTCTTAGATGTGTACTTTAAGAAAAGCGTGAGAGACTGAAAAAGCCAACAAAGCTTTATAAATTCTACAGAATGGTTAGTATCACTTTCCTTTAGTTTAAGGCAACCAAAAATTCTTCATTCGCTAAGAAAGGCTACTGTCTTTGGAGTAAATATATTAATGTTTCTGCCAAGAAACACAAACAGGTTTATAGCCCTTAAGAATATAATTAGTTCTAGGCGTGGTAGCACATGCCTTTAATCCCAGCACTCTGGGAGGCAGAGGCAGGCGGGTTGCTGTGAGTTCGAGGTCAGCATGGTCTACAAAAGCAAGTCCAGGATAGCCAGGACTGTTACACAGAGAAACTCTGTCTCGACAAAAAACAAAACAAAAAAAATACAATCAGTAAGACTAGATCTGGAAAGATCTTAAAAGTAAGACTGCTAAGGTCACCTTGAAAATACTGGCTTCTAGGAGCTTTGGCAGATAAGGAATAAATGGGTTCCTTTGACCTAAGTGATGAGATCTCAGGAAGCCAGAGTAGGGCGCAGGCAGTACTGGGCCAGTTGCTGAGGTTTCCCAGACTGATTTGAAAGCTTCTTGAAGACTGTGATTATGTGTCCAGCTCAGAAGCACCACGCATAGTATTTCTCCAGGGACCTCATGCAACTTATGAGGATACAGAGCTGGAGTTTTCACATTAAAAGAAAAACAAGCTTTGAAGATTAGTTTATAAAAAACCTGAATGACAAAGGTTTTCACATGTGCAGAGACCATAAAAGAATGTTTGTAAAGTTCTTCTACAAAGGAAATGATATGTAATAGCTCAGGGGACCCAGGAAGAGATCAACTAGTTTAGACACGCAAGAAAGTGCCGTGTAGATAAAATATTGTATAACTAGACAGCAATTGTTACTGCTTACCACAGGGCTTTATCAATATGGACATATCTATGAATAATAAATAAGACCACCAATAGTAAATAAGCTTCTGATAATGTCATAAGTTTTCACCTTGTACATCCACTTGGTAAGTGGGAATTTCTTTAAATATGAAAGGTAACTAGTCTATACCAGGAACTCACTAGAATATTCCGGCTTGTTTCACATCAGCTCTCATAAAAACCTCATGAAACTTCTTGAAGTATTGCAAACAGTGACCTGAGGGTAAAAGGCTCCCTGCCTAGAAATGGATCCCTTGGGCACCCTGACTTCGGTCTCTGACCACTGTGATGAGTCCATGCTGCCAAACCAGATGGGAAGCAATAGAAATTATCCATAACAAGAAACTAATTGTATATTTAGCTAAGTTTTGTGAGATTTTAGGAAGAAGACCCTATTGACTTTTGAAGTCAAAATTCATATTAGGTTGGGGTAATATAGCCTTGGGTTATAATAAATTATGGTTGTCTGCATTCTCTCTTGGGTAATATAAGGTCTGAAGGTTTCTAATCTGTTTATCCTCAGACTACAATTGTTCTTTATTATTTACAGAGACTTTAAATCTATTTACATAATGTAAAAAAAACACGGAAGATGTAACTCTGCTATTTTCATATACTATCCCTGTTTAAATGAAGCAGCAAATCACAGCCAATTTCAAGGCACGTTACAAGCTCAGCTCAAATTATGCAGAGGCTGAGAATAGTAAAAAGATGTCCCTGAAGTTGCATCATCTTCAGGATGCAGGATAACTCCAATGTTAGAGAGATGCTGAGAGGCAAAGTAGGTGAGTCAATGAACCAGCATTGAATTTATATTGTACTTTTCACACGGGAAGATTATCTAGGCCTTCAGTACACCTACACAGGAATCCATGTGTAACATCTAACTCCTTTCACTTAATTTCCTTATGGACCATTTTTTTCTGGAAAGGAAGATAGAAAATTTCAGCTAGCCACAAATGGACTGAGACCCACCAATCTCATTTTACATTGAGCAAGTGTTCCAGACAGGGCTTGAAACCAAGCTATATACAAGAGAGGAAGGGGAGAGGGAGGGAGGGAGAGAGAGGAGTAGGGAGAAATGGAGAAAGGAGATGGAAAGAAGAAAGGAAGGAAGGAAGGAAGGAAGGAAGGAAGAAGGAAGGATATTAGGATGCCATTAGAGCTAACAGATGGCCCAGCATAGGAGTTTATGTAGCCATTTTCCAGTGGGTCTGTCTTGGTACCCTGGAGCAAGCTTTGCCTCATAAATTTTTGCAATTTAGTATTATTAAACTCCTCTTTTGGCAAAACTGCTAACATATCTGATAGAAAGACCTCACTAATCATTTTGCTCTCAGGGAGGAAAGGGGTCCAAAGGCCAGGGCTGGAGGTTCCAGGTCTAGGTGGGATTGGCCCAGTGTCTGTATTTCATCAAATGCAGAAAGCACAGGAACGCTTCACCTCTTAACCAGGCTGTTCTGTTCGTGGACCAAAATAGAATTTCTTAAACAATTCTCTGCTTTAAATGACTAAAACCCTGTTGAATATTCACTAGAATCCTGGGTATGGCTGCATTAGTTACACGAAGGATTGTTAGCAGGGCACATGTAGAACAATAGGTGAAAGGGTAGAGTCCTTGTTTAATAGAATTCACCTGCTATGTGAGTCTAAATTGTTTAGCTGCCTCATGGAATTCTTATAAAGCTTAAATATCCATAAACAGATACACAGAAGAACTAAAAATAAAAAAAAAAGCTGCTTGTTTTTTTTTCCTTGAAAAGGTCACACATTTTTTCCACGATATAACAGTAAATAGCGTGATAAATGGTTGTGTTCTAACATAAATAATAGGAAATAACCACTGACTTTTCAGAATAATTTGAAATATAAATTCTTCAGGACTGAAGTTATAGATGCTTTTCAGAAATAAGCAAGAAATATTGCCAAACTCTTAAATGTCAATAAATCATAAATGTGATAGAAATTTTAAGAGTATAATGGTATTAGCTATGCTAAGGAACATCCATGCCCTTAGAATCAGACAGTTTACTCAAAACATACATCAGATTGAAATTTCACAAATCTGATAACAATTCACAGTGGGTCCTGAAGTGTTAGAAAACTATCTGAAATCTGCTTGATTTTGGTCTGGATGACATGGATTCCCTGGCTCAGTGAGCCACCCCACAGGTTCAAACAATCTCTCAGACTCTAAAGGGTCCTGATTATGTTCAGACTTTAGCATTGGTGATAGTTAAAAGAGATAATTATGCAGAAGCCACTCAAGAAGACAGAACACTGGTGTCCTGCTTTATCCTGCAGAGTTTCAGCCGTCCAGTCTGCTTCTCTAGCTACATGCCATAAAACCCCTTTCCTATGTATCAGTGTCATATCCCCAGCTGAGTTTCCCTCAGTATGTCACACATTATAAACCAGGGCTTGGCAATCTATGTCCCACAGCTACGTTTACTCAGCCAACATCTTTTCTTTCTTTCTTTTTTTTTTTAATTACAATTTATTCACATTACATCCTGATCGTTATCCCCTTGCTCTTATCTTCCTGTTCCCAACCTCGCTCCCTTTTCCTCCCTTTACCCTCCTCTAGACCTCTGACGGGGTTGGGGGGGCTCCTCCCCCACTGTCTGACCTCAGCCTATATCAGGTCTCAGGATAACAGGCATCCCCTTCCTCTGTGTGCCCCCAAGCCAGCCACATAAAAGGGTAGTAATCATGTCAGAGGCAATCCCCACTCCCCCTACCACCACCACCACCACCACCACGTGGAGAATGAGCTGTCCATTGGCTACATCTGAACAGGGGGTCCAGGTTCTCTGCTTGCAATGTCCTTGGTCGCTGTATCAGTTTGTGCAGGCAGTCTTGATGGTCTCCTTGTGAAGCTCCTGACCCCTCCCCGTCCTTCCATCTCCCAACTATTCCATACAACTCTCAGCTGTTTGCCCATGGTAGGGCTGAGTCCCAGTGTCTGTCCCCAAAACCCCTGGGCTGAGTCTCCCAGACATCTATGTTAGGCTAATATCCACTTATAAGTGAGTTTATACCATGCTTGTCTTTCTGGGTCTGGGTTACCTCACTCAGGATGGTCTTTTTCTGGTCCCATCCATTTGCCTGCAAATAACATGTTTTCCTTGTTTTTAACAGCTGAGTAATATTTCACTGTGTAAATGTACCAGTTTCTTTATCCATTCTTCGGTTGTTTCCAGATTCTAGCTATTACGAATAACCCTTGTGTAGGTAAAATTCTATTGAGATTCAACTACATCAACCATTTGCATATCACCAATATCTTTTTGTAAGAACTGAGTAATAAACACAGACACCTTATATCCCCTAAGGCCCAAAATTTCAACTATCTGGCAATTGTTTAAAAAAAATTAATTATCAGCCAATTGTAAACACAAAAGAAAACTCAGGAACTACCTCTCCCTCCAAAAATGGGCCTGTTCTCCATTCTTACCACCACTCTGTTATAATTTTGTTTCTGTTATTGTAATAAACACGCAGTGACAAAGAACAACAAAGCGGGGCGGGGAGGTGGTGGTTAGATTTCATTTGGCTTACAGGTTAAGCTCATCACTGAGGGAAACCAAGGCAGAAACTTGAGATAATCACCACAGGGGAATGCTGTGGTTGGTTCTCAGGCTCATGTCCAACTATGTTCCTTATATGTTCCTGTCTAGGAATGTCACTGTCCACCGTGGGCTGGGAAGTCCTATATCAATTAACAATAAAGACTATGCCACCACGGACACGCCTGCAGGGCAATCTTGTGAAGGCAATTCTCCAATACAGGGTCTTTCTTCCCAGGATAACGAGTTGACAACCAAGAGTAGCCATCACACATAATCTAACATGGGGGCTGATACCACAGTACGTTAATGCCATTGTATAGACTCCATTATAGCTGTAACAAATAACCTAAAGCTAAAAATGCAACAAATAACCTAAAGCCTAGTGAGCTCAAACGGTAGCTATCATATAACATCTCATAGTTGATGTGTCAAAAGTCTTCTCCCTGATCAGCTATGCAATTCTTACGCTCCATCTGGCAGTGACCAAGAATGGAATACATGTAATAGCTTGTCTTGTCCTGAAGGACCAATCCAGCTTTGACATATCTGGTGTTATTGTTGAGTGATGTATCAGACCTGAATTCAGCAATGCCCTTCTGCTTACATGATAGTCCAGGCCTTTCCAGATGACCTACTCAACAGGACATTTGGACTTCATGTGTGGCTCATGTGTGGCAAGTTGAGAACTAAAGATGACAAGACCAAATTTGCCGATCCTCTTCCAGGCATGTCCCAGAACTGGCATGTCAATTCCTTCACAGGCCAGCTTGGATTGAGGAGTAAACATGGTGTGTATAGTCCACCTCCCAAGGGCAAGAATGCCAACACTTTATGTCATCTTTAATTTGTTACTACCGCCTACTGATAACCTTACCTTAAATCTATTTTTATGCTCAGGCCATATATTGTTAAAGTTTAAATTTCACTTTAAATCTTCCTTTCCCAAATACATAAAAATATGTTCCTGTAACATTTAATTTAAACTTCTCTTCCTGGAATTCAAACTTTCTATAGAATAGGTTCCTGCTGTAACAATCTTACCTTATTTTCTTTTGAGTTGCTTTTCTTATCCTCAGCAATGCAGGATGACTCAGTAAGCAGTCAATAAATACTATCTTGGTTAGTAGGCTTAAGCACAAGAGTCCCTTGCTTCCTAGACTAGCTTTTGTGTTCAACTCATTTACACTAGATTTCAAGATTAAAATAATACCTATTCTTGAATAACGTCCTAAGTTAATTCAGAGAGGCTTTTTTTGACTTTGCTGTTTTTAACTTCCACACATTTAGATGAAAATGAACACAGAGAGATATTGTTTTGTTTGGGGAGGTATTGAAAGGACAAGGCACAGGGTACAACTCAATGCACATGAAGTAGATAACAAATTAATATTAAATGAAGAAGAAAGGCTCTAATTGATAGATTTGTATGGAGAAGCTAATGATTGAAGTGTTGGAACAGCATTCGGGAGGCAGAGGCAGGCGGATCGCTAAGTTGGAGGCCAGTCTGGTCTACAAAGTGAGTCCAGGACAGCTAGAGCTAACACAGAGAAACCCTGTCTCAAAAAGAGAAAAAGAAAAAAAGAAATGTTAAAACATGTCACAGTACTTTAAATGTGTTTATAAAGTACAGTTGATTTTAATATTAAACAATATACCTATTTTAATTAATACATTTTAATTAAATGGTAATAAATTAGAGGACATAGTGATCAAAGAAACACATTACTAGTTAATTTAAGATTTACTCTTTTAACTACATCCTACATTTCACGTGTACTGTGTCCATATTTTTGTTTATCTGTTTCACTTCAGTGATACCTTAATAGTGGTGGAAACATCAAGGGCATTCATTGACTAATTTAATTGCTTAAAATTGTCCCCTATGCTTTGCAATTATCCTATGTGCTATAAAGCCAAATTACATAGATGGTATTCCAGCCATCAAGTCACAAAATTGCCTTGCTGGACCATTTTAGGCAAAATCATCCAATTTGGAATTTACGTTTTATACAATAAATTAATAATAACAAGCAAGCTGTAGTACCTCTTGCTTTTAGGAATAATTTAAAGTGTTTATTTTGGACCAAAGCACCATCCAATTTGGTCCTTAAAATCTTGCATGATCTAACACAGCTTCTGGTTTTCCAAGATGACTTTGCGTTTTCTCCCAGAGTAATATAAGGGCTAGCTAATTTTGAAAATAAATGTCTTCCCTGCTGCGGCTCTTAACTACAGACAGAGGCAGTCAGTTGAGGGCTTCACCAGAAGGGCCTCGAGCTTTCTCAGTTTCTGCCTTTATCACTGCACTGCCGATCACTTAGAGGGCCAACTTGTCCTAGACAACTTTAATTAAACTGTTGCAAGGACGCAGCTAGATGTCAACGGAAATGATCCACAACATGGAGCAGAGTATGTATTTAACACTGTTCCATCCAGTTCAGTCACCTCCTAACATTTCAGTGGCTTTACATTCATGTATCAAAGACGGAACATACGTATGTATGCATTTTTAAAAATCCACCCCATTAGCGGCCATATGCCTGAGCCTCTGGGTGTAAGAATCATCTACAATCTGCCAGGGATTTAGGGACGTCAATAATTTGTGAATAGTCATGTTGGTACTGGTCGAAGGGTTAAGTGCTCGGCACATCAGGGGCACCTCTTTTGGGATTTGAACTCTTAGTTGACTGTTAGGTACCTCATCCCCTGTGCGTATTCCCACTGCATGCTGCTTGTCAGATGCAGCCAGCTGTAGCTCAGAAGCTTTATTAGCTCTGGGATTTGAAAGTCTTGTTAAGGCCCTCTAGAATTGGTGTGTTGGAGTTAAAACACGGGCAAAGAACGTTGTGGCAGCTTCAAGGTTTTTACTACACCGTAAGCTGGTTCTTCTTTTTGCCATTAGTTTCTATAGTCTTTTTAAAGCAGCAGTGTAGCATACAGTTGAAAAACAATATATTAAACAGCCCTCCATATAATTCACTGATAAATTCAATTTCAATCAAAGCTGAACAATAAATAATTCCTGAGTGTAAAGGAAGTTTTGACATGAACAGTTTTCCTTGTCATTCATCTCAGAGGTGAGGAGAGGCAACCTGAATGACTTTGGAAGGTTAACTCGTGTGCTAGACTTTTATTAAGATTGCTCAAAAATGGTTGTTCTAATGCAGTAGACAATAAGCATCATGGGAAAGCTCTGTGTGCTAATCTGTAACTTCATGGTTTGCTAAGCTCTGCCTCTCTCATGCACTATAGTTTGGTCCCTGCATTGGCACAGTGCCTAGCAGATAGTACTTAGCAAATACTAGTTGAGTGAACGGATGGATTGGAGAATGAGAAGAGGGAGAAAACGAAACAAAGAAAGAAAAGAAAAAAAAACAGTGAATCACACTGACCTACATTCAAACAGTTGATGTCAGTAACATTTTCTAGAAGTTGTTTCCTATCTGGGGAGGGAAGCTTAGCAAAGCAACATTGTAACAGTTTTATGGCTAGGAGTCATAGCGGTAACTTGCCTCATTATGACCTATGAGTGACAGAAGCATTTACTTTACTTTTCTTGTTGGATAAGTGATAGTAATAATTGTAGTGTGGTAACAGGTTTTCGTGAGATTCTTTTCCAGCTCACATTTTGACATGACTTTGTTTTCCTATGACTGAACACTCCCCTAGCATCCAGTGTGGCTTGAGAAGGGGAATCATTATTAAGCAGGGGCACTTTTAGTCTTTGCTCTCCTGGCACAGTTACCTGATGTTGAAGATAAAGATAGTATGTCTGCTTTGCAGTTGATTTGAATGTGTGTTTGTTTCCAGTAATTTCAGCCTTCTTCCCCTGGAGTAGTTTTACCCATCACTTAATTGTCCCTTGCTGATGTCTAGAAGGTCTTTTTAAACTCCTTAACTGCACAGTGAGGCCTCAGTGGACACCTAGATTGTGTCTGCTTGGGAAAATGCCAAACACTAATGAGTATTTTGCTTAATGTGATGGAAACTGAAAGTGCATGCCTCCTCCCTGGCTGATCAATGCTCACTTCTGTTGTTTGCGTGCATCTGGACATTCTACACTCAAGAACAAAGGCCATAAGAGGCAGGGCACTTAGTGTCTGCCCAGAGAAGAATTTACAGATTCAGACCTTTTGAGTTGGGCCTTGAAGTGAAAGAGAGAACTAGCCCTTCTGCGCTGAAGCTCCTATAGTGACAGACATTTTTACATGTCAGTTTTCAGGAAAAGCTAAAGGAGTAAGTCACATTTTTTACATTTAATCTAGGCAATGTTTACTTCAATATGACTACCTACTTATTATGTTATCCTTATTTCATTATCAAATAATTAATACTATATTTACTTCAGTTTTTGAAGTGTGAGTCACAATGTTTTCAATGCAAATTGTAAAATAACTAATTAAAACACTACCATCAAGAAGAAAAAGAAAGATGTCTTAAGTAATTCAGTAAGCCAACATTAGAAGTATGCTTGAGTGAAGAATAATAACTTCCATGTGGTACTGATGTCCCACACAAGGCTGAACAGAGAGTGTACTGTGTGTTTCATTGAACTGTATTTGGTTGTATTGATGCAGCATTCTGTCTGGTAATAATGTTTATAATTTATAGATTACATGAAGGTGTTAGATAATTTCCAGAAGAAAATTTTCTAAGGTATACACATTTTCAGTTGAGGGTCACATCCTGCCCAAAGCTTCCTGGGTTTAGAGATGATGAGAAAAGGTAAACTTTGAGTCTCGTTAATGGAAATAATTTCATTTCTGGAGTTTGAGTTTAATAACATACTTTCCCTCTGTGTCTATCGTCAAGTTACCATTTTGGTTCATGACCCTAGTTCTTGTCTTTGAAAGACACAAGCTTCTAAATTAGAGTTTATAATAGAAACCTTGCTTGACCCGTAGTAATTGTTACTTTACTGAAACATTCTGATGCCCAAACTAAGTTGCTTATTATACCAAACATGAAGTCTTTTGACCCTCAGTGTTTGATATTGATTAGTCCTACGCTGGTCAATATTTACCTTTAGTGTCAACTATTTTCAGTCTGGAATAAATTCAAGGTTGAAAACTCTTCATAATCCACACAAATTTAAAATGTTCAGTTTCTACAAATTATTATTTTACTTAGTTAAGTAATTTGTTTGCTTTTTCTACACTCAAAACTAACGATTGGCTATTGGGCAACAAACATCACCACAGTAAGTCAGCCATAGATTAACCCTACACTAGAGACAGAATTCATAGAAAGAAATTTTTTCACTGATAAAGATCACTCTAAGACCAAAGGTTAGGTGAAGCAGGCCTCCATTATATATTCAACAGTGGAGTCTCAGCTATCTTTTAATCCTGAGATCATGGAGGAAATGTTTTTTAAAGGGAATGCTGACCTGCTTTCTTTGCTCTTGGATAATGCAATACAAGGCCCTAGATTTTTTTTTTAATCAATGGTGTTTTTCACACTGTTAACCATATATTAAGGAGTTATTCTCATCACAAAATATATGTTTTTCATTCAATTCCTTGACAGTTCAAAATGTAATCATCAAATAAGAACTAGTGTGGAAATGTCATGCTCGTCTTAGTTACAAAGAAACTCTCAGGATAGAGAATAAGGGAGCTTTTATTTGCATAGAAGTTGGATGATATCATGAGAATTTCCTTCCTTCATGTGCCTTTATTTTTTTCTTCAGACTTCTATACACTCTTTTTTTATCTCTTTGTTACTACTTTTAGCATTTTAATATACATTTATATTGTTATACATAAGTACAATAAACTACATGCAACAAGAAGAACCATAAAACAATCAGGAATTATAAAAATGTTACATTCATAATGTTTTGACTATTTGTATTTGGCAGCCTTGAAGAAAACACCTTTCATATCTTGGTGCATCTAAAATTCTGAATGTAAATCAATATCTATTATTTATTTAGTTTTTACAAGGTTTCTCTGTGTGGCCTTGGCGGTCCTCGACTCACTTTGTAGACTAGGCTGGCCTTGAACTCACATCAATCTGCCTGCCTCTCCCTCCCGAGTGCTGGGATCAAAGGTGTGCGCCACCACGCCTGGCTCAGTATCTATTATATCTCATCTCTACCAACTTAAAACATCTATCTAGACCTAAAAACATCTTAATCCCTAAACAAATAAGCTTAATTGTAAAACTAAACTATCTGGTCTTCAACCCCATCAGAGACTTGAGAAGGCACAAAAATTAATGACCTGAGTAAACCAGCATTTCAGACTGTCCCACACAGGACTTCTATTAAGTCTGGAATTTCTCAACATCTAGAAACTAGACCACAAATTCTATTCCTAGCTTGTTTAACCATCTTCTCCAATTTTATTTGGGACCCTACAAAGGTATTATTCACCTCAAATCAGCCAGAAGACACCTTAAGAGAGCAACACCCTAGTTCCTCTAAGGGGGATTGGGTAGATTTTTTTACTGCTCTCTTGGCCTACAGATATTTATTTTCATTTGGAGTTTGTTATAAGTTATTATTGGTCTTATTCAGGAAGAAAATGAGGTTGGACTTAGGGATATCTCTCTTTTCCTTTATCTTTCTTTCATAGATATAGAGATAGGGGTTAAAAAGAAAGAAGGGGGAATATAGAAATATATAAAGATGATAGGACAAAAAGTAGATTATTAAATCTACTCCTCAATTAAGGCCTTAATTAGTACTCACAAGTAAGGTTAGTTTTAACTCATTGATATAGAATTTTGTATATTGATGCAAAATAAGTTTAATTTTGATACATTGGTATAGATTTCACATTTAAGATTATTCTTCACACACACACACAACACACACACACACACACACACACACACACACATATATGGTATTATACCCATGCAACTCAATTATAATACAAGGTTTACTTCCAATACTTTGAAAGTGCTATTGCAGGCTGTTTGGGATAATTAAGTTATACAAGTTAATTATTAGTTGATCAAATAATGTCTTTACTATTCATTGGTTAAATATATACTTCACATTTCTACAACCCTAGGTTTATAATGTACATTATTTCATGTTGTATCTCTGCAATTAATATTATCATTACTTTTCTGTATTTTAAGAAACCTAATATCATCTGTATATCTAGGAAAAGACATTTTTATTTCAATTGTACTACAAGTAGAATCCTCCCTAAAAAGATAAAACACAAAAATTGAGTCTGACAAATATTTAACATTGTTTACACTTGGCTTAACAATAGGAAACTCCCCTTTTAGTTCCCTTCTCCTGGAAGCAGAGCAGCCACCTTGGATTTGTCCCTTTAAGCCCCAATAAATCTCTTTTTTTGTTGTTGTTGTTGTTATCTATTCACTTCTTTTTTTTTTTAATTAATTTATTGATATTACATCTCAGTTGTTAGCCCATCCTATGTATCTTCCCATTCCTCCCTTCCTCCCACTTCCCCCCTACTCCCCTCCTCTCCCCTAAGTCTGTGTCTGAGGGGGGACCTCCTCCCCCTGTATATGCTCATAGGGTATCAAGTCTCTCCTTGGTGACCTATTATCTTTCCTCTGAGTGCCACCAGGCATCTCCATCCAAGGGACATGTTCAAATATGGGGCACCAGAGTTTGTGTGAAAGTTAGATCTCCTTCTCCACTCACCAGTGGAGAATGTCCTGTCCATCGGCTAGTCTGGGTAGGGGTTCGAGGTTTACTGCCTATTTTTTCCTTGGCTGTTGCCATAGTTTGTGGAGGACCCCAGGGCCCAGACTCGCCTGTAGTTTTCCAGGACCCGCTGGATCCTTCTATTTCCTCTTTCTCCCAGGCTTCTCACACCTAAAGTCTCAATAGGATGTCCTCCCCTCTTACCCACTATTCTGGTAGGTACAGTTTTTCATGGGGACGTACACCTTGGACTAGTGTCTCGATATAAGTGAGTATATACCATTTAGCTCTTTTTGCTTCTATGTGAACTCACTCATTATGACAATTTCTAATTCAATCCATTTGTCCACAAATTTTGGAAATTCCTTGTTTTTAATAGCTGAGTAGTATTCCATAGTGTAAATGTACCACAGTTTCTTTATCCATTCTTCTATTGAGGGACACATAGGTTGTTTCCAAGTTCTGGCTATTATGAATAAGGCAGCTATGAACATGGTTGAGCATATGTCCCTGTTGTGTGGTAGTGCATCCTCTGGGCATATTCCAAGGAGTGGAATAGCTGGGTCTTGAGGAAGCCCTATTCCCATTTTTCTGAGAAAGCACCAGATAGCTTTCCAAAGTGGTTGTACTAGTTTGCATTCCCACCAGCAATGCAGGAGTGTTCCTCTTTCTCCACACCCTCGCCAGCATGAGGTGTCAGTTGCATTATTGATCTTAGCCATTCTGATGGGTATAAGATGGAATCTCAGTGTCGTTTTGATTTGCATTTCTCTGATGACTAAGGAGGTCGAGCATTTCTTTAAGTGTTTCTCAGCCATTTGATATTCCTCTGTCGAGAATTCTCTGTTTAGTTCTGCACCCCATTTCTCTATTGGGTTATTTGGTTTGGTGGTGTTTAATTTCTTGAGTTCTTTATATATTTTGGATATTAGACCTTTGTCAGATGAAGAGTTGGTGAAGATCTTTTCCCAGTCTGTAGGCTGTCGCTTTGTTCTCTTGACAGTGTCACCTGCCTTACAGAAGCTTCTCAGCCTCATAAGGTCCCATTAAATCTCTTTTTATAAGAAAAAAAAAACAATAGGAAACTCCTCATGGAAATTCTAACAAGGGGAGATGGAGAAATGGATCAGCGGTAAGAACAAGTACTAATTTTTCAGAAGTCAAAAGTTTGGTTCCTAGTACCAGTGTGTCAGGTGATGCAGAACCACCTATGATTTCAGCTCCAGGAGATGTGATACCATCTGCTGGACTCTGTGGGAACCTTATTTACATCTATATAACCTTAAATATTCATAATTTTGAAAATAAATCATTTTTAAGTAATGAGAGATTCTTGGTGTCAGACTAGTCTAAAGAGAAAAATCTTCATTCCCTGTCTCACTCTCAAAGAAATAAACTATAAGGTTAACAAATTCATCAGGTGTTGATTCTCTTCTGGCTATTTCTAAAACCAATAGTGAAAATTCCTCATTATTCTAGTTTTCTATTTTAGAGTCCAGGATGGACAGGTACATGGGGAAGATAGCACCTGCACTAGTGCTGATACCCATTTTGCATTTCGCCAAAAAAGAATGTTCTTGGTGGCATGGTGGTGTAACAATTATCCCACCAAATAAGAGCTTCAAAATATTCTGCTTATGCTTATTCTGAAATCTCTCTGGCTTACTAGTGTAAAGCCAGTCGTGGGATTTTGGTATTGTAACTATGGAGCCCTTTATTTAAAACTAATACCACAAATAGACCTTTCTTCCTGAATAGAAGCACACATATTGCTTCGAAGTCTCAAAGTTTTCCTCACACTGCACAAACTCTATGCCCTTTTAGCTTCTTACTAGAGAAGTATAAAGACGGCATCTTCTGGGTGGCTGTGTGAAACCTGTGAGCGCATGGATTCTTCTGGAATGGTGGCTTGCTGGTTGCATCCGCATTATCCTTTCATCTTCTCTGACCAGAGGAATTGTATTTGCAGATATGTCTAGCACTCTGCTTGGCTTTCCTGTCAACTCATTCCCTTCCAAGTAGAAAGAGCCAGATGTATTCTGAAGCATTCAGAGTCTATTTTAGGCCCCTGCAGTTAGCAAAGACTGTTCTTTTCTATATAACAGATTGTTTAAATCTGCTGCTGTGTTATACACGCATTATCTCCTTTTAATCTTCGTGGGAATTTGCAAAGGTGCAAAGAGAGTCAAATGGCCTGGCCCAACACCTAGAGGACCAACACCTGGCTGTGGTTACTCTGACCCTGAGCTCTTATTCTCAGCCACTTGGTTTATAACATTTCTCTTGGAACTGCCTTCCTATCACTAAAACCATATAATGAATTCTCTCAATTTGGTAGAAGAATGAATTCCAAGAACTTATGAGCAACCTTGTTCAAAATGGAAACTGTGTGCTGAAGACAAAGCTAGAGATCAGGGGAGTGTTCCCTTGCTTCTCATTTACAAGCTGGTCCAGGAGCAGGGAATGTGGCAAATGACTCTCTTTCCCTTTTTAGACAAAGCGCTATTTTTACCACACAATTGCTCACACGTATGTTCCATGGTGCTCCTCAGACTCCCCTGCAGTGTCACGCCTGTGGATCTCTGAGTCCATATGAGAGGTTATCTTCAATAAGGAATGAACGGTTTTTATTATTCTTTAAGATACAAAAACATGAATCAATAGAGGTTCCTCTAGAAACCTCTCTGAGGAATGGCATGCATTTTCAAATAACTTCTAGTTGTTTTTGCTTTATTCTATAAATAAATTCTGAGAGTGTTATTTTAATTCAGAAACAGAAGTGGAAAGATACGGAGACGATATGCAGGCAATGTCCACATCATATAACAGGGTACATATCAACGTATACATATATATTATATTCATCCAGACAATGGATGTTTTGTTCCCAATATGCCTTGGTTGACCACTTGCAGTCCTTAATAAATTGCAAAAGTAGCTTGCTATTAAAAGATGCATCAAATTGATGATAAGCATTTGCAAGGTCTATAACATCCAAGACACCAGTTACTTTTCTTTTTCTTTTTTTTTCTGTTTCTTCTTCTTCTACTTCTTCTTCTTCTTCTTCTTCTTCTTCTTCTTCTTCTTCTTCTTCTTCTTCTTCTTTTTTTTTTTTTTTTTAGCTATGTAGCATTTGTTTTACTTTTTGTCCACCTGTGATCAGTGAGGACACACAAAGGCTGAGGGAGTGAAGCAGTGTGTGAGGCAGCGGTCTGCTGTGTTTACCTGAGAAATCCCATTGGCCTTGTAGTAGTCAGCCCTCCCACTCTCAACTGCTGCTTCCTAAACATTGATTCAGCAGACTCTTTCCTAGAGCACTGTAATTTTTCTCTCTTCCTCTTTTCTCCTTAGGTGTACTTTTGCCTGGTTTTTCTCATTTTCTTTTCCCGTCGGATCCTCAGACTTCATGCATGGCTATAGAGATGGGAGGGAACGATGTCTTTTTGATCAACCCCTTGTCTGAACAGGAGTTCTCATGCCCACCAAGCTGTCACTTGAGGTTGGAAATGTTTGGTTTGGAAAGGCTGGCCAAGCAGGTTAGAAGTCTAGCTGGCTGTATCTCGTTAAGCCTGTTTTATATTGACAAAGATTTTTGTTTGTTTGTTTTCATGAATGTGAGAAAGCCCATGGCTTTAGCTTTGCTCGCAGGATCTTGCTGGCATCTTTGTCAATCCAGATCCAGTGTCAATTCCAAACAGCATATCCTGTAAACAGTGAAAATGTACCTCACATCAATAATGTCTCCCTTTCTGTTGTCTTGACTTGTGCCACATTTGTTAATTATAAACCCATAGAACGTAAAATTCCGTTAGCTCTTGAGAGTTTGATAGATTAACATTTTTGTTTTCTTTTGCTACCTTTTTTTCACATAGCTAAGGAACTTCTTGATGAGCAGAGGGTAGTCCTCAAGATAATCAGTAGGAAAATCACTTAGGTTTCTACAAAGCATGACATTTACAGAGGCATTTAGATGATGGGGCTTGGTGTAATGAAAGAGAAAAGGCACTTGAAGTCTGCATGGAGTTGCATAAATGAACTGGAACTACTGTAAAAAATATGAGTATGTATTTCTATATGATATATAAACATATATGTATTTATATGTTTGCTTCTTTATTTGCATACAAGGAGAAGGCCACACCCATTCACACAGTGCTGCAGGTTCTTTACAAACTGATGCCAGCCTACTCTTTCAAGGCTATTACCTATCAATACCTGTATGTTTCACATCCTGCCGTGACTGTGCACTTTGTCCTGGAAACATGGAATGCTTTCATGTGTCAGTGCCTTTGGGCACGATTCCCTTTGAGCCTTACCTCGCCTACTTGGATAGCTTCATTTTTTAATATTACATGGCTCCTTCTTTTCATGAAAACTTTGCCAACTCCTCTCCCTTCAATTGCTATTCACTACACCCTACAAGAAGTAACTTTTATTTATATCCCAGTTCTTGTAGTGTCTCCTTACTATTAAGTGTGTTTATATGAGCTACTGTTCCAAGTGAAAAAAAAACATCGCTTATTTATTTTGTATACCCAAACACAGTGTCAGCATTCAGTACCCATTTCTGTTTTGAAGTCTGCGATATTTAATTGCAATACCCTTCATAAGCTAATACACACTCAAAAATGGCTAGTAACCAATGGTGGGCTATGAAGATGCTAATTATCTCTGTTATGATGGAGAACTTCCTACGAGTAAAAATGGAGAGATTTCACTAAAAAATCTAGAGAAACCTCATTTACTGTCATTAAAATTGCAAATAAATGGATTTAAAGATGCACACACTTAGCATATGAACTGGAGAAATGCCAGCCTGGTTAAACATAGACCCAAGGGCTTAGCTTACCAGTCTTTCCATTAAAAACCCATTTTCATGAATGGTTCCTTTGAGAGGGAGAAAACAGTGGTTTTCTAACATATCTGAAGGCTATGAGTCCCACATGAAAGGGTTGGAATGTGTGCACTACAGTGAAACTGAGTCTCTTCCAAGCCCTGAGAATTCCCCTTATTCCCACATTAGTCAGAGCTGAGCAGGGGATTCTCAGGCAGTATGACGAGGCTGTGTGCTGGAGGAGTCCCCAGTTCTGTGCCACTCTTACACACCACCCCTATGCTAAGTTCAGTAATGTTAGCACACGCAACCCAGGGCACTCCAGCTGGCGTCTCAGCTCTCTTTAGAAAGTTGTAGTAGATACAACATTTGACTGTGACTGGGGCACGGTTCTGGCCCAATTTTGATCCAGCCTGCTTCAAAAGATGGGTGGTTGGACTTCGTCTTCCTACTCATGATGATGAAGGTGCAGAAAGAATGCAAAGGTGTGATTAAAAATTGCCAACAAATAAATAAATCCATCTCTGCTTTAGAAAGTTGGGACATTCAAAAGCCTTATGGTGGATATTGGGAGCTTGTTTCAAGGCTGTACCAGGGGAACACAGCTTCTTGTATATTCTTGAATGCAGACTGCTCCTCTTGTATCCAGTAAGATCCTCCTTTTTGAGGCAGCATGCAGCAGCAGCTTCAGTAGGGGATGCACATAAAACAGTGGGGAGGAAGCAGACCCCAGCATAGCTGAGCAGATCAGCTGAGTCAACCCTGTTGATCAGTTGGATTATAGATGTCACAGCCAAATAGCCCTTTTGCCTCTGTCTTTAGCAGGCCATGGGCTCTTTTCTTTTCCCTTTATTAGTTTTAATTCCCCAGACTTTGAACAGAAACAGTTTATATCAACAAGATGGTGTCACTTGTGTATACAAACAAATGCTAATAGCTACTGCAAGCTCTGGAAGTAGGCTAACAATCTTTCTATACAGCTCGAGCTAGAGGGTGGTTTTTTTTTTTTTTCATTATAATTGCCAAAATCAGCTGCCAAAGAGTATTTCCCAGATATCTTTGTAGCAATATATGTATCCAGAACACAGTTGAAAGACATAAACAGCAATGGCAGAAAACATCTCTAGGTTTGGATATTTAAGTAACTTCTTCCATTAGATGAAAACCTTCCATGTCAACATTTGCATATCAAGATTTCATTCATGTATATATGTATCATTAAGTGTAGGCTAATGCCAGAAAAATTTTGAGATTTATTTATTACAGGTACTAAAATTAGTCTAAGGATGATTCTAGCATCTAAGCACAAAGAAATGTCAGAAGACTGTGTACAAGAAGCATTTTAGGCAGCTATGGGAAAGTGAGCATTACTCCCATCAGCCTTGATTTCCCTCTTGCTTAAGTGAATCAGACTGTGAAAACACCTATTAGCATATTTTTTCTGTGTCTGCATTGTGTTTGTGCATATCTGTTTAATAGGTTTTGCACTCGTTCTCTTATCTCTCCTAAGAGTTTTTCTGCCTCTTTTTCCAGTTACCGAGCAGTGAGGACATGGACAGATCAGGCTAAGTGAGTGCAACCTGCGGAGAGCAAAGCCAGATTTACTAACTTGGACAATGACTTCTAGTGAGCTCTCGCCATACACCTGGCTGGGTCGCCATAAAGCCAACTGAGCCAATCGCCCTAAATTGCTTAAAAGATGACACTGAGAGATTTTAAGCAGAAATTATTTCATTTTTTTCCCTCTCACCAGTTACATGGTTAGCTGGTCCATGGGCTGATTTGTTAGACCACATAGGGCTGACTCGCTCTTTGCCAGCCTTCTCAATGCCTTGATGGCACCAGAAACTGACAGTCTCCTGAGAATGTGCATGAAAGAAGGTCTGAGCTTCCCTCCTTCAAGGACACTGTCTTCAATCCATTATCTCTTACTCATGTGCAATAGCGTAGTCTATCAAAATACAGTGATTGAATAAAACTTTCATTCTAGGTAATGAATGCATTGATTTAATAAAAGATTTGTTCTGTATGGTATTATAGTTCCCTAAATGAACACTGAAATCCTAAAAAGGGAAACTTATCTTTGGTCTAACTTAAAGCACAGGCACTTCTTTTAAACTGCATACCCTAATAAGGTAGCAACCCAGTTGCTACTTAAAGCAGGAAAAGTCTATTATGTGAGTTCTTAACATTCTCCAGTTATTGTAAAGCCACCTGCTTTTCCTATCATAAGTCCATCTGGCATCCAGCAAATAGATTACAGCCATGGCCATCTGACTAATTTATGATGTTTTTGTATTTCCATGGTTTTGGCAGGCTGATATGCTAACCTCACTTTCAGAGATAGATGGTGAAATCTTGCACTCTTGAAACCTTTTTATTGCTTTCGGGTTTCAAATTCTAGAATATGTCGGTATGTCCACCGATTTAATTAGAGAACAGAGGGATGTAATTGGACTTTGTGCTTTGTTCATTTAGCACCCATTCTCAAGCTAACATCTCGGAAATATTTTGGGAATCTGTTGTGCCTAACACTGATATTGAAAGACTGTGCTTGCCATCACTCTTCCTTCCCTAAGTTTGCTGGACATTCTGTACTTGTGTCTGCACCCAATTTTGAGGGTTGCCTTTTGTATAGACATAATGAGACTTTGACAAAGCCAACTGAGTCAAGGGCAGAGCCTCCTGCCTGCCTTGGAAAATGAAGTGAGAAGTTTTGGGCTACAGAGAATGCCTTGTGTGGTCTTCTGCTTCTTCTTGGCAGCCAGGCCAAGTCCACATATTCATCTGCCTTCTCAAGCAGCCCTTAGGTGTGCCATAAAGTGGGCCATCCTTTAGCTATTTACAAAGGTCTTAACTGCTGAGGCATATTTGCAATAAGGCCCACAGTCACAGATATGTTGTTGATAAATCTAATCTATAACTAATTCACCAACAGACTTTAAAACAGTGTAGATGTTAGAACACCCTGAAAGATCCATTAGAACCTTTTTCTTCTTGTTTTCCCCCAAGATATGTGACCAAGTTAAATAAATGTGTATCAACTTGAGGCCAAGTTGAGAAATGGAAGAGTGCTTTGTGGATTGCAGAGTCAAGAAGATAAGGACTTTAGTCCTGCCTCTGGTGACTAGTTTAATGATTGCAGGAACGTTTATGGCTTGCTCCAAACTACATTTTCTCCTGGCAAAAACAAAACAAAACAAAACAAAAACAAAACAAACAAACAAAACACCCCAAAACAGAAAAAAGGCTGTAGAGGATTTGAACCTCTAAACATTTCAGTTCGTAGCAAGCAGTAATAGCTGCATTTCTAAATGAATTGTTACTGTGCCTGGATCCATGGAGCAGCCCACTAATGCTTGTTATTCAGCTGGTTATTGCCTACTTTTGTAATACATGATGCTGCAGTCAACTTTTCCCAAGCAGGGATATTACTAGTTACTTCTGCTTCTTCTACCCGGAGGTACATAATTTTCAATTTTTTACATACACTGCTAAAAAAATCTGTCTTTAAAATGTTATCCCAAATCTATATTCTGACTGACATTAAATGTAGGGTCCTATTTCCTAACACTTTGGCCCACACTTATTCACCTGAAATTTTAAACTTTTTTTTTTTGTCTTTGTTGGTCTTGGATATGGAGGTTGGACCACATTTTAATTTCATGTCTTTAATTTTAAGATTATAATTATTTTATATATTAGTAGGTATAAAGGATTTTCTTTGAATGAAAAAACTATCAAGAAATTATTCAGAGTACATAGAGCACAATAAAATGTTTCTAGCTCAAAAGAAAACATTCAAATAACTTTTATAAAAGCAGGTTATTATAACTGTTTAAATTACGTAATCTCAGACCATGCCTAACTCACAAGTCTTTACATGTGAAAATAAACAATACATATATGAGTCCATATTGTCGATGGCCTTAGCTGCCCACTGAGGTTTATCTCCCAAGGATAAGAGGGAGGTGCTATTGCAACCAAAGAGGACAAAAACCTCCCCAGCCACGGATTCTGAAAAGTCCTAGCTGTGTCTGTATACTTCCTGCATTCTTTCCATAACCACAGCTGAGATGATCCATATGTAAAACAAGACGCAAAGAAGTCCAGAACGTGATCTCTGTTTGCAAAGAGTTCACAGTGAGGGCGACAGAGCGTGTTTTTCTGACATGCTGGGCAGCTGATGATGCAGACTGTGATGGCCCAGGCGTTGAGGAAGGCCAGCATATCGAAGGACGGCAGAGGGCAAGGAATGCTACGTGAGACAAAACACACATTTAAACTTTCAGAGAGACCGCTTCAGAGCAAAGAGCTGTGGAGCAGGACAGACAGGAAGCAGACCAGAGTGGCTGCGCCTGAGGCTAGCATGTGAGAGAATGAAGGGAACATTCACAGATGAAAAGGTGGACTGAGGCCGAAGTATTGAAGACGTGGGATATTTGACACAGATTAGATTTCAATATTGTAAAGTATCGAACAGAATCTTTTTGGAGAATAGCATTGACAGAATGAGAGTAAAACTGGTGAATTTGACCTGAGAATAGTGAAGGAATAGTTTGAGGATGCTAGTTGGTGGCAGAGATGATAATATATTAACATTTTCTGGGGGAGAGAATAAATACAAAGTGATTTGGTTTGGGTTTTTTTTTGTTGGTGGTGGTGGTTTGTTTTTTTTGGTTTTTTTGTTTTGTTTTGTTTTGTTTTGTTTTGTTTTTGGTCAATTTATGCTACTATGAAACTAACGCTGCCTAAGGCACATAAAGAAAAAGACAGACCTAAACTCGGAATTGTTCACATGTTTATGGAACGTTCCAGTTCAGGGCCCTTTCTAAACCTGATTCAGCTTTCATATTCCTCCACTCACTCTTTCTGATGATGGAAAGTCTCTCCTCGAAGGATCTGGAATTCATATCGCTTTTCTTGCAGACCTGGAAATTCCAAGCATGCTATTGTCATTGCACCTCATCTGTCATCCTAGGGAACGGCTTTGTTTACTCTTGTAATTTGGAGAAATGAGGTGATGGTAGAAAGAGCTCAAAATAATGAGAAGAAGGTGTTGGCTTGTATAGCTGGCCGTTTCTTTCTTGTTTCATTTCTCTTACATGTTGCTAAGGGTTAGATAATTGATTGAAATCGCCTGCACTGTAAGACAAAGCGAGCTTCGGCAGTTTGTACTGAACATTACAATGTGTTAGGCATAGACCATGGGCCCTGGGAATTATGTTTAAATCAGAAGGCTGGCCTTTGCTCTTTATGAACCTTACAGCTTGGTGGGATACACACCAACAAGCCCACATCCTTTTCTGCTCTTCTCACGTACAAACCATTGGCCTCTTTCCTTGTGAGTTTACTGGGTGAGTCATGCAACCTCACTCTGCCTCATTCTCCAGTTCATCTCACGCTCTCCTATGATTACAGTGCTTTGTGCCCTGAGATGTACAGTTCACTTCAGTGAGAACTGGCTAGAAAGAATTCAGACAACAAATACTAGTAAACTTGTTGGGAAGTAATAAACAGGTGAATGCTGTGGGCCAAAGTCTGAAGCATGGGTCAGTCCATAGCACCGAAGAGATGGAGGAAATGCACTGCGCATGCTCAGCTTTGCAAGTGGGTGAAGAGTGCTAAATAACTATAGATGGTCAGAGAACAGAAAAGGAAGTGTCCGCTTCATAAGAGAGTGTTGTGCTTTGCCTAGAAGGATGGGTTTGACTTAAATGGGTAAAAAAAAAAAAAAAAAAAAGACAGGTTGTGACACATGGGGGCACAAGTATCTGATGTTCTTTTTGATAAGTCAAATATAATTGACTTATCCAGAAGAAGTGTTCTAGACTTCAGGCACGACTTCAGTCTTGAGAAACGGTATTTTTCATCGATGCCTCTCTGTCATTTGTCTCTGCTTCCCTCTGTGCAGATTTGTATCCTATTCCATTAACCACCCAACACACATACACACACACACACACACACACACACACACACACACACCCCTGTTTTCCAGTAGTTTTAAACAAACCTACAGACTCCTATGATCTAAGCAACTGGACCAACCTTGCATCATTTTTCCATCCTGTAGCTGGGAGGATGGAATTCACTGCTGGACTCAGTTAAGGTTTTGTACCCATTCTAAAAATGGACAGATGTGCAGTCAGTCGCACCTGGGATATATCAGAACAGGATCAGAAGGGCATAGCTCTCTAAAGGGGAGAGGGCAAGCTGTAATGCTGTTGCCAGAAAAATAACAGCAGCCATCATCCCTGCAGGTCCTTCCTGGTACAGAACTCAGCGTGTGCCAGGTTCTGTTCTAAAGGGCTTTTGTGGATAACCCAACTCCTGCCCCTAACATCCAGACTAGGCAAACTGCGGAGGAGAAATCAGAAGGGACTTTCTATATGTTCGATTGGGAAAAGGCAGACCAGGTTGTTGAACCTGGCCATCAGGATGCCCACTCCACAGTCTTACCTCCTGCAGTCCTAGTGAATTCTTTCTATTCACACAGAGAGCTAGCCAATGTTCACTCTCAGAAATGAGAACCGTCTAGCTAAGGAACAGTGAGGAGACCAGCAATGTGGGAAGACAGTAATTTCAGTCCCCACAGCCATGGAAACCACGTGCAGAGAATGAGTAGACCGTGTTTACCTTCAGGAGAGTTCAAGCTTTGGGCAGACAGAGTCACAACTTCAGGGGCAGAAAAATGGCTAACAGAGAAGAATGAATCCCACCCCAGGGGCTGAACCAGCCCAAATCCCTGTCCGGTCCTCATTTTCACTGTTTCCCTCTGGCTTTGAAATCTCGGTCGTGGAACATGGATAGACCTTCGTTAAAGCTAGCCATTTACTTAAACACGCATGCTCGAACTGCTGTCAGTTTGACTCTGAGAAGCAGCAGGCCCAGGTGCGGATCTGTTTCCTATGTGTTCTCTAACGCAAAGCAAAACAAGCCAGGTGGGAAAACACCACCAAGCACCATAGGGCCACGTGCTTGTGGCTCAGGAGAACCATGGCTGCATCAGGACAACTTTTCTTCCCTTTGCAGTAGAATGTGCATTCTTTTCTGGTTCTGCAATGGGAGTTAACTTTAAAATAAATAAAACTCAGCCTGCAGCCTTTTGAAAACTAATGTTGAATTTGACAGCATCATTCCTCTGTACCCTGACAGTATTACAGGAGGAAAATTGGGGTTCTCGTCAAGATCTTCACTCCTAGAATGGAGAGCACCTTATTTTTTTCCCCTCTGTTTTATTGATCTCCTTTCGCTTCCTCCCACAGTCTCTCTCTGCTGTCTTTCTCTCTGCCCACGCACATGCTATAAAGGCAGGTGGAGGGATCTCCCAGCTCTGTGGCTGGGGTGGATATTCCCGCACTCCTGTTACGTCCTCAAGTGAACTTCTCTGAGCACAGGCTTTGGAAGGTCAGTCCAAGGCCCTGGACCTCCTTTGAAGGAGGATCTAGAAGGATTCTGCTGTGAACCAGTTGAAGAGAGAACGACCAGCAGTTAAGTCATGTTGGTGTTGAAATGGGAGGTGGTGCTGGGGATGGAGCCTTAGACCTCTGACCTGTAAGGAAAGTCCTCCCACTGTGCTGCACCCTCAAATAAATATTTAAGTAGAATTTAGTGTGTGTCCATCCATTCAGAATATCAAGAATGTGAACGTATATCATAGGCAAAATTACTTTATGTTATTTTCTAATTTTTGTTTCCCCCAAATTCTCTAAATAGACCAATGTCAGATAATTTTGATTCCCCTAGAATTTGCTAATTTTAAAAATACTTGTTTTTTCTTCTTTTAAATAAATGTGTCTTTGGGTAATAGGATATATAGAAACTGCAAGCTTGTTGTCTTTTGTGGCATGGGAAGACAAAAGAAAGAGTTGGTAACAGGTGTTTTTATCATTGTGTTTCTTTGTGGTGCCCTCTTATACCTCTAGGACTTATATATAAAACTTGCAAGATTCCCCTGGAAACCCCTTTAACACTGGAAGTGTTTCAGTGATTAAGGCAAGTTCTAGAATTTCTTGGTTAATATTAAGATCTAGAAAGTTACATTCACATTTCATACCAGCTCTGTGGCCCCTGCCATATTCTCCCCAGCCTTCTCTCTCCCCTTTCCACATGAAAGATTCTTTCCAGTTCCTGACCAAGCAAAACTCCAGGGAACTCAGGAGCCCAAGGCCTTGAGGTGGAGGCAAGTGAGAAGCCAGACCTCTAAGACCACAGCATTAAGTGGCTTGGGAGGACGTGTTTGGGAAGATGGCAGGTGCCCCTGACTGACAAACACGAGCAGTCCAGAATACCACATAGACCAACTTCTGCTGTGTTGAATTGAAAGAGACCATCCTTAGGGGGAAGTCAAACTATAGCTTTCCACTGTTATCTATTTTTTTCCAGTCTCATTTTGTATTTGGTAACTTGTGGGTTTTTTTTTTTTTTCCTATTCTGCTCAGTTTCTGCCTCCATTATAACACCCAGCACTCTAATTAGCTTTTGTATGGGACAAACAGGAGGTATTGCTTCTGGCAGGATAGGATTTTCTGTCCTGTTGATTGATGGATTAATTTTATTGAGCACAGTGTGCTACCAGCAGAACCAAAAGTCCAGCACGCAATTCCATCTCTAGTCACTTATGTACTAAGGAAAAGCAAGACAAAGCAGTCATCCAACCAAACCAATGTCTCCTGTCCACCTTCCTTCCTACGCCTTCCCTCCCCCTCCCCCTGCGCCCTCCTCCCTCTCCTCCCTTTTCTTCTCCTCCTCCTCCTCCTCCTTCTTTCTTTCTCTCTCTCTCTTTCTCTCTCTCTCTCTCTCTCTCTCTCTCTCTCTCTCTCTCTCTCTTTCTCCTCTCTCTCTCTCTTCTCTCTCTCTCTCTCTCTCTCTCTCTCTCTCTCTCTCTCTCTCCTCCCCATCTCTCCCCCCCCCCATTGTTTTGTTATATAGTAGAACAGTAGATACGACCTAGTAACATGACTTGTGTCCTTGCGCAGGTGGCCACTGTGATAGATTCTTGCCTTTGTGTGTATGTGTATTTTCACATCTGAACCACTAGGATTTGTTTGACTGTTTATAGCTAAAATCCTGTCCCTTTCTCTCTTTGTCAATCCATTCTCTTCCATGCTTCATAAAAGGACCAATGGATAAATATAACACAGCAGTGAGCAGGAAGCTTGGACTTAGGTGGCTGAAGTGTGGCTCCGGAAGAAGTCAGAAGGTTCCCGGGCCCACGGCGGCTAGTGTGGCGAGACCTCTGCTACCCCCCAAACCAAGCAAAGGCCCTCTTGGTTAAGCATGTTAGTCTCCGCTCTATTCTTGAAGACTCGCAGGAAGTTCTACCTCTGTCCTGAGTGGATCTGGGTTGCAGCCTTGAGAGGCCTTGGCTGGAAAGACTCCCAGTAGCCTTTAGTAAGGTTAAATGCACTGATTCCCCCCACTTAGGAATCCAAGTTTTATTCTAAACATGAAAATTGCTTAGAGGTTATTTTTGTGTGTGTGTGAACGTTAGACTGCAGGGAATCAGACAATGGGACTTTGGGGACATAGGAGACAGAAGGGAAAGGCAGAAATCTGCCTGTGGCTTGGAATTTCCCTTTAAACCCCGGCCATGGTCGAGGGCCTCCTGATGCATTTGACGGGCGGCACTGCCCTCTAGTGGCCAAGAGGAAGAACACGCGCTAAAAACAAACCCCTGAAGTTTAAGGCTACTTTTTGTTATTTTGGATCTTATACTTGGTTACAAGATTACTTTTCTTCAAATGTGGAGAGAGAAAAGCATAAATTAGGCTGGAAAGTATAACTTTTTACGCAGGCTGGTAAGACACTGTCCCTCCACTTCCTTGCATATGCTGTGAGGGGTGTGCAGTGGCCCACGAACTGGGAGGGGCAGCTGGGCAAGGCTAACACAACTCACACACTGGTCAGCAAGCTACAGGTTCCGGAAGCCACTGGGAAATGCATACTATGCATAGTGTCGCTGCTGCCTCCGTGGGAAGGCTCTTTCCTAAGTTTCCTCACGTGTCTGCTTCTTTCCCGTCAACTCAATGCTTCCTTATAGGGTCGTCCTCCTCCATTTCCAACGCCCCTTTGTACCTGTGTCCTGCATACTATCACCCTACTGGCTTCCTCCAGCTCTTCACCGTTCAAGATGCTCTCAGTTGCATAGCTGTTCTTTCTCCATTCACAATGTATGCTTCAGTCTACCCTTTTCACTGGTGTATCTCCAGACACAAAAAAACACCGATTCGAAATAAGTACTTGTGAATGAATGAATGAATGAATGAATGAAAAGAACGCAGAGTCCCTGATCATTTCCTTGCCGTAGACTTCTTTTTATCGGACATCATTTCCAATATTAGAAACCAGGTCATGGAGATGAGCTCAGGCTTTCACTGAAAACTGCAAAATGCAAAAGTTCAACCCATACTTTCATGGAGTTGGCAGACTAGGCCTGGAGATTCCCGGGGCGAGGCTTAATTTAATTTTCTAAGTCTGATTATATATACTTCTCCCTCCACTTAGCAGGAAGCATTATCATACACAGGTGCGATCTTCCAAATATAATAAATGTGCACAGAGAAGATCAAAGGGCTTCTTTAAATCCTTAAAGTGTTTTAGTAGGCAAATCTCAGTTGGTAGCTTATTTAATCAAATTGATTTAATAAGAGACATAAGCTTAACATATGCATTCCACCGGAATTTTCTGAAAGAAAATTTCATTTTAGGAAGACAATGATGCTGAGACAACCACCACGGCATTTGCCTCTCAATGTCCTTGACTTTGTGACTGAACCTTTTTTTTTTTTTTTTTTAGAAAACCTGCTTTCATAGCCAGTTTCTCTTTTTTTCTTTTTCTTTCGTTGTTCTCATACATAACAGTAATGTGATGCTCCTAAGTACATTCTTAGTAGACTTAAGTCATTCTCTATCACAAAGGGATCCACAGTGCCCATTTTGTGCCTTCCACTGTTCTGTGACCCTCTCTCCTCTCAGGGATGCCTTGCATAGGATTAAAGAGCTCCTGAACAAAGAAAGAAACTGACCACGTTAAACCATGATCTTGGCAAATCTGTGTGCCAAAAATTATTTTACATTCATGTCAATGCTGGCTGACAAGCAGAATTTAGCCTATCAAGCAAGCTAACGTGTAAGCTCTATGCCTGGCCTCCTTCACTATAGATCTGTGGACTCTGTTCTTACCATGTGTGAGTCAGGCTCATAACAAACACAGGGCACAACTGTGAAGTGGACGGGCCTGTCCCTCCACAGAAGTTCCTATGATATATGAAGATGAACAAACACAGGATTGTAAAACAATCTACTAAACATGGAATGAGGGAGACCCCTAGCAAGAGCCTCGTGTGTCATGGGAGGTTTGTTGTTGTTGTCGTCGTTGTTGTTGTTGTTGTAGAGGTGGCCATGGAGATATAAACGGGGAAAGATCTTTTAGTAGTTTTCCACTTAGCAGGACAGCAGGTATACACAGAGAGAGCACGGTCAGACATAAGCCCAGAGAGCAGGGTTTATCTGAGGAACTGGAAGACGCCGTGTCGGTGGAGTCTCAAGTGTATATTGAGACAGAAGAGAGAGGGAAGGACAGGATTCTGAGAGGAGCAGAGTATGTCCCACAGAGCATCTTACAGGTTATTGAAAAGAATCTGAAAGCCAGCCAGGGGGCAAGGTAAAGCTGCTGCAGGAGTGTAATCAAAGCCGATGCAATCTGTACAGCGGCGGCAGTGTGCAGAAGGGAAGCACACTAATCAATGAGATCGATGGGGAGAATGTCATCAGAATGGGAGAGGTGAAGGTCTGATTCAAAAAATGGCAATGGAGTGGGGGGTGCACGAAGTGGATGATGTCGAGAGATGCTTAGCAGGTAGAGTCGGAAAGGCTCGCTTCAGTGTGGGGAAGCTGGTAAGTGGGGGGTGCACGAAGTGGATAATGTCGAGAGATGCTTAGCAGGTGGAGTCGGAAAGGCTCGCTTCAGTGTGGGGAAGCTGGTAAGAGGAAGGGATGAGTGACGTTGAAGAACAGTACCTCGTGTGAGGCGCCAAGTGGAGAGCAGCTCATTACCTATTACAGAAGCATTAACATGGGAAGAATGATAATGAGCCTAATTTTGGGCTTGTTGTAGTGGCAAAGTGTAGGACAGCTGGGTGGAAATGACCAGTGCTGTGAGGTCATTTTCTTGGGGAATTATGGACAAACATTATTCACCCAAGATACGTCACCTTAGACAGACCAAAGGATGAGTCCTCCCAAGCCTCAGTGAACCGGTGAGGTTAGTGGAATTACTTACAGAAGCGTAGATGACTCGAATGCAGCTGCATCATCCCAAAGCCCAAGGCAACATGAGTGATGACTCGTGAAAACTGTATCCATGTACTTCCCCTGCAATTGTCGCTGCTGCTTAATCTTGAAGAAGGGGCTTGTAAGTCTTGTAGCTATTGGGAGCATCCTGGGCCTTGCAAGTTTCCTTGGCTTCTGGAGTTAAGTGAGTTTCCCTCTTCCCTCTAGGACATGTTTCAATTAGAATGAAATATTACTCAACACAGAGGCATTTGCATGGTTATACACGAAGCTCAGAAAAACTATAGGACAGAGATAAGGTTTAGAGAATGAAGACCACCAGCATATACTGCAGATGGTACCTGAATGGTGAAAATACATAAGATTTCCACGTAATTTTTCAAGACAAAGCTAGGATCCAGAATAAGACTTAGCACATGTAAGGGAGAAACAGAGGAAATGGAAACCCCAAAAAGAGAGAGAGAGAGAGAGAGAGAGAGAGAGAGAGAGAGAGAGAGAGAGAGAGAAGGGAGTATGTTTACTTAATGTACAAAGGTCATCCTCGCTCCTTCTTAGGAGAGATAGCTCCTTTTATATAACTTATATTCTTTAAGATGCTGATCACTCTCTATTCCAAACGTATCCCCTGGAGGTTCTTTATAATGAATAACTTTGGAATATAGAAAGAGCCACTCAACAGAGCCCCTCCCGCCTGTTATTGAAGACCCAAGTTCCTAAAGTCCCTTTCCTATACCACAATCCACTGTGGATGCTTGCCATGCCTACATAACCTCAGGCTAGAGAAACAACTGGAATGTGCTGACCTCAAACCCAGGAGCGTCTGGTGCTCTCCCAGCATCCAGAAGCTCAGAAATAGAGCAAACGCTCATGCCTGCCTCAGATCCCAACATTTTGCAGGGGTTTAAAGATGAAATGAGCTTGTCCACTTAAAACGCTTGGTGCTGCTCAGGATGTCAGTATGGCACGGCGACACACATCTGTATAAGCCTGACACTTAGCTGGAGGATCAGCGATCAAGGCAGCCTCAGACACACTACAGTCAGTCCAAGATCTGGCTGGGTTAGATGAGACCTTGTGTTAAAAAACCAAAATATTGGTGCAGTGTTTGTTACTTGCAAACACTTGATAAATGTATACCCTCCCTATATTTAGCCATCAAAATATGAATTTACCCATAGGAGTTCTACATAAAGTCCCATAAGCAAACATTCAACGGTGTGGGTTAAGGCTTTATATTTTCAGTGTATGCTTTGATATATTCCTGAGTAAAAATACCCTGGGGAAGGCAATTTACATAACTGTTCTGTGCCAACAACACCTCTGTGTCTGTCAACGTTCATTGATAATCAATATTCCTTTCTCACTGAAGAGCCAGGGAAGGGAAGTCCTAGAAGTCGTACATCACATGTGAATGGAAGAGAGATTTTTAGCATGAGATTTTACCTAGGTAAGCTGACATGCATAGTCTCCAAGGTCTCTTCCTGAGGTCAAAATTTGTATTTGCTTTGCTCTGTAATTTTTCACAACTAGTAGGGCTAACATGTAATAAAGCCACAAAACACTGTTGCTTGCTTAATGGTACTTTACAAATTCAAGGAAGCCACAAGAAGATTTCTGAATCATTGAAGTGCCCCTCGTCACAAATTATTACCACTCCCAGCTGTACCCAAATATAACAACCACTTCATTTATTGAAAGGACACTCCATTGCATGTCTAATATGAAAGAAATTATAAAATGACAACAACAAAACTTGGACCTTCTTTGTTGTACACTGAAAAGCGCGCTTGGGCAGACAAAAGCGCTTCATGTCATGCAATTGTCACCAGTGTTTCACTTAATATTTTAATAAGCTGAGCAGAGATATCTTGACTAAAAGCATGCCCTTGGTGGCTCTTGTTGCTTAGCAAAATACATACATACATATATATATATATATATATATATATATATATATGTAACTTTTCTTTTTTTAAAGTAATTTCTTAAAACATAAATGCATCCCAACTGGTACCTAGATTTATACAGAGATACTTCCTGCCATCCTACTTCCTCCCTTCTAAAGCCAGCTTGTCTCATATTTCCCGTCTTCCTCCCTCAGAGTTGTTGAGTTGGGGCCCACATTGCTGTACTGGTTCTGGACTCAGAACAAGTACTCCTGAGCCAGGACATGTGTGCTGGGACAGGCAGTGCCATATTTAGCTATTTTTCTCTTCTCCTCAAGTCTAGCCAGAACAGCATTTATACATTTCTTTTAATATTCCTCTTCTTTGCCTTCATATGGTTGGGTTTCTTCACATCTGATACTTTCCTCCACTTATTCTACAGTCCTTCGCCTGCCCTTTCTTTCCCTTTCTCTAGGTGCTTATTCAAAGGCAATGTGGAAACACAGAAGGAGAGAGAGGCAACGCCCTAAGCGGGTTAGTGACAACAACCAACTGAATGCTCTTTAAGCAGGTACCATGTGCTGACTCTTGAAGAAGCTCTGGCTAACTACTTCCATCACATAGATGGGTAAATAACAATGGACAGAGTAAGAAATTGTTCAAGGGACAAAAGAGGCTGAATGGTGGCACCAAGACTTGCCCACCCCAGTAACTCCAGGATCCACCCTTAACCTCCATCTTTCAAATCTGCTTGATCTCGAAGTAGGGGGTGACTGGCTTACCTGCACACACGCAAAGGAGGAGGAGAGCAAAACTGAGAAGCCACAATAGTCTCAGAGATATAACTAAGAAATAAAAATCCATCAAACTTAATAGGCTCGTTTGTGACAGTTTGGGAGCTGAAGACACACAGGGTTCATATTTGCAAGTCTGCTTGGAGTGACAGTTCCATTCCTTGTTAGCGCCTTGTTTACTCTACGTTTCTGTTTCTTTGTCTCTATGCTGAGAAAACACCATTTCACACGTTAATGACAAGGATTTTTTAAACATTATCATGAAAATGCTCTGTAAACAGGGCGGTTTTCTTTAAATATATTTCTCTCTCCCCTGTAACAGGCAGTATGTTTCTGAATAAAGACTCCAGGAGAGGATGTAGAATAAAGGCCATGCCAGGGACTTGGGGAGATTCTTGCCAGCAGCCTTTAGTCTAGAAGTTATTCTTTTCCAGCCTGAGGCCTGAGAGGCTTATGAGACCACCCTATCCAGCAGCATATAGAAAATGGTTTTGCCAAAGGCATTTGTCAAGGATTTTTCTACTAGAGAAAAAGGTGTGCCTTTAACCTCCAGCATTTTATGAAGTCTATGAAATACAGTAAGAACAGAAATGATTACACAAAGAAATGCCAGGCTCTATAGTGGAAAAAAAAAAAAAAAAGACTTCCAAATCTCCTCTGGAATTTCTATGTGATTTCTAATTGAATGAGCTGTAGGACACAGAGTCACATGAGGCCCGGACCACAGGGAGCCCCAGGCTGATCATGAGCAAGCGGTAGGTGATGGAGGGGATGGAGAATCCCAAGCCCCAATAAAAGACTACCTCTTACAGCACCACTTGGGCTTTATTCAAGAAATAATTTGGAGACATTTCCAAGTCAGACAATATATCTGTCAGGAAATTCAAGCTGGTGTGTCTTTTGAGGCCCCTTCCTCTGTTGTAGGTACTGAAAAGGAAGTAAGACCAGGGTAGGAAAACTTGCTGTTTTCATGGGGCTTACATTCTACGCCGAATCATATCAGGGTAGTGAGTATAAATGACCTGAGTAATGACAGATCATGTGCTAAGTGCCAGTAGGCGTACTCAGTAGAGATTGTTAACTGGATATATTATCTCAAAAGATCACATCTGAATAATAAGGAAGGCAAGTCCCTATGTAGACTGACATATAACATTCTTTTAAATTCATCTAATCATTCATTTGGAGATATATATATATATATATATATATATATATATATATATATATATATATATATATATATATATATATTCCCAATGCTCAATAACCTTTTCAATGATATTTCAGCTTCAATTGACTCTCTCCAGTCTCCTACCATTTCTTTCATTTTCAGAGTCACTCTGAATGCATTACCTACAGGCTATGGTCCAAAAGGCTTGCCCAGCTTCTAACCTAGATGTAAGAAATAGCATTTTCACAAAGCAGGTGGCTCTCCATCGGAGTTTTCCATCACCCTCAGTATCTCACACTAAGTGAATAGTGACCACGGAAGTTCATCAGCAAGGAGTCCATTTTGCCCTGAGCAGGATCACACATGTTCCATCTGAGGTTGTGTGACTCTATCCCAGAACTTTCTGGAAGTCTAGAAATCTGACTCTGTAGCAGAGCATGAGAAATCACCATAAAAGACGAATCCTACCAGCTGCCCAGCTGCAATGTCTGCACAGTAGGCTTGCCTTCTGGATGTGTGTGAGCAGACGGTTCTGTATGCTAGCTTGGAGTCTATAATCATGCATAGATGCAAATAAACAATGAAGGAAATGTTAGCCCTCTTATCAATATTGAAGACATGTAAAGGAAATAAATTTGGCTGGTTCTATAGTAAAATATCCTCTATGAAACTGTAGACACTTTGAGGAAAGCCTGAATTCTCCTCCAGATGTCTGTTAACCCTTTTTTGTTACTTTTAAATTTAGAGAGTTGACAAAATATTTAACTTATGGCCTCAGATAGTAACCATAGAAGATTAAATACGTGAGCTTTATAGGTTAGGAAAGTATAAAACAGCTGAGATAAGATGTTGAGGGTGGGGTAAGAAACACAAAGGGGAAGTAAGAATCAACACAGAACAAGAAAGAGCATGTGTCCCATGTGGAGAAGTGTCAGCCTTCTCATTCCAAAAGAGATATATTAATAGAAATAAAAACTACACATGGTAAAAAGTCACACATTAAGACAAGCATCTCAGGGTTGGAGAGATGGCTCAGAGTTTGGCTGTTCTTCCAAAGGTCCTAAGTTCAATTCCCAGCAAGCACATGGTGGCTCACAACCATCTATAATGAGATCTGCCCTCTTGTGGTGTTGCAGATGTACATGCAGACAGAACCCTGTATACATAATAAATAAATAAATCTTTTAAAAAAGACAAGCATTTCTCATATTCTCTCCTCTCTAACAGCAACAGGAAGAAGAGATCCAGACCATGCTTAAATTTCATCATGAAAGACCTACATCCATAAATCTAAGACATAATCACCACCTTAGACTATGTTCTAGAGAGCATCACACACACACACACACACACACACCACCACCACCACCACCACCACCACCACCACCATCAAACTCAAGTCAAGCTGAGAGCATGAAGCAGTGGAAGTACATTTGGATTCTGTGTGGTTTGATTCCAGCCAGAGATGCTATGCCCCATGGCTCATCCTGACCTCCCCACCCACATATGCACCATCATTTCAGAAGTCAATGTGATCATCTTTACAGTATGGTGACAGACCCACTAGTATCTTAAATTCAGTATGAATTGTAAAGCCTAACAGTTGTCAATTTGATCACTTCCTCTTTGGGGGAGTCCCAGTGGCACACAGAGGAAGGGGGAGCAGGCTATCTGGATGAGACCTGGTAGGCTGTGGTCATGTGGTGAGGGAGGAGAAGCCCTTCTGTCAGAGGTCTAACGGAGGAGAATAGGGCAAAAAAGGGAGAGAGGGTGGGAACAGGAAGATACAAGTAAAGGGATAGCAATAGGGATGTAATCTGAATAAATTATAATAATTTTTTTAATCAAAAAGAAGAAAAAGAGTTATCAAATTGAATTCTCTAGATATGCCTCGGCTTAACTTTGGGTTAGTTCTTTGATTTAAATCACAGAAACATTTAAAATTGACATTCATTACCCTAGGTAGCAAATGATAAAAGTAACTTATCTAATATAAATTTTATAGTCTATAATATTTAATACAAACTGGTATATCTATGAGATCATATTTATTTTGGTTAAACTACTAAGAAGACAAAAATATGACATAAGCTGTTATTTAGTACTCTGGTGGGAAAGAACTCAGATCTATTTGGACGCTTGGTAAAGGCTGAGCTTCTAGATAGAGGTCTGATTCAGCAGGGAGAAGGATCTTGCACACAGTAAGTCCTCTAGTCAAAATGAGATCCTGAATCAGGCTTTAAATGGTGTTGTGGGTGGGAAAACTCTGCTATAAACAGCTGGTTCTGAAAACTTAAAAAAACACAACTGAACATTTTCCTTAAAATTAAAAAGGAAGCCTGGAATCAGGCCTAGCATGCCAGCCTTGTAATCCCAACTACCCAGAATACCAAGGCAGAAGAATTGCAAATTCAAGGCCAGCCTGGGCAACTTAGATCATGTCTCAAAATAAAAAGTGGCAAGTGAGGACTAGGCACATAGTTCAGTAGTAGACCAGCTTCAGGTTGTATGAGGCTCCACATCCAAACACAGGTGTTGCAATATGGAAAAATAAACTAATGAAGCCTAGGACTGGTTAAGTCAACAGTAGGGGTGACCAATTTGTGTCTTCTGTGGCTAGTCACATGCCTGGCATAGAGGAAATGTTTCTGTAAATGATATTTTCAATAAGAGACTGTGCTATTAGTTGTCATTAACATAGTTATAAGGCATATAGCAAAATATCAAAAATGGGAATCAACATTTTTAAGTTCTCCTATTAATAAATATCTTGTCTTTTTTTCAAGTGGGCAAAACAAACGCTTTAACCTCGATCTCATCTTTAAAAGCAGAAGGGCCCTTTGCCTTCACAACTACTGAGGTAAGAGGAGGTGTCCTGAATTGTCTTTGCTGTGGATCAGTCATTTCCTTTCTGTGGCCTTTCACAACATATCCAATTCCTTCCCTCCCTCCCTCCCTCCCCCCCCCTCCCTCCCTCCCTCCCATTCCTTCCTTCCCTTCCCGCCCCTATCTGACTAAACGTGAATCTTTATTAGCCATGGCTATTTCAGGGGGATGAATAGCAGGAGGAGTGGGTGGCACTGATACCAGGCTGTCCATGCTTCATGGGCTTTTTGGTGATGGAGAACTATCCCAGGTAAGTAGCCCATCATCTCTGGCTTGATCTCCACCTGGTTGAAGGTCTTGCCATTGTACACACACACACCATGCTGCCTTCTCTCTCAGGCAGGATGATCATGTACCTCAGGTGGGTCTTGACCACCTCTGGCATCTCCTTGGGTAGAGCCTCCTTGGCCTTTCTCAAGCTTGAGAAGTGAGTGCTGCTTCCGCTGCAGGCCAACATTCAGGCACCACCTCTGGTGGGCGCGTTATACTGCATCAGTCTTTCATAGGCCATGTCCAACAGTTAGTTCAGGTCCACGCCAGGGTATGTGAACTTGCAGAAGGTATGTATCTTGCTCTACTCCACTTCAGCCATCTTGGCAGCTGCTTGGAAAAGCAACATATTCTCTTTTTAAAGAAGAGAAATGGCGTGTATGAGGCCAAAGGAAAAAAAGTTTGGAAAGTATCCAAACCACCAATTCACACTTTGAAGATAAAACTCTAAGAGAAGGTACAAGTCCAGAAAAAAAGGGTGATTTTCTGTTTCCCCATCAGATATCATTTCTTCTAGTTATTGGCAGAAGAGCGATCTTTTGGCATGAGAAAGATATCTACCTTTTCTATTTAAATTGGGAGACAGAACCTGTCCATACTGCAAGGAACCTGGTGTGAAATTTAACAGATATCATCCTTGGACAAGGGCTTGAAATATACACTATTGATTTCCAGAGCACGGTTCAAAGTTGAATTGTGATGGTTGGTAGGGACAAGTCTATTTTGCAAAAATCCTGAAGAGTCTACACTCATTCTGCAAATTCTGATTATATGAAATAAAAATAACTGCAAAGGAGTTATTTTTGTGAGAGGAAAAGCCACTCAGCTTCCTTAACCACATTCTCCTCTCTGTTACCTTTTCCTGAACAGTTGCTGTCTTTCTATCTAAGAAAAGAAAGCAAACAACAGTAGAAAGAACAAGGGGAGTTAAGATCAGTCATTCATTGTAAGATTTCAAGGAATAAAATCAACTCAGTGTCCCAGGGTCTCTCCAATGGTACAGGAAAATCACCTGGGAAGCAATAACAGTTCCTGGTAATTTTCACTGTGTGTTCTGAGAAGAGTCAGTGCAGCATCCCTTGGTGACTTCCTGTCTCTGTGTATGCTTCATTCATGGAAAACTGATTATTTGAATGAATGCCATAGCACCACATTAAAGGGCGTGTGTTTTGGGCTTGATAAAGCACTAGCCAATTCTGTCCCACTTTGTCAATCCTTTCAGAACTATCTCTCTCTCTCTCTCTCTCTCTCTCTCTCTCTCTCTCTCTCTCTCTCTCTCTCTCTGTGTGTGTGTGTGTGTGTGTGTGTGTGTGTGTGTGTGTGTGTGTGTGTGTCCATCCGTCTGTCCGTATGTACATCCATCCATCTGTCTGTCTCTCATGCTGTACTGTATTACTCCATCAATAGAGACTATTTCCTAGACCTCTATGATCCTTGCTGCTCTTCCCTTTCCCTGTTTTGGCAATTAGTTATTTCATAAACCATTAAACAGATACAGGAGGATGAGATTCAGACTAGTGCTGTTTCCTTCCTTACAATGTGTTTGGGAAGAGAATAAAACTAAGAAGCAAATGAAATTTTTGTCTTGGTTATGTGAGGGTTTAGTTCCTTGAAAAATGGGGACCACACTAGATAGCTACATGGTAACCAGCTATTAGCCTATTTTTTAAAGTTAAAGTGCATTATATATATATATATTCAGACCATCTTGTTTTACATTCTACAAGCTTCTGAAAATAGACAGATGCGACATTATTAGTAGGTCATTTATCTTTCCTCTCTTTTTTCTCCCTCTACTTCCTGAGCTGTTTATTGAGTAGATTAGAATCTTGTTCTTGTTCCTTCAGCCCTGTCTTGCCCAGCCCTATTTTGAGTGTTTCTCTTGTTGCCTTTTTATTTAGTCAGTGGAGAGACTTGTCTGCAGTCTGTCAGTATGTGCCTCTGCAGGATGAGAACCAGAGAGAAATTCTGAAAGTACAGTGTGAGATCAGGACAGATGGCTGGGAAGCAATTTCACTCTTATTTCTTCTAGGAAATTCTGTGCATCTGGAGTCAAACCGTCTCACCGGATCTTTTGCCACGTTGTTCAAAACTTTTAAGAAATAATAATAAACAGCAGAGGGAAACTCAGTTTTGTGTCCAGAGTGGCACCCTTTGAATGCTATAGATTGCAGAGAAAAGCTTAGGAGTCAGGTGTCACTTCCCTTCTTCGCTGTCAGCCAGCTCACTAGCATACTGACCACTTCTGGCTGAGGAAGAAATTCAAGAAAACTCATTTCTAAATATAAAGTTTGCATAAGCTCTTGAGCCTACGCCTTCTTATTCTTGACTGCAGAACTTCCTATAAACAGATTTCATGTGACAGGAGTGAAATGGCCACTTCTCCCTTCTGCTCTACTGTGTAGCCTTTGGAGAACCACTCTGACCCTCCATGCTCTCACAACTCTGCTGAGAGATGAGGGGACAATCTTATCTCTCAATAGTAGCATCTAGCTATCATTTGAACCCACAAGAAAAGGAATAAGTCATCATATCTGCTTTAACATTAAAAGCTCATCGTCCATAGACCAGATGGATCTCAGAGACCTCACTGGGACCCTCAGGTGACTTCCTGAGTGATGGATTAGAAACGGATCTTTTATGGAAGTGTCATGAATTCTGCCCATGACCTTGAAAAGACACATTTCTTGATTTCTACTAGCCAGAAACCCAGAGACAGGGACTCTCAAAAAAGAAACAAAAATATCATAGAATTAATACTACTTAAACCATGGTAATATGAGCTGATTTTATTGAAAACTTACCTACTACAATGTCCTATATTAAGTACTTTTATGCATATTATCCTATTTAATCATAGCATCAGCCCTATGACTTATTTATTTTCACCACTGATTTCCACATTTGAAAATGAAATGAATGCAGCAAGTCAGAAGTATGTGGTGCATGTGTACTGTTTGTAGCATGCACAAGCTGTGACAACTTTCATTTGTTCATTCTGTCTGTCAATTCTTTCACCCATGCTTTCAACTGTTGTATCTCTTTCATTCTTGGCTCCTAACAGACTGCAGGTACTTCTGCCCTGACCCCAACAAACTCACTGAGGTTAACAGCATCCACTCATGTCTCCAAGAGAGTGAGCTCATCCTCCAAAGGGGATGATGGAGTACAGACAGTCTCATGTGCATCCTCTCAGCATCACTATGGACAGCCACTGCACAGAATGAAACAGATGCACAGTAACTCTATGAGGTGGGAGAAACCTAGCAGACCTAAGCAGGCATGAAAACTGAGGAAACTCAGAAAGCAAAACACCAAATATCATCACCTTGAGGTATCCAAACATTAAGCTCTGCCCCCTGCCCCCCCCCCCCCGATGCGCGCACACACACAAATTAAGCACTTTCTGGTTTTATTCTCTTCGAAATCAAATGGAATGAGGAAGGGAATATTCTATCCTCTCTTCCCTGCCTACCCACAGCAGGCCCATAGCAGGCTTATCTCACACAGCTCACCTTTCAGCGTATAAAAATAGAGCCCATAAGAGAGCAATCCGATCAGTTCTTCAGTATAGATTTGAGTCTATTTTATAGTGACCAAAATAATCTTATTTTTAAGGTACAAAGTATCATTAAAAATGAATAATTTAGGGGCTAGAAAGATGGTTCCATGCTTAAGAGCTTTGGCTACTCTTCCAAAGGGGGAAAAAAGGGTTTTTTTTTACTACCCATATGTACCCACATGGGTACATCATATATACCCATATAGATAGCATAAAAACCATCTATAATTCCAGTTTGAGAGGCCCCAACATTTTCTTCTGACCACTGAGGGCACTATGCACATCCCCAGCACACAGACATACATTTGGGCAAAATAAATACCCATACACCTAAAATGATAAAAATAAATTTAAAATTTTAATATACAATTTATTAACTGTTTCTCTTGCCTATTCATTGGCCATTTCTTTTCCTTTGAGTTGCTTGGACCAGTTGAGATAAAAGGGGTTTATTTATTTGTTTTCTTAATCAACAAGATATGTAAGAATTTCTCTCACATGCTTATTGCCCAAATCAGTCATTCAAATTATATCATATCTCGTTGAAAAGAATAGCTCCTTTTGAACATGCCCACAGTACAGCTTCAAGCAGATATTGCCTTTCAAGCCCATCTTGGCTGAATCTTTGGGACATCTGAATGACTCTAAGGACTTGGATATTCCACCCAAAATCCCTTTCCCTCTAGTTATACCCCCACCATGATATTGACAGTAGAAACAATCCAAGGATCAATTTAAGGACTGTGTCACCTTCCTTCCTTGTGGTGGGAGAAGGCAGAATCAAGTGGGTCAGTCCAATGATTACTGCTCCTCTTCCACACACAGAACCTGTGGCTTAGGATTCACCATTAGCGCCAATCACACAACTACTTTTGAGCCATTATCCCTACCTGGTTACAGAGGAAAATGCACAAACACATCTTATATGTAAGCCATAAATGCACTGAAACTAAAATAAAATCAGTACGTCATCTTAAGATGTCAATACTTCATTTTGTATTATTTCATCAAACACTAAGCCAACTTGGGAAACAATTTGTCATTTGTTGATGAGTGTTCAAATCCCTTGGTATAAGAAAAGACAACTGATGTTTGAGCATTTATTGCTACATTCTAGTGCTGTGACAAGCCCTACACAGGGCGCACTGCATTGAGCTGCCAGTTAATTTCAGAGTAGTCCTTTAGGTTTCATTAAATCCACTTGCAGTCTGCCATGCCGCAAGGATGTGAGGTAATTCACCCAAATCCCCAGTGGGAGGAAGAAGAGCCAAATCCAAACGTAGATCGGTCTGAGGCAAGAACATTCTCTCTTTCCACTATATTTAAATGATAAGAAGTTTGCAAGGGCCACTCTAATTTGGCGCAGTGATATTATATGTATTCGGTGATGCTTACCTGTTCCCCAGTGTCCACACAACTCAGACCCAGTATGTATAAAGATTCTAAAATCCGTGGGTGCTCAAGTTCCCTATGTAAAATGATGGAGTGCTTTCATGTAACATATGGACAACCTTTCATGTGCTTTAAGTCACCCCTAGATTACTTGAAATACCTAACACATTAGGAATGTTATTCAGATGGTTATATTTATACTATATTGTTTAGAGTAATGACAAAAATGACTGCACATATTCAATACAGACACCATTGGTTTTTAAATACTTTATTAGAGATTGGTATAAATTCTCAATTTATAACGTATGGATATGAAATACCAGCTACACACATTCTTCAGTATAATTTATTCTCTTTTCTTGCCAGATAAATGAACGTTGGAAACTGGTAATGTAGGATATGTAAGACAGATGTACTTGGAGTCCATAAATGGTGCAAGGGGAAAAATAAGTAAAGGATCAATGCAGTTTAAGACTAGGTCAAAGCAACCGTTTGGAGTCCCTTTATTAAATGCTCCATTTTGCTGGATGAAAGCATGTGGAGATTTCACAGCCTTGTGCTACCTTGCTTTTGGGATCTTCTTCTAGATGTCTTCTTAATATAAAAATGCATGTGGGATTGGGTGGTCTGCCATGAAACATAACAATTTTATGGTGCATAGGGTCAGGGACCTCACAGAGGTTCCTCGGGTCTGCAAGGCATTGTCATTTGTCTTACTAGGTACCTACTTGCTCTTGTCCTCACGGTCTGCTGGTCTGCTACTTACACTTTATCTCCTGTTACTGCTGAGGCTTAGCAGAGCTCAAAAGCTATTTCTGATACCAAGAAGCCTCAACTCCACCCTGGCTGATAGCATTGCTAGAGCCCAGGATGAGTTCTGCCGGGTAACTGATTCAGACTTCAGACCAGTGCTGTCCTTATTTATAGCATGATGTTTCTTGCCATGGTTGCTTGCCATGGTCCCCTGATATACTGATTGACTTACAAAGACTCATGTGTCACATGCCTCACATGTTACATGCTTTTCCAGAGACATAAGCATTTATTGTCAATGTTCCTCTGAGTATATAGGCTCCTCAGACACCATCAGGGATTCATGAGGACTTGGAAAGATGCCTGAAAGAATGACCTTGGGCCTTTCCTCTCTGCCACCTAGGCTGTTTTACCATATTACCGTAACATGGATGCCCTTTTCTCCAACATCAGCAAAAAATAGTCAATCGAGTATTTGCTTTTCTGTGGCCATTTTGGGTTTGCTTGAGAGCACAGCTGGGCCAAGAAAATAATGTTCTCAATATTTTCATTCAAAACAAAAATTAACTTCAAAAAACACTTAATAGATGTAGAGCAGTTGAAGCAGCAAGCAGCCTGAAAAATGACAGTACGAGAGGTGAAAGATTGCTATGAGGGGAGACATGGAGGAGTCTTTCAGATTTTTTCTTGACCTAGGAAAGTTTTTAAATGGTCTAGAAGAAAATACAGATCGTGGGTCATTTCTACAAGCGTATTACATGTGTTTTTCTACTGCATACAAATGCTATCTTTATTTTAGTGCAACTAGAGTAACCACTTCCTTCTGTGACTTCTGCTATAATGTGGTCCAAATGGGTCAATATAGAAGTGATCTTTAATCTAGGGAATGCGTGCTCAGCCCCCTCAACCTTCATTCTTATCTCCTCACCATCTCCACTTCTTTGTGACCCCAAAGAAGTGGCTCAAGCACAGGGTATGGCCTGATACCGCCCCCCCCCTTCAGCCTCCAGTTTCAACGGGAAACTGTTCTATTATAAATATGCCTGGGAGAGAGAGTGTATTATCTCTGCCCCACTTAAGCTACTTAGGTGTCATGACCTGCATGGCCTCGTACTTGAACTGACTGGGATCATGCAGAGTGAAGAAAGGAAAGACACAGGTAATGCAAAGCTGGGAGCTGGCTGGGAGCTCAAATGGAAATGTACCAGCAACAGTGCAGAAAGGCAGTGCATTATTACCTAGAGCACTAATTAGGGTGGAGTGGGCCAGCTAATCTCAGTAAGCGGGAGGGTCTCCGTAGGGGAGTGATCACAAGATGCAGTCTTCTGGATGAAGAAGCCACTGGCACTATCTGTACATACTGCTTTTTTAAAAGATCAACTGTTTGTCAGTGTCTGTACTCCTAGCAAGGGAAGGCCGGCTTTGCCATTCCCATGGATCTGAGGCACTGATGTGCCTGACATGACCATGATCATGTCAACGATGCACAGTCACTCAGGACTCATCTTCTCCCCACACTTAGATGCCCAAGTGTCTAATACAAACATTTACATATACTTCATGAGTGAAATACAAAAATACCAGATTTATTAATATTCCGAATTTTAAAATGCTTCTTGTTTCTCAAAACACAATTTTAAGTTTTAAAGTAACCAAATGCCCCTGAGTATTTCTGAACGTCTCTGACCATCCTGTTGTACTGTAATGCCCAAATAAAACAGTGCAAGCTGCATGGCAGGCTAGAAAGGCCTCCCCTATGGCTTTCCAGCAGCTTGAGTTCCACTGTCACCTTTGTAAACGTTTGTCTCCACTAATCTCTTAGTGTTAGCAGTTCACCACGTCACTGCTCAAAGCTAGCATCTGCCTCCCGAGCACGCAAGCACTCTGCTCCATTCACCCAAAGCACCACTCGCCCAAGTGTGTTATGAATGCCAGGCACTGTGAAAGTTTGGGGAATTTATTCACTGGCTGAACAAATATTTTTGAAGCTTTGGAGATTTCCCAGCAAACAAAAGAAATGAAATCTCTGCCTAAGCCCCAAGGGGAGCCACTTAGGACAAGGACAATAAATAAAATGCTGTGTACTGTGTCTGGTAACAAGCAAGCACAGAGGAAAGATTAGAGAAGGGCTAGAGAGGGTTCAAGGGAAGGTGGTAATTGTTTAAATATAGAAGTCAAGACGATGACGCCACTGGCAATGTTGGAGAGGTGGAAGGAGCCACGCCCATGTGGAGGAATAGGACACTGCCCGGGGGAACAGTTGTGTCTCAGGGGGGTTGAGGAGGGTGACTGGGGTGGGAACAAATGAAGAGAAAGCTGAGCAGAGGCAGGAGCAGAGGCCGCTAGTGGCAAGGGTCAGGTGGGAAGTAGACTATACAAACCAGTAACTCAGTGGTAGCGTTAGCTTTTGCCTGGATTGAATTGGAAGGGCATTTTGTCCTCTTGAGCAGAGAGGAGAGAGAGAGAGAGAATCTAACTTGTATTGTTGGGGATTCCTTGCCTCTTGAGTTGAGAGGAGACTGAAGGAGTCAAGGATGGAAGACGGATTTGGAATCTGTTACAGTCACCGGGGGCTCCAGTGTGTGGCTGACACGGTGTTCTGGCTATAGCAGTAGTAAGGAATCATTGGGCTATGACTGATATGAAAAGTCACAAACAGGACGTGCAGATGAGTTAAATGTGAATATAAAAGTATAAGAGGCTGTGAGGGACACAACTGCAGCGACAGAGATGTGATGTGTCTGGAAGGTGAAGAACTGGCACTGTAACAAGGCAGATCAAGAAAGAATACCACATTGATTGCCAAGCACCGTGGTTCTCCTGTGCGGTGTTCCCCTCTAGTCCCAGCCTCTGGCCTCCTCACTGGACTCCTAGCTCTCTGTATTCCTTCCTCTCTGCTGTCACCTCTCGTCTCCCCCAACATCTCCCTGGACCTAATAAACTAGAGCATCGTGCTTTTATGGATGGTGTCTTGGCTAGGGAGGAGGGGCATTTAAAAAAAAAAAACCAAGGCATCAGAAAAGTTGATTATAAGAAATTTCAGTCTTATTTCAGACCTCAGTGCAAGCCAAAGCAATGAATTCTCCCTTTAGTTAACCATCTATAGGGGAGAATAGGAAAGGAGTGGGAAGAAGAGCATGCAAAGGAAGGGTTATCAAGAAGAACACGCAAAGAACAATGAAGCCCTGCAGCTGGGTGAACTGTGGCTCTGACTGTTCTGGAAGGTCCTTATCTCAGTAACATCTTCTGGGCAGTACTAGGAACTGCTGGCTTCTTCCCAGAAGGCACTCTGATACTTTTCAGCCTCTGGAAGAACTGTTCTGCTCCCAGACAGATGTGGGGCCATGTTCTTTCCCAATTATCCTCCCCCTTCCAATCCACAGCCAATGAACACCATTGAGTTTTTGTTTCTCAAAGATCAATGCCACCTGTTCCCAGCAACACCCTGGCCAGGAGCATTTCTCTGTGGCTCACAAAGATTACATTCTTCCTTTACGCTGTGCTCCAAAGGACAGGTGTCCCTTTACACTACCTGCTAGGATCACATCTGCACATGTACTGCAGTGGGGGTCAGTGACGTGGCACCTGTTCTCTCTGTGACCAGGGCTCATCTGGTGCCACCTCTAAGACGAGAATTGGGTAGAGCACCAGCGAAATTACCAACAGCTCCAAGGCTTGCTTCTGCTGATCTTGTTTGATTTAGAATTTCTATGGAGAGTCTCTAGCATATGTGAATGCAGACAGTCTTGTCAAAATTGAAACGACTCTCAGGCACGCAGAACCCAACTTCCGCAATTGCCAGCTCGTGCTGCTTGGGATCCGTCACCATTCCCACCCTCTTCTCTTCCCCTTGTATCATTTTGAGGCAAATCACGGACAGCATATTACTCCATCTGCACACTTTTCATTGTATACCTACAGTTTAAATGCAAAGACTGACTTTTTAAGCATAAACCCACTACCATTATCACATTTTAAAAATAAAAATAACCTATTAGTGTGAAATAGTCAATCAGAGTTCAAATGTTCAGCTACTCTATGAATAACCTAATTTTCTTTTCATAATGCATTTGTAAGAATATGGACTCGAATAGATGCACATCCGTATGATTGGTTGGCGAGACTTACAAGTGTTTATGTAGATGCTGTCTCTCTTCCTCTCCTCTCCCTTCCCCTTTCCTCTCACTCTTTTTTCAGTTTGTTTGTTGAAGAAATCAGGATTAAGACCTGTCCGCGTCCCTCACGGCCTCAATGATGCTCACTGGCCTTCTGTAGTACGCCATGCTATGTGTTTCCTGTGACTGCCAAAGGATGGCGTGTTTTGAAATTAGTTCATGCCAGAACTAACTCTTCTACTGTATTTCTGTCAGACAGAGAAAGTTTTCAGAATACTTTTAAAATGAAAAGCACTTTATAGCTTTATTTCAGAAGGGCAAGCCCCCTTAAATCCAATGTTAAGTTAAAATTATTATTTTTAAAACCCCCAAAATGGGCGATAACTTTTTGGCATAAGTTACAATCACACAGAGATTGTGCACTACCTGGTCCCAGGGCAGAACTTTTTATATGGCATAATTCACTACCTCCTCTGGGAAGTCATTGGCATTGCTGTTTGAATGCTTGAACACACTTCTGATAGATCTAAATGAGATTAAGGACTTCTGGGAAGCCAGGGTTAGTCACCCAGCTGACTGGCCAGCCTAATAGCCTTTAACCAGACATTATTTTTTCTTGTAGCCAGTTTAACAAAGATTAACATTCACATTTCCTACTGGATCCCCACAGAGAATCCTGAAGTGCTGCACATAAAGGTCTCACCCCCATGGTTAGTTTGCAATAAAGCTTTGAACCAGACTTGTAATCTATCTGTCTACTAAGTTGTTTTAAGAACATTTAGGGGGAAATGCTGCAATTTTTGTTACTGTCTCATGAGGCTAACAAATGTCATCAAACAGCATTATACTTATGTAGAAGAGCTCTCAAACAACAGAAAATTGATTTTCTTGAGAGCTCTGAGCACTCTGATTTGACTAATGAAGAGAAATTTTTTTCCTTTGGATAGTATATTTCCAGTTTCACTATCAGGGAGTGAAAACAAATTTTCTTTCAGATTCTATAAGCACATCTTGAAGAAACAGTACCCTTTGATTAATCGTTTAACTGGGATACCAAAACATCATGGGAAATCTATAAATCAGACTTTATTGAATCTGATAGACATGGGTTGAATTGGTAAAAGGTGAACTATCCTATAAAAAAAAGTACATTTAATTCAGTGGGAAGTAAAAGGGAAATGCTTGAGAAATTTTCATTCTTGAGAATAAAGAAAATTAAGTGAGAGGACTGGAGAGATGGCACAGAGGATAAAGTGCATAAGTATGAAGAGTAAGCAGAGCCACAGGCTCTACCTGGCCTACCCTAAATTGGGAGCTCTAAGTTTAGAAATAGACCGTGTCTCAAAAATTAAAATAGAAAGTAGTAGACAAAGAAACCAGTGTCAACCTCTGAGCTCTACAGGTACACACTTAGGCAAGTTTACTCACATGCATGTCCATGCATGCATATACACTATACCTACACACAAAGGACATTAAATGAAAAACACAATAATAAAGGCAGAGACTGCAAATACAAATGTGTGCTTTAAAAAATGACTTTAAACCTATTTACATACGTATGTATAATTTTTTGATATATCATATATGTGATTTTATATCAACTATAACATATTTGTTACTTTATAACAAGTATAGTATGTAGATATTTTTCACAATATCTATAAGCTTTTCTGTTTCCAAGGGAAAGTATATGAACTTGTATGGTGTGTATTTCAGTAGAGTTGAGCCCCAACTTCTGTCATTATTTGGGATGATGTAGTATGTTTTCCAGTTCTGTATGACTCTTTCCAGGCCAGAATAAAGGTTCCAAAGATTTAACCTGGTTTAGAAAAAGATTCAGAAAGGATTTATGTAGCTGTGCAACACAGCAGGCCTGTTCTAGAGAGCCAGCCCTGGTAATTTACACTGCCTCATCTACCTCCATTAGCTGAGAGTCAGTACCAAGAGAGAACAAGACTCCCACATTAAGAAAATGGACTCTGGGGTGGTGGGGATAATGACTCTTTCATTGGATTTTTAGAAGGATTAAAAATTATGTAAGGTACTTAGTGCAAGGTTCAGTGGATTTCTGAGGTGCTTTAAACACGTTTAACACATTAAATGATAAATAAATGATTTTAAATTTCATCTAAAGTATTAAATTGATAATATGTATAATTTTCTTCACATTTCTAAGGTTCCCTTTGGGGCTCTTGGCAGAGCTGGTCCATAAACAAAGCCTGGTGTGATCAAAGTGCCCATATGTGTATGTGTGTGCTGCTTTGTAATCAACAAAAAGCTCCAGCATCCATTGCTGCACTTACCCCCTCGGCTGGCCCAGTCCATACAGAGGACTCTGTGAGGCAGAAGCAATATGCCCAAGTGGCATATCCCCAGGAACCCGGTAAAGAAGGATGTGATGCTGTCACTACAGTCCTAAGGCCTTGTCACAGCGCAGTCAGCACTGTGCCCTGCCCCCACAGCTCACGGGGTCACAGATTTCTAAGTATGATGACCAAGTGAGGGTTTCCTAGGATACAAGATTTCCTATGCTCAATGTAAGGAATCCTAGGCTATCCAAGATGAGACAGCCACCCTAATTACAAACTAAATGAACAAACGCTAAAGCTCATGGACCAGGAATGCAACAATTCTGTCTTGGAATCACAGCAAACATGTTCAGCACATGGTGCAGAAACTCTTGACTCCACAGCATGGCTCAGGCTTTCAAAACTCTTACCTCTCCAAGGGAGTGTGAGAGCAGGTTGCGATGTACTTCTCACCTTGGCTTCTAGCAAGGAGACAGCACTGGGTTAATCTCCTTCCTGGGTTTAATCATGTTCTTTCTGAGGCCTGGCATGAGTGTCTCAGCATGGAGCAGGCAGGCTTCTCGCTCAGGCTCCGGTTACTCCTCACAGAGCTGATGTCCGTGGAGGGCCAGACAGTCCTGCTGCAGCTACTATCCAGCAGCTATGGCAAGAAACCATACCACTGTTCAGAGAGGAGGCACAGCCTTCAAGTCTCTTCTTTAGAGAGGCCTAAAAATGCCACTTGACATAGATTTTAAGAACTGGATACGCATATGTGTGTGTGTGTGTGTGTGTGTGTGTGTGTGTGTGTGTGTCTGTGTGTCTGTGTGTGTCTGTGTATGTGTACATATGTATATGTGTATGTATATATACACACACACATATAAAACAGTAGTGATGTTTTGTGTATTTCAAAGCTGTCTTCTCTACAGTCATTTAGAATACATATCTGGGTCTTAGAGCACATTGCTCTGCCCATTTTGGAGGAAAGAAGGTGAGTGATGAGGTTGTAGTGTGTAGGATGGGAAGCACCAGAATGGGACAAGAGAGAAGCATCCGATGGCCACCAGTAAGTAGATGTTTTATAAAGCTAACTAATCACTAGGGACCGAGAGCAAAAGAGTGGAAGCTGATTCATGGTTTCACGTCAGTTGCTAAAAGGAATGCAGCAACACCAAGGGATTCAACAACAAGGAAAGCCACAGTTGTGCATATGTGGCTACCACAAGTGCAACTTCTGCAAGGCCATGATGCTGGAAACTGAGGAGCTTCTGGAGAAAACTGCAAACCAAAGAGGCAAAGAGACCCCCAAGACTCTAGGGAATCTTCTACCTACTATAGGATTTGGCTATTTCAGAATAATGATATTGTGGACATTTTTGGTTCTATATGCTTTTAGGAGATTTCACCAACATAGTACATTTGCCCCCAGAAAAGCTCTTACTTTGAAAATTGGCCCCAGCTGAAGACAATTACCCCATGAGGCAAATATCTTCAGCATCACCCTCCAGGTGCACTCTGTGACCTTGTTGTCATCCGTATCCAAGCTGGAGACTCCACTCTTTGCTCACTGTACCCTCTCAACTCCCTTCCCTTCCAACTTTGGGCTTCATTCAACTAATGGGAGTCTCTTGGAAGATACAGACGGGAGAAATGAAGATAGAGGAGTTAGAGTGATGGCAGAGACTGCTATCAACATCAGGAAGGGTTGTCATGGTAACCTCCCTCTTGGGGAAAAGGGCATGTACTATGTGGAGTTCTGCAACAGCTATCTGTTAATATTCTGGTAACTTCTTTTTTTTCATCAACCTGTTCAAACCTAGGAATGGTGAAGCCTCCTCACCCACCAGAGTCATTGCTGATCTTGGGGTCCTTTACTCTTCTGGATTGATTTCCTTAAACTTACCTACACCCTTCCAAGTGGCCTCCTTTTTACATTGTTTTGAGTACATCTTTTTCCTCTGAGTACATTAACTGTCATTCTTAGCTTATTTAAGGCTGTGTACATATTTATAGATCATAGATCAACATAATAAGCAGCCAGTGATGAACAGGGAGGAAGGACAGCAGAGGTAAAACATGTCTGCCTTGCTTTTCTTTCTATGATTGCAGGTTGCCAGGAAAGCTTCATAATACTGTCTAAAAAGAACGCTAAGACTTTATCCTGGTTTCTCACGTTACTGGCTCTTTTAGGCTTTGGATCCAGAAAGGACTCCTTTATGCATTTTAGAATATAGTTAAAAACTCTTACATAATCATTTCACTGCCCCATAAGAACTGTTCTGAAGAGAAGCTTCTTCCTTCCTTTCTCTCTCTCTCTCTCTCTCTCTCTCTCTCTCTCTCTCTCTCTCTCTCTCTCTCTCTCTCACACACACACACACACACACACACACACACACACACACACACAAAACCTAGAAGTCTTCTGTTGTCTTGGCCAGAACTGAATGGGGAAATCAGAAAAATGAAGGAAGCTAAGGCTATCACAGGAAAAGCTGCATTTTTTTTTCAGAGCACATTGTGCAACAAGGATCCACCACAGTGATTCTAGCCAGAAGGAGGCTTCTTTAAGACTGGAGATGTCAGCCTAGCAAGAAAGGCTGAAAGAAAATATGAGCCAAAGGAGAGAGGGCAATGAAAACACAATATAGACACCTACAGATAAAAATTCAGGAGTCTCTCTCCATACGCACAGAACAGGCAGGCAGCCAGGGGCCTGTACAGGAAAAATGATGCAATCAGTGTAGCCATATGGTCACCAGCACATCAGCATAAATGTCTGTGTCCCCACAGAAAGAGAAGTCCTCAAACCTGAGGGAAATGGGTAAACCTCATCCTATGCCATCATGTGAAGACTGGGTGGGAGATGAAATACGACTCCTCAGTGCCCTTGATTCGGCCCCATTTTGATCCTTAATCCTAAGTAGAAAAAGAGAAAGGGAAGAAACAGGTGCCAAACGCTATCCAAGCATTGTACCTAAATTGGTAATGTCATATGAAAAGGCTTTGAATTGTTTGTTTATGATACACCCAGAGCACAACCCTGAAGACAAAAAGTTCTTTAGACAGAGTCCTCACAAAAGGGAACATATCATTTTGCTTCTAGAGTTTGTGTAAGTAAAAGTGTACATTCCAACTGCCATTCAAGTATGATAGCTCCAGTTTATTTATTAAGTAATTGTTGAAAATAATTGGTTGTGATGCGCAGAGCCCATGTTTGAGTCTGGAGAGACTGGTATAATCTCTCTTCAGATGCCACACAGTTTGGCCTCAGGACATAGAGAAACGAATCTCAAACCTACTAGGAAACCTTCCCTGAGTCCCAGCTTTTGTAATGCTGGAAGATGCCGTGGATGCTGCTTTAGGAGAAAACTCACCAGTAGTCTCACCCGGCACTAGACCCCGCGCATACTGCAATACTGACCTTCCAGACAAGCTATGACCACTGGGGCTATAGTGGCACAGCTGTTGTGTAGTAATGACCACTTTCTGGTTGGAGGTAAGGCATTCTACAGGGGCAAATGTCATGCCTGGAACTATAGGTCTGCACATATATGGACCATGTATGGTTTGTGGGAGAGTCTAGACTCTGGTGTAGAACCTTATGTTCTTATTTTGCTAAATGGTTATGTTGTCAGTGTACTTCCTATGTACTTATGCATATATTAAGTATATATTCATGTGCATGCACACGGACTACTTTCAACTTTTGTCAGAGAAACTTCTTTTTGCAGTGGGCAGCAGTCAGAAGAGAAACACATAACAGGTCAAAGGGCTGAAAAGTGTGAGAGTGGATGTTCAGCACTGTAATGAGACATCAATACTAGCCCAGTTAGGCTAAGGAAACATCATGGACGAGGAGGCAGAAAGAGATGGAAGACGAGGAGGAAATCTACGAAATGCTGTCTTCCAGATACGGCATAGCTATCACACCCACAAACTCACAGCAGCTGCGGATACCTGCACAAGACAAGCATAAAATCAAACCATCCAAAATCAAAGCACAGATAGGGAAGACGGCCCTCGTGCCCCATCCTTTACTGAAGAGCTATAGGCCGTTGACAGTTGCTAAGGGAGGGGAAATCTTATGTATGTAAAAACACTAAGCATCATGTGTATCAATTTATTGACACTCCCAATGCATTATTCTGTCTGGCATCAACACCCTCTCTTGAAAAATATGACATGAAGAAGGTAAATTCTTGTGATGATTATGAACTTGGCGCAACTTAGAATCACCTTTCAAGAAAGTCTCAGTGTCGGATTATCTACATTAGGTTGACCTGTGTGCACGTCTGTGGGGAGATGTCTTAATTGAATTAACTGATGTTGGATGATCCAGCCCACTGTGGGTGATACTATTTCATAGTCAAGTTGTCTCCTTTTTTTCTTTTCTCTTATTTATTTAATCACTTTACAGCTGGACCCCAGCCCCATCCCCCTCTTCCTACTGCTGCTCCTTCTCAGAGAAGCAGAGGCCCTCCCATGGCAACCAACCCACCTTGGCAACTCAAGTCACAGCAGGATTAAGTGCATCAGCCCCCACCCCACCCCCCACCACCACTGAGATCAGATAAGGCAAGCCAGCTAGGGGAAAGGGATGCAAAGGCAGGCAACAGTGTCAGAGACAGCCCCTACTCCCATTGTTAGGGGGGCCACATGATGATCAAGCTACACATCTGCTACATATGTGTAGGAGGCCTAGGTCTGACCCATGCAAGCTCTTTGGTTGGTGGTTCAGTCCCTGTGAGACCCCATGATCCCAGATTAGTTTACTCTGTGGGTATTTTGGGGTGTCCTTGACCCCTCTAGCTCCCTCTCTGCGCCTTCCCACTCTTCCACCAAACTCCCTGAGCTAGAGCTTGGTGTATTGTTCAGCTGTGGGGGGTCTTAAACTATATGTGAGTGGAGAAACTGAGCATTTATTTCTCTCTGTTCTTAACTGTGCCTTTGATGTGGCGAGCTGTTTCAGAACCCTGCTGCCTTGGGTCCCCTCCATAATGGACCTAGAACTGTAAACTGAACACACACTTTCTTCCCTAAGTTGTCTCTATCGGGGTGTTCCTTTATAGAAACAGAAGTTTCTAAGAAACAGGGGTCTTAGAACTAACTGCAGTGAATCACCGAAGTTCACTGGAGATGTGTGATTAAATTTCAAATTATGTCTCTCCTTGAAACCCAAACTCATTCTCAGGAAAACTGTCAAATTTTTGTTGATCTAGTGATAGAGTTAGTGTTTTAAAAATCAAAAGAAATCACCAAATTCCAAGCTGGTTAATATTTCCATGGTAGGAACAAATGATAATACTAGTTTGACTGAGGCTTTTCATATGGTGATTCAGGGGAGAGAGAGAGAGAGAGAGAAAGAGGGAGGGAGGGAGGGAGGGAGGAAGGGAAGGAGGGAGAGCAGCTGAGCCCTGTCAAGGAGAATCGAATTTGGGTTAGAAGGATATGAAAATTAAACTAGTGTAGTGTATCAGAACACGGGAACTTGCTTTTAAATCTTAGCCTGAGTGATTTATCGGAAAGCAGGAAGTGACTCCCAGGAAAGAGGAAGTAAGAACAAGAGAACATCAGGAGGAGTCAATGGTGCTGAAAGACAGAAGAAACAGTTATGAAACCAAGCAATTACTGCCTCCAGGTTTTTGTGCCCATGTCTTATTACATTAAAAGAGAAACCATGGAGTCTGGGGTTTTTTTTATTATTTTTCCTTAGGCATATTAGAAATATTAAAGAACCAGGAAAGAGTGAAGGTGAAATATAAATGAGAAGGGATACTTCAGCGTAAAAGAATAATTATAAGTGACGAAGAGCAAAGAAAAACCATAAACACAAGAACTTAAAAAGATGGAAGAGACAGAAGAAAAATGCCCAGAAAGACTTCATCCCTCTATGTGAAGTTCTTTTTAATCCCTCAGATTATAAAAAACAAATGTCTTCACAAATTTTTCTTCTAATTTGTACTCACTCATCTTACTTCTTGTTCTAAATAAACCCTACTTTACCATTCAGTCTTGCGACAAGAGTTTCAAGATCCATATATCTTGACATTTAGAGCCACTGAATTAGTACTGTGTTTTCCAGAATAAATGACAGCCAAATCTATGTGGTGAGACAGCATATTCAAAAAAACAAAATTGGCTCAAATCCTTAAAGTCTAAGCCATCCTCAGACTCTTGGACTGTGAAGGGGTTTGCTTGCGGCTCTCAGGTGAAACATGAGGCTGATGGGGCTTACTTTGTGGATGTCATGTATAACATGAGGGTGAATTTATCCACAGTCTACAGGGTAAGAACCAGAAGAGCTGAGGTTTATGAGCACTGGGGGTGGGCCACACAGCATGATCTGAAAGATGGTGTGGTCCAACAGAAGAAGATGTGCTTGAGTTTTTTTTTATTACTGAGTCATGAAGAACTTGAGCTTGCTTAATTTGTGAAAATTAATTTCTTCTTATTTTTATTCTTTTTAAAAATTTCTTCTTATTTTTATTACTTAATGCCTTTGGAGATATAAGAAAAAAAGACCAAATTACTACCCCACCACCACCACCACCACCAAAAGATGCTTCTACATAGAGCGAAGCGAACTTTTCCCTAGCGAGAATCTGGTCCACAATCCCTTCCTTTCCTTGGGCTTACGGCGTTTGCTTACTGACTGACATCATGGCCTTACCCTCTTTCCTGCCAATAAACTATCCACAGAGCTAGACTTTGGAACATTAGTATGAAACTGCGCATGCATTGTGGGCCTCTCTCTGCATAGGTCGAGTCTTACGCTGCTAGCTGTCTTGTAGGAGTAAGACTGTAAAAATAAATTCACGATGGTAATTTCCTCAAAGGAGAGGGTCAAAACTGTGCCAAGTAATAAAATTTTAAAAATGATTTTTAGGACACGAAATCGGGGACTGGTTTATGGGCAATTGCGGGAAGGCTAAGGATGGATGAAGGCTGAACCCTGTAGCGCTGTGGACTTAGTAGGGTCAGCTCCTGCAAAGGCGAGTGTGTAAGCCCTCCACAGAACTGTGCCATACTTTCGGGCCTCTGACTGTCAGCCGTCCACTCCGCTTAATATCGTCAAGGGAACCCTTGCCTGACAGAATGTAATTTAGGATCTATTAAATATGATTGCTGGGCCTTGAAAGTGATAGATATTGGACAGAATTATAGAATCACTTTACAAAAGAAAAGTCTCTTTTGCATCCTTTCTTGTGGAGCTTAAAATGAAGCCAGGGGAAGTCCCTCCAAGGGTCGGTGGCATTTATAGGCTTGCTTTATGAAAAAGAGAATTGATATTCATATGAAAACTGTACAGACTGAGCAAGGTGAAGACAGTGAACACGCAGACAGTTGTGACGTGTGTGTAAAGGGTGACTGGCGTATTGCCCACCTGATCTACTTGCTTTCATTATATTAGGAACATGAAAGTCGACACAATTTGAAACAAGCTCCTTGGGATTTTTATTTAAAGTGAAGTCCCTGGTAACTAATTTTATGGACACCCCAATTTCTAATTACTTAAGTGTTTATAACTGAAATACTCCGGAGTTCATTGCTGGTTGCTGTGGAGATGAACTGTGTTTTAGTTTTTATTTAATTACATTTGTTTCTGGTTATATAAATAAAATACAGTCAATGTAAAAATTATTAAACATAAGAATTGCATAGCAGATATTAAAATCATTGATAATCCTGCTACCTACAGATTGCTATTTCCTTTTTGCTGTAGACATTTTAAGCTTTTCAGGCACACACACACACACACACACACACACACACACACACACACACACACGTCACCACCACCACACCATATATCTAAGACATACATACAGCCACCACACTTGTGTCCATACTTGTATGTTCACCTGAAAACACACACGCACACACACACACACACATACACATACACACACAAAGATGCATATACACAAGCATGTACATACAGAGTTTATTTTTATTTTAAATAGTTACTGGTTCTTCTCTATTATACACCATTTCAAGTTGCAATAGATGGCTCCTCCAACTTATTGAGATTTCTTAGCATTTTGTCTTTGGATGATACTCGAATAATCTGATCTGTCAAAAGGTGTTTTTGGTAAACAAAAATCAGGCCCGGGACATTTGTTTTTCCTTTCAGCCTATTCATCTCTGGAATTAGAAGCATCATAGCATCATGATTATGTTTTCTCCTTATATAGTGACGATACACATGTATGCACTGTGCACTGTTACACACAGCTTCATACTCAATGTTGTAAATAAGACACAGAGGCTCCCATTGTGTTAACAAACCCAGAAACTAACGCATACGCAAATTAATAAAACACGGTGGAAAACGCGTGCTATCAGAAGTCTCTGTAACAAGTGTCACCACAGAGAACCATCTGAGTTGGAAATGTTTGAGAAGCTTAGGGTTATATTTTACTCTGCCCTTGCTTTGTAATTAGATCTTTTCCTTCAAATAAGAGTCAGTTGTTCTTACCGTAGCATTAAAGATACCTTCAGATTCCATCCAGTCATCGCTCCCCTACAAAGTCTGCATTCTCTTTTTTGACAAAATTATTACCCTTCTTCCATACCTGTTCCTGAGTTGGTGAGTAACTATTCCCTCCTTCTCAATAAAATTGAAATTAGTTATAAAGCACCCTCATTAATTTTCCTGTGTGCTGGTAGTATCAAGAAGCCCAACTCCCAGGAAAGCCTTTGTACAACTGTGTGTTCGACACACTACTTCCTAGTTCCATTGCTCAATTCTAACTGCTGCATTTTTCTTTCTAGCTGAATTATAACTGCAGTTCAGTTTTAGGAAAAATATGATTCCTTATGTTGACCATTTCTTCAGTTACCATAACAAAACAAAATGTATAAAATAGCCATAGGAACTTTTAGGAAAGTGTAAGAAAAAAATCTACGATACAGAATTCTCTATAGCATCCACTCTGCTTACTCTAAGCTAGTAGATGCTGCCGGTCATTTTCAACTTTTCAAAATATATTTGAATGCCAGACTGGAGAAATTGCGGCGGACCTGAGTTTGATTCTCAGTGCACACACACACACACACACACAGACACACACACACACACACCCCAAATGGCTCACAACTGCCTACAGTGCCTTCTTCTAAACTCTGCAGAAATCTTCACCCACATGTGCACATGCTCACACAGAGACACACATTTATAGGAGTAAGTAAAATTAAATAAAGCCTTAATACGTGTGTGTGTGTGTGTGTGTGTGTGTGTGTGTGTGTGTGTGTGAAATAAACAGCAGCCACACTGAGAAGGCTTTTCTAAATGATTTCACTGCAGTTTACAGACTTAATTTCGCATCTTCTCCACAGCACTAGTTTCTTTTACCTTCACTGTGTCTATAGATGTCATATTGTCTGCCTCCCATTTTTCCCAACAAAGGTTGCAGATTATTTTCTCTCTGGCAAAAAGACGTTGTGAGAACAGAGTCATTTATATATTCGAAACTAGCTCTGGGATTCTATTTGTAAAATGGCGGGGTAAAAACAGCAGATTGTAGTTCTATGAGTGTCATCATATTATGTCAGAGAAGAGAAAACAGGATCAAAATCAACCTGAATGGAACCGAAGAATTCAGAGTGAGGTGAAATTCGAGTAATTGAGTTAAGAATTATAATTTACAAGGTTTGACAGTATGTGTTGACATGAAATTTTCTAATATATATATATTTATTACTGAAAATTCCAAGGGCTTGTGACATCCGACACATGTACTCACTTGGGGAGGAATCTGAAGCATCTGTGCAGTCATGTATGTGACACTTGTCATGCTTCAGTGTGGGATCTCTCCCACAGCCATCTGTCCCTACAGAAGCATGTAGTTGTGACAGCTAAGGATGGTGATTCTTCTGTGCGTACATGGGAAAACACGTTCTCCTATCAGTGAATCAGCCGTTTTCCGACTTCCTAGAGGAGAATTTGTCTGTGTGCTTTTTAGGAAAAAATTAAGTGCATGATCCTCCAAAAGCAAATCTGTCAATTAACTTAAGAAAAAACAGTGAAGAAGTGCTGTGCCCCACACCCTGAGATGAGGAGATACATCTATATTCTTGCAATATAGCTGATGAGAGTTGTCAAGTGTTTCACCAATAATATCATAATAATTTTTGAACTAGGGCTAAAAATCTTACCTAATACAACTGCTTCTAGAAATTTCATTTGAGAAAATCTATTACCATTGCAATGCTTCCTAAGTAATAAAGACTTCAACTTCTGGGGAAGAGATGCTGATGTTAGTGACTATCTTCAAGTGATAGCCTCTTCCATACCTCTCAGTAAATGCTGAGTCTTACCTCAGGAGCCTAGGATTTCCAGATGTTTCTCGGATGTTCAGTGAGCTCATATGACGTCTCCTATCTAATCACAAAAATACCTGAGTCTTGCTGTGCAAATCATACATATGATCCCAAACACATCTTAATTAGTCCTCACCACAACTCTAAGAAGTAGGAACTGTTAATAGTCCATTTAATAGGTGAGATATAAAGTGACTAAGTAGCAGCCTGAGGACATGCAATCAGTAAATACTAGAGTGTAGATTAAAAACCAGATGGTCTGAGAAATGGCTGTCATTCAACAAGGCAGGGAAGCCTAAGCGTTATAAAGTAAATGGGGAATTAAAGCCTTTCCATCTGCTGTGCATGGACTGTAAGGGCATATTTTAGGAAGAAGTGGATGCACAAAATTATATACATATACCTTAAATATATACACAATATATACATACATAGTATTTTATATTAAATATGGCCCCCCTCAGACACTGACCTTTATTACTACAGTTTGATTTGGAAGCCATCTTTTATAGCTTAGTTTAAAACTGCTAATCTCAGACACTTACATAATAGAAATGCTGACATGACCTTGATTCCAGAGGTGCAAAGGGTATAATTGAATTTATGAACAATGTGTCTCATCCATTAAGTCATTAAATAGATCATAATAATCTGACACATTGGGTAAGTACTACATGAAAGTGGTTAACAATGGTATGCAAATAAAATGAGTTTCCACCATTAGCTACTGTGTTCTAGGTTGTGTTTGCCAAATATAACACTGAATTACAATACACTCATTTAGGAAATGTTGTGAAAATATATTTTAATTGTTCATGAACTTGATCCAACATAGAGAAGAGATTTTGAAATCTAGGGGTATCGTCAAATGAGTATGTATATTATCTCTACATTACAAGCAGAGATACACACTTCACAACCAAACCTCTGGAATTATCCAGATGATGTAGCTCATCTGGTTACAGAGCATACATAAAGATGCCAACTACAAGCCAAAATCAGACTGTTCTTCCACAAAGATGTATACTTGGTAGTTCTGAGGGGAAAGCATTCAAATGCTTTTCATTATACAGTCAAGTGTCTAAATCCAAACAAAATCATTGGTGATAGTGTCACTGAAATTAATGTTGTCACCAAGGTGACTTCATTCCAGCTAAAAACATGACACAAAATCTTCCTCTTTATGCAGTAGAAACCCTGGGCTTCCTATTTGTATTGTCTCAATCTTTCACTTACTTTGACTCTTTCGAGCAGTGGTTCTCAACCTTCCTAATGCTGCGACCCTTTAACACAGTTCCTCATAAAAGTTGTTTTTGTTGCTTTTTCACAACTGTAACTTTGCTACATTATAAACTGTAATGTAAATATCAGATATGCAGGATGGTCTTAGGTGATCCCTGTGAAAAGGTCACTTGACCCCCCGGGGGGTTGCGACCAACAGATTAAGAACCACTGCTTTAGAGGATAAGTCATGAAACATGGACAATTCCAGTGCAACAGAGGCACCAAATGGCATGTATGATCTTCCGAAGTCCAAGACATCTGTGCACATGTCTTATGATTACTTTGGTTCCCTGTGAAAGTGTGTATATAGCAAATAAGACTTAATAAATGGAAATATATCTAATAGATTGTGCAAGTGATTGCTAATCACAAAAAAAATGTAAAGGTAGCCAAATGCTTTACAGCCATTTATAAAAATATAAATATCTCGGTGAGCTGTAAATTGAATTTTCTAATCTATTTACCTAGAAAGGACTCAGGGTTTAAACTCACATAAGTTACTCAATTAGTATGGTAAACAGGTAGGGAAAGATGGCTATGATTCACTACCTTACAATGTATTTATGTAGTTCCTCCACCCACAGTATCAAACTTCTTATCCTACATGCTTAATTGAGCTGTCTGGGAGCTTGCCTTGGAGGCCACTGGAGTTGTGTAGTTATGGCAGGGTGTGTTCAGAGCCTGGGTCTCACAAGGTGTTGGAAACATCCTTTCTTTGCTAAAGGAAAACTTTTGGCTAGCTGATCAGGAATGAGGACCATATGCAAGAGCCAAATTGTCCCAGCTGGAGCCACCGTAGAGCAGCCACATTCTAGCCCACCCACCAGCAGATGCCAGGAAGCCCAGCTCAGAGCAGCTGAGAGTTGCACAGACTAGAGAAAACTATAGAGAGAACTCACTTACCTGACTCATAGACTTATGAGCTATAGCAAATGGGTGTTTGAAGCTGGTAAGTTGTGGAGTAGTTCCTTCTGCAGGAATGGATTACTGATGGGGTTAGTGCTAGACAATTTTTGCATATCAAACCAACACCAATATCTTGGTTACTAGTAAGTAACTATATTAATATTTAGAGACATTAAAGTTCCTTTGAGTTTACATAAATAGGACTTCAATGCGCATCTACAAATTTGGAATAAAAGCCAAAGAGATGTGATTGACAATGGAGACTGTGGTAGGACGACAAGTTTGAAAGCATAGTGATGAACTTACTAAGAGCCTGTTTAAAATATGAGAGAGGGGAAGGGGAAGAAGATGGAGAGGGACGGGGGGAGGGAGGGAGGGACCGATGGAGGAAAGCAGAGTGATGAGTATGAGGGGAAAAAAGGAGAGGGGGCAGAGAAGGAAAACCACACACTTAGTAATTGCTACTGGAAAACATAAGGACCAGATCGATTTAAAGAGTAGAGTCCTTAAACTCCTATCAGTTCCTGATTGATACATTTTAATTTGATTTACTGTAAACTTGACTTAAGGATTAAAATCATCAATATTTAATAAGAGAATAAGAGAGTCACTGTGGCAAGTCCAACTCCTTCCCAAGAATACCTGATAAATTGTGAATCCCACAAATCCCCTAACGGAGAAAGAATTAAAAGTATATATGATCTCAGGCTGTTTCATTATGGTTGGCTTTTTTGCTGAATGTCTTAGGCTTTTGCGACATCACTGAGAAGGAAAGGGATCAGAGGGAAACTTCATTGTCATTGTGGTACCAGACTTTGCACTCCCTAATAAACCAATTAAATTAAAGATTCAGAACATACTAATCTTTACACTGAGATAACCACTGACCAATCAATGATAATTAAAAAAATCAATCGCTCGTCTGTACTAATTCAATTTGCCCACTTACATATAATTGATATTATTCACAACTAATTATCCAAGAAAGGGCGCTGAGGGACTTTTAGAGACTAAAGAAATTGAGCCAAAGATTCTTCCTAATTTGAAATTGGACTGAATGCCATGTTTCCTCAAAAAACTGATTAAGTCTTCCCTGGAAACATAGTATTGAACAAACTTAAGTGAAGTCGGGAAATCAGGATTTCATTAGCAGCAGTTTAACAGGATACCTCATGCTCTCTGTGTGACCATGGGCAAACCTCTGGGATGCTAAAACAGAGATCACCACTGAGCCATAATCGTGGAGTTGCGAGCATAAGTCATGCCTAGCAGTCTGTAGAACTGTGTCTGCTCTATAGCAGTCCTTGCATCAGTATTACTCTTCATTGCTGGTTGAAACTGTCTTTACAAGGAGTATTTTACACTTTGAGTGCCTTTCTCCCCACTTTGTGAGGTTCTTTATTCTCCTTAGAGAAATGAGTAACTAAAGTAAAAAAAAAATGTCAAGTTCACATTTGCAATGTGGCTTATATAGTTTCAAGTGATTGGGCCCAAACACCTTTCCCTCTCAGTGACAACTGATGCCTCAGCACCAGTGGGGAGAAATAATAATAAAATAAACCAGAACCTTATTATCACTGGTGCTTAGCTTTGTATACTTACTGGAAAGGGGGTCAGAGCAACTTGCTGCAGCCCTCTGGCAGACTAAGTGACATATTAGCAAGCTATATAACTCTGCTACTGCATATTTGTTCTGATACTCAATGCAAACGTGTCAGAGCTACTGCTACGTAAGCACACTAAATTACTGATTCCTGAGGCTGGGAAAGTACACTGAGAAACTGTTAGCTAGTGAGCCCATACCCTGAACAAGAGTCTATAGCTTGTGTGGATGCAGACCTTTGTGAATTCTAAAGAACCCACTGAACTGTAGTCCTCATTAGGCTCTTGAATCTCCTCCCAGATGTCTTTTTTAAAGCTCTCGAGCTTCCATTGCAGGACACATGTGTTTCTCCTATGGAGAGTCCCAACGGCCCAGGCAGCATTTCCTCAGCGTCTCTCCTTTATCCCACACCTGAATCTCTCAGTACCAATAGATACATGTTTACCTCATAAATGTAATTTTAGAGACACTAAGTGATAATTTCAATTTGTTTAAGGAAGGACGGTATGGAATCAATGTTTCTAGACAGGTTTTCTCACCAGAGTAGAATAATTAGAACAAAACTAAGAGTGGGAAAGAAGACTTCCAGAGCAGTTGATAGATTACAAATGAAGACAGGGCATTAAATATAAATTTCAGATAAAAAGTGAATGTTTTAGTGTATTTCCCAAGTATTTTTACTTGCTCAGTCTTTCATTTGGTTTTGTGCTTGATTGGTTTCCCTTCCTTGTCACCTTGTTCTAAAACGTTACTTCATTAGGGTACTTCATTAAAGCAGTTAATATTAAAACCTTGTTGCGTTAGGAAGCTGAGTGTGACTTCTAGCGTTGACACCTTGGAGATCGAAGTTCTAGTGCAGGTATTTAATCCTGTGATCTCAAAATGTCAGTAGAAAAATTATCCCTTGGAGAATGCAGAACCTGGAAAGTGTTTCTGGCAGGTCAACCGCACCCCTCCCTCCGCCAGCGAGCCCTGCCACTGGACACTCTCCTCCACCACTCTTGCCACATGCACAAGCTGTTTTAGTCATCTGGATGGTGGCAGTGGTGAGTGGAGCTGATGGGGGGCTCCACGGTACTGACTGTGCGTAAGGTGGGAGAAATGGGAACCAGAGCTTGCCCCTTAGTCCCAGTGGCATTTCATCTGCAGCTCCAGCTAAGGGCGTTTCCTACACTTTCTCACTAAGAAATGATCTGAGAAGTTGAGGTTTAACAATGGTGAATTTCATGACCCTGATCCTTTGGTCCCATTCCTGACCTACAAAATTTATAATTTCTAGAGACAAAACTAAGGAATTTATACTTTCAAAGTTCTCTGGAGTAAAACTGGCATTAAACAACTATGACTGCCGCTGGACTCTATTGATAAAAAGCATAATCAGGCACAGAATTCAAACATCAGACCCAATCTTAGAAAGTGGGGTGGTCTTGTTTCTTGTTCTTCTGGGGTTCCCTATATCTAATAAGCAAGTGAAGTAGAAAGGGGAGGGGAGAGAAAGAAATAGCGTAACTTACGATATTACGGGATTCAGTGAAATCATGAAGGACCATCAGTTGGCACAGTAGTCAGAGCAGCAGGGTCATTTACTATGCATTCCCAAGCTTGCCTCTGCTATCAGTACTGAAACAGCTGTATTTGCAGTTTGCTTTTTATTTCTAAGTAGCCTGTCTAACATTCATCAGTTTTTACCAGTATCTTCCATAGTAAAGGTTACCTGCTGAAAAGAGGGGCTAGAGTTAATGCTGTGGGGTAAAAGATTCAATCTACATTTTCTCAGTGCTATTGATGGCACAAAAAAAAAAAAAATCCCAAAAGCCATCCCTCTGACAGTTGGGTGAAGACAATGTGTGATGGTCAATATAGTGTTGACTTTAATGGACACTTGGATCAGCAAGTTTCAAGTGACAATAACATTATGCTGAGTCCTCTGATGACTATTGCTGTTGGCACGCCCATTCATTACAGAAACATAGAAACGTGTCGACATTTTCCTTTACCATAAGTACTGGGATTATTTAGAACATGTTTTTCAGAGCTGAGCTGGGCTGGTTGGTTGCTTGGTTTTGTGTGTGTGTGTGTGTGTGTGTGTGTGTGTGTGTGTGTGTGTGTGTGTGTGTGTGTGTGTGTGTGTTTGCTTGCTTGTTTTTGGTTTTGTTTGTTTGCTTTGGGCTCTTTGTTGGTGGCTTTGGGGGTTTGTTGTTGGTGGTGTTGTGTTGGGGGTTGTTTTTGTTTTTTTGCTTTTGAAATAGAATCTCACTATGTTGCCCAGGCTGGACTATATATTCTCAACTATATTTTTCTAGTACTAAAACTAATGCTTATTAATTCAGAAAATACTACATAAAGAAAAAAGTTAAAGTCATTTCCAATCACTATCTGGGGGTAATAAAAACAACATTTTGATGCATTTCTTTTGGGTATTTTTCAAATATTCTTTGACTATTTCACACATGCAGACAGTGTGTTTTGGGCCTATTCACTCTCCCAGTGCTCCCTCTAACTCCTTCCAGATCCACACCAGACTTCTCCAACCACTACCAATTTCCATGTACTCTTTTAAATTTTATATAACCAACCAACCCAATTTGTGCTGCCCATATACAGATGGATGTAGAGGCATCTCTTGGAATATGGTTGACCTACTATGGGTCATACACTAAAAACAAACAACAACAAACACTAAATTTCCCTCTCCAAGAAGCTATAATGTGAGGAGCTCACAGGCCCCAAGGATGAACCTATTACTTTTCATTTACTAAATGGACATAGAATCTAATTGTCCTCTAGAGTCATATCTCTATACCCATAACTTAGTTCATCTCTCAGACCTCATCAGATAAGTTTCTTTGTATAGTGCACAACTGGTCCACGTTCAGAGAAGAGATATTGAGGATATCGAGATCACTACCCCTACACCCACCCAAAGCCTGGGAACCAATGCAGAAGAGGGGGTTTCCTGAGTTCTTTATACATTTTGGATATTAGCTCTTTGTCAGATGTAGGGATGGAGAAGATCTTCTCCCAGTCTGGAGGCTGCCATTTTGTTCTGTTGATAGTGCCCTTTGCCTTATACAAACTTTCCAGTTTCATGAGGTCCCATTGATTAGTTGTTGATCATAAGAGCCTGAACTATTGGTGTTCTGTTTGGAAGCTGTCTCCTGTACTAATGAGATCAAGGCTCTTCCCTACTTTTTCTTCTAACAAACTTAGTTTGTATGGTTTAATGTTGAGGTCTTTAATCCACTTGGACTTCAGTTTTGTCCAGGGTGAAAATTATGGATCTATTTGCATTTTTCTACTTGTGGACATCTGGTTAGACCAGCACCATTTGTTGAAGATGCTATCTTTTTTTCCGTTTGGCTTCTTTGTAAAAAAAAAAAAAAAATCAAGAGTCCATAGGTGTCTGGGTTTATTTCTGAGTCTTTGATTTGATTCCACTGATCAACCAGCCTATTTCTATGGCAGTACCATGCCATTTTTATTACTGTTACCCTACAGTACAGCTTGAGATCAGGGGATGGAGAATCCTCCTGAAGATCTTTTATTGTACAGGATTGTTTTAGCTGCTCTGTTTTGTTGTTGTTGTTGTTTCCATATTGATCTTTCAAGGTCTGTAAAGAATTGTGTAGGTATTTTGATAGGTATTCCAATGAATCTGTAGATTGCTTTTGGTAAGATGGCCATTTTTACTATTTGATCATCTCGATCCACGAGCATGGGCAATCTTTGCATCTTCTGATATCTTCTTCAATTTCTTTCTTCAGAGACTTGAAGTATATAAAAGTCTTTCACTTCCTTGGTTAGAGTTACACCAAGATACTTTATATTATTTGTGTCTATTGTGAAGGGTAATTTCTTTCTTAGCCCATTTGTCATTTATATACAGGAGGGCTACTGTTTTTTTTTTTTTTTAAATCTTGTATCCGGCCACTTTGTTGAAGGTGTTTATCGCTGTAGGAGTTCTCTCATGGAATTTTGGGGATCCCTTATGTATACTGTCATATCATCTGTAGATAGTGATACTTTGACTTCCTCAATTCCTATATGGATCCTCTTGATCTCCTTTAGTTGGCTTATTGCTCTAGCTAGAACTTCGAGTACTATATTGAAGAGCTATAGCATCTTATAAAAAGATATACAGCATAAAGAAAGACAGTTCATGGGCTGAGTGAACTGCTTGTGGCCGCATAGGAGGAAGAAAAGGACAGTGGAAACAAGATGAAGGAACCACACACTCTCACACTTGTTTCCAACTAGATGCAGAGTTTGGATCCAAGGGTAATTTACAATTTCTTGTCAGAGCTTCAAACTGCCACATGAGTGGGCATAAAATCTTAGGTATTATAGTAACAGAAATTATGACAATATGTTATTAAGCTTGACCTGATTCTTGTGTTAGCATGTTTCTGAATTTGCATTGGTCTATTTCCTTTAATTCTCTGAAAAAACTCATTAGGAAAAGCAAAGCAATCTTTAGACTGAAGTAGCCAACCCTAAATTACCTAGAAGTTCTGAGAGCAGAGCCTGCAAATCATGAACTTCATTTCACTGTTCTTCTTATCATAGGGTCCTTGGGATTAGAAGTAGTGACTTCCAAATTCGGTTCTGTAGGTTGTAATTCATACAGATTAAGTAGAAACTGTGTATGTATTTATTTATTTTTATTTAAATAATTTATTCAGATTACATCTCAATTGTTATCCCCTCACTTGTATCTTCCCATTTCCCTCCTCCTTCCCCTCCCTCTTTCACCCTATTCCCCTCCTCTAGGTCTGTGACAGAAGGGGACATCCTCTCCCACCACATGATCACAGCCTATCAGGTCTCATCTGGATAGCCTGCTTACCCTTCCTCTGAGTGCCACCAGACCTCCCCAACAAGGGGAAGTGGTCCAATAGGCACCACCAAAGTTCATGTCAGAGTCAGTACCTGCTCTCCACACAACTGTGGAGAATGCACTGTCCATTGGCTACATCTGAATAGGTGGTCTAGGTTTACTGCATGCACTGTCCTTGGTTGGTACAGTAGTTTATGCAGCCCCCCTGGGTCCAGGTCTGCCAACCTTGATGGTCTTCTTGTAGGGTTCCAGGACACTCTGGATTCTTCTATTTCCCCTTTCTCACATATCTCTATCACCTGGAGATACAATAGGAAGTCCCATCATCTGTCCCAATCCCCCGCTGAGTGAAGACTCTCGGAGGACATCCATGTTGGGCTAGTGTCCAATTATAAGTGAGTATCTACCAGGTCTATCTTTCTGGATCTGGGTTAACTCACTCAGGATAATCATTTGTAGCTCCATCATTTGCCTGCATATTTCAAGGTTCCCTTGTTTTTAATAGCTGAGTAGTATGCAATAGTGTAAATGTACCACAATGTCTTTATCCATTCTTCAACTGAGGGACATCTAGGTTATTTCCAGGTTCTGGCTATTATGAATAAAGCTGCTATGAACATAGTTGAGCAAAGGTCCTTGTTGTGTGGTGGAGCATCTTCTGGGTATATTCCAAGGAGTGGAATAGTTGTGTCTTGAGGTAGTCCTATTCCCAGTTTTCTGAGAGAGCACCAGATTGATTTCCAAAGCAGTTGTACAAGTTTGCACTCCCAACAGCAATGAAGGAGTGTTCCCTTTTCTGCACATCCTCGCCAGCATGTGCTGTCACTTGAGTTTTTGATCTTAGCCATTTTGAAGTGTGTAAGATAGACTCTCACAGTTGTTTTGATGTGCATTTCTCTGATGACTAAGAATGTTGAGCATTTCTTTAACTGTTTCTCTGCCATTCAATATTCCTCTGTTGAGAATTCTCTGTTTAGCTCTGAACCCCTTTTCTTATTTGGGTGTATATGCATTTTAAAATAGTTTTAGGTGTAGTTTTAGCCACAAAATTACCTTGGAAACTTTGGCTACTGTATACATTAACTGAATGGCATTGAGTAAGTTATTTACCCTTTTGCGTACTGAATTTAACTATTAACATGGGGAGTGCATTCTCTATTCTCTAAGTTCCCTTCCACATCTGAGGTTTTCTTATTGTCTGTGACTTTATTGTCAGTTATGCCTGGGGATACTTAGCAAAGAAAACTTCAGAGCATGAGGACCTTCAGGACTTAGCACAGAAGTGAAATGACCATTCATCAGGAAACGGGGCCAAGTTAGGAGGCAAAATGGAGTTCCATGAGCAGCCTAAATCTGAAAAGGAAGTTAAATATGGCTTTTTGTGATCTTGCAGGATAAAGAAAATAAACTAAAATGCCATATTTTTCAATTTTCTGCACTGGAAGAGGAGCCCTAAAGCCCTGAGATAGGCTTGCTTTCTAGAACAAGATGATACACACACACACACACACACACACACACACACACACACACACACCACATACACTAAAGACCCAAAACATAAACATAAAACACCTGATAATCTGTTGTTTATACTTGTATTTAATATGATATCTTCAGGTAGCATTTTCTTTTTTTTTCTCCTTTATTAATTTATTCTTGTTACATCTCAATGGTTATCCCATCCCTTGTATCCTCCCATTCTTCCCTCCCTCCCATTTTCCCCTTATTCCCCTCCCCTATGACTGTTCCTGAGGGGGATTACCTCCCCCTGTATATGTTCATAGGGTATCAAGTCTCTTCTTGGTAACCTAGGTAGCATTTTCATCAAAGACAATTCTGAAATCTATTACTTTAGTGTCTACCTATAGTATGCTAATTTTCTCCCTCGCTTTTACTCATCAGAAATATTTGTCTTAGTCCATTCAGGCTGCTATAAGAAAACACAATAAATGCGTGGTTTCATAAATTGCAGACATTTATTTATCATAATTCCAAGATTGAAGAACCAGCAGATTTAGAGTCTACAAAGGCCCAATTCCTTTGTGTTCACCAGCGGAAGGGAGAAAGACCTCCTGAGTGCCTGTTATACAGATCTCCTAGTGCTGTCACCATGGAGATCAGGATTCCAGCACAAAACCTGAAGGAGCACAGGCATTGATTTCAGTACAGCCTCATGAAGTCCTATGGTGGGTTCTATGCTGAAGCAGAGCCTGAAAACTAGTGTCAAGTCCCACAAATTCTCTTAGTGATAACATGAGAGAATGAAACATTTGACTTGGTTATTAGATTAAATCATGACATAGTCATCCAAAATACTCAGTGACAATGTCCAAGGCCACATCAGGACTTACCTCTCTGGAAAAGAGTAAGTTGGGCAGTGTACACTGTACCTTGGAAACATTTCAGAGGGAATAAGCCAAGCTCCATACTTGAGCCCGAATCCTTTGCAACTAATCAAAATGCAGGAAATTGCCGAGGTGGTATACGAAGCTCTGCTAAGCCCCTTTGAATAAAGGAAGTTCAATAATTGAAACATTAAATTGGTAGGAGCAGTACTTATATGTGTTTCCTGAATTTTAATTTAGCTGGTTATATTTTAAAAATCTTCTCTTCTAAATCAGTTTGTTGGACATAAAGAATGCACAAGCAACTGTAGATACACAATATCAATCCATTTCATCTGCAACCTAAATCAATCATCATTTCTGATTGTAACAGACTATCCACATGAAGGGCTTCAGGTGACGAGGAGGAGGCGGAGGAGGAAGAGAAAGCATTTCTATGCCATGGAAGCAGCTTCGCCTACTTTTCTGCTTAGGAAGTTTCCAGAGGGCCTCCTTCTTCCAAAGGTAATGCAGGATAACCACTGTGCTTACACATGGCTTGGCATTTTATTTAACCAGCACCTGCATAGTGCAGACCCTAAGTACCAGACCCTGTAACTGATTTGTAAGTGTTACTTCTAGATTTTTTTCCGAAGAACCTCACAAATAGACAATATTATCACGATCATTTCAAGAACCTGAGTTAGAGGAGAATAAAGTTACTTGTTTAAAGCCTACCCCTTATAAGCAGCAGACGGCAAGGTGCCCGCTCCTCTGGGAGTGGCTTGTTATGTTGGGGTGGGGTGGGGTTATCGAATGTTCTGGATGATCTCAGGACATCACTTCTCCATGTGGAGTCCCACTCTTACCTTCTGGCACCTTCCATCTTTAGCCTGGTGATTGTTTCCCAAGCTGCACCTCTCCTTAGATATCCTTAGAATAGAAGATATGATGAAATTAACATGAAAGAATTTTAAGGATAATCTTCAGAATAACTTTTCTTGACAAGTTGAGTTTGCTGATCTAAATTTAGAAGAAAATGACAAGATGTTAAGAGTTTTTATTTTTTTTAAATTGGATTTGAGCTCCTAACCACTTTTATCATTTGTATAAAACCATCTTTGGTTTTATGTTTGTAGATTGGTGTGGATGAGTTCTCATTGGCTTAAAAGAATAAGAAATATCCATTACTTTAAATCTTTTGCCAAAGGGCATTAGAAAGTGTCTTCTAAGCATGCCAAAAAAGCAACATAAGAAGATTTGCTTAAGGCCACTAGGATGGCTCAGCAGGCAAAGTCTGAGAACTTGAGGTCAATCCCTGAGAGCCACATAATGGAAGGAGAGAACAGACTCCAGAAGGTGGTTCTCTCATCTCCACAGAGGCACCATAGTGCATACATGCATATACACACAGACAGACAGACAGACAGACAGACAGACAGACAGATAGACACACACACACACACACACACACACACACACACACACATACACACACACTAAATAATTGTAACAAAAGCAATTCTTTTAAAAATAAATTTTGCTTGAAGGATTGTTTACTGTAGCAAAATATTTAAATGAAGTTATTTGCCCATCAGAATATGGTGTGCCTATGTAATGGAACACAAAGCAATTATTAAAGAGCACAGCATCCATCTACATTTACATAAAAGATATATGGTGTGTGTGCTTGTGTATAAGCAAAAGCCATTCACGGCACTATAGTATTCTTATGGGAAGATCACATGAGAACATTTGTTTTGTCTGTCTATAACATTCAGGCATGTTCAGATTCAAATAGAGAGAGTATACAAACCACTTGGAATGTGTGCTGGAGAATGTGCTGAAGGCAGGGGTGGTGAAAAGGAAATACATTTTTACTTTACAGCTTCCGCTTGCTTTTGGTAGGAAAGAGTCACGAAAGCACAGCCAAACATATGGAAACTATTAAACAATTGGACAGAAACTGTGAAATAATCAACTATAAATAAGTTGTATATTAGTTTGACATTATGACTCATGAGGCATATTACATATCACTTTATTCCCCAATTCAACCCTAACTATGCATAAATTACTGTTGCTATTTTTACCAGACTTCTGTTTTGCTAATGCCGTGGATTTGGAGGTTTAGCATTCATTAAGTCTCAGAGAGAAAGGAAACTGTCCTCCAAAGACTGGCAAGGCAGTAGTAGTGTACAATTATTGTCTTCTTATTTATCTGTTTTAGAAACATATATACACATTTACAAAGACTGTACCCATATCTCATGCTGTTAAAATAAGATTTTGTATGCTTAACCTGGAGTACATGTATATAGCCACTGATTTGTGTTTTCAACTTGTATCAGAGAAGCTTGCTTTTTTGCTGTGAGCAGTGTGGTTAATACAGAGACTAAAAACTGGGTAAAGAGGCAAGTATAAATAACTATCAATATGCACTAGAATTTTTTTATCCAGTCCTCACTATGTCTCAAGCTAGCCTGGAACTCACTGTAGGCCATGCTGGCCTTAGACTCATAAAGATTCTCCTACTTTTGACTCCCAACTAATTGCTGGGATTAGAGGTGCACAATGCCATCCCTGGTTAAACACACACACACACACACACACACACACACACACACACACACACATACACACACACACACACACACACACACACACACACAAAGTTGTGACCTGTCTTGAGGATGCTGACACATATCTCTAACCTCTAAATTCTTTTTGGTCAACTCCTTACTCCAAGTACAGACACAAAACATGAACCTTAAAAAGAAATTTCACCCTTACCTTGTACAAGGTACTTGGAAAATTCCTTGTCTATTCTTGTATCTACCACTTCAAAATCATTGGTCAGAGCCTCAGAATGGGCTGGGCCATTTATACAAATGAACACGCCTGTTTTTACAACACACAGACATGTGCACCCACACATATAAAATGAAGATCCAAAATGTCAACTAAATTGAAAACATATGTTAGTTCAGTTTTTTCACTAGCTATGCACTTCATATTGTTTCTCCCTGTTATAGTGACCTGCACTTTTGAACAAGGACAGAAATTCTGTCATGAGGTTGGATGACATCAGGCTAGAGGCATGGGATGTGTGGTAAGACAGAAACCAGAGCAGCTTGCAATCTGGGAGTTAGGCTGTCTTCACCAATATTGAATAGATTTTGGCCACCTATCTGACATTATATTATGTATTATATTGAACTCACATTTTCAGTCTCTCAGAAGACAGCTTGTATTTTGTATTTTAAGAAGTTTTTTAGGTTGTTTAATAGTATGAGTTAATTTTAAAGAACAGTTTATGAAATGTGAGCTGCTATGAGGAAAGTGGGGGTCTATTCTTACTTCCCCAGGGGAAGCACTGTGCTTTTAATAAAAGATAGTACGAAATCGCCTATAATTCTTTCAGAAATAAGAAAAGAAACTTTTATTTGAACAGGTGGGGTTTTTGGTGTGTAAAATCTAAATAGTGCATAACAACAGTTGTGTCAATTAGATCCTTGCTTACAGCAAACATTTATCTTTGTGTCTTTAGAAAAGGTGTTAGTTGTAGGATGTCATATTCCGCTAAATAACTTTGTCTGTGGGTGACGTAAATTCGAAAGTAGTGGTAGCTTAAAATGGTAGTATTTACCTGTTTTGTAAAAGCCTGGAGGGAGGAAGCACAGAACTGGCCTGTTTCTACGATGTGAATAACTAGGATCCTTTTCTGAAGACTCTTGTGATCCTGGTCAATTTGTACAGTGTCTGGGGGCTGGAGAAGGAAAGAGAGGGACAGTCATGTTTCCCCTTCCTTTAAGGCTGTCCAGAAAACCATGTATAGCACTTCTTCTTTTGGTAGCCAAATGCTGTTGTTTGGCTCTGACTCAGAGGCTAAGTTTTGAGCCTACTTACTGCTCTATAGAGTTCTGACTCGATGCAAGTGTATAAATTGATTAACAAAATTTATCTGGAGTCAGAGCCTAGGGCTTTATCAAGATAGTAAAAATACATTTGGCCTTTCATCAGGGCTCTGCTCTGCTATTACAGGGTGAGGTGGTGTGAATGAGAACTGTCCGCCATAGCTGCACGGTGGCGCTGTTTGAGGAGGTTTAGGAAGTGTGGCCTTGCTGGAGGAAGTATGTCACAAGGGGTGGGGGTGGACTTGCTTCATCGCGCTTTTAGTTCTCTGCATCATGTTGGTTTGAAGATGTGAGATCTCAGCTGCCTGCTCTTGCGGCCATGATGCCCCACCAGGATGGACCCTTATCCTTTTGGAACCACAATCCCAAATAAATCTTCTTTCAGCCATTGTGGTATCACAGCAACGGAAAAGTATTTAATGCACAAGGTAACATAAAGAGCGTGGTCCAATAGGCCACATCAGTTCTTCCTTTTCTTGTCAGCTTCTGGGAATGCTGTGTTTGGTGGCAAACAAATCAGTATCCCCTTGAGTTCAGATGACCATCTCTACAAACTCATTTTGTTGTTGTTGTTTTCCTTGATCTTTCAAGGACACGTCATTCCATTTAAGATTCACTATGAACTCAGAATGATTTCATATAGAAATTTCTTCATGTATCTTCAAAGTCTCTTTTCAGCATGATGACACATTCACATGTGCCCAGGATTATGCCCTGAACAATTCAACTTATTACTGTGTTAACTAAAGCCTGTCCCTTACTGGTTTAGACTCTAATCTTGGAACTTTTAGAGCCACTAGGGAATGCTACATGGCACAAGAAATACTATATAAACACTGTTAGGTAATAGAGAAAGAAAAATTTTAAAATTCCATACAATGTTAGAGGTAACAGTTGAAATGTAGAAATAATCATTTCCAGGTTACAGAATTAGGAATTTATTTATCTCTAAGCTGCCAGTGCTTCCCTTGGGAGTAGCTGAAGTCCTTATGCTCAAAGCAGTGTGCTAAATTTTCTGAGTGTGTATGGCAGGTTTTTGATAGTATTGGTTATCAATAACTGGTTGGAGAAATAATTTTTACATTTGTGTTTAAAATTAAGAGGATTTAGTGGCAAATCTTTCCACATCACTGTGGGAGAGAGATTTGGAAATTGTTGGATCAGTTACTAAGGGAAAAATGTGAAGGCAAGTGTAAGGAGACACTCAGGAGATCCTGGGGAGAGAGGACATATTATGTCCAGACTTTATTTTAGGTAAGTTATTCAAAGAACTGTTCCTAGTTAGAGGTGAAGACATCAGTCTGTCAACTTGACTAAATCAAGAGGCATCTACTAGACAAGATCATCATGAGGTTTCCAATGGACTGACTCCTTGATAGCATTACTTGGAGGTGGTAAAAGGAAAGAGATGTCACTTTCTTGAAGGTCACTAGGGGTTTTTCTGTCCTTGGGTCTATATCTTGCCCTGGCTCTCTCTGGTATTCCTTTTTCTTTGCTTCCTGGATGTGATGATGTTAAATACTTTCTTCTGTCATGCCCTATGATGGATGAATACCTGTGAAACCAGGAGCCAAAATAAATTATTCATCTTTTTAGATTCTTTATTACAGATATTTTTATCACAGTGACCCAAAAGTAGCTAGAATATTACCCAAGTTTCCCAGACCATGGTACAAATGGATTCCTTTCTTTAGGTAAATACACATAACCAGAAAAGCTCTGGGGCTTTAAACAGGAAAACATGGCTACTAAAACATGGCTTGCCACTTGGGGATCATACTCACAGGGTCTAGCAGTCTACTAATGATATTTAAAACAAAATATAACTCTTTCCTTCCAAGTGACTTTTGGTCATGATTTTTATCATAGCAATAGAACACAAACTAAGACAACACATTATTGAGACTGAATCATGAAGAAATAGAAAACCTAATCAAATCAATGAGTAATGGCATTGAATTTATAATATAAAATAACTCTTAAAAGAACCTATCAACAACAAATGGGCTCACTGATGAATTCAAATATTTAAAGAAGAGCTAACAGAAATGATCAAGTTATTCTAAATTTTGAAGAGTAAGGAATTCTTTCAAACTCAGTTTACATGGCTTGGATTATCTTGATACTCAACCAGAAAAGAATATATACATAGACACAACAGCCTACAGGATAACCGTTCTTGATAGACATCAGAACAAGCTCCTCAAAAAAATTCTAGCAAATTGATCCAAAAGCACATCAACAAAAATATTCACTGTGATTAGTAGAATTCATGCCAAGAACCCAAGAATTAATTAATGCAAATTAATTAGTGCAAATTAGTACAAATTAATCAATGTAATATACTACATCAATAGAGTGAAGTTTTAAACAAAAAAAACCATAAACATAAAAAAAAAAGTTTTACAATATTTAAAAATATTCAGAACTAAATTTAACCAAAAAATCCATCAGCTGGTGAAGTTTTATGATATACACAATAAGATATTGTTCAGCCATCAATAATCTTGAGTAACTAGTGGGATTTAGGAGCCATACATTTAGTGAAATGAGCCAGAATAGACAGCACTTCATGAGCCCACACATAGGTGGGGTTTCCAAAGGTTGGCCTCTTTAAATGTTGGTTATCAGTGTCTGGGAAATGTAGCAGGGAGGGAGGGATAAGGCACTGGTGGCCAATGAGTACTAACTCACATCTAGATAGGAGAAATAAGGTCACAGTCAGTGTCTTTAGATGATGCATTGAATATTTCAAAACAACTGGAATGATTTTGAATGTTTTCTCCACAGAGAAATGTCAACTGTTTGAGATGACTAACATGCTAACTTCGATTTGGATATTATACAATGGAAGACCATGGGAGAACTCATAAAAATGGGCAATTTTATGAGTTAATTAAAAACTAAGAGGTTAATAAATACCAAATCCAAAACTTTATTAGCTGCTGGAGTCTGAGGGGAAATATCTATATCTGTTCTGACTCTTACAAAGACAGAATTTTTTGTTTGGGTTTTTTTAATTGATATATTATATCAGTTAGAAGAATTCTGTCTATAACTCAAATATGAAGATCCAGAAACAGGAGACTCATACTGCAAAGATCTCCTGGTTCCATGGGCAAAATCTCAACAAGCACCATAGTTCTTTCTTCCCTCCTTAGTGGCCCTATACCTTGAACTCATAATTGTCATAAATCTGTCCAATGAGGGTTAAGATGTTAGTCCTGATCATAAAGTTGAACAAGCACAACCAAAGCTTACAGTTTGGGGCTAGAGAGCTGGCACCATGGGTAAAGAGCTTGCTATGCAAATGTGAAGACTGACTGGAGTTTAGATGCCCAGGACCCACATATAAAATCAGTGGAGGTAATAATATCAGCACATGGAGGTGGGAACAGGAAATCTTTGAGCAATGGTGACAGAGGAGATCCCAGGAGCAAAATGTCCAGTTGGCCCAACTAAAACCATGAGCTCTGGGTTCAGCAAGAGACCCAACCTCAGTTCATAAGATGGGGAGCAATGCAACTTCAGACCCCCACATGTAGCCCTGAACACACATGCACCCACATCCAAACAAACATGCATTCATACACAAAAGAAAGCTCAGAATACCGAGTCTGCCTTCTTTCTAGAGAACTCTGGATACTTAGCACTACTGGATGTGAATCAACACATGGAAGACTGAATGGTGTGGATGAATGATGCAGTTACTTAACTAGATCCAGAAATCCAATGATGTTATTAAGAATGGAGCTTTAGAAATATCCCATAACTTATTAGGAAACGTTACAAGTGGTCCAGGGTCCCAAGGTAAAACACAACTGTACTATTTTATATTTTCTGATTTTAATTAATTCTCTTCTCTTTTTCTTTATTCTTCATCTCATGACCCAACTCCAAAGGTTCGCAAGTGTTAATAACTTTTTCCTAAGGAAGTAAATGATGGAGAGGAGAGATTTTATTCACAAATTCCCCTTTAGAAAGATAGCTATGTTCATTGAAAAAATTTATTTGATAATTTGTCCGGAGCCAGCCCAGGGTCATTCAAGGCTAAAAGAATCTACTGGCTGAGGCAAAATTCTGATGCCCCATTCCAAAGCTAAACTTCCTCATTTCAGCCTCTGCATAACTTCCTCATTTCAGCCTCTGCATAACTTCCTTATTTCAGCCTCTGCATAACTTCCTTATTTCAGCCTCTGCATAACTTCCTCATTTCAGCCTCTGCATAACCTCCTCCTTTCGACCTCTGCAGATGTTGTTTAGCTGGGTTGGCTTGGGACTTTCCAAGAGATAGTTAGCTAAAATAAGATAGGAATTGTTTCAAGATGAACCACAGGATGTTCCCCTGCTGAGATCACCTGGAGGCATTCTCAGACCCCTCCCCTACTGCTTGGCTCCTGCTTCCACCCCAAATAAGCTTTTGCTTTTGATTCAATAAACAGACCTTGATAGGAGTTCTACTTGGTCTCGTCTCCTTCTTTCTCGTCCCATCTTTTCAGGTATGGCTCCCCTCGCGACCCCGTAATTACTGGTCCTGCTGGACGGGACAAGTGGCGCCCAACGTGGCCACGAGGTACGAGCCCTCTACCACGACAGAGACCCTTCATGGGAAATAATTCAGAAACGCCGCGGTCAAGTCTCTCGCCGAGGTCAAAAGTACCTCCGATCGTCTCGGGTGCGGGCCTGCTGCTCACAGGACCTCTCCGCACTTAGGTAAGTGTTCATTTCTGTCAATACGATGGGTTAAAGTCTCTCAAAGGAGGCGTAATTTATTCGCCACCTTAAATTTTTTCTCAGGGAAAGAGGAGTTAGAGTTTAAAAAGCCCTTGTAAGCATTAGCTTTTCTTACAGAGATTCAAACAGTCCTTCAGGACACAGGGAACTCGGGTATTGCTTTATAATTGTCATGTCAAATTTTATGTCTATGTCTGTAAATTTGTTTACTTTTTAAAATACTGTTTCATTTTTCTATGTCTTGAAAGAGGGCTAAGCTTTACTCGCTGGCCAATTTTCTAAAACAGTGCAGCACAACAGGGCACACACAGCCTATGAGACAGTAAGAGTATTGCCTCTGAGGCAGGAGCAGACCTGCCCTTTCCAGGGCCTGAACCCAGGCACAGTGGCTGCCTGTGGGGCTTGCCTCTTACAGAACAGGCATGGCTGCAAACATGTGACAAGTTGAAAAAGCACGGTCTAAGAAATAGAGTTTATTGCCTAAAACTTAGAATTTTCTTGCTTAATTTTTTTGCTTGTAAGTGACTAACAGTTTTTCAAATTGGTCTAGCAAATAGAGTTAATTCCAAATTCCTTAGCTACAAGGTGTTTATAATTTTCTTGTTTATTTGCTTAATGTTTACTTGAAATATTTCTAAAAAAATTTTAGATTCCCAAATAAGAGATATAAAGAAGTTTCGTCCTTGGAAACAAACATTTATAGCTGAGAGTTTCTAGCTTAGATCTAACTAACTAAACAAGTCCAGGGCTAATATTTCCTTGGGCCAGATAATTTTACAGACACTGCTCCTAGTTATCTGTGGGCTTGACTCCTACAGAGCAGAGATGGCTACAGACACGTGGCTATTTGGAGAGGCGGAACTAGGAGGCTGATAGAGTTCTAAACTAGGCTAGGGAATGTAGTTAACTACCTAGGACTTAGAATTTTCTTGTTTCCCTGATTAATTTTTGTTTGAGATGTTTAAAAATTTTTTTACTAAAATTAGAATAAAACAATTAAACAAGTCACGGTGGCACATGACTTTAATCCCAGCACTCGGGAGACAGAGACAAGCAGATCTCTGTGACAGGGCATGGTGGTGCACACCTTTAATCCTAACACTTGGAGATTAACAGAGACAGAACTCTTAAATTTCAACCTGATCTCCACAGAGCGTGATCTGCTGATAAGCTAATTTTCTTACAAAGATGTAAGTTTTTAAACTTATATTAGACTTAAGGATTGTTTTTTCACTGTATCCCCTGCACCCCAGGCAGATAAGATCTCTTGGAGAAGTGATGCCCCTGTCTGGGTAGACCAGTGGACTCTGACACCCCCTAAATTACAGGCTGCCCTAGCTCGCGTTGAGTCTGCCATTAACAACCAAACTATCTCCTTTTTTGACCCTACTAAACCCTTACAATTCATTGTCCTTCCCACCCCTTTTACGCCCACGGGGGTGTTTTGGCAGGGCGCCCCCCTTTACTGGGTACACCTCCCTTCGGAATCGTCTAAGGTTCTTGCCACCTACCCATCTCTGGTGGCCCAGCTCATAAAGGATGGCCGCTTACAATCGAGAAAAACCTTTGGAAAAGACCCTGACATTTTGATCCTCCCCTATACCCCGGCTCAGATTAATTGGCTATTTATCAATTCTGATATCTGGGCCATTAATTGCATAGATTTTCAAGGCAAAATCGATAACCATTACCCCCCGATAGGTTGCTTCAATTCCTTTACAAAATGCCTATTATTTTCCCTAAAAGGACGAAATTGTCCCCTATCTCCCAGGCTAGTTTAGTTTTTATGGATGGATCTTCTAATGGTATAGCAGCTTATTCCATTGATGGAGTAACCACTCGTGTGTCTTCCCCTTTTCTTTCGGCACAGCTAGTTGAGTTATATGCTATAATACAGGTATTTACAGCCCTCCCAGACCATTCCTTTAACCTATATACTGACAGCGCCTACATTGCCTGTTCGGTCCCCTTGCTAGAAACAGTGCCTCACATAAAACCTACCACTAATGCTGCCCCATTATTTGCGGCATTACAAAGCCTTATCCATCGGCGCACCAAACCCTTTTTTGTTGGACATATTAGGGCTCATTCTGGACTCCCTGGACCTCTTGCCGAGGGAAACCGGTTAGTCGATGCCGCCACCCAGATGGTCGGGTCTATTCAGGTTCAAGATTATCCCTCTGATCTAATTTCCCAAGCCCAACAGGCCCACGAGCTCCACCATCTTAATGCCCACACCCTTAGGTTGCGGTTCAAAATTACCAGAGAACAGGCTAGACAGATAGTTCGTAATTGCAAGAGTTGTTTGACTTTTCTCCCCAAAGCCCACTTCGGGGTCAACCCTCGAGGACTGGTCCCAAGCGAATTGTGGCAAATGGACGTTACCCATGTTGCCTCTTTTGGAAAACAAAAATATGTCCATGTTACCATTGATACGTATAGTGGCTTTCTTTACGCCTCCCTTCAAACAGGAGAGGCCACTAAAAATGTCATCAACCATGTACTGACCTGCCTCTCTGTCATGGGACAGCCCAGAACTATCAAAACAGACAATGGACCTGGATATACCAGCGCCAGTTTTAAACAATTTTGTGCCCAATTAAACATCAAACATATTACTAGCATTCCCTACAACCCGCAGGGACAGGGAATTGTCGAGCGAGCTCACCAAATGCTTAAAAATATGCTGCTGAAATTACAAGGTACAGGGGGAACACTCTTCCCCACATTGGGCAATAACAAAACCCTTCTGTGCCATGCACTTTTTGTCTTAAATTTCCTTACCCTAGACAAAAATCACAGATCAGCAGCGGATCGCTTATGGCACGCTACAACCTCTCAGACTTATGCTCAAGCCTTATGGGAAGATCCATTCACCTCCCGGTGGCAGGGTCCCGACCCTATCCTTATTTGGGGAAAGGGACATCGTTAACTCCTCTTCCTCTATCACTCATCAAACACCGTGGCCTACTTTGGAAGTGGACTTATGTATGCTGGCCTTGGGAGCCAGCGAGGCCTGGGGAACACCCTCCTATTATATGCCCCAAGATAAACCACTGGATCTTCGGCCTGAGGGTGTCCAAGCAGGATGTGATGGACAAGTGCCCAGGTACTTTTTGGGAGAAATACCCATTTATGTGTGTCCCGGGGGACACAGAGATCGCTCCCTTGGTCACAAATGCGGCTTCTCTAGTGACTTTTACTGTGCCACTTGGGGATGTGAGACTACAGGAGATACCTATTGGAAACCTTCATCTTCTTGGGATTATATAACTGTTAAAAGAAAGGATCTCCCAAAGACAGTTGACCCCTCTGGCACACGTGACTGTAGTAATTGGTGCAACCCCCTTGTGATTACCTTCACTGACAAAGGAAAGAAAGCCACATGGGAGAATCGAGGCCTAGAGTGGGGACTCAGGTAATATACAATTGGATATGATCCTGGCCTTACTTTTAAAATTAAACTACTCAAGTCCATTCCTAATTCAAAACCGGTGGCCATTGGCCCAAATCAGGTCTTACAGAACCTGTGGTCTGATTTACGCCACCCAACAGCCACTGGTACACCCCATACCACCCTGTTTCAACCCACCGTACCTCCCGGTCCCTCACCTTCTGTTAATATTATCCTGACCATGGTTAATGAATCCTGGTCTGCCCTGCACGCTGTTCGTCCCGACCTTGCAGATGATTGTTGGTTATGTTGTCATGCTTCCCCACCCTTTTATGAGGGTGTTGCTATCCTTGACAATCTTACTGCTACTAACGACTCCTCCCTGGTTCGCTGGAACCCAGAGGCCAGGGAAGGCATGACCCTGGCCCAAGTCTCAGGCCTGGGGCTCTGCATCAGGGGACCCAGGATGCGTTTACCCTCCGTTATTTCTCCTCTGTGTAATCAGACCCTTGAGGTCAGTGGTGGCTCCACCTACCTGGTAGCCCCAAATGATACATATTTGGCATGTTCCACTGGCCTAACCCCGTTTATCGTGGTACAGCCTTTCCTACAACAATATGATTACTGTGTGCTTGTTCAGCTACTTCCTCGATTAACAGTTCATTCTACAGATGAATTTCTCAACTTCTGGACTCCTCCGGGTACACCATCCAGAGTCAAACGCGAGCCCATTACAGCCGCAACCATCGCGGTTCTACTGGGGCTCGGGGCTGTCGGAGCCGGGACGGGCATTTCATCTTTAGTGATCTCCAATCAAAACTATCACCAGCTTAGTGCAGCCATAGATAAGGATATTGCTGAAATACAGGTTGCTATGGCAGCTTTAAAGGATTCGCTTTCCTCCCTTGCAGAAGTGGTACTGCAAAATAGGAGAGGGCTAGATTTGCTGTTTTTACAACAAGGGGGATTATGCGCAGCACTCAAAGAAGAATGCTGTTTCTATACAGATAAAACTGGGATTGTAGAAGATAGCATGAGGAAGGTCAGAGAAAGTCTAGAAAATCGCAAGCGGGAGCGAGATAGAGCTGAATCCTGGTATAAAAACTGGTTTTCTGCTTCCCCTCTTCTGACTACCCTCCTCCCTTCATTGCTGGGACCTCTTATAGGGTTCTTGTTACTAATATCTTTTGGACCGTGGGCTTTCAGAAAGATTACTGACTTTGTCAAACGCCAAATAGACTCTGCCATACAGGGACCCACCCATGTGGAAGTTCATTACCACAGGCTCGAACCACCTGACCCCGAGGCAGAAGACTGTGCCGTCCTTGATAATGCGGCTAAAAGTGGCCTTGACTTCAACAAGCTGAGACCTAAGGGCTTGAGTCAATTGTTCACTTGAGAGGGTGCGAGGCTAAGCACTGCAGGGAACCATGCCAGACACCTCGGTAGGTTCCTGAGGGGCACGCCTGACTGCATACAGGCTGACGCGCATAAAAGGATGTTACTATCCTTTTCCTGTCCTCCGCAAACGAGTCTGGGAGGTTGGGGACATGTGTGACCTGAAAAAATGGCCATGCAGTGACCTCTTAACGCAACGCCCATCTTCAGGAGGGTCAGGCCTCTACTCCCCCCCCTCTCTCTCTCTCTCTGCTTCTATTTAATAAAGAAGGGGCAGATGTCCGGAGCCAGCCCAGGGTCATTCAAGGCTAAAAGAATCTACTGGCTGAGGCAAAATTCTGATGCCCCATTCCAAAGCTAAACTTCCTCATTTCAGCCTCTGCATAACTTCCTTATTTCAGCCTCTGCATAACTTCCTCATTTCAGCCTCTGCATAACTTCCTTATTTCAGCCTCTGCATAACTTCCTCATTTCAGCCTCTGCATAACCTCCTCCTTTCGACCTCTGCAGATGTTGTTTAGCTGGGTTGGCTTGGGACTTTCCAGAGTCCCAAGAGATAGTTAGCTAAGAGATAGTTAGCTAAAATAAGATAGGAATTGTTTCAAGATGAACCACAGGATGTTCCCCTGCTGAGATCACCTGGAGGCATTCTCAGACCCCTCCCCTACTGCTTGGCTCCTGCTTCCACCCCATATAAGCTTTTGCTTTTGATTCAATAAACAGACCTTGATAGGAGTTCTACTTGGTCTCGTCTCCTTCTTTCTCGTCCCATCTTTTCAGGTATGGCTCCCCTCGCGACCCTGTAATTACTGGTCCTGCTGGACGGGACAATAATTGCTAATGGATAGAAGTCTCTATTTGAGGAACCCATATTTTAGCAGGCTATGTACATAAATGGGGCAAGCAGGTGATTTTGTTGATTGTTCCACAGGAAACAAAAAAAAAATGGAAGAAGCAAGATGGGAAAAGAGAGGTGACTTCCCTGGGAGGCATGTCATTTCAAAAGCATTAAAGCTCAAGCTTCTGATATTGTCTTTGAAAAATTTAAAAACCATATGTAAATCATGACAAACAAGAAAGTTGAAACCAATCAACAAATTCCCCCACAAAACTTCATAGTTTATTTATGTGCTTGACTTCTCCCCTAGTCCTATCAATGTCCAACATACCTTATATTTTACTAGTTATTTTTTACCTCCCTTAAATGTATATAAAAGGTACAGTGACAGATTTATTTTTACTTATCTGCAAATTTACACCATTCCTAGACTAGGCTTGGTATGCAGGAAATGCTTGACAGAATATATATTGCATGAATAAATGGCTAATTAGAGGCTCAGATCAGAATCCATCTCCACCTGAAGCCTTGAGATGTTGCGTCTTGCATATGCACAGCATATATGATCTATTATCACATTATACTTGTCTGCTGTTAAAGGCCTGTTTCATATTTATATATTCAGAAGTGAATCCTTAGTGTTTTTCATGTTGAATAAATGGTTATGTCCCCCTTTTACAGGTGACAAAATGAAGTTGAGGTTTCTATGTGTGGGTTCATGTTAGTCTGTGTGTGCACATGTATGTTGAGGCTAGATTCAACAATAGTTTTCCTTAATTGCATCCAGCATTTTGTTTTGTTTTGTTTTGTTTTTGTGAAAGGTCTCTCACTAAACCGGAAGCTGACCAGTTCGATAAGAATGGCTGTTAGGCAATCCCCAGGTATTGTCCTGTCTCTGCCTCCCCAGTTCTGGGATTACTGGTATGTATGCTGTGCATGGCTTTTTATTAGGGTCGCTACAAACTAAGCCATCTCTCCAGCTCCAGGAAACTGAAGTTAAGAGAGGGTAAATAACTTCTAAGAACACTAGTAAGCTACAGAGAAAAGTTATTAAAATAAAGTGTTACTAAAACTAAAAAATGCATTCCCATATTTTTTTTTGTCACATAGCCTTTTTTCATCCTTACCTCTTACCTTCCATGTTCTTTCCTGTCCAGATTTCTATTTACCATCTTCCACCCCCTATAAAGTCAAGTTGAATCGTATTCCATGAACTTTTCCTTGGTGAGTATTATTTACATTAATTTTTCCCTGTTCTACAGAGACCTCCCAAGGCAGCTCTCAGAGTAAATGGAGAAAGCTATCGTAAAGAGTATGTGGCCCTGGAGAATGGTTTGTCCAATTCCCAATGGCACTTTACACAATATAGTCAGGCTTTCAGGTAATGAATTAAGGAACTGATCCTAGCATCCACGGATCTGAAATTTCAGGTAGCATTCTCTCAGGCCTTTGCTATCTTTCCTAAGGATTCGTGTGAATAGTGATGGATGCATTGGTTTGCAGGATTTGAATGGGCTACATTTTCTGGGAGGACCTGAAAAATGGAGCACATCTCTAAAAATTATCAGAACTCACTGTATCCCACTCAGGACATCTAAAGCTTTTCCCTTTCCTTCTCCATGTATTCAAGTAACTTCAACCCTTTAAAGTTCCCATATGAGAAGCAAAAACTTATTTCCTGTGGGCATTTCCTCATGTTAACATGCAGAGTAGCCTTGGCTTTTCATTGGTCCAACTACCTTTTCTCCCCTCTCCCTCCAGAAATTTACCAATGTTAGAAACTGACACCTCCCCCACAAACACAGTGGTCTTGGAAAGTAACCTAAAGTTGTTTATAGTCAGAAAAGTTTGCTATTTTTCATTTCCTCCTCTCTTAAGGAGCGACAATTATAATCAAAACTTGTAAAAATCTACACTAATCCTTCTCTAATATCTTTGTGCTTAAAATCTCTGACACCTCACCATCTTATTCAGCAACAATATGCCACCTCAGTCTGTAAATGTACCACAACTGTTGGTCCTTATTTGTGTCCACAAAAGATGATTTTGGGAGAAGTAGTGAATTGAAAGTGCGAGTATGGTTTTAAACTATCAAACCACTGTCATTTATCAGCTGTCTGTCAGTGAGCTCCTTAATATCTCTCAGTCCCTTTCCTCATCTCAAAGCAGCATCCTATCCATAAAAGCTTTTATACTTTGTACAAAATTAATAACGTGTATGTTGAGTACTTTAGATGCAATTTTGTCCAGGCGCATCTTATCTAAATTGTCAAAGAAGAGACAAAATGCTAAGCAAAGAGTTTTGTACATTGTAAACGTCCAAAATACATAGAGCTAGTGAGGTCAGTATGACCAGCCCCTGGGAGGCCAACGGCGAGAGCCCGCAAGAGGAGCCCGGCTCTGCGCGCCTTCCTCTCTTCCACATATTTACATAAATATTAAGTGCTGACAGTCCTGACTGGATTTCCGTAACGAAGGGAGGTGGATACGAGAGAAAGCGCGCCCGTTTTGAGTCTTCCGTCTTCTCTCCACGGAAATAGTACAGGAAATAGCTAGAACACACGGTCCTCTAAGAAGCGAACACCGGCCCTTAGATCGCCAGAGGCAGTTTCCTGCCGGACGGCATTCAGAGCGCTCCCGAGCGCCGCGCCTGCGCACTCAGCTAGTTGCGGCGCCGACCCTGTGGACGTGTGCTAGTCAACCCGCGGCGCTTAGATGCGCCGCCGCCGCCGGGCCCGTGCCAGCTCCAGGTGCGTGTGGAGGGACCTCAGGAGTCCACGTGCGAGGTGGAACCAACTCCGGAGAGGGTCCGGTCTGCCCCCAGTCCAGCACGTTCCCGGGGATCTGAACAGGGTGCCGTGACCTCAGCTCCTTGCGTGTGCTGCTCCGGAGCGGTAAACTCAAAAGAGCTGAGCCCTGCGCCCACCTCCCTGGGGTCAAATCACTTATTTTCTCCCTTTCGCTCACCACTCTGAATTCTGGCTGCAATCAGGGCCTTCACCCTTGCCCTTTCTCTCCAGGCATAGGATTTTACAGTCCCCGAACTCGGCTCTACCCCTAAATGCTCTTTACTTGCAGGAGATTAAGCTGAAAACACAGTTCACGGTTAGGGAAAGGTGATACCACAAGGCCAAGAGTGGGCTATGGGCAGAAAAAAAAAAAAAAAAGATAGAAAGAGGCGAAGGCTGTTGTAAATGTCACCAGAGGTAATTCAGCAACTGGAAGCCTACATTTCTCTCAAGTGTTTCGTTTCTTGTTCATTTGCTTTTGTGATACTTTTTTGAGATGTCTTTTCCGTGGTATTTGCTAAAACAGTGGTGCTTTCAACCTTGAGACAACATTGGATTTGATTAATGTCAGATTTTATAGTTTCTTGGCTTAATGTTATTTGAGCTCCTGTCATGATAATATCTGAATTGAGCCATTGAGCACATCAGCGATTTGTATTCTTTCACTTTAACATAAAAATCAGTTTCAGTGCATTTTTAAAAAATGTTTACAAATCCAATGGAGAGGAAAAAAATCAGTTGAAGTGAGATTTAGGCCTCATAAGTGCACAGGGGCATTGTGCTTGGAGTGTGGAAATCCCTGACCTTTTACTTATAAATAGGAAGTGAGATCACCGCTTGCCACAAATGCTTCTGACAAAGTAGGGTTCTCAGGAAGTGCTTTCCCAAAGCAAGTGACAGGAGTATCCAACCTTAATACTAGTGACGGCTGCTTGACCGCAGCCCCTTTTGCGCACAGGAGCTATAGGTAGCTAATTAATTCCCCCTACGCTTTAATCAGATAGTTGCCTTGTATAGTTTGAGTGTGGGACATTTTGTTTTGAGAGGGGGTGGTATTCTGTATAAACAGTCTCAGAATGTGAAGGAGAAGTTTGCAAAAAGAACAGAGAAGTCCCTGCTGCAGGCCCAAACCTTACATCTTGACTGTAGGCAATAACAAGGTTTTGCTTACCCACTTCATGAGGAGACGCCGCCTTCTCATACCAGACTTAGTACATACTGCAGGGCAATTTATGTCTCCTCTCAGCCCTTCACCAGCCCTCTCCTGGCACATGAGCCCATAGGAGCCAGGAGCCCTTTGCCAGCCCCTTTCTTCCTGTGCACTGTATCCGTTTAACACTCACTTGGTGGCTTTCTGATTAAGGGGCCACTGGGGAACCAGCTCCTTTTGTCTTACTCGGACTCTTGGAGCAAGTGAATAAAGGTTTGTTTACTTAAGCTTGGCTCATTGTCCTGATAGGCCATCTTGACAGCTGTTGCCCATCGGGAGCTGGGAACTGCCTGAGAGGAACTAAATAAATTGCTGAGCTCCTTGCAGTTCGCTGAGTATATGATCAGTTTAATCCTCATAGATCTTAACTTTATGCCAACAAGTTTAGGAAAATTTGCAGGTTGTTCACATTTAGGTTTTTGTTTGCTTGGTTTTTTGTTTGTTTGTTTTTTGTTGTTGTTTCTTTGGTTTTTTTTTTTTTTTTTTTTTTTAGCTGAGTGAGGTAAAAATACCCATAACCCCAACAGCTGTTTGTTGCTGGATGGTATGATGTATTTTATAAATTAGTAGTTTGCTCTATGATTTGATCATCTCATTTCTGTTATTTAAATGAAAGTTTTCATTGACCATTAATCAGAGAATTCTGTATACATCTTTAAAAATAATGTAACCCACAGGAAGAAACTAGGACTCTGTTGTTCTCCTTAGTACTCTGGCCTGTGGCCCTGATCTTTGTCACCCTAATAGATTATTGTCCTTGAACATGGCGATTGAATGATTGTAGGTTGCCCTGTCTTGTGTGAACTGGTATGTGAGGAACAGCTTTCACATACCTGTTAACTTCTTCCACTTGAATTTTCAGAAAACACTGTTTATACTTGCTCCTGGAGTATATTCTGGAACTTTATTAAGCCAGTCGGGCTGAGCATGATTGACTAAGTTGACATCACAGTCCAGCAATGAGTATGGGACCTGTACATCAGAGAACACTTTGATAAGTAGGTGGTACAAAATATTCTCTCAAGCTTTGTTTGTCACTTATTCACATTGCACAGTGAATGCATTTGACTTTGTGTTTACCGTGTCTTCTAGGAGAGATAATAAGCAACATATAGACTGACTGTTTGCCAACTTGGTAGACAAAAGAATTCTGAGTTTCTTGTATAGTTATAAATTCTCATGTGCTAGAATAAAAGAACGGGCGTACCTTTGTTTTGCTTAGTTTTTATTTTAATTGCTGGCTTACGTAAGGCTACTAGAATAGTGACGGAGAAGAAAATTGTCTTTTCAGAATGATGGTGTGTGAGAATTATAAAATGTTTGTTAAGTTTTCGTGTGTCCCAGAGACCTCCGTAATGAGCACATCTTAGACTAGACTAGACTGTTTTGAATATTGCCTGACAAAGGAACCATATCCAACATTCTGTTCTTTATTCGTAAATGCATATATAAGTGTGCAATTTGCCAACTCATTCTCTTGTACTTGTTTCTTTCTGGAAGTCTTCAAAAAACAGAGGGAGAAATGCACTTATTTTTTTTTGTGTGTGTGTTTATCTTAGGAACCTAAAATATTATAGAGATAAGAGTCACAACATAAAATTTGGTTAATATTGATCTCAGTAACATCTCACATTTTTATGTTGCTTCATGGTTTCCTGACACATGGACGTACATTATTGCTTTTTGACTTGCACAGCAGCTTGATGTGGGAGAAGACGCTGCTCCCAGTTTAAAGAATCTTGAATTCCCTTTATCCTGACACACGGATTATACAGTGACAGATCTAGGATAGATGATAGATAATTTGTTTTTTGGAGACAGGGTCTCGTTGTGTAGCTCCTGTTGTCCTGGAATTCACTATGTAAACCAGGGTGGCTCTGAACTCACAGAGGTCCACTGGCTTCCGCCTTCTCCCAAGTGCTGTGGTTAAGGCATGTGCCATCAAGCCCATTGAGAGTATATAGTTTTAGTGTTGTAGTTCAACCATCTAAATCTAACTAAATGAAATGTTTATGCTCAGAATGGGTCTACAGTATTGTTTTAATTCAATGATAATATGGTTTTTTTCATGGTATTTTACATTTTTACCTTTAATCTATTTTAAAATATTTATTATTAGGACATAGTCTCACTAGCTGAGGCTGACTTGAAATTGCGGGATAGCTCATATTGTCCTCAAACTCCTGATCCTGCCTTCATCTGACGTACAAAGAGTGGCTTTATAGAAGTGCACCACACTACTAAGGGATTTCCTTTCTAATGACAAAGCAACTCATGGATATAATCTAGTAATGAAGGAAGAAAGTTGTGACTAAAAGGGCTGTTTAATGTTAAGAAATCAAGTTTGGTCCTTTTAAAGCTTATTAAGTAGAAAAGTAGTTTTAAAACATGTAAAATGTTAGAATTCTCAAGACTTACATCTATCTAAAATTAGTTCCATGATTCTAAAGAAATCATCTATGATGGTTGTTAAAAGTACTTGAAAACACAGAAATATGCAAATTCTCCTTAACACACTAAATTACTTTCTTTTGTAAATATCTTAAAATTAATACTTTTTTGTTTTTTAATTTTTAGAAATCTGTGGAGCTTAAGAGTGCTATGGAGCTCGTCCAAGTATGCCGCTGAAGAATATGATGGCTGAAAACAGCTTTAAGATGCTGAAGATTCAGCAATGTGTAGCCAACAAGCTACCGAGGAACCGGCCATATATCTGTAATATTTGCTTCAAGCACTTTGAAACACCATCAAAATTAGCAAGGCATTATCTCATTCATACTGGTCAAAAGCCATTTGAATGCGATGTATGTCATAAAAACTTTAGACAATTAGTTCATCTGGAGAGGCACCAGTTAACTCACAGTCTGCCTTTTAGTTGTAGTATTTGCCAACGCCACTTTAAAAATCTGAAGACATTTGTGAAACATCAACAGCTTCACAATGAATCTTACCAGAATGATGTTAAAGTCAGAAGATTGCTTGAGACCAAGCAGGAGAAGGCTGTGTGTGGCATGTATAATACTTTCTCTGCAGAGGAGAGACCGGCCCTGCACCCATGCACTAAGTCAGATCCCACGTACAGCACCACAAAGAGAAGAAAGAATATTCATGCGTGTACAATCTGCGGCAAGATGTTTCCATCACAATCAAAACTTGATAGGCATGCACTTATTCACACCGGGCAGAGGCCTTTTAAATGTGTCCTGTGCAGTAAATCTTTCCGACAGTCAACTCACTTAAAAATCCACCAACTCACACATTCAGAAGAAAGACCTTTTCAGTGTTGTTTTTGTCAAAAAGGATTTAAGATTCAAAGCAAACTTCTGAAGCATAAACAGATCCACACCAGGAATAAGACTTTTCAGAATCTTTCTTTAAAAGTAAAAAGTCCTGAATCATGTCCCCGACCCAATAAATTAAATGCAAAGCAGGATGCTTTTGAAAGTGGTGATGTGGGTGAATCTGAGGAGAATAATCCTCTTGATGCCCACTCTATTTATATCGTCCCTTTTCAGTGTCCTGAGTGTGAAGAGTGCTTTGAGTCGGAGCAGATTCTCAGTGGACACCAGTGTCTTCCCGCCAGAGGTGGCAGAATTCCAAGTAGGCTCAAAAGAAGCTGTAACTATAAGACCATTGTTAAAAAGCTTTTGGCTAAACTTAAACGTGCTGGGGGTAAAAAATCAGATAACCTCCAATCAGAGAAAAGAACATTTAAAAGCAACTGCTTGAAGAATTGTGAGCGTCCTTCCGCCAAGCAGAACATGGAACAAAGTCAGAGATCATTTGTGGGTTCACCTGGCAGACATGGATCATACAAGACGGGTAGCAAAAAGAAGAAGAAACTTCTGACTCTGCCATTTTCTTGGCAAAAGCAATTCCAGAGCCAAACTATGGGCAAAAGTTTGCAAGATGTGTTTACAACAGGAAGCATATTAGCTGTGGACGGTTCGGTGACTAATAAAGACTTGTCAGTCTATGGCTCACCAGGTGAGGAGTACTTTAACAACCGTGACATGCTTCCGTGTGGGTTTTCAGACTCAAGTGAAAATGTGCACACTGGACATAAAATGTGCCCCTGTGACAAATGTGAGAAAGTGTTTCCTTCTATCTCTAAACTACAAAGGCACTATTTAATTCATACCGGGCAGAGGCCTTTTGGCTGTAATGTTTGTGGGAAGTCTTTCAGACAGTCAGCTCACTTAAAAAGACATAAGCTAACTCATATTGAAAAGATTCCCTATAGTTCTTTTTGGCAAGTGGACTTTGGAAATGTGAACAAGTGTTTCATCCATCCAAGTGATGATGCTGGCTATAGTGCTTCCCAGCAGTGTGCGGGGCTTAGTCTCCAGAAATATGAGAGGTCAGAGTCCACTCAGGTATCAGGAGTTGAAGTCAAGGCAGAAGCGGAGGATCTCATGCTCGGTACCCACTATCGGAGCAGCCAGTCTTACCTCGCTAACACGCTCTTGGAGTCAGAGCAGAGCCATCATTGGTACGGCTACGTAGGCCGTCCTGAGAGAAGTGACGGGCTCCTTTATCAGTGCAGTGTTTGCTGTAAAAGTTTCCGATCTCCATCCAAACTAGAAAGACACTATTTAATTCACGCAGGGCAGAAACCATTTGAGTGCTCAGTCTGTGGTAAAACATTCAGACAAGCGCCTCACTGGAAAAGACACCAGCTTACTCACTTTAAAGAACGGCCACGAGAGAGGGTGGTTCTGGATTCAGCTACATAACACAAAACCACTAATCTGTTTGTGACCCCTGAGATATAATGCCCTTTTAGACATTTTTGCCAAAGGCCTAGGTAAGTGACTTCTTACGCAATTGCTTATCTTATAATAAGGAATAAATTAAATAAAACCACAGTGTTTTATAAACAGCAGAATGACTCGAGAAGAAATAGCATGGTTTGATGCCATAAATAGGTATCTAAGGTTATTAACATATAACCTGATTGTACTAAAAGTTACAAATCCACCATGTTCAATTTGGCCTCATTTGTTGAATTACTCCTTAAGACATTGTGTGTCTTTATATATATATATGCATACCTCCCAGAACGAGGCCAGAGTTGGCATTCAGCAGCAACAAACCACCCCGCCATAATTTCTTTTACATAGAAGCTTCAATTCTGTTGCAAAACATTTTTTAAACAATTTAGAAGATAAAAGGATATAAGGAAATGGGTAAAGGAAATTACAGCATTTTACGTTTTTCTAGTGGTTCTTTTTTGAGACTGATAATTTTACCTTCTTAGACAAAAGTAACCCCCTTCCTGTCTAGGTTACTGTTTTGCTGCCCTAAGGAATTTAAAAGTAGGAAGAAGCTGGCTTGTACCCATGTGTACTTACCATCCAATGATGTTTACATTTACATGCTATTTTCCAAGTGCCATGAGCTTTTCTTACGTGTCTACAGTTAAGTCTTTTTAGATACTTAAATGCAGGGCACCCATTTGCTCATTAGAGGTTGCCTGCAGTGGCCAGAGACAAGACTTTGCTTTAACACCTCTTTCAGTGGCCCTATGACTTAACTAAATCTAGTCTGCTAAATTAGATCAAATGCTAAGCACTGTGTAGTTTCAGTCTTCTCTCCTCTGTTGTGAAAGACACGAATGCTACAGTATTAATTCAACCTTTGTTAAATTGTTACTTCAGTTAGTGCAGATATTATTCCTGTATAGGAATAAGGTGCTCATAGCGTTCAAGGCATCATTTTTACTAAGGAGAATTGTCATGATTTGACAAAAATTTCACTTAATCCTAATCTGTGAGAGAAGTGCTGTCACACACTGACCTTCACGTTTGTGGCAGTTTGTAAAATCTTTGACTAACACTTTCTAGCAATAGAAATGTAAACTGTTCTGTTTCTGCGGTGAGATGAAATAGAAAGATACTTATCACACTTAAATATAGTGAAAAGGCCTCTGCTGCAAGTGGGCAGTGAGTCACTGTAGGCTTTGATCATGGTGTAAGAGCTGTACTTTGTGAGGGGGAGAGGGAAAGCTTTCAGCCCAAGTGAACCTTAAGAAACTTGGGTTTAATTTACAGAGATAAAATGTGATAGTATAAGTAGAGTGCCCAAGGGATAAACGCACGTGCCTCGTTTTAAGTAGAGATGCTCATCTAAAGAGGAAGCCACGTGCTTCAAGGATAACTTCTCTTCTGTTTCTTTGAGATTTGATGTGTGTGTTTCTTGCACAAGCAAGTTGTGGCTCATAGAGATGGTCTGCATCTTAACGAACACATCTGTTGAATAAAAGCAAAGCATAAATAGTTCATGTTTATTTAATATGTGAAGTTATGGAATTGGGCATTTCCCTGAGTTATTTATATAATTTTATTTGAAGGAAAATGCCTAATGTGTTTCTTTCCCACCTGAACAGGGAGAGTTCTGAATGTTGTGCTCGTATGACTATGAGTCTTTGCCTGAGAAATAATAAGATACTTTTTTTTAATTTGGCTCATGCCTTTTAAAGCTGTTTCATATTGAAAGTTGGAATACTGTAAAAATTTTGTCAAGAGATGTACTGTAGTGCTATTTGAAGTACCTGTAACAAAACTCTTGCCTTTATTACCATTGCGAGCTTCGTATGGGAACTGTAGGAGTGGAAAACAAAGTACGAGTTTATGTTAAGACAAATGTGTGAAATGATGGGTTGCTGCATGCTTGAACTGTACCTATTGTTGAGTCAATTATCTTGTTTTTCTGGAAAAAAATAAACTTTATAAATATCTTTTAAGAGAACTAGAATTTTTTGTTTGAGTGATTCCAGGTTTTAGCATGATTATTTACTGAAGGAGTTTGATTAGCTGACTACAACTGCTCCATGTTTCATACTGCAATATTATCTATGGTTTTAATATATATGTTACATGTTGATGGAAAGTAAATGATAGTTAACATTTTTGAAAATCTCAAATTGCAAAGTAATTTAAAAATAAAAGTTTCAAATTACACAGTTTGTACCTTTTTTTAAAGGAAAAATCACAGCATTGGAACAAGCTACCGGTGCCAAACTTTCTAAACTTATCTAAACATGTACTTCATTGCTTAAAAAAAAAAATCTTTTAAATTATGTATATATTTGTATGTAGTTATGTGCATGTGAGTGCAGGCAAACATGGAGGTCAGAAGAAGGCATTAGATCCTCTGGAACTGGATTTCCAGGTAGTTTTGTGAGCTGTTCCATGTGGGCACTGTGAACAGAACGTGGGTCCAGTATATGGTTTTTTTTTTTGTTTTTTTTTTTTTAGTTAATTTATTCAGATTACAACTCAGTTGTTATCCCATCACTTGTATCCTCCCGTTCCTCCCGTTCCTCCCGTTCCTCCCTCCCTCCCTCCCGCTTTCACTCTATTCCCCTCCCTAGATCTATGACCGAGGAGGACCTCCTCCACAACTTTATGGCCATAGGCTATCAAGTCTCATCTTAGTAGCCTGCTTATTCTTTCTCTGAGTGCCACCAGGCCTCCCCATCAAGGGAAGGTCATCAAATATGGGGCACCAGAGTTCGCAGTATATGGTCTTAATTACTCAGCCATCTCTCCAGCCTCACGAACATCATTTATTTTTAATACCTCCTTATCACTTCAGAAAAACCAGGTTACTTCCATTGCTTGTCATATGACACAGCTACTTAATCTGTTTATCTACCCTTCTCTTTGACTTTCCTCTCCAGATTTGTACTTAATAGAACTACCTTTTCCAGTATGTTACCATAAGTCTTCCTTCATCTGTCTTGTCGGTCCAGTGTTAGTTAAATTAGACACATTCACATTCTTCAGAGAAATAGCTGAGGCTTTACTCCTTTCTACTTCCTTAATAGTTGTGGGAGAAAAGCCCTTAAGATTGATGCAAGAAAATGTAGATTCCATTATATGTTACGTAAAACAACCATCAGAATGATAGATCTTTTAGGGCAGATCAGCAGACTTTAGGCTTTAAAGTCAAAGGATCTTCTCCAGAATCCTTTATTAGAAATAATATTTGCAGAATCTGTTTTTTGGTGTTGAATGGTGTCTGCCTTTTAGAAGCTGCAGGAAGAGTGGACAGTTAATCCCTGTCTTGTGGTTTCCGGTCAATAGAAGAGCTTAGATTTTGGTACCAAGTGGAATTCTGTTAACACTAGGGAAAACAAGGAGACAATTGGAAAGAGCATTGGAGCAGTGGTATTAAGTGGGATGCACACTGGCGAGCTTCTATTGGTTCTCAGAGTTCAGCATAGTTTCCCTCGGAGCCTTTTTTGATTTACCCTGTGTTTCCACTGCTTTTTGCTTACAATTCATGTTAAATCTCTGTTACTGTTTAATGGGTGCCCGAAACGAAACAACCACCTTCAAAAGGGGGAAGGTATATTGTGGCCCCGAGTCTTGGAGGTCTCATCCATATGGTTTGTGGTCAGTTGGCTGCTTGTGCTTAGGCCTGTGAGAAGGTGAGGAAACATGACAGGAACTCTGTAGCTAAACAGAAGTCTCACCCTGTGGCAGTCGCAGAGTGAAGAGAATGAGCGCCAGGAGACAGTGTCCTACAGTCTTGTTCAAAGACCCAGCTCTGCGTTAAATGTCGCACTAGACCCCATGTCTTGAAGGTTCCCACCAATAGCACTAAGGTTCCCACTAATAGCACCAAGCTGAGGACCTGCTGATAACACCTGGGCCTTAAGAGAATTTTCCAGGTCTGTATTGTTACTGTTAATAGTCAGCTTCCATGTGAACTGGTCTTGTTAGAAGTATTGATGGCTTCTCTGTCCATCAGGACTTCTAATTCATTAGATTTGCACCCAAGACGTGTTTACATAGGTTAGCTGTTGCTGTCTTGAGACTGCATTTTAGAAATAAGAGATGAGCTGCTTGCTTCTGGAAAGAACATTAGAGTGGCTCTTTTTAATGTTTAGCGCAGTATCTGGAAAACACGTTCTCAAATGCAACTTGAATATGTAAGGAAGAAGTTAGGGAAGAATTTACTACAAGCATTTAAGAATCTCCAGATAGTTCGATCTTTCTTTTTACTGAAAAGGCACCTATAATATACAATATAGGCAGCACAGAGATTTCTGAAGCAAGTTAAACTGTTTCAAAAATGAAAACTGTCTGGACGTGTGTGTGTGTGTGTGTGTGTGTGTGTGTGTGTGTGTGTGTGTGTGTGTGTGTGTGTGTGTGTGTGTGTAATCTAAGAGTGTGCTCCTGAGTGGAGCAGATGTGTGGAGTTCATCTAGGGAGCCAGTGATGGAGACTGAGGAAGAGGTGAGTAGAAGAACACCAGCTCTTTGTGGTCTAAGTTCCCTTTCCTGAGTTGTTTTTTGTTTTGTTTTGTTTTTCTAATGGTTTGGGCAGAATTAGGAAGGTGTACTCATTAGCAGGAGGGAACAGGGTGGGCAAAGTGGCAGAATGGAGGAAGTTTCCCCACCAACCTTTACACTGCTGCCCCAGCCCTTGGGTCGTACCCCAGCTTGGCGTGTGGTGAGCCTGTGTGTGTAATGTGCTACAGCCAGCCCCACAGAAAATGGTGCTTGATCTGGCCAAACCATCTAGAGATGAATTCTTTTTAAATATGGGACCTTTTATATACTTTGATAGTATTTGCTTTTGATTATGTTGAGATCAAAGTCAAATCAATGTGTACTCCAAACTCTCTACTCACAAATACCACCATCTTTATTCCTCTTAATATGTTTTTCAGAATGTTCCACCACCTCTTCCTCACCCCCTTCTAGAAAATTCAGTTGTCCCTTTTCCCTAAAGTCTAGTTTTTTACTTCTCTGTTGATTCTTTTACCTCTAAATAACAGACTTCTCAAAAGCCTCCATTTTCCCGGTTAAGATGCTTTTGGCTGGAAATAACAGGCCACTTACCTCCAACAGGTTTAACAATAAGACTTAACTGGCTTCTGTGACCTGAAGGCCGCTGCCTATACAGCTGCAGAGCTCTCCAGTCACACACTTGAGTCAGCCTGCATCCTTCTACCTGCTCTGCCTTTCATGGTGACAGACTGTTTTCCTTGTAATTTTAGAGTGCTTTGTAATGGACCTCCACTCCAGCATGGTAGGAGAGAGTAGGGTAGGATCTGAATGAGGGATCCTACTCACCAGATGGGGAGAGAGTTCATTGGATAAAAGGATTTGCTGAGCAAGCATCCCCAGCGCCCAGATTAGCTGTGCATACACACCTGTGTAGCCCCAGCACTGAGGGTGGGGGCTGGGATCCTGGGGGCTACCTCACTGGCGAGCCAGTGTAGCTCTAACAGCAAACTCCAGATTCAGTAAGAGACACTGTCTCAAAAAGTGAGGTAGACTGTGAGAACGACACCTGGTCCTGACCACTGGTCTTTACGTGCACCACTATGCTCACAGCACACACCCTCACATACATAGTATGGGTACCACACATGAAAATATGCAAGGGGGAAAACAGGTCTGAGGACTTTATTATTCTGGTTACTGTTATCCTTTACTCTTCTTGCTTTATGGTTAGAATTGTAGCATGTATCATTTCCCTACTGTCTCCTTTGTCTTTTCACTCATTTACTTCTTTCTTTAAATTAAATATTGTTTTAATTTTTACATATACATTTATATCATTACACATATATACAATAAACTACCTATAGCAAGAAGAACCGTGAAACAATCAGGAATTATATAAATGTTACATTCTTAGTGTTTTGGCTATTTTTGTTATTTTGTATTTTGTATTTGGCAGCCTTGAAGAAAACATCTTTCCTATCTTGGTGAGTCTAAAATTCTGAATGTATATCAATATCTATCATAGCTCATCATTATCAACTTAAAACATCTATCTAGACCTAAAAACATCTTAACCCCTAAACAGCTAAGCTTAATTGTAAAACTAAACTATCTGGTCTTCAACCCCATCAGACGTGAAAAGGAATAAAATTAATTACCTAAGTATGCCGGGGTGTAGGTTAGCTTAATCTTATATTGCCTGGTATCCACCATCCCCACCACATTACTGGTGATCTGCCCTCTCAGTAGCTATTGAGTGGGTGTTGTTGGTTGCCGTGACATCTCTCCTGCACTGTGATCTGAGGCACACTGAGTCTATTTGCAGCTCATCAGGCATGATCTTTCCAAACCTCTTAGCATTTTCTGTCTCTTATGTGAGTCACACAAATAGACTTGGAAGTAGACACTGGCCTAAGGAGATGACCAGAGTGGCTGCCTGTACATAATTCTGATTAAAGAAGGAACCAGTACACACAGAGCTACTCCGCTTTAGTCCCATGAACTAAAATGCTGTACCTGGTCATTAAGTGGAGGAGGAGGAGGAGGAAGAAGAGGAGGAGGAGGAGGAGGAAGAAAGTCAAATCAGAGTCACGCAGAAAAATGCAACCAGGGCCCTCATAAACAAACTGCCTGATGCCTAATTTGAGATAGTCTTGACTTTTAAGCCAACTTTAATTTTATTTTTCCTACAGCAACAAAACATCCCAACTAATGTTGATCACTAAAAGTCTTTTAATTGCCAGTTGTGGTCTTTGTGAAACTCTTGTCCTGTTGTTTGACTGAGGCATTCAACAGCAATGCCATCCTTGCCTGTGAAGAAGCCCTTCTTTCCTGACCCTGGGATTTCTATGCTTCTTCATTTAGGAACATATTATATAGAAAATTTGTAAACCAAAGGAAAGCATTTGTTACACGTTTTATTTTATACTATCGTAATCTTTCTGCAAAATTTAGAGAAGTGAGGTTAGACAGGGAGAGCTGTGAAGGTGGCTTTGCAGTCGAAAGTGCCGGCTGCTCTTCCAGAAGACTTGAGTCCCAGCACCAAGCCAGATGTCTCCCAGTCCCGTGAAACTCCAGCTCCAGGGAATCTAGCCCCCTCTTCTAGTTTCCATAGGCAGCTGCACACAAATTATTATATACGAATGCAAAAATCTATACATTTTTAAAAGATGGAGGCAGGAAGAGATATTATGATACTACATTTTGTCATATTTAAAATCTCAGCCTTTCTCACAGATCTCTAGAAAGTGACATATGACCTGAGCTCGTTCATGTAATACCCTGGTCACCTGGTCATTAGAGAATCTGGGTTTAACGAATAGCTAAATTGGGAAAATGTCACCTGCTTTTTTTCCCCAGCTAACTCAGATTGACTGTCTATCTAATGGAACAATTTTTTTTCCTTTAAAACTTACTCTACTCCTGTATTTTCTATGTGATTTGTGGTTCTGTACTCTTAGCTCCTTAGAACGTCTATGCTTGTACTGTCTGCCCAGTGTCTTTCTCATGTGTTTCTTTCACTACAGCTTCCCTGCTAGTGCTCACTCATGGTTCTGTTCAACCTTTGATTTCCTGTACTTCTCATCCCCATACCCATTTTACCTACTCCAACCTCTAAAACCACTCAAAAGGCATCTGGTTCCGTGTTGCCTTTATAACATTTCCGCCTCCCTCCCCTAGATTTTAAGACTTTCAATAACTCAATTCTAGGTCCTATTCCTAACATCCTCCCACCGTGATCGGCTTCCAAGGCTCTGTGTGGTAGCTACAATGAAGTATAGAAATAACAGTTTCAGCTGATCAAGATTCATCATGAAAGCCATCTGAAAACCTGCCCTACTGTTCTGTGGAGGCTACAGTTGGGAATAAGATGTCAGTAGTTGTTAAATATTCAGAATGCTTTGCATTTAAAATTATAGTCAAGCAAATTTTTAGTTATACCTCTATAAACAAACAATAAAAGATGGAGAGAGAAAAACTGCGTTATGCACTTAATCTCCAGACCTTCAGCTATTCTTTTTCACACTGTTCATTTTGGGCAGACCACCATATATCATAAAATTAAAAGAGAGAACGGTGTGCTGGTATCCTGCCTATGTTCCTTCAGAGAGGACTTACTAGAGATAACTCCTTAACCTCTATTAATTTGTAAATGGTGGGGGTGCGCAAACTCAAGAATTATAAAGTAAGTGACAAAATATAAACCAGGCAAAAGTTTTGACCAGATATTTCCCTGGTGAAGATACATGCATAAAGAACACAAAAAATATGTTCAACATCATTATCATTGGCTAAACATGAATTATAGCCATAATATGATGTACAACATATCTATTTAAATGGCTTAAAATTTAAAAACTAACCATATTAAGTGTTGTTAGGCAAAGGAAACAACACAAGTCAAAAATGTTAATGAGGTACAGCTATTTTGAAAAGACATACGTTTCTTAAAATAGCAAACATACACCATATCATATGACTTAGCTATTTGGTTTGTTACTTCAGAGGAAATCTATCTCCACATAAAGATTAGAATCCTTTGTAGAGGATTTGTTTGTAGTAACCAAGAACTAGCAACAATCTAAACACCTTTCAACAGATTACTAAATTAATGACCTGTGGCATGTCTGAAAATGTTTGACTATCAATGTTTGACTGAAATGAACAACAACACAGATGCATCTCAAAATAATTTTTAGTCAAAAAAGAAAAGGCACATTCTAAAATGTATGTAAAAGTCTCTTTTTTTTTCCCTCTAAATGTTTATATAAAATTCTCTAATGAACAGTGCCCTAGAGGCAATGGTGGCAGAAGTCTGGGTGCAAAGTAATGAAAGGCTGAATGCACAAGGACACACAGTAACTTTTAAAGGCGTTGGTTAACTTCATTGTTGTGATTCTGGTGATTCTTTAATAGATATACAACTATTTCAAAATGTTTCACGTTTTACAGTCTGTGTGTGTTTGTTGTTAGGCAATCAGTATTTCCAGGCCACTTTTAAGCTCTCAAATTCCGTGTGTGTGTGTGTGTGTGTGTGTGTGTGTGTGTGTGTGTGTGTGTGTGTGTGTGTGTGTGTGTGTGTAATACATCCTTCTTTAGAGTTCAAAGTAATCCTACATCCTATTCCTCCAACTCCCACCTTTACTAACGATAGTGAACACCATCTGTCAGCCCCCTCCCTCTCTGTGACTCCAGTCCTGCACGCTGGGTGTTATTTCTACTCCTTCCATTAGGGGGCAATAAAGAGACGAGTAAAAGCTAGGGCTTTCTAGCTCAAGCTTAACTCTGTCCCTGACTTCCGGGCCCACTAGTTCTGCTTCCGGGTGAACGCCGGTACTCCCTCCCAGATTTCCGGAGGAATTGTGAGAGCCTAGTGATTCCCGGCCGGGCTCTCGGTGCTAGGATTCGCCACCACTGCTTGAAAAATTTCGTGAGTCGCCGCTGCGAGAGCGGCCTCCGGTCTGTCCCGGAGCCGGAGGCGACCGCTGCGATGGCGGCCCCCGCGCAGCCCAAGAAGATCGTGGCCCCCACGGTGTCCCAGATCAACGCGGAGTTCGTCACCCAGGTGAGCCCCGGTGTGTCCCACTTGTGTAAGGCGGGGAGCAGAGATGCCGAGGCCCTGAAGCCCCGTTGGGATTGTCTTTGATATCTTGTGTACGCGCAAGTAACTAGTTGAGCATTTCAGATGCTTCAGTGAAAGGCCGCTCCGCGTTGTCAGAAAAGAGACTACAAAATCTTGTTTCTGCGCAAAATTGTATTAATCTGATAAGACTCCGTCTTACATGTAGATCCGTCTATGAGTGTTAATTTTCTGTCATTCTGGAACCTTCATTTTGGGAGATGGCAAAGCTAGTCCTGGGCCTTCAACCTTTCACATCCTTGTTAATTCTTTGGAAATTAATGAGCGTTAAAGTACGTTTAAAGTCCGATCTCAGCCGATTTGTGAAGGCAGAAGCCCAGGAGCTACTTTCATTTGCTTAGCCCCTGCATGGCTACATGCTAATTTGTCTGTATTTCTGGACCTGTCTCACCCTGCCCCCTAAGACTTCCTGATCTGTCACATTTCTTCCCTGTTCTCCTGCAGCTCGCTCTTCGGGTTGCTTCAGAGTGCCCACAGGTGTAAAGCTGTCACTTGTTTTCCTAAAATGTCTGAAAACAGTTCTGATTGTCCCAGGGATAATGACAGAAATCTTTGACAGTGCCGTGTAAGCTGGCCTATGCTTTTACCTAAGCCTTCACCACTGTACACTGCAGTTACTTGGGTATGCCATGATAGCAGTTAGCTGACTTTTTGGGCACTTGGGATCCCAGCTTTAGCTCTTTTCCTTTGCTCTTACCTTTAACACAGCACTAGAGAGGCTATCCCTGACTTCTTTAACTACATTAAAGCCAAATGCAGATAAACGATTTGGGAAAGAACACGCAAACAGTCCAGGTAACACAAATCCCGATGCCTTAAAAGTTTGACTATAAAGAGAGCTAGAGTGGGCAGAGCCTGTGAACTGAGAGGGGAGATGGACCAGGAGCGAACCATGTCTTCAGTTCCCTGCATGTGGGATGTGAAGACAGGAGGAATGGGAGTTCAAGGCTAGCCTTGTCTACATAGCAAGTTCGAGGCCAGCGCGCAGACCGTGAGACCCATCCCAAACAACAGCAGCCCAGAAGAAAGCCAAGAGATAAAAGAAGGCAGGGAATTACCAGGATGAGATGAGGACAGAGCAGTATGTGAGGGCCAGATCATGTACGACTGAAGAGTACAAGCACGTTTGGCTTTTATTCTAAGCACAGTGGCTTGCCTGGGCAACTTGGCGAAGGATATTGTTAGAATATCACCTTCGCTAACATAGGGGACCGGGGTGGGGCCGAAGGAGGAGAGCTGGTACTCGGTATAGTGATAGTGTTAGTCTGTGGTGAGAGAAGGGAGAGGCTGAGCTACTAGAGGACTTAGCTTATGTTCTGAGGTTGACAACATGGCTCGGAGAGAGATAGATAAACTAAGATGATGCTGGCCAGGAGGTGATGGCGCACACCTTTGATCCCAGCACTCGGGAGACAGAGGCAGGCGGATCTTTGTTAGTTTGAGGCCAGCCTGGGCTACAGATGGAGTTCCAGGACAGCCAGAGAATGTTACAGAGAAACTCTGTCTCAAAACAAAACAAGCAGAATACCATGAACAAGAATTTGCTGAAGGAATGATCTCATTGAGAAAGTGCCCCCTTGAGATGTATTTAGGACAGTGTGGAAATCATCAGGGTAAGTGCTATGTGAGGTGAGATGTGTCCCCTCTTCTGTGAGTTAACTTCTGAGCAGCTGCCACCTGCCCGAAGAAGCACTGTGTTGCATGTATTGAACAGGTGCTCGAGAAGTTAACGGTTAGCCAAGTCCTGACCCTGAGACCACACTTTTTTATACCACTGTATTTACCCTCGGTCTTTCAATAAAGTTTATTCTGAGCCGTCTGTGCTGTCGTAGCTGTGGTAAGTGGAGAAGGGAGAGCTTGCATTTTACATAAGGCGGGACAGTTAAGGGGTGGGCAGGCCATACATGAAGGTGGTGGTGTCTGAGATTGTAGGTTAAATTCCCAGGAACAGGAAAAACTCAAGAGAAATGATGGATGCTTCTGTCTAATGAGTTGCTAGATCTCCATCAGGCTCCTAGTAAGCTATAAATTCTGAATCCATCCAAAAGATTACAGTCATTTCTCTCATGCATGATTTGAGAAGTGGCCTATGCTTGTGTGCATCCCTTAAGGCGTGAGAAGAGGAAATAAGAACATCATGGGATAGTACGAGATGAAGTGAAAGGTTTCCTGTTGAGTTGGAATGTTTCATAATTTGGAAAAGTGTTGTTTAAGTAGGTAGGGAATGGAATCTTTTCACATTTTATAAGGTCTCTCCAAGTATGTTCATTGTTAGGGTTGATTTGTAAGTGCACAGAACACAGGTGCCGTTCTACGTGTTTCAATTCAGTGGGCGTGGCTAATCAGTCAGACAATCATAAAGCAGAAAGATGAGACTATGTTCAGTTATCCCAAACTGAAAAGAAGGAAGAGGTAGGTGCCAGGTCGTATGGAAAGAGCTTCATGGAAGAGTAACACATGACTCCATTTGTTCAGTTATCCTTTCATTTGTGTGTCTGTCTCTACATCAAACATTTAAGTATGCAGAATGTTCAGTTACCTACTATTGATTCTTTGTGCTTGATTGAGTTTCTGAGTTTTTTTAAAGGTTTTATTTTGTTTTTTCAAAAATCAGTAAGAACTGTTTGTTTTTTATTTAAATTTTAATTTATAATTATGTGTTTGGGGTGGGGTGTATGTGATTTTGAGTGCAATGGCTGTGGGGAACAGAAGAGGCCATCAGATCCCCGCAACTGGAGTTGGAGGGAGTAGTAAGCCACTCAGCATGGAAGTGAGAACAAGTCAGGGCCTCTGGAAGACCAAGTGCTCTAACTGCTGAGCCACTTCTCCAGCCTTAGTCCACATTTCCTGATACTTACATAATCCAACTCAATTTCTGGAAAGATCATGTGTATATATTTAAATTTCTAAGTAATGCTTAACCTGCTAAAATATTAAAAACAAAAACCCTCCTCTGTTTAATAACCAGCTTTTATGCTACAGTTTCTTAAAGATTTTATCTACTTATGTTTGGGTCTAGTAGTCATTTAAAAGCTTATTTCTCTATATATCAGTATCCATGAAGATTTTGAAACTGGGTTTTAATACTCACTCAGCTGAAGACTAGCTAATCATGGGCAGCTTAGTAAATCTCTTGAGCCCTGGATTTCCTTACAACTGAAAAAAAAATGTGTTACTCTGATTATGAACAAGCCATACTGTTTGCTAGGGCTTCAGAAATGGCATGTTTTGGTGTTTTGAATATCATGGTAGCTAGTTACCATGCAAAGCATCACTGTCATTAGTTGGGTTGGGGCTGAGGACATTCTATGCTTATATTGTACCTTTAAAACTGTCCTTTCTCCAATCCTAGATCTGCTTTGTTGAGAAACAGGTTCCCCTTGGGTGACATGTCTAAGTGGTGCCGTGGTGTGAACCTGGAACTTACTATGTACCCTGTTTGCTTTTGCAGTTAGCATGTAAATACTGGGCTCCTCACATCAAGAAGAAATCACCTTTTGATATAAAAGTAAGTAGTTTTGTTTCACAGCATACTTGCAAACAGTTATGCTCTTGGTATTGGTTTAAGGATTCATTCAACAAGAGCTCTCAATACATTTTTTAAAATTGAAAATACTGTTTTTCATTATCAAACTAATAATTGCCTATGTTAGAAAAATTAAAATCTTTAGAAATTATGAATAAGAACATAAAACTCATTACCTATTGTGTTATCATTTTGTTTTATTTCCTTTAATCCTTTCCCAAAAGATGTGTACGTGTGTAATGATTTCTCTATCATAGATTCTTAGATTATTTTAAATATTTTATTATTACAGATGAGCACTCAACAAATAGTTCTATAAATATATGGAAATTTTTATATAAAAGTTTTGGCTGTTTATTAAAATAGGATCTTTTGTTTCCTGGTTGATTTTAGGTTGCTAGACTAAGGAAAAGAAGTGGAAAAAGTAGAAGCTGTGTTATGTACAATAGATGAGTAAAGACAAGGAATATTCAGTGGTCTCAAGGTTTCATCAAAGCACTGTCAAACAAATGAATGACAGACTTTCTAAAAAGGAAAAAAAGGAGGCTTCTTCCTGGAAATGTCTTAAATGCCAGGCCTTGAAAAGTACTAAAGAACTGATGAAGACTCAGACCTTACACTCTGTCAATGTACATAGTAGTACCACTCGCATTAAACCATAAACATCTGTACTGTGTTTCTACGGTAACTATTATTGAAAGTTTGCCATGTTCCAGAGTTGTAGTAGATATTAACATGCCCGATCTTATTCCTTGCAACCTTGTATAGTACTCTGTATTTGGGGTCTATTTCTTTCTTTCTTTTTTGTTTTTGGTTTTTGTTTCTTTTTTTGTTTTGTTATGTTTTTCATTCTATGTGTAGCCTTGGCTGTCCTGGAACTCACTCTAGACCAGACTGGGCTCGAATTCTCAGAGGTCTGCCTGCCTGTGCCTCTGCCTTCTGAATGCATGTGCTACCACATCCAGCTGTGGAGTCCGTTTCTTACATGAGAAAACTGACATTAGAAAGGTTGGACACTTGTAGGATCACAGCCTCCAACCGTGATAGTTGGAAGTAATCTTTCTACTCCAGAGCCCAAGGTCTGTGTGTCCTAGGTCAGTGAACAGAAAGTGTGAACAGTTATCGTTTGTTTCCCTAATATCCTCACACTTTTAATTTTTGTCTGGCTGCCTTTTGGAAGGGTGTTATGAAGGGTGTTATGATTCTTAGAGTCTAATAGTATTTAATATTTTAAATTAGGCTGTGAAAATATGACTTTTGGGGTTTCTTTATCTAGACATTTTATATACACATCCTGTTTAAGGAATATTGTAGAGCTTTGTTCTTATGTGGATGATTGTATTACTTGTACTACTTTACTTTCTGTTACTTTATATTTGAGGCATATAATGTCACTACTAAAAAGCCTCTTGTTATTTAAATATTTGATCTTTCTTAAACCAAACTATTTTATATAACCTCAGTAACTGAAAAATGTCACCTCAGATTGAAAACCAGGGTGATTAATACATTAAACATTTTTATACTTTTGTCAACAGGTAATTGAAGAGATATATGAAAAAGAGATCGTCAAATCTCGGTAGGAGTAAGTTTAATTGTGGTCTCTTGGGATTATGTCGACCAGGTCGGGTGTGTCTGAACATCTGGTTCTGCTGCGGCTCTTGGCCTGCAGGGGATCTTTTCACTTTCTGTATGAGTGCTTCTCTGCTTGTGCTTATTAGTTAGTCGCGTATTATCCCTGTGTCTTCTAGTTTCAGGTTCAGATCAGGGGATTAAAAGCAGCATAAACCATATTTAGTTTCTGAAGGACCAAATAGAAATTAGATGGAAGGAAGGAAGGAAGGACCAAGATAGAAATTGGATGGATGGATGGATGGATGAATAGATAGATAGATAGATAGATAGATAGATGAGCATAGATTCATTTCAAGTTCACTAATAGTTTCTTACTATTTCTGATAAATCTTCCAAAAACACTCTTAAAAATTACCAAACTAAGGTATAAATTCAAAATAATATATAGTGAATAAAATCAAGACATAATTAGTTATTTTTGGATAATATACATAAAGGAATGACTTTTAGAAAACCTTCTTTCCTGTTCCTAGTCCCCACTGTCTTCATCTTTGGAGTTTTTATCTTCCTTCTCTACCTCACACAGAAGAATTTAGATGCTTCATTCTGTCGTGGAATGCTTTAAAAGGAATTAACTGTGTATTGATCACCTTTCATATACTTACTTGTAGATATGTATGCCCAGTTAATATTTTTAAATGATAGTTGTTTAAATGCTGTAATTTTGTAATTATTTTTGAGATAAAGTTTCAAAAAGGTCAAGACTGGCCTTGAATTCATAATCCTACTGCTTTAGGCTCCTATGTGCTGAGATCGGCTCCTGTGTACTGTGTGTGCCACAATGCAAGCTCAAATTTGGAGAATATTTTGCTTGGTTTTTTTGTTTGTTTGTTTGTTTTGGTTTTTTAATGTGTAAAAATCTTTAAGAAGTAAATTTTACCAAATAATTTGAATGCAAAAAAAAGTAGTGTCAAAATAGGGGAATGGACGTTTAATGGTTGATTTGTGAGCCTGTTAAGAATTTCTATAGCATAAAATGCAAAATACATTAAAAGCTTTTAAGGAACAGTGTTTTAGACTTACTCAGGCGTTATCTTCACTATCTAGGAAGTGGCTAGAGGTAATAGTTTTTAATTGGTTATAATACACCAATGAAATAGGCTGTTTTATGGTCTTGAGATACTTTTAGTATCATGATACTTATAAATTATTCATATCTTAGGGTTTTATGGTGTAAAGAGATACTTCTAGCATCTCAAAATTAATTCTTAACAGCCTTTTTTGCCTAGCCACATGGTTAGTATGGCATGTTTTACAATTCATTCATTTTTGCTATTTCTTGCAATGTCGGTTTTTGAAAGCTTACTGTGTTTTTATATGCAGCTTTCATTTACAATAGGAGTTGTTACTGTGTAAGTGTTTCCTGTGTGCTCGCTTTACGTGCAGTCGTACATTTACCCGCTTCCTAAGAACTTTGAGGTACTATTACTGCATATGGCTGAGGAATGTGATTAAGGCATTTTCCAGTAGCTGAGGCCCAGCCTATTCCTTGGCTCTTATCCACTCCTTTGTTCTTGTAATAGGAGTAACATCCATTTTCTTCTAGGATCTCTGAATTTCTGCCCTTTGGCATTATTCATAATCCTGTTACGAATCCACCTGATGGAATTTATGGTGGAGAATAAAACAGTGACTTTTAAAATACTTTATCTTGCCACTTTGTGCTTATCGTTATTTGAGATGTACAAACTATTTTATTATGAAATATGACACTGGAAGGGCATAGTATACCCTTGTAGATTATAGTACTGCCACCTCGTTAGACAAAAGAAAACTTGACTTTGTCAACACTCTAGAAAACACAGTTTATTCCTTCCTCTAACATCTTACTTCATAAGTGAAAAATAAATAAGATGAAAATAAAAGTACTATAGTCATTTTTCTTAACTTTCTATAAACAGATGGGCCAGCTAGATGCCTCACCGGGCAAACACTTGGAGGCTTGAATTCAGTCCCTGGAACCAAGTCCATAAACGTGTCTTCTGACCACCACACTCATTGTGCTGTATATGCCCACACATATCACACTTTCATAATGACAGAGCCCCTTTTTTTGATACAAATGATAAATTATATTTATACAGTAAACAAGTATCAACAGTCAACACAAATCAAAACCAACCACCAGCCCGGGGACTGAGAAACAGCTGGGTGACTTCCTTCAGGGTGTTCATCAGGAAGGGCATGGTGGCACGTGTGCAACACACATGGCAGTGGCCAGTGGCTTCATGATCAGTGCAGTGGGTAACTGGGACATGCACTGGGTGGCCTGTGGGTAGAGGAAGCCTAGTGGCTATTGGAATAGGGGACAGAGCCCCTTTTAACATTGAAAATTTATTTTTCTCTTTATATTTTTTTCAATGTGGTTGTCAGGGTGTTATACAACTCCATACCCTACGTTTTCACACAGCTACATCCTGGGAAGGTATATGGTAGTAAAGCAATTTACATGTCTGTCTCCTGTTTCCTTATCAGCTAGAATGATATGATTGCTGATAGTCAATGGACCTAGTTTTTTATACACAAGTTGTCCACCTTTGGATGGATTACTGAAATGTATGTCATGTTTTAAGCACAGCGTCATGCTTAATGCATGTTGTCAGTCAATATATTGGTAGCTTAAAAAGGTATACAAACTACTTCCAAGTATTTATATTTGTGATTATTATTTGTAGCTTCTCATATCTTCAAAACTCTTCTGATCAAGGGTCTGCTGCCGAGGGTGGTTTTCTGTCTTACATATATATTTTTAGTTAGCTGGCACTCCACAGTATGTCACTCAAGGTGTCACATCCACTCTATAACCTTGCTGAATTATAGAATGTCATTGTTCCTCCAGCTTTTTGCTTTTATAGTAAAATAATTCATTTTATCCTTGCTAAGGTTCTGTGACAGTGTGTGTTTGGTGACTGTTAAAGAAATCAGAATGCAGTGGAATAAGATTTTGACAGGCTAATGGTCTCCTGAGGAATTATAAAATTAATTTTCAAATCTGGAAACTATCATCTAGTGTTAGTGTTCTGGTCTGGCTACTTTGTTCCAATATTAGAATATAATTAAGAGAAAATTGGCCATGTGAGCTGCCTTTGGAGCTAAACTTCGTTACTAAAGCTTCGTTTATTCATATAAAGCCACACACTTCTATCATAAAAGAACAGTATAGTAAAGAGAAAAATCTAGTATTCTCTACAGTCAAGACTCAAAAGCATGTGAAACATCTAACCGCTGCATTTGGGGCATTTGAGGGGCATCCATGAGGTGAAGGCCTTAGTGCTTTTGAGGTTGATCCAGGCTAGCTTTTGGCAGCTGTGATCTGATTTTTAAAATCTGATGTGTCATTTAATGTGATTACAAAAGATTCCAAATGAATGAAGATTAAGGTCTCTGACATGTTTGATTTTCTATTTCAAAGTTAATGATGTTACTCTTTATGTTTTCAGGTTTGCCATCAGAAAAATAATGCTGTTGGAATTTAGGTGAGTGAAAGACGTTGCGTGGGTGCTTGATAAAGATGACCATGTGAGTGAAGTGTTAATTTGCAATAAAGAAAATATTTTGTATAGGCTCCAGGAATAGCTCATGGATAGAAGTTGCCATTAGATGTACAAAGCCATAGGCTGACTCCCAACAGCAAATAAAATCTAAATTCGTGAATATTTATATTTTTTGATAGTCTTATTTGATATTTTCTTTGTTTTGAAAAGTAACCTCATTTTCAGGGTAACTTATATTTTGAGTTGTTTTTTATTAGTTATAAGTGATCTATGAGAATAAATCAGGAATACACTCTATTTTTCTTCCTTCTCAGCAAAAATTTTATTACCTAGCTAATTATAACTTAAATGTTTCAAACAGAAGAAAATGTAATATTTTTCCAGAATCTTAAACATTACACGTTAGGCATATGCTATAGCCTAACGTGCCCTGTTTCTCTAGCCCAAGAACAGGCTTTTTGTAACTGTTGTTTGTTTGTTTGCTTGCTTTGAGAAAGGGTTTCTCTATGCAGCTTTGGCTGAACTGGAATTCACTATGTAGACCAAGCTGACTAGGAACTCAAAAGATTCACCAGCCTCTGTTCCTGAGTGCTAGGATCAAAAGTGCATGCCACCAAACCCTGCTTACATATGACTTTCAGTTATAAAGGTATCAGAGACAATACTACATCCAGGATTGACTAGCATATAAAAGTGAAAGCAGTAGTACTATTCAGCGTAGCTGGATGTGTCTTAAACAGTGCTAAACATTTTGTATACATGGCATCGTAGCTACTCTGAAATAGACGCATTATCCCTCTAATTCCTGGAACAAATAAAAGTCGCAGGTGCAGTTAAGATGGTAGAGTGTTTGATGCCAAAGCTCAAAGCTTTTCTACATTTTTATACTTCCTTGAATTCTGGTCTGAATCAGAGGTAAGAGCCTCTGTGTTAATACCCTATTCCGTGTCATCCTGGCCTCTCACAATGCCAAGCCTTGGCTGCTCTCCGTGCTGCTTCATGCTTTCAAAACCGGTACTACCAGGGTGACTCTTACACCACCAAGTTAGGCCACCAGCACAAGGTACAAGTATGGCTGCCTCTGGACTCCAGCTTCTGTGTGCTGAGCCACAGCAAACTTCCCACAAGATTTTACCTCAGTGATGCTGGCTGATTCTCACAGCTGCTTGCTTGGCTTCAGCTTACCAGCACCGATTATCTCAATAAAGAAACACTTTTACTTTGGTAGTGCTGGTCTCTTGCTGATCATAGCTGATTCTTCAGCTCAATCTAATTAGAATCACAGGTTCTTAATTAAAACATTAAATGGCCCCAGTAGATTCTTTGCTTCCCTCTGAAACTTCACAAGCCAGTTCTCCATCATCTTTATAACAATCAGCATCATCCTTTAATCTCCCAAGTTCTCACAGCAGCTCAGCAAGCTTTGACTACTCAGTGGCTTTTCTAGTCCAAAGTTCCAAAGCCCTCCCTGAATCCTCCCCCAAACCTGGTCAAGTCTGCCCTGAAAACACCCCACTCCTGGATTAACTTCTGTATTAGTTAGGGTTACTATTACTGTGACAAGAAACCATGACCAAAAGCCAGCTGGGCTGGAAAGGGCCTATTTCCCTTATACTTGCACATCATCACTAAAGGAAGTCAGAGCAGGAACTCAGGCAGGAACTGACGCAGCAGCCGTGGGCAAGTGCTGCTTACTACTGGCTTGCTCCTCGTGCATTGCACAGCCTGCTTTCTTATAGCACCTGGAGCTACCAACCCAGGAATAAGGCCAACCACAGTGACTGAGCCCTCCCACACCAGTCGTCAGCTAAGAAAATGCACCACAGCCTTGTCCATATGCCAAAAATGGGGCATTTTCTCAGTTATGTTTGTCAGAAAATGACTGCCATTTGTGTCAGGTTGTCAGAGAACTACATAGCACACCTATGTAAACTAATCTGATCCTCATAAAAACATGGCATCAAGTAACTAAGCTTTTTTTAGGGGAACCTGGAGTTTATGGTTATGAATGAGCTGGTGTACCCTGGTGCTCAGCTCACAGTGCGCTCTCCGCCTTGTCAGTCAGTCCAGCATGTCTTCATTCAGGGCTGCTCTTCCTTCTTCATGTAACTGTCTCTGGAAATGTCTTCTCACATACACACCCAGCGGTACGCCTCCCAGGAGATTAAATCCAGTCAAGTTACCAATAAAGACTTCAGCCATAACCCTCCTCTGATCTTCTTGGAAGGGTAGTTCTGACTTTCCTCTGGAGCCACGGTTTCCACGTGTGAGGCTACAGCAAGCAGCTCCGATGCAGAGTGCAGGGAAATGTGTGAAAGAACGCAAGCTGGAACTAGGGATTTTCTTAAGTTTTCAGAAAACTAAAAAGACTCCTATTTTTTAGGTGAGTGATGCAGTACAATGTCTGGCGATAACTAATGAAATTTTCTATGCCTTTTTCTAAAAACTCTTTTCAGCCAATATCTTGAAAATTATCTCTGGATGAATTACTCTCCAGAAGTTTCCAGCAAGGCCTATTTAATGTCCATCTGCTGTATGGTGAATGAGAAGTTCAGAGAAAACGTCCCGGCCTGGGAGGTAAAAACAACTAAGCCGCTTCATGGGTCTCACTTTGCCTGCACTGAAGCCATTACAGAGTAACAGCAGAGAAGCTCACCCAGTAGTGCGCTGTTGTAAGATGGAGTCGGGGTGTGAAAGCTGACGCTAGCTTTCTTCTGATTGCAGTACTTCCAGCTGACTGTTGGGAGCTTAGAGTTGTTCTTCCATGTTGTGAGGGAAGCAAGGAATGGTGTGGATATTTGGAGTTGGCAAAGTACAAGCTGTAATGGTGACTATAGGAGGGAATGTGTGAAAGCTGACAGGTGCTTATACTGTGCTTTCAGCTTAATCAGTCGTCGTTCCCCCCTCCCCCCCACCCCGTTAAAATCAAAACTTGGACATTTTGCTCAGATATTGAGTGACTACCAGCTCAAGGTATATTGGAGCTCAGCTTAAACTATGGATCTTAAACCTCACTGAGACATCTTAGGGATCTTAGGAAATGACTTCAAGCCATTATAGAGAGTAAGAGGGATCATTTTAAAAGCCAGATGGTAATTTTATCAATTCATGTATTATTGAGACCACTTCAGTGATTAGGGTTTGAGATAGAGGAATAACAATGCAGGAACTGCCCCGTTTTGCACAAGGGATACATTCTCAGACCCCAGTAGATACCATGAACCCCAAATGATTGTGCTGAGCCATGTATATGTATGTTATTCCATACTAATATGCATAATATATGTCCATAAATTATGTGTTTATGTGTATTGTTTCCTACGGAGCATTAAGGATAAAGTTCTGTCTATAAATTGGGCAATATAAGAGATTAACAGTGACTAATAATAAAATAGAATTATACTTAATTGTCTTAAGCATAAATACTTAATTGACTTAAATTGTCCTGATCACTTTTCTTGTATTGTGGAGTGATTATTATGGAAAACGGGTTAAATGAAATCAGTCTGCTTGCTGAGAAGGTGAAGTGTCTATTGGGTAGATAGATTATGTAGATTGGATACTAGGGAATGACTGATATCCCAGTCCAAATCAATCTCATCATATTCCTCAGAACCATCTACAGTTGAAAACACATGAATTGTTTCTTTCTAGAATTTTCTCTTTAATAATTTTAGACTATAATTGGTACAGGTAACTGAAATTACAGAAAGCAAAATTATGGATAAAGTGCAACTATCATAGATGCAGAGGACATATATGATTTAAAAATTTTTTAAAACTGATTGGATTTGATTACTGAAGTAGCACAATCAAAATGAACAAAACAACAAGAGAAGTGAAGCTACTATTCTGTTAGCTTTAGGTCTCGTAGTCCTTTCAGAAAACTGTATTCAATTTACTGTCGTTAATAAGAAGTGTGCAGTGCTTCTCCTTAATTGTTTGATTTTGCCAATCCATTCCTAAAGCCCACACCAGCATTTCTTACAGAAAGAAAAATTCAATCAAGAGCTCAAAGTGCATTTTTCTCATGGGTGTTTTTGTTTTTCAAGATAGGGTATAGCCTTGGCTGCCCTGGAACTCACTCTGTGGAGCAGGCTGGCCTCAGACTCAGATCTGCCTGCCTCTACCTCCCAAGCACTGGGATTAAAGGTGTGCACCACCACCACCTGGCTCACAGTGAATTTTTATTCTTTTCAGACCTTTAAGAAGAAGCCAGACTACTTCCCCTTTTTTTTTAAGTGCATCTTGAAAGCTGCTTTAGCTGAGACTGATGGCGAGTTCTCCCTCCATGAGCAGACCGTCCTCCTGCTTTTCCTGGATCATTGCTTCAATAGCTTGGTAATTGTACTTTCTGTCCAAATCTTCAGGTTCCCTTATTCTTTCAGGGTGAGTTCAGGTGAGTACCTGAAGGCTGTCACTTTATGCATAGGAGCAGAGAGTAACAATGATGCCAGAAGCTTCATGTCAGCCCCTCTAAGGCCATTTTAAAGCCTCGTTTCCTTTCAGTAGTTTGGACTTGATTCCTCCTCTCCTATCTAGACTTAAAAATGAAAATGCAATGTCAAAGGGAGATCATGAATGGGAGGAGCAAAGAGTCTGGTTTATAAACACTTTGAACAGTGAAGTCTGCACAGTCATCATGCTAAAATAGAGTCATTATCTGTTGTTGTGCCTCATGCACAGGCTAGCTCATCAGCCGGAGAGCTGCATTGTAAATTGGCTGATGAAGGCCGTTATCATGGTCTTTGAAAATGTAATACATTTTCACCCATCGTGAAATCACCTTGTTAAAAATGAAATATTTTCAGTAACTAATATTTCACTTTAGCTTCCTCCCTGTGCTTATCTGAAATGTATACATAGTTGTTTTAAAGGCATATGTGTCTGAATTAATCATGCCCTTAGACCTATGCAGGAAAATTCAGAGTCTGTTCTTAGCCTGAAGACCACAGACTTATTTGTGGGTCTTTACAAAGACCCAAGTATATAGAAATGCAATAACTACCCTGTCATTAACAGTTATAAAACTAAACAGAAAAGAATATATAATTCCTTATCAAACATTGAATAATGACAGGGTTTAATTATATTAATAGTTTGGTGCTAGATTTAAAAAACTTAAAACCTAGTTTATTATTAAAATACTTTATCTTTTCATTTTTCCTGATCTTTGAACCATAGATGTGTATACTGTGGCTCCTGGAGGAAATACATTCCTGTAAACCCGTAGTAGTAGTAGTTGTTGTTGTTTTATTTTGTACTGGGAATTGAACATAAGGTCTTGTGTTAGGTAAATTCTATACCCCGGAGCTAGGTCTCTAGGTCTGGTCATAATATTTCTGTCAAACTGTTAGTACATTACTTTTTTAAAAAGATACTATTTTTCAGTGTAGCCCACACTAGCCTTGAACTCAATCTTCTGCCTCACCTTGCTTAAGTCATAACCTTTATTATCTTTGTTTCTGTTTAAAGACATCTTACTTAATACATAATTTGGTTGTCTTCATCATCAACACTGTTATTAAATGCAATTTATCTAGCACATATATTTTCTATGTAAGACACAGGGCCATGGGCTAGAGAGATGGCTGAGTGGTTAAAAGCATCTGCTGCTCTTCCAGAGGACCCAAATTCTGTTCCCAGTACCCATGTAGGGCATAGTTATCTGTAACTCCAGGTCCAGGGGATTTTATGTCCTCTTCTGTCATTCTCAGGTATATGATCATACAAATGTGCGCGCACACATACACACACTAAAACTAAAAGAAGACACAGGGCAATTTATTGAATGTATTATACCCATGCACTTCAGCCTTGTTTTGAGGATTTATTAAAAGGATGGAATCACCAATAAGACATGATAATAAAAACGTAACAGCACGTCTCAGAAAGGAGACTTGCTGGCATATGGTAGCTGGAAGGGAAGCAGAGAGCTAATTGCCCTTCAGGAGAGGACAGGTACCCTGGGCAACTTAAAGCTTCTGATGTTCTGTGCTCACTGTGATTACTGCAGGGAGTATTAATTATACATTTCTGTGAATAAGGGAATTTTTAAACATGAAATCTGCAAGTAACGAAAACTGCCATTTTAAATGTGAAAATTTTAAAAGATTGATATGTGTGTGTGTTTATTGTGTATATGGTGTGTGCCGTGTATATGTGGGTATTACTGTTGTGATCCTCTCAAGGTGCATGCTTGGAACCAAACCCTGATCTTCTCTAAAAAGCAACAAGTGCTCTTAACCATTGTCACACTGATCCATCTCTAGTCCCCTTCTGAACAGTAAAATACCACCAATTTTAAAGTATTGATGACATGCTTTTCTCCCAGGGCTTTTAAGGAAGTAAACTGTGTATATAGGAACTTGGATAAAAAGTATATATACTTGTATATAATCTTGTTTTCTTTGTGCTTTAAACAGGAAGTGGACTTGATAAGGAGTCAGGTACAGCAGCTTATCTCCCTCCCAATGTGGATGGGCTTGCAGCCTGTAAGTGCCCATTTCAGAGAGTCTTCACGTATCTGTCACACAGGGTAGATTTGGTTTCAGACTGAGTGGCTTAACATGAACACAAAAGTGTGTCAGCTAAAATCTACTTTCCTCCTTAGGAATTTACTGCTTAGGTATTACTAGCTTACTGTAAGGAGCTTTTACAACTTTAAGAATTGTTGCATGCATCCTAATGTATGCTCCACTTAATTTTACTATTGTAGGGTGAAATGAGGGCCTATAATTGAATTTAAAGAGATGGGAGATAATTTAGCAAAGTATGATTCTTATCCTTACGTTTATATTCAGATGAGGCTAAATGCAATCTTTGATTTTATCTGTTTTCCTGGCTTAGGATATGTGTACAGATACAGAAGGTCGAGATCATATTTAATACTAACCACTTCTGCTTTTCCATTAACTTTACTGAAAAAAGATGTGTGCTTAGTAGATTAATGTATTTCTTGTATAAACTAAAAACTACCACAGTGCAGTGCTTTACACAGAATTTTATTTCCTGCTCGTTTTCTGCACACACCCAGATGTGCAGACCAGTCATGTGTAAACAATGCTAAGTAGAAAGTGATAAGTTAGCCGATGGGCGTGGTAGTGCAAGCCTTTAATCCCAGCACTGGGGAGGCAGAGACAGGTGGATTGCTGTGAGTTTGAGGCTAGCTTGGTCTACAAAGCCAGGACAAGACAGCCAAGGCTACACAGAGAAACCCTGTTTCAAAAAAAAAAAAAAAGAAGATAAATTCCAGAAGAGAAAAGCATGCTGATGCGAGCGTTTGACGAGATGGGATCTTGTTTGCATTCCTTTTATCAGTACTGAGCTTACAGCCACACACCTTGCTCAGGCAGCTACTCATTTTCTTTTGGGAGAGGTTTCTCCCTCCCACCCCTCAGCTCAGCATTGGGGTTAAACCCAGAAATCTGGCATGCTAAACAGAGCATCCACCACCAAGCTACACACTTAGCCTTGACAATTATTTTAATGTTTATTGTTGGAGACTTAGTTTTTTTTAATTTCAGTAATAATGCTTATAATCAGTCATACTTACATATTTTTCAGCCTTAAATTCTTAATTTTAGAAGTAAATTATTAGCTTGTAGTGATTATCAAAGGTAGTTTCTTTCATCTTATTTTTATTGAAATACAGAATGGAATAATATTTTTTAAATACAATTCATTCCTTAGATTTCATGCTTTGTCTGTTATATTCAGTATATCATATGTCATTACATATTGAGACTAGACACTATGCGACCTAAGTATCATCCTAAGTGTTAGTGTTACTGATTGTTGTATGTCATACTTCTCTCAGGCACGATTGGAATTAGAATTAAAAAAGACACCAAAGCTAAGAAAATTCTGGAACTTGATTAAAAAGAATGATGAAAAGATGGACCCAGAAGCAAGAAAGCAGTATGTGGGCAAAGTTTTCTTTCATACTGGGGTTTGGGTCATGACACTGATTTATTGCTTGATTTTATATAGTGTTGAATCCACATAAGTTATTAGTAAATGCTTTCACTTAGATTAATATGAGGATTTTTACAGAGATCTGAAATGTGCGCATGTGCTTAAGGCCAGAGATTGATGTCAGGTGTGCCTCTCTGGTGCATTCTCTTTGCCTGTTGTGTGAGTGAGGTCTCTCACTGCCCCTGCCCCCTGGATCCTCAGTGCCTCCCAACAGTGGTGTCACAGATGCCCAGCTCCATGCCAGGCTGTTGACACCCAGACTCAGGGCTTCCGTCTTGTTATAAAGCACTCCTTTACTCAAGGGTACATCTCTCCAGCCCCAAAGTAGATTTTGATCACTCCCCTTACTTTGTATTTCTAGCAGGGATTACGTGATCATTTGCAGTCACTCAGTACCTGATGTGTTCATTAATTGATAATTAAGTTCAGGAACCAGTAGGAACTCAGCCTCTAAACTAATGTTTACATATTTAGCCATTGTCATACTCTCACGATATTTACTACCTAATTTAACTACATTAGTTTGTTTGCTTTTTAAGGTAGTCTCACTATGTAGGCCAGGCTGGCTTTGAACTCACAGAAAGCCTCCTGCTTCTGCTTCCCAAGTATAGAGATTAAAGGCACATGACACCATGCCTGGCTAAAATATTAGGTAGGTGAGTGTCTTGCCTGCATGTATTTAAGTGTCCTACATGCATGCATTGCCATTGGAAACCAGAAGAAAGCATCAGCTCTCCTGGGGCTAGAGTTACAGTTGTGAATCACCATGTAGACTCTAGGAACTGAACACTGGTCCTCTGAAGAACGGCAAATGTTCTTAACTGCTAAGCCATCTCTTTAGCCCCTAAAACATGAGAATTTTTACCCTAATGGCAGTATAAATAAAATTTTGAAATGCCCAATGTAGTCCTGACCTCTGAACTTAAGTGGAAACTTAGAATAACTGGAGGAGGTCTTTAGCAGGCGTTCAGCCCATAAGGAAGTTCTTCCTTTCTCCTGTGTATTTACAAAGAAGACACTGTGCTCAGTATCAAAGGCAGAGCATTAGAGTAGCTGTGTTTAAATTTACTTTTTTTTTTAACTATTTCAGAAATAATTGTGTTGCTGTTTGATTTTTAGGGCCTACCAAGAAAGAAGGTTTCTCTCCCAGCTCATCCGGAAGTTCATCTGTGTGCTGAAGTCCATCCCACTGTCTGGTAATGGCCGCCTTCGCTCAGCTCACCGTGGCTGTTATCTCTTTGCCCTTCTGACATTAACTCACTTTTACTCTAAACATTGCTCTTAGAGTGATTTAAAACTCTAATAACAAACGTGTGTCCTCTCCATTTCCTGTACATTGCCAGCCTGAGAGTTGGTTCTGCCTTGAAGGGTTATTAAAGCACCAACACAGTTATTGAAATGTTTGTTTAGTTAATAACCGTTTATATTTGCTCACCAGGTCCAAATTCTCTGCAGGATGCTGGGGATACTAGTGAATTAGGTGTTTATAGACCTCATTTGGTTCTTTGTAATATAGAACCGAATAGTGTTTTCGAGTGACAGGATTCCGGTGAGGGATAAGAAGTGTGTTTGAGACCATAAGCTACCATAAAATGGGTCAGGCCCATCTTTACCCATGTCTTTTTATATAATGTTGTAAGTTAGCTTACAAAGTGATGGGTCTCATCGTGGAGTTTTCGTTTCTACTTTATTCTCCTCCGTCTCCCTCCCTCCCTCGCTGCCCTCCCTCATCCTTCCTGCCCCTCTCTTGCTGACCTACCTTCCTTCCTCAGATCTCTTCCCTTTACATTTCATGTCATGCATTCAGGTGGCCTCACCCCTCCAAAGATGTTTTCCCTTCTCGAGGTCACCTTTTTAGTCCCATGACCTAAACACACATAAGACACATGCCCATGTGCACACACACATACACACATGTATACTAGGTTAAACGTAGGTCCTGCATGAGAGAAACCATGGTATTTGTCTTGCTTGTCTTCTACATCTGTCTCATTTCACGAAATAACTTCCAGTGTCATCCATTTTCTTGCAGGTGTTGTGGTTTCATTTTCTTTGTGCCTGAATACAGTTCTATTGTGCATATTTAATACATTTTATTTATGCATTCATCTATAGATGGGTATTGTTGGCTGCATTTCTTAGCTGTTGTGAACAGTGCAGCAATAGCATCCATTTGTAAATGTCTCGGCAGTGGGACTTACAAGCCCTTTGTATATGAATCCTGAATGGCATGGCCGGTTATGGTAGTTCTGTTTGTAGTTTTGAGAAGCCTCCACACTGACTTCCATAGTGGGTGTTGCAGTTTACATGATCTCTAAGTAGTGTAAACATACGTTTGTTTATTGGTTTGTTGTCGTGTCCAGCATGGCTCTAGAGACTAACCTGACTGGGGCGGCAAGGGAATGAAGAAAAAACAAACACATATACACATAGAAAAGCCAGAATTGGGTAGACTAGGCTCTCTAATGGAAAAGCCACTGGAAGCTCAGTGTGTTTTTATATACAGTTGAATAGGGAGGCAGTGTTTGTGGCGTATACTTGAATCAAGGAGACAGGTTTAACTAATCTCCATAGGAGCCATCTGAACAGGGGTGCAGTCTGTAGACTGTAAACATCCAGAGGATAGAGAGCTGAGGAAAGAGATACCTCAGGGAAACCTCAGCAGGGAAGACCTTGCCACTCCCATGACGCTGAGGCAAGGGAGTCCTAGACATGTCTGTGCCCATATCAACAATCCACATCCACTGACATTTCAATTTGGCTGTTGATTTGTTTATTTTAGATTAGATCTTGCTGTGTAGAACGTAGTGGCCAGGAACTCACTGTCTAGCCCAGGCTAACACTGAACTGTGCTCCTCTTGTTGTGTCACCCAGAGTGCTGAGATGGTATGAGCTCACCTACCTGGCTTCATTCTCAACAGACCTGTGGCCTAGGATAAGGTCAGAAAGCTAGGTTCTGGGTTTCCATCTTCATCAGCTTGCTTTTGCTTTTCTCAGTTTATCACTTGGAAAATGAACGTCTAGAGAAGATGTCTGATGTCTCTTCTAGATGTTAAATTCTGTTGTTTTAGCATCTGGGTAACAGGTTGATACTAACCTGGAAAGATATGGGTGAGAAACTAGTTAACTTCTTCATTTAGTAGGTAGAAACTTTCAAATTTCTATAACGTTTGATTTCTATAACATTTGACCTTCCATTTTCCTGTATATTACAAATAAATAAATGCATTTTAAAAGTATTTGTGGGCTATTTTTCATAGATGTAATACTGGATTAATCACTGCTTAGGGTCTTAGCTAAGGAAATAGATAAAAAATTATCTGTGCGTCAGTTGAAACAATGTTGACACCATGGTTTTAGAAGGTAAATGGTAGGCTACTTCTTGTATTAAAAAACAAAAACCTACATCCAGAAAGTGTTTTATTTCAGAAGGCTATAATTTTAAAATGAATTTTAAAAAATAGTATATGATGTTTACGAATACCATAAATCAGTGATAAGATTCTATAAAGATTTATATTTTTCTATGTATATATTTACATGTCAAAGTTAATAGACTCTTTCTAAGCCAATATAATCCCTTATAAAATTATAAAAATTTATACATGGACAATGGGAAAATTCTCTTTTCTTTGATGTATAAATTTACTCTTTCAAAGTCCACTATATAAATCAGGTATATATGAATGTATATCATGAATAAACACATTTATATCCAAACATGTACATGTGTTTATTCATAAGAATACTTAGGATTTTGATATATAATGGTACTGAGAAAAGTGAAACAAACTATGAATATAAAACTGCCTTCTATTAAAAAGAAAACTACCACTGGATATGGTAGTGCTCACCTTTTAATCCCAGCACTTGGGAAGCAGAAGCAGGCAGAGCTCTATGAATTCGAGGCCAGCCTGGTCTACACAGCAAGTCCAGGACAGACAGGTCTGTTATGCAGAGCAACCCTATCTCGAAAAACGAGGAGGAGGAGGAGAAGAAGGAAAAACTACCTTTGATTTTTTTTTTTTTAAGCACAACATTTATTAAGACTGAAAAGATGGCTCATTAGTTAGAGCACTTGCTGCTCTTTGCAGAGGACCCAGGTTCAGTTCCTAAGCACATACATGGCAGCTCATACAACTCCGTTTCTAGAGGATCTGGCACCTTCTGTTCTGTGTACATACATACATGTAGACAAATAGTCATACACACAAAATAAATTTAAGCCTATAAATAATTTATTTGTCATTATTTCCATATCAAATTAATATAAATACACTTCTGGCCCAATCTAGATATTTCATTTCCTCATATTAGTAGAACTAAATACTGACGGCCTGCCTCTGAAAAAAGAAATGAGATTCTTATTCTGAATTGTAGTTCAGTTACAAAGAATAAGACAGATGATTTTGTTTAAATTATTAAATAGCTGCCAGTTTTAAGAAATAGCACAAATGTCTTGGTGAAATTCTAACATGTTTCTCTCGTGTCTAGAGCCTGTCACTATGGACAAAGTTCATTACTGTGAAAGATTCATTGAGCTTATGATTGACCTGGAGGTAAGAAATATGCTCTGTGCTCTTTAACAGTCTAAGATCAAGCTGCAACTACGTCTGTAGTTACTTGAAATGGCCCTTAGTCTATTCCTGTCGCAAGGTTTTATGTAGATAAGGAAGTCTCGGTTTGATTCCTTGAGGTTTTGTGCTAACTGTCCTATTGTCATGGGTTGCTATTACCTTTAAAATTATGATTTTTAAGTAAGATTTCATACTGTTAGGTGCAGGATTCTTACGGAAAGTTCAGATACAAAATTGATGTAGTTCAGATTAATCTATTTCCTTCTCCTCCCTAATTAGGAAACTGAAAGAAAAGTCTCTGCCTTGGTTTGAAATGAGTGTTAAAACTATTAGACTAACAATCATTCATGAGAATTTTGTTCATATATTAACTCTACCCATGACTAATTTATATCTGTCACTATGTCAGACCTGAGTGACTTTGTCTATTAAATGCTGTTATTGATTAAATAAGTTGCTGTCAAACTGTCATCACAGTTTCTCATCATTGTCTTTCTGACTGTCATCAGGGAAGTAAGGACAGGAAATGGAAAAGAGCTTTGCTTTTACATTTATATGCAATGCATACTGGAATTTCACATAGATTTTTCGTAAAAGCTACTAAACAAAGCCTGGCAGTAGCGGCGCACGCCTTTAATCCCAGCACTCGGGAGGCAGAGGCAGGTTCATGTGTGAGTTCAAGGCCAGCCTGGTCTACAGAGTGAGTTCCAGGACCCAGGGCTACACGGAGAAACCCTGCCTTGAAAAACAAAACAAAAAAGCAAGAAACTGATCTTGACATTCTTCCCTGTGTCATCCTTTTTAAAAGGAAAGGCATTGCCACTGAGTGCTTCTTGCTTTGATTTTGTTTTACAGCATGTTTTATATGCCAAGTGAGTCTAGGCAGGCAGGAGGGTGTATTGTGATGCCCACTTTGTATGAAATAGTAGATTTTACCTCTAGCTGCAGAGAATGCATGCAAAATGAATGTTATGGTGTCTGTTTTTCACAGGCTCTGCTCCCCACAAGGCGCTGGTTTAATACCATCCTGGATGACTCCCATCTTTTGGTTCACTGTTACCTTTCCAGTCTTGTTCACAGAGAGGAGGATGGCCATCTCTTTTCCCAGGTGAGCCCTAACGGATCTGACACACTTAATGTTGTAGTCTCCAAGTTGATCTTTGTTTTGCCATGCTTCTGGAGTTCCAAGGCATACTCCAAAGTAAAAGTCTGAAATACTGACTTGTATGTTGTAAAGCCTGGTTATAAAGTAAAAGCGGAATGTATAAACTGACCACATACCTGAATGCACCTACACAACTCTAGTAATCATCTAACTTGTCGCTTCACTATATGTCCTTTCATTGTTGAGCTAAATTATGACCTTGTAAATGTAGTCCCAGCCAGGCATGGTGGCACAGACCTATAATATAGTAATCCCAGCACTTTGGAGACAGAGGTAGGCGGATCTCTGTGAGTTCAAGGCCAGCCTGGTCTACAGGCGAGTTCAGGGCAGCCAACGCTACACAAAGACACCCTGTCTTAAAAAAAAAAAAATCAAACAAATAAATAAATAAAATTAAAGAAAATGTAGTTCCATATGTTCACATATTTTAATTTTATGTGAATAGCCACTGTGGGATATAACAGGTAACAAGCATTGGCTACAATTGAATTGTGTCCCAGTACCATTGCTTGCTCTTGCCTGTGACAACAGTGTCAGGCAGTTGACAGTGTGAAAGAGTACTACACGTGGTCTGCTGCCTTGAGTGCGAGGGCAAATGTACTGTAGCTTATTGCTTTGGGTAGGAAGGGAATGTGTTGACATTTCAGACTTCCTGTAATGTCAAGTGAAAAAAAGTCTAACAAATTAGTTATTATGTTTTTCCAGTGAGGGTAAATTGGAAGTACAGGTTTATGTGTGCTAGATAGTCTTTTTTTGTTTTCATTCAGAAAAAAAATTCTGCCAAGTGATTTACCATATATATTAAACTCTTAAAAATTGACTATAATGTGACACAGGTTAGGACTAAACAAAATAAATATTTAAGTGACTCCAGAATGTTCCCTAGATTTGCTTTCATGTGCAGAAAACAAGGCCTCTTCATACATGAGATAAGCTAAAGAGAGGTTTGGTGTCATGGAGTCGTAAGAGGGAAGTCATACGGTTGTGGTTTCCTTACTGTTGCTGTGATAAAAACATTCTAGTGAAAAGCAGCTTGAAGTGGAACTTGTCTGTTTGGTTTAAACTTTCAGGTCACCATCCATCCTCAGAGTCAGAACAAGAGCTTAAGCAGATCAGAGTAGAACCATGGGGAAACTGCTTGGTGACTTGCTTTTGCCGTTTTAAAACAGCCCACACCCATCTGCCTAGGGATGATGTCACCCACAGCTGGCCTGGCCCTCCCCCATCACTCATCATCCAGGCAGTCCCTCACAGACCTGGCCAGAGGACAGTCTGAGGTGGATAATTCCGCTGCTGCATTGGGATCACAGTTGACCTTCTCTAAAAGTCCATAGCAGTAGACAATGTGCATAAAATAGACTTAACAACGTAGTAATAAATTACATATTTTATTTTCACATATGTTTGGATATGCTCTCAAGTATTTGTTAGGTAATGCTATAGTCAAAAATTTTTAACCTCTGAGAAACACAAGGATTTAAAAATTATTTTTAATAAATAGTGTTTTCTAGATCTCATGTTTACATTATTAACAAGTGAATCCTCCCAGCTTTTAGACATGCTGAAGTTCTATACGGGCTTTGAAATTAACGACCAGACTGGAAATGCTCTGACAGAGAATGAGATGACTACAATTCACTATGACAGAATTACATCTCTTCAGGTAAATGTCATGCAGTCTACCTTTCCTTATGCGCCTTCTTGATGAGTCATCCTATGACCTAGGTTTTGTAATAGGCAACTAAAATGGCATTAATATTGTCTCATCCTCAAATTTTTAAATGTTTTTCATTTTGATGAATTAATGAAATAAATTAGTTTTATAATCCATCTGAAACTTGTAAATCTATGTACTAGCATTCAATTCTCTAAAATCTGCATTAACTGCAATGTTATTTTATGTCAGCTTATATGTAAAGGGCATTGGGGCCTTGTATTCACAGTGCGTCTGACTTGTCATTCACTCCAGGTTGGCTGGACACCCCGTGCCAGTCTTACTACCTTCCTAGAGATCTAAACAAAAGCAATGCAGGATCATGATGTATTTCAGCTTCTTCCTCCAATACAGTGTCCCTTGGGGCTTTATTTTAGTATTCTTTGGCTAGTTCTTGGTAATAAAAGGAGGTTTTTTCACTTGTGCTAAGGGAGCTAATATGCATGCCATTTTCGTGTCCCCTTTGTTGGGGGCTCAGAAAGATGGGGTGTAGCTCTGGTACAGTGCTTCCTTGGCATGTGCAAGGCCCTGGGTTCAGTCCACAGCAGTGAGAGGGAGCGAGCACAGCACAGGTGCTGATGTTGCTTTCCTGCTGGAACAGTTCATGCCTTCTCTATTGCATGACACACTTCTAGTTTAGTGAGGTAGGGATCGCACAGAAGAGGAACATAAGAAGGAGTAGTGACTATTCAGTCACCTCTTTACTTATTAGTGGAGTCACAAATCAAATGGATGTAATAGATACCTATAAAGCGTTCTTCCCAAACACTAAAATTCACACATTTGTCTCAACAGTTCATGGAAATTTTTCTAAAATATTTCACGTATTTAAAAAACAAAAAAAGAAGTAAGGCTCAATAAATACATGAAAGTGAAATAATATTTTATCTGACCATAATGGGATAAAGCTAGATACGAACAGTAAGAGAAATAAAAGTTCACAAACTCGTGGAGGCTAAACAACATACTATTAAAGCCTTCCCCTGCGTGGCCTAGGAACTGCAGCTGGCTGTATTGATGCATAGGCATTAACTGTTGACAGTTTTGCTTTTCTAGAGAGCTGCTTTTGCACATTTCCCTGAACTCTATGACTTCGCCCTCTCAAATGTGGCAGAAGTAGATGCCCGGGATTCCTTGGTCAAGTTTTTCGGGCCTCTCAGGTGAGACGATATGAGAAGAACAGCATTCTCTCTTAGGATCTTGCTGTTGGAATTTTCTTTTCTTCGGTTCTTTCCTAGCACCTTAGGCTGTGTGCCGGCCCTTTGATAACCTCACAACGGGTGCGTTTTCCAGCAGTCAGGAATTCTTGAGTCACTGCAACATAACTACCCATCTCTTCCTTGGGAAGGGGTAAAAACATTTTTAAAACTTAGGCTGTTGTTCCTTGAGCAGGAGAAGAAGCTGGCCACATCTCACCAGCCATCACCAGCATGTAACAGACACCAGTAAGGCTTCATGCGTGGTATCTAGGGTATGACCTAGGAAGAATGTTGTGTTTTTAAGATATTTACTTAAGAATGTTGTGTTTTTAAGATATTTACTTCCTTATTTACTTTGTACTTAAAACAACCATAGATCGTCTAAGAATCTGCAAGGCACGCTGCCCTTGATACTCTTGTGCTGCTTTTTGATTACTTATCTGTTGAATTTTCAGCATTACACAGCCAGTGTCAAAAACTGTTAAGTTTTCTAGACCACTTATTTGACCTGGAAAAAATAAGGAGATTAAAAATAGATTAGCAGCTTTTGGGTTTGGGGTGGAAAAGAGATGCTTGATATAAAATGACATGAGAGAAACATTTTTGGTTCATAAAAGAAAAGTGCTACTAATAAAAGACAAAATAAGCATAATTTATCATCTTTTCATATAAGAAGTTATATGCAAAAGGCATACTTTGATTTTTGTCACATACGTTTTCAAACTGTCTCTTTGAGAATTCAGTGTTGCTGGGCATGGTGGCACAAGCCTTCAATCCCAGCACCCGGGAAGGCAGAGGCAGATGTATCTCTGTGAGTTTCAGACCAGCCTGGTCTACAAAACAAGTCCAGGATAGCCAAGACAGAGAAACCCTGTCTTGAAACACCAAATTTAAAAGGCGGGGGGAAGCAGTGTTGATCACTTTTTCAGTAGAAACATTTTCTGTTTCATCAAAGTTGTTCTTAAGTGAAACTGGCCTTGTATAGTCCTACATGTGGGAGTGAGGAGGAACTACACCTTGAACTGCTGGGCCACAGCCTGAGTCTACAGTGTTACTCAGCACTGCATTGCCACCCTTCAGTTTCATATATAGTCAGTGCAGGAAACAAAGAGCGGCGTTCTTGCCAATTCCATCAGTGGGTTTCAGGTAGCATGAAAGGTTTAGCAGAAAATACTCCAGAAGTTTTAATTCCTGTTTTTAATTTTTGTTATTGATTTGTTTGTTTTGCTGCCTATGCAATGTTTACTTCTTAAAATATCAATAGGGAAACATGGTTCAAACGTAAAGTTATCTTGGTATGCTGCTTGATAAGACTTGATAGCCTATGACCATATAGTGGGGGAGGAGGTCCACCTTGGCCATAGACTTAAGGGAGGGGAATAGGGTGAAAGCGGGAGGGAGGGAGGAATGGGAGGATACAAGTGATGGGATAACGAGTTGTAATCTGAATAAACTAATAAAAAATTTTAAGAACATTTTAAAAAACAATTGAGTTGTAATCTGAATAAATTAATTAAATAAAATTTTTTTAAAAAAGAAATTGAGTATAATACAAAAAAAAGTAAAGTTAACCGATCTGAATAAAATATTCTCCATTCTGCAGTTCAAACACACTCCACCAGGTGGCATCATACCTCTGCCTCTTGCCAACGCTCCCTAAAAATGAAGACACAACTTTTGATAAAGAATTTCTTCTAGAATTGCTGGTAAATACTAATGTTTTCAGAGTTTATCCTGTGATTTTTTTCCTGCCGTTTTGAATCACTCATAATCATATAAACAGTATTGGCTTCTAAAGTAGAGATTCCTCTTGCTTTTGGAATTACTTGATTTTTTTTTGGTTGGGGGGGTGTTAGGTTTTTGTTTGTTTGTTTGTTGTTTAGCAGGGACAGGGTCAGGCTTGTTTTTTATTTCTTTAATTTCTTTTCTCACACCTTTCACCTTTTAAGCTCTGTTATGGCAAGAATTTATTGTCCTTTGGCAGCTTCTGTGTCACAGTGACTCATGCTCTAGGGACGCCAAGTTGACCATTCCTTTCTTGAAGGAGAGCACAGTCAGACACAGAGCTTGTGAATAGCCGTGGTCATCTGTTACTTTAAAGGTGATCATTCAAACAGTGTGTTCAGTATTAGGTACTGATACTGTAAGCTCAGTAGCTTATAAATACAGCAAATTATCCCTGAGCGGCTTAAGAATTCTAATCAAATTTTCAGTTAGTTTTAGTGATGAGAGATGTTATTTTCTATCCTAGGGTTGGATGTAGGTTTTTGTTGCGTTGTAGAAGCGTGGTTTTTGTTGGGGGCGGGGATTTTCATTGCTGCTGCTGTTGTCATTGTCTGGGGTTTTGGGCTGGGTCTGGTTTGCTTCGTAAGTAATGTGCAGCTGTGCAGTAGTTAAAGATAAGGAATAAAGAACCCACACATGTGGGCTTCTCCTCTGCCCAGAAGTGAGCACTGTAACCTCTTCACTTACATCCTTCTAGCGCTTTCAGAAGAGCTTCTCATCTATCAGATTTAATTGTGTGGATATTAATGAGGTTCATTTTATTGTTAATTATTTTAAACTATCTAGGTCAAAATTCAAATTAGGAATGTAATTCAGTGATAAAGTGTTTGCTCATACAATAGACCCAGTCTGTATACTGATTCCTTACCACCCAGGAACAAAGGGTCAAGTCATTCCAGAGCTTAAATTTTTTTTTTTAAATACTGCTTTCAGTCCCCCTTGTTTGGGGATTTAGTCCCCTGTGTAGTGTGGGAACTCTTTCTCCATTCAGCACAGCATTTTCTGAAACACATGACTATTTATCTTTGTCAAATACTTAGCCATGTTGCCAACTAACAGCTTTTTAAGTTGTTCACAGTTTTGCCTTTGCAGATAATGGTTCAGAGTATGTGTTTGTGTACTCATATATGAACATGTAACCAGAACCGGGTGTTGGTTATTTGATGTGTGTGCTTATCTACGCAGAAAATAAGGCTGTCTGGTTAACCTCCAGAACCAACAGTCTGATGAGCTTGTTGCTACCTTCTCACCAGCCTTGGATTTTATCAATCTTCCTCTTTTTTCCAGGAAAAAAAAAATGCATTTAAAATATTTTTTCTTTGCTGTTATAAGATTAAGTAGCTTTTCACCTATTTCAGACATTTTTGTACCTAAGCAAAACAAATAAATAAATAGGATTATGTATTATTGATATTCTTGTTCATGTTGAACTATATTAGATGTACTTCTGTGATTTATTTTCTAAGCTTGTATTTTTAATATACGATTAATAGCATAATCCCTCTCCGTAGGAAAGATGATGATATGCTAAATTTGGGGAGCAGAGACAAACTGTGTAACAGGTGTTTAAAGCGTAGTGACAAGTGTTGGAGTGTCATTTGGGGAGAAAGCCTTGGAGAATATTTTAAATTAGTTCCAGTTTGGAAAATACTTTTTTACTTGCTTATGTACTCTGTGAAGTATATGTCTTATATTGCTGTCTTTGCCTGTCTTCCTACAAGTCACCTGTCACTGTCTATCACTGCAATGCCTCCTAAAAATTCCCTGAGCTCTTTTCTATCAATAAAATCTCTTGAGTCAGTCTGCTGGTACCAATACTAAGTTTCTATGAACAAAGGAATACAGACCTTTTCTCATAGAGAAGGCATGTGTCGTTTTGGCATTGTTAGAAAACAGACTCTTTGTGAGATGCACTACTGCGATATTAAGCATATGTAGTGATCATTAATGAGGGTGAAGTACAGCTCACCCCATCTCATTTTACACAGAGAAGATTCCGACCAGGGGATTGAGTTTTTTTCAGATAATATGAGTTTCTTAGTACAAATGTGAAAGCTAAATCCAGGACTCAGAAATCCTGTTTGGGGAGGTTGCTTGTCTTTTACGTAGATGCTACAGTTCTTAAACTCTTGGCATGTGTTGGGAAGCTTGATATGATTTTACAGTGTTCCATCTTATCATAGAACCCTGATTAGAAAGTGACACTTCACCTGTTTTATTAAAAAGAAAACTAAGATTAAGAAACTTAGAGTCACTTTCTTGTAAATGGAGGAGCTGGGATTAGGGTCTAGTCCATTTGATTGATACGTTGTTTTTCTATGATTTGTGAGGGAAAACAGGAAGGGAAAAAAAATCAAGTCTCATTAAAGTGCCACAATGACAGAAAGCCTAGGAAAGTCTCACTCCACATGTAATGTTGGGCTTCTCTCCAGTTTGCTCTGAGTAAATGTGTCACTCGTTTCACATGAACCTCTTTCCTTCCTTTAGGTGTCTCGCCATGAACGTCGCATCTCTCAAATTCAGCAACTGAATCAGATGCCTTTGTATCCAACTGAGAAAATTATATGGGATGAGAACATCGTCCCTACCGAGTACTATTCTGGGGAAGGTAGGTCAGGGAATACAGAGCTCACACGTGACGTGAACTTAATTAAGTTCATCATAGATAGCTGAAATGCAAGCCTGTCTCCTATACAGTAGGGTACTTCTCTGTGTTCTAAAGTTAGCTTTAGAGCTAGAAAAGAGTGAGGAGTTTGAGTGCTTAGCCAACCTGAAATGTTCTTTGTGTGGCCTAGGCTGGCCTTGAACTCCTGCCTCCACCTCCCAAGTGCATGTACTAGATAAACTACCTGTTAATCCCCTGAAGATGAAAACTTGGCCCAAATGTGCCACAGTATGATTTTAGCAGTGTCTTTAAAGTAGTCACAACTATTTTGATGGCCACTCTTTGGAAGATTTCCTAGAGTTTCTCCTGAAAGCCACCTTCAGAGAGTATGTGCAACGGAAAATCACTGTGTTAAACAACATAAACCAGAATCAGAAAGACAAGCATGGTTTGTTCTTTCCTTTATGAAGAACATGGAAATGAAATTATAAGTGTGTATGTGTGTGTGTGTGTGTGTGTGTGTACAAGACAGTAGAGCAGATATCCTGAGACAGGAGGAAGACATATTAAGGAAGGTGAGAAATAGGTAATGGGATCCGTGTACTAGAGCAGAGGCTGCCTCACTAGCGAAGGAGGAGAGCCAGTGCAGCAGGAAGGACTCCTAGGAGGACAAAGGGAGAGCACCAAAGGAGAACAAGCTGACACGCACACACACACACACACACACACACACACACACACGAAGATGCTGTGAGGAACCTGTGTAACCATTTGTAATTTCGTGAGGGTTGCAAGGTGCTAACAGGTTTTAATTTAGTTTTTTGTTTTAATGAAAATGAGACACCTTTCCTTCAGCCTGTGCCTAAGAGACACTGACTCAGATTGTAAGTCCGTGTCTACTAGTAAAAACAATGTGAATATTTTGCATATCATTTTTTGTCTTTTAGTTCTCTTATTACTGCTGTGGTACTCTATAGTTCTACAGAAATGTTACTTATCAGTATTGGGACTTTGGTAGTGTGTGGAGTACTTGATCTCTAAATAATGGTAAGACTTTGTTCAGTAACAGAGAAGAGGCGGGCTGGGATAACACAGACAGTGCCGTGGCCCTTAAAGTCTAGCCAAAGGCATGTTTGCAGTTCACGTTAGACAAAGTAATATTATCATAGTTAGGTTTGTGAGTTCAGTTTTGTCACAGGGTGAGTTTATGCTGATGTTACGTACTTCAGGATTTGGTGGCTTGAACTGGGTACTAGAGGAAAGAGTTTTTAAGCTACCAAAGTCTGAATTAGTGTAAAGTATCTCTGGAAACACCTAAGAAGCACTGTTTGCGTGTGAATAGTTATATCTACCCTCAGTTCTCACAAGACAGCTTGTGCTAGTCTGGCTCCAGTGTTTTGCAAGTGGGAACATGCAGATGTGTCTGTTCCACACGCATCACGCATCAGAAGCTGCTTCTCCAGTTGCTGGTGTGGTTTCTGCATATTCCAGATGGTTGATTCAAAGAATAACGCAGTCATCAATGCTGCTTCTTTCCAGGCTGTCTTGCTCTCCCCAAGTTGAATCTGCAGTTTTTAACTCTGCATGACTACCTTCTGAGGAACTTTAATCTCTTCCGCTTAGAATCAACCTATGAGATCAGACAAGACATCGAGGACAGTGTCAGCAGAATGAAGCCGTGGTCAGTAACGTGATGCTATTGTAATGAAGAAATGTGTGTGTGGTAACTGATGCGCCATGGAAGGCAGATCAGTGTGTTTAGCAATATGAAGACATCTGCCAGAGATAGCTGCTGTTTGAGAATTTTTATAGTATGAATTTACCTCAGAAGTGCAAAGATATAAAATACATATCTGAGTACCTTGGAGGTGTGGCTGGGGACCTGGGAAAAGGGAGAAGAGGTATTTTAGGTGGCGAAGGGGAGAAATAGAGAAGAAATTAGCTTAGACATTAATAGGGTGAAGAGGGGAGGATGTGGGCTGGCCAGCAGTGCTGTTCTAGGGCAGAGTGGACCGTTAGCCTAGTGTGAAGTGTAGAATAAAAGCGCACTCCTCTACCACAGTTGCTCCCATGGCTGTAGCCAAAAGTGTGAGTCGGTGTCTAGGGCCAAGGGCATGGCAGAACATGCTATGAGTAGCATGTTGGAACTCAGCTAGACTGTCAGGATTCACTTACAGGTCTAGTACTTGAGGATTTCTTCTGTTTACATTTGACTCTCCACCTCCTGGCTTTATCTGGAGAGTTTCTTTAACAAAAGCCTTTTGATCTAGTTATGGTAGACAGTGTTCCATCATGAGATTTGTGAAGGTTAATTTTGGAATTTTACCCATGAGTGACTTTGAGTAAATCCTTTTCATTCACTGTGAGTAGATGGCTAGGTACATTGGAAGTGATTACAAATGAGCAAAACTCGTTTGTGAAATGAGTCACTATCTTTTAGGCAGAGCAGATACACACACACAGCGACGCTGACAACAGGTCTTGGAGTGGGAACCTCGTGAGGTATCTTCCAGCCTTCTCTCTTGCCAACCATAGAGAGTGGCTGCAGGCACTGCACTTGTGATCTATTTTTTCACTTCCATATTTTATTTTATACACAGTTCTATTTTTTTAATTATTATGTGAGAAGTTATTCTGGGTAAGACTGTGAAACCCAACACAAAGTATTTTTGACTTAATAATCAGTTGAGTCAGTAAGTAGGCTAAGATTGTAAGATTTGTACATCCACTAGCTGTTCATCCTGCCCACAGTTTTGCTGAAATTATTGCCCATTGTTCGGACCCTGTGGGAGCACTTGATCCAGCAGCTCCTTTACAATTTATGGTTACCTTGCATTTATATGCCTAGATTTAGAGCCTAATTTTGGCCATTTTGCAAAATAGGGATGTATTAACTAGCACTTAAGTAAATAGAATTCACTTATACATTTAATTTAAATGTCAAACACACACACAAAGAAAACAAACAATTACTCATGGTTTTTATTCTCTATTAATAGAGGGTAGATGAAAGAAAATGTTAACTTTTGGAGTTAATTTCCTCACATTTGAAATAATAAATCCTACTAAAGTTTTGCTACTGGAGCCCATGAAGGGATTGCTGCCGGGGTGGGTCTACACAACAAGGGTGGAAAAGAACCCCAGGCACTCTTGCATATTACATGTTTCAGGTCATGTTTTCACACAGCTAAAGCCAGCAGTACAAGATAGGTGCTTCCAAGTGGTACAAGTCTGTCCTTAATGCTTCATGTTTCAGTTGTTGTTTTGTTTTGTTTTTAAAAAAGAGTAGAGTCACTAGATTAGAGGTTGCCTGGGGCAGATAAAGGTTGGCTGCTTTTGGATAAAAGACTCCTTCAGGGATAATACAAATCTTCTAAAGTTGGATTGTGGTGGTAGATGCATAATGTGTACATTTACTAAAACTCCTGAATTGAGCATTTACAGTGAATGAGTACCATAAGACAGTGTTAGCTGTCCTGGGTAAAGCAGTGAAGAGTGGAGAAGTGGCAGGGGCTCTTGTACAAGGGCTGAAGCACACTCATGCCTCTGAGCTGTTCCAGTGCTAACCACGTACTGCATTGCAGAACTTTTATTCTTACATTTTTCTTTCATATATAATATTGTATAGTTTCTTTTAATGGCACAGCATCTTCATTGTAACTGTAATTTACATTTTTTGGAATATCATTTTTGAAATTAACCTGAGGTTTCAAACTACCGCCTTAGTCTGTGTTCTGAATACACCATTTAAAAGTTACAGTTTATTTTTAATGCAAGTTAAAGTAACATAAAAAGGAATAAGTATTTGAGTATCGCTACTGCTAGTGGTTAACAATTAATTTTTCCCTCTGATCTTTAAGTGGTTAGATATTTTAAGAGATTTAAGATATCCCAAAGAAGATTCTTGCACTTTTTTAAGTTTTTAAAATAACAGTTTGTTCTAAAAATTTATCTTAAGCATTGTATAAGAACATAAAGAACAAAAGATAAAATGTTAATAGTTGAAATTATTTGATGTGAGGAAAGGGTAAAATGAGCCTAAGTAGAACTGTCCTTTGACGTGAAGGAGAGGCCATGCGAACAACCCTTCAAGGAGAAGCTAAGAGGAGTTCAAGGCATGGAGAGTCTGTTCAGTAAATGAAAGACACAGAGAAGCTGAAGCAGTTTCGACCAGAGACAATAAAACTATAGAGACATTGCATTTCCTGATGTCAAATTCCATTTCAAAGCTACTGTCATCTAAACAGTGCTCAGTAGACATAAAAGGAGGGACAAGCAGTGGTGGTGACGCGCACCTTTAGTCCCAGCCCTCAAGAGGCAGAGTCAGGAAGATCTCTGAGTTCAAGGCCAGCTGGTCTACTACAGAGTGGGTTCTAGGACAGCCAGGGCTACACAGAGAAACCCTGTTTTGAAAAACCAAAAAAAAAAAAAAAGAAAGCAAAAGCCCAGGACATACACAAATAGGCAACAGTGGAAAGCCCAGAAATAAAGTTGTACATATATAGCCCTTGTGCTGACACTATACAGTGAAGTAAGAAACATGTTTTCAGTAGAGAAAAACTAGATCTACATGCAAAAGCCAAAAGAAACCAGATGATTGCCTCATACATGAGTTCAAACAGGTTAAACTTATCTAGAGCCCATGAAATTGCTCTTAACATTTTTTTTGCTTTGCTTTTGTTTTCTTGTCTTGGGTTGTGACACCAAAAATAGAGGAAGCAAAAACAAAAGTATAACAATAGTGAGTAAAAGGGCATCAAACTAAAGTACAACAAAGGGGAGATGAGCGGGAAGCTGTGGAATGATGGGAAATACTTGCAACTCATATCTAATTATGGTTAATGTCAGAAGTATAAGGAACACAGAAAACTCAGCCCACAAAAACAACTTATAATTTTACAGTTTAAAAAAAAGAATGTCAAACATGCTAAATGGACATGCTTACAGTGAAGATGTAAAGGTAGCCAGCAGCTGTAAACCCATGGTGCTCAGGCCTGTGGTCAGCAGGGAAGTGGAGATCCAGCCACTAGATAGTCGCTCATCTTTAAGAAGGAAGATAAGTGTCGGCTAGGTCATTAAGCAAATGAAAGCCCTATGCGATGTTGTTGGGTATATAATTGTACAGCCATCCTAGAATGCAGTACAGACATTTCCCCATACTGCATATGATGCAGTAATCCTACTTGTGGATATATGTTAATAGGATATAAAGTCACTGTCTTGAACAGATGCCTGTGTCTGTGTAGAGAAAACAAGTAAAGAAAATGTGTGGCCACATAATGCAATATAGCGTACTATGCAGCTTATAAGAAGGGCCCCTACCGTGGAAAACCAGTGCTACCTATCCCCTAACTATGAGCTAAACGTATGTTCTTCCACATTGTAGTTGTGTAAAGTTTTAAAGTTCTTGTTTGTGTAATCACCTGCTGCTTTGGATTTTCAGGCAATCTGAGTATGGTGGTGTAGTATTTGGTGGTTGGGCACGAATGGCTCAGCCCATTGTGGCTTTCACTGTAGTTGAGGTTGCCAAACCCAACATTGGTGAAAACTGGCCAACCCGAGTTCGCGCAGATGTCACCATCAATCTGAATGTCAGAGACCACATCAAGGATGAATGGGAAGGTAATTTGGCACTTTAAAATGTGATGCTATCTTTTGCCTCTTTGGCATATAGCTTTTTATTTAGAGCATTGGTAGAGTACTTTTACTATATGTTGTCCTTTTAAATTTTTATTCAGCTTTGTTCTTAAATTTTGATTTAAAGCATTGTAGTTGCCTTTGTAATTAGTAGTAAAAAAAAAAAAGACTAAGAATCATACAAGAGTATTTTAAATATCTCTATATCTTAATAACAAAATCATAACTGTCAGAGTGTTCTAAAGATTGCAGTCTGTAAAGCAAGCTGAGAAAAAAGTGTAAATTTAGTATGGTGTTTACTGGATTTGTAGTTAATATAAAAGCATCATTGTGCAGTAAAGGAGACTCATCTATAACTAAACACATTTGCGGTATAAGCAGAGAAAGTAATACTTTAAAAAGTTGAGAGCTGCCAAAATAGAAAAAAGATGCAGGTACCTCATGGTCAGTGTAGGTCGGAAGAGGAGTCTGATGAAGAGAGTGGAGGGACGCAGCTCAGAAGAGAACAGTTTATTTTAGCAAGAGGAGGATGGGTAGGATCAGTGGTGCTAGATTTACTTGAGGTTGTATGATAATTGACAAGAATGTAAACCAGTTATTTATTTTACTTTTTTTTCTTACTGCCTAAGGTTTTAGCAAGGGGACTTGTGTATCATAATTAGGTTTTTGAGAAAAAAAAAGAGTTAAAACTTTGTTAACACCTATATAAGAAGTGGCTCCTGAACCAATAGAGAGTGGGCACTTTTGTATTACACACACACACACACACACACACATACACACACACACACACACACCCATCCCGCCCCCAGCTGTCTAAGAGCTCCCACTTGCTGCCCTGTGGTAAATAGCAGCCAGAAGGTTTAATCTCCTGCTGCCTTCTTCAGATGCCAGAAGGAAAGAGATAGCCCTGTAATGAGTCAGTTTCCAGAAAGTACAGCATAGCAGTAGCCATCAGGAGCATATGTTAGACTTAAAAGGGAATTGTAAAGGAGCACAGCAATGAAGTTGGCCAAATGTTTGACACATGGCTGTTTTGTGACAGACTGTTCTGAGTCCTTTCTCTTTCTGTGAGTTCCAGTCTGTTGCACAATAGGTCTAGAACATCGTGCCCCTTTATGATTACTGTGCCTTGAGAAGTCACTAGTTGCTGCAGAGGTTCTTGTATTATTACCCCTTGAAACTTGTATCTAACTCTCTTTTACACATTGCGCAGTAAGAGGAAGAAACTTATTGGCACCCCGAGAAATAGTAATAGTTGGCGATTTTTAAAGATCTTTTACAGGAGATGACAGGTCTCCCTTGTAACGTTGAGGGGAAAGACGGCTCTCTCCTGACAGGGCCCTCCCTCCATTGCCCTGGGAGCTGCTACCTGAAATACCTAAAGGAGATATTTGTTTTAAATATATTTCTTAATTGCTTTTTCTCCCCTTTCCCCCATCCTGGCTCCCTTGCTATTCCCTTTCTTCCTCTCACTCCCTCCGTTGCCGTAGGCCCCTGGCAGAATGAGAAGTAGATGGTCGGAGGTGACGCACAGGACAGGGTGCCGCGAGTGCTGGCGCTGAGTGGCGCATACTCTGGCACATAGTGGCGACAGAAGTACTCTCCTGTAAGGCGGGGCCCAAGTTCAGCCCCTTATTGGTCAGAGATGGGAACAGACAGTGAGAGAGGACTGTGAATAGTAATGAATGCTGTCTTTCAACACAGTAGCTTTGAAATATGTCACCTAAAATCTATAGAGCTCTACTCTTAGCCCCTCTGATTTGGAGCTTGGGACCTTATCTCTGTTATAATCTCATGAGGAAACAATGGGTTTGCTTCTAAAAACACCTTTAAAAAATGAAGGTGGTTACAAATGCTTGAGAAGAAAGGCAAGCTCACTGTAGTACAGACTTAAGTATAGCTCTGAAGTGTCTGCTGCTGTAATGGCCGGCTTTTGCAGGGCGACTCAGGCAGCCGTCACTGCCAATGTCAGAAGAGACTCCTCTGTTAATGGAGTCTTCGCAGGACTCTTGTCTCTAAAGCCTACAAGTTTGAGTTGTAAAGACTCAGTTGTCCAGCAGCAGAACTCGGCGGTACATTGTTCATGGTTCTCCCTGCCTCTTCTGCCCCTTCGCACCTGCTTTTGTCCTGCAGATTTCAGTTACTTTTAGCTTTACTTACACTTGCACACTACAGCAAGCCATGATGGCTCCAATCCTGTTTCTTTTTCAAAACAGGGTTTCTCTGTGTGGTCCTGGTCATCCTGGGCTGGCTTTGTAGACCTGGCTGGCCTTGAACTCACAGAGATCCACCTGTCTCTGCCTCCTGGAGTGCTGGGATTAATTACTGCACTTGGCTAACATTGGTGTCTTAATATAGCTGTATGTCCTTTTTCCATGATTATAAGCAGATACACTATATAAATTTTCATCTAATACAGTAACTAAAATAATAAATCTGGAAGAAACAAAGATGAAGCTATGTAACATTCCACATTGTGAGGTGTAACACTTTAGTGTCCCTGTTCTTCCTGTGTTGGTGTTATTGATGCAGCCAGGAAGCCAGAGAGAAGCTTTGGGCTTTACCACCAGTCTCTTGTCTCAGCATCCACTTAGAAAGATTTCCCTGTGTACTGACTGAAATGTTCGTTGAGCCATATTCTCTGGGTGATTATCAGTGGCTAACACTCCTGTGCTCTGACGAGTTATTCCTGAGTTAACCTGTTTTAGAACAGTGCGCTTAGGTTGTTTTGAATGACATTGATGAATAACTGAAGCTGATGGTAGAAACTTGATGACTATGAATTATATGCCAGCCATATTTCCAGTTACTTAATAAGAATTAAAAATAAGAATGGTGATGAACGGCCAATTTTGGATCTGTAGCATGACTTGGAAGTCTTACTCAGTAATTAATTCATGACACAGAAGTTTCTAATTTTAATATAAAAAGATCTTCCTTTTAATTACTGCTATGAAATATTGAGTATTAAAAAGCTATAGGAAACATATAATTATGTTATAATGCAAAATACATTATTGGTCATCGCTTTTATTTTTAATTTTTAAAACCTTTTCTCCCTTAAAAAGGTTAAGAATTCGCCAATGAAAGATCAAAAACAATGTAATTCTTTTTTTTTTTTAAACAATGTAATTCTAATAAGTAAAAATGCCTTTATGTTTTACTAGGTCTTCGCAAACACGACGTGTGCTTTTTAATTACTGTGCGTCCCACAAAACCTTATGGCACTAAGTTTGACAGGAGGAGACCTTTTATTGAACAAGTTGGCCTGGTGTACGTCAGAGGCTGTGAAATCCAGGGCATGCTGGATGACAAAGGGCGAGTCATCGAAGATGGTATGGTGGTCTATGTGTGTGAGAATGATAAATTTCTCTCCTGGCTTTCTTGGTAAAATGTAGTTGTTTTATGCAGTAAATACAAACTATGTGTAAGGTGCTTCACAGCTGTAGAATAGGTAGTGTCTGTGGTGATAGGGCACTTGCCCAGCATGTGCTATGTATGCTCTAGGTTTGATCCCAGCACTGTTAAAAAAAAAAAAAAGGAAAAGGAAAAGGAAAGGCAAACAAAAAACTATTAAATATATTGAATTTTCAAATGTACTTTATAACTATGTACAACTATTATGTGCCTTTTTAAAGTTTCTATAGTAGATAATGGGAAGTATAAGATTTGAAGTCTTTCTAAGCATGTCAGGCATGGTAGCACACACTTGAAATCTCTCTGGCCTCTACCACACTGACACACACACACACTCAGGAAAGTAATCCAACACAGAGATGAGTAGGTTTACAAGCTGTGTCATGGGGCCAGCTTGCTCTTCTTGGGTATTGCTGGTGGTAGCTGAGATTCTTAATGTTGTCCTGACTCCGTCACAGCTGCAGACGATGAAGTTGTAACTGTCAGCGGCTGTGTTTCTTTCACAATGTGCTAGCTAACCTTCCCCCAAACCTTGAATTCACTTCACCTGTAATTTCAAGATCAGGCTTTTGTTAGACGGCTGGTGCTGACACTATGTAATTGTAGAGTTGGAGGAGACAGGGAGTGAAGTCTAGGTGGGGAGCGGCATTGCACCACAAGCTGAGACCAAAGTTTAGCCCCCAGAAAGGAAAGGAAGCAGAGGGCCAGGCAGAAGCCTCTCAGCTTTCAAACACTCAGTTTGCACATTTCTGTGTATGTAAATTCCTTTCTAACTGGTAGTGTTATGTGGAAAGTGGAGAAAAGTAATAAACTTACTGTCATTTTAAGAAATAGAAAGGCTACTTCCTTTTTCCTTTATTTAGTTAATTACCTTACAGTCTGATCCCTTCTCCCTCCTTTCTCTCCTCCCATCCCTCCTTCATCTTCCTCTACCCCCATCTGTATTTCCTTCTTCTCAGAGAAGAGGATGCCCTGCTTCTTAATTCCTAAAATAACAAACACATCTGTAGCAAGTAACTGTATGTGTAGTTGATCTGTGATCACATGTGAGTCACTAATAGGTAGGGACTATGAGCAAAGAACTTTGACCTCTCAGCACTCCTGTTTTAGTTAGGAGCATCTGCACAGGCTTACATCCCATGGAATTTCATCAACATATGACGTGAGCTGAAAAAAAAAAATCATAAGAATTTTTAAAAGGGGGAGCTACTTTTAACTTTGAATGTGAAATGTGTAGTCATGGGGGAATACTGGAGATAAGTTTAGTGTCTTATCATTTCTGTAAAAGAAATATTTTAACTTATTTTCATAGTTAGTTTTTAAAAAATACACTCATTTAATGATTTCTTTAAAAATATCTAGGTCCTGAACCCAGACCCAACCTTAGAGGAGAATCAAGGACATTTCGAGTGTTTTTGGATCCAAACCAGTATCAACAAGATATGACCAATACTATACAAAATGGAGCCGAAGATGTGTATGACACTTTCAATGTCATAATGAGGAGGAAACCAAAGGAGAATAACTTTAAGGTAATGTTCAGTTCTGTACTTGAAAGTCCTTATGTCCTAGTAATGTAATCTTAAAATAGGAACATAGACATGCTGGGTAGAGTGGTTTAAGCAAATACTAACTCCAGTCTTAAGTCCATAGCATATTGATTAAATACGACGTTTAAGGAAATCCAATTGCTGAGTCTGTTCTGGCTTTTGAAGAAATTGGAAATTTATAAATGAATTCAGGTTTTGCTCTAAAGGTTAGCTCCTTTCCAGCTTTTTACGTGATGTGCTGTTTATGCCCAGAATGAGGTGAGGAGGACTGTTCATTCATTTACTGTTCATCCATTTATTACATCTTCTTGTTTAATTAGGATACAGATGAGGGCCATTACGGCTGAGTGATTCTTTGATACACTGTATTGACACACTTTACTCATTAAAGACAAGGAGACACAGAGGCTTCTAATTTTTGCTTTCATAGTTTATAAGGAGAAGAATTTTAGTAAAGGAAGATCTGAAAATACTTGTTCTGTGCTCACACGTAAGTCACTTGTAGGGACTGTGATAGCATTCCTATTTGAAGTTGTTTTAACTTGGGCAACACGTAGATTTTGCAGAGTGCCTTTCTTTCCTCTTTGCACAACACCTGATTGTTTACACAGTCCTGTCACTCCCTTGCATTTCCTTACTGTTACTGTGTATAGGAAAGTAGGCGCTCTCAAACACAGGAATTTATGCTCCATCTCTTCTTTAACTAAAGACAAGCGCCGTGGAAGGATCCCTGACTTCTCTTTCTCCCACTCCACAAGCACTGTCGGTCCTGAGTGCCCCACCTCCATCGCTCATGCTGCATCCAGACAGCCTCACTTCACGTCCCTGCTTCCGTCCTTTCTGCTCTTCTTTATATTACTCTCTCCAAAGCCCATGTGCAGTTTGTCCACAAGTTAGTTACCCGTCAGTGCCCGTGTTCTGCATACTTTAATGGTTTTTCATAAAATTGAAGAGTTGTTAACAGTCCAAGATACTGTCGTTTTGTCATCATTTGCCCGTGGCTTCCCCTTTCATGTCCTCCATTTCCTTAATGTCACTGTAGCCCCGTTGTCACGTGACCTGTTCTTTAACTAACCCAAGACTTTATAGGGATATTTACAGTTTGTTCTTCCACTTCACACAAGCAGCAAGTCAATCTAAGTGACACTGGCGAGAGGTCTGTTTCCAGTCTGTACAGAACCTAAGATAGTCTCACATTTACTTATCAATAAGTGACTCTCTGTCACATAACTGAAATCTACAAAATATGTCTTTATTTGCCATTCTGTTTAGTGTTTCTTGTGTGTCTGACGCTATGCTTAGTTACATGGAAGTTGTAGAAATGGATAAGACACAAGTGATACATTAACTGTTAAACAGAAAGTAAGAAACACAAGTAATTGTCATGAAAGGTTAGTAAGGATGGTAATTTAAAAATTCAGTGACCTTGCCTGTGCTGTGCGTTTGCTGTTTGCTTGCGCACTCGTGTGGCGTCCCTCACTGGTTTCGTTGCTTCATTTCCTGTTGCAGTTAGTGCAGCTGGCTCTACCCTGGGTCTCCGCTTCTTGCCTGGACCACTGGAATGGCTGCCTTTCTCTAGGTTTTCATAGTCTTGCTTATATATTTTTTCTAATTCTCTTGAACACTGATATTTTTATCCTGCTGCTTAAAACATTTCTGTAACTTTGCATTAATGACTAAATAAATCAGAAGTTCTTCATTGTACTAAACTAAAACGCCACCTTCCT